>NC_088711.1:28951237-30151237 GCF_963576615.1 Watersipora subatra
CACTCTCTCTCTCTCGCTCTCCCTCTCCCTCGACTCTCCCTTTCTCACTCTCTCTCTCTCCCCTCCCTCTCCCTCCCTCTCCTCTCTCTTTCTCTCCCTCTCCCTCGCTCTCTCTCCCTCTCCTTCCCTCTCCCTTTTCCTCCCTCTCCCTCCTCCCTCCCTCTCCTTTCTCTTTCTCTCCCTCTCT
This sequence comes from Watersipora subatra, assembly GCF_963576615.1. Classification (NCBI taxonomy): domain Eukaryota; kingdom Metazoa; phylum Bryozoa; class Gymnolaemata; order Cheilostomatida; family Watersiporidae; genus Watersipora; species Watersipora subatra. The sequence continues at coordinate 28,951,425 of NC_088711.1, forward strand.
CTCCCTCTTTCTCTCCCTCTCTCTCCCTCTCCCTCCCTCTCCCTCCCTCTCTCTCCCTCTCTCTCCCTCCCTCTCCCTCCCTCTCCCTTTCTCACTCTCTCTCTCTCCCTCCCTCTCCCTCTCTCCTCTCTCTTTCTCTCCCTCGCTCTCTCTCTCTCCCTCTCCTTCCCTCTCCCTTTTCCTCCCTCTCCCTCCTCCCTCCCTCTCCCTTTCTCTTTCTCTCCCTCTCTCTCCCTCTTTCTCTTTCTCTCCCTCTCTCTCCCTCTCTCTCCTCTCTCTCTCTCCTCTCCCTCTCTCCCTCTCTCCCTCCCTCACTCCCTCCCTCTCTCCCTCCCTCCCTCCCTCCCTCTCTCCCTCCCTCTCTCCCTCCCTCTCTCTCTCCCTCTCTCTCTCCCTCTCTCTCTCCCTCTCTCTCTCCCTCTCTCTCTCCTTCTCTCTCTCTCTCCCCTCTCTCTCTCCCTCTCTCTCTCCCTCTCTCTCTCCCTCTCTCTCTCCCTCTCTCTCTCCTCTCTCTCTCCCTCCCTCTCCCTCCCTCTCTCTCCCTCCCTCTCCCTCCCTCTCCCTTTCTCACTCTCTCTCTCTCCCTCCCTCTCCCTCTCTCCTCTCTCTTTCTCTCCCTCTCCCTCGCTCTCTCTCCCTCTCCTTCCCTCTCCCTTTTCCTCCCTCTCCCTCCCTTTCTCTTTCTCTCCCCTCTCTCTCCCTCTTTCTCTTTCTCTCCCTCTCTCTCCCTCTTTCTCTTTCTCTCCCTCTCTCTCCTTCCCTCTCCCCTTTTCCTCCCCCTCTCCCTCCTCCCTCCCTCTCCCTTTCTCTTTCTCCTCCCTCTCTCTCCCTCTCCTCTCCCTCTCTCTCCCCTCTTTCTCTTCTCTCCCTCTCCTTCCCACTCCCTCCCTCTCCTTCTCTCTCCCCCTCTCTCCCCTCTCTCATTTCAACACTCATTATGTTTCCATGATGCGCATAATTCGCAAATTTGAGCCAATCCGCAAGCCATCCACGTCATGGAAACGGCATAAATCCGCAAGCTAAGCGAGTTTTGTGAACCGCAAAACTTTATCGAATCCATCGTGCTTGCGAATAATGGAAACGGCACTTGCGAATAATGCGTATTAGAATATCGATGGCTATTACATTATAAACATTTTCACGCTTCAGTCGTTTTTATTTCTGATTTCAGCAGTCTCAGTGTGCCAACGTTCGTTCCGAATGATTGCTGCTAAGCTTAGCTTGACAAAACTGTGTAGCTATTTATAGAGTCATTAATTAGGCTAATACTTGACCTATGGGGTCAAGCGCTGGTGTTAAATACACATACTAAAATCTAAGTATTAGTATGCGTTTTCAACTATTTTACCAAACTTCAACTTTTTCATAGCTAAAATTTTATCACCTATCTGTCTCCGGCTTCTTTTCCACGATAATTAATAACAAATAACACTGAGCAATCACTGATCGTGCAAAGTATTTCTTTCATTTGTTGTTAGAATGATTTTGGCAAATAGTATATCGGCATATTTCTTATTCTGACGTAATCAGCACATCGACTGTCAAATTTCAATTTGGGAAAATTTTCTGTTGATTTCGCATGGCAAACAATATTTTGTTTGAACCAAAAAATCGTATAACACGGTCATCGTAACCCAAGGGCGCACTGTAACTCTATAGCCCAAAATCCACAATAACTCCATAACAGATACTGGTGGTAGCACTAAATAACAAATATGTTATATAAGAGTATGCGCAAAACTAAATGGTACATAAAATACTACATAAATAAAGTAGCGCTTGTAAAGGTTTTAATTATTACTCAACCTTGACCTTGCAAACACTCAAACAGACGTGTAGCACATGAACCCTATGTGTAGTACATGTACCCTATGTGTGTATGTGTACCCTATGTGTAGTACATGTACCCTATGTGTAGTACATGTACCCTATGTGCAGTACATGTACCCTATGTGTGTATGTGTACCCTATGTGTAGTACATGTAACCTATGTGTAGTACATGTACCCTATGTGCAGTACATGTACCCTATGTGTTTATGTGTACCCTATGTGTAGCACATGTACCCTATGTGTAGTACATGAACCCTATGTGTAGTACATGTAACCTATGTGTGTATGTGTACCCTATGTGTAGCACATGTACCCTATGTGTAGTACATGAACCCTATGTGTAGTACAGGTACCCTATGTGTGTATGTGTACCCTATGTGTAGTACATGTACCCTATGTGTAGTACATGTAGGCCTACCTTACGTGTGTTTTCAGGTGGTAAAGGTAGTAACTCACGCTAACTTATAAACAGATTGTTTTCATTTGTTTACGTTTCACTTTTATCAGCCTTCCTAGTTTCATTTAAAGAACTACAATATTTTGTGGAACTTCGAGGATTGTATATGGAAAATGGCTTTTGGTGTGGACAAATATTTTTCCAAATTTTACATCGCGTGTCGACACATATTTACTTGTAATTTGCAGTGATTGTAGGTGAATACTTGACCAAATTTTAAAACTGAATACGCCCAGTGTATGCTCAGATGCCCGCGAGCATTCGCCAAGTGTGAAGCATATACAAGATGTGAAGTTTACACTGGCTGTAATGTACACACCGGGTGTAATGTACACACCGGGTGTAAAGTATACACCGGGTGTGAAGTATACACCAAGCGTAAAGTATACACCGGGTGTAAAGTATACACCGGGTGTTAAGTATACACCAGGTATTAAGTATACACCGGGCGTAAAGTACACACTTTTAGTATCCTAATAGCTGAAATTCTGACAATAGCCTAGAGCATGACAGTAACTTACTCTAAGACGTTGAAGGTGAGTATGACATCCTTATTGGTTGGAGTCTTGACGATCATCATTATACAGTTGATGAGAATGGTGAGGAGTATAATGAGGTCAAACCACTGGTTACTAATCACTTGGATACAGAACTTCCTGAATGGGTTAACTGGACTGAAGATGAACAAAGAGTTTGTAGCTGAAAATCGGAATATTGTGAACTTTGAGAACTTCTTTGCGATTGCCACAAACGTCTGCAAGTAAACCACAGTGTGAATATTAGATTTCATAGAGAATGAATAGACCACAGCGTGAATATTAGATTTCATAGAGAGTGAATAGACCACAGCGTGAATGTTAGATTTCACAGAGAATGAATAGACTACAGCGTGAATGTTAGATTTCACAGAGAATGAATAGACCACAATGTGAATGTTAGATTTCACAGAGAATGAATAGACCACAGCGTGAATGTTAGAGTTCACAGAGAATGAATAGACCACAATGTGAATGTTAGATTTCAGAGAGAATAATAATTTAATTGTGATGATTTCACGCACAAAGCACTCAGCTTAAGAAAGGAGATGGAATAAAACAAGGTAATGAATGACGCAAATTTAATTATACTGCAATATTGTTTTGTATGGTTTACAATAAAAATTAAAAGTGCAGCCTTAGATTTGGAGCAAACCGCACTCATCAAGTCCTAAAACCATACTAAATCTATTCACTTGTACAAATCAACTGGTACAAAGGCTACCAAAAAATAAAACCAAATAAAAAAACATAAAAAATAAAAAGCTCAATATTTAAATGTGCCTATTGTTACACAAGCGTTTCTCTTCCGTGTCTGCAAGCTGTGATTAGTTTGTTTCTGGGTCAAATATATTACCAAATGGCAAACATATATATATATATATATATATATATATATATATGTATATATACATATATACATATATATGCGTATATATATATATATATACGCATATATATATATATATATATATATCTTTATTAGCAATTAAACAGCAGACATCCCCACACAACAAATTACTATTTCAACAGGAGGGAAAGGGCGCAAGAATATGTAACCGTTGAGCAAGTGAAACACAGTGCCCCCTCATATACCAGGCTACCGTAACAAACAAACAAAGCGTAACATACAGGAAGCGTATATAGGTTTAACAACAGGAACATTACAAAATAGGTACAACAGCCATATGAGTTTTTTAGGAATGAAATAATAGGACTGATACGTCGCTAAGCTAATTCATATGGAGCCTGAAATATGCAAGAGAGAGAGAGAGAGATATTATGCAACCTGAAAGGTAATTACAAAGGCAAGACCATGCGCCACAAATAGTGAGAGATGCAACCTTTGCTTGGTTGAAACGCATCTTACAATTTGCAATAATTATCTTAGCACCCTGAATACCGCAAATGAGGTAATCAGCACTTGTAGACACAAAAACGCTTACTGAGTAACAATACATAGCACATCTAAACATCACGCTGCTTCGGTAGCTACCGGCTGATCTATATAACTCGGTGAATTTAGTATGGCTTTAGCACCTGATGAAAGTAGCATATATCCATATAACGTAAGAAACAATGTTGTAGTGTAATTAAAACTTAGTCAATCCCTACCATATTTTATTATTTTAATCATATAATATAGATACATTGTAAATAATGTTTGTTTTGCTCTCTTCCCATCTAGCACATTCCTTCAAGCTAAGAAAACAGCCTCAGTGCCTATGTATATTCGGCGCACTGCTTATGTTTGTTATGGCAAAAAGTGTTGCACTGAAAGACCTGCTGTCAGCGGTGGTGTTACCCAGGCTTGCTACCGCTGCTGCCCGTATACTGTCTTGGGACTGTCAAGTGCAGAGAATCGCAATATACTATGTGTTACTAGGCTGAATGTTTAGCATACTTTACTAAAATCCAGTTCTATTGCTTCTTTGTTTCCGAATAATACACAATTTTCTTATTTAACTCGGATACAATGCTTTCTGTTACATTGAATGGAGTTTTAAAAAAACAAATATTAGCTATCCTTGCTGTCGTGTATCATATCCTTGCTGTCGTGTATCATTAATGAAATGGTGTTTTTTTTGTTTGTAAAAAGCTAAGTGCTATCAGTACTTAAGAAAACTTTGGTATTGCGTCAAATCGCTTACGTAAAATCAATTTTATTGTAAGCGAGCAAAATGGGACCAGGGTACAACGCAAAGGTTGGCGGCGAACTGGTCAGCTTAGCAAGTACCATAACTATTAAACAGAAGAGGCAGAATCACAATGCGCTCACAAAAAATATAACACATGTTTCTACAGTGTCACAATGTACAGACTATGCAATGTGTTTCTAAGGGCATGCTTACATAAGCGATTGCAAAAACACATTAACAAAGGGTTAAATTGAATTTAGTTAGTATGAATGGCGTAACTCGTTGAGCATTCGTAATCTCTCTCGAAAGTCCTTTGTCTCAACCTCGAACGGACAAGCCAAGCGATAAAGCTCAGGCTTGCTGAGTTGTCCAGCGAGGTCTCTGAGGATGTCAGTGGTGTGCGGTGAGCATAGCACTTCGAGCTAAAGGACATTGACCTCACCACCAGGATTAAAATGATAATGTTTGTTCTTCCTCAGGAAATATAATGAGATTACAGGAAGAGCTTTTGATAAGGGTGATCAATGGAGCTAAGGGCGTATTTACAACATCACTCTACAGACTGATGTCTCGTTTTAAGCTCTCGCTGACAGATTATAATTTAATTTCAACATTAACACTCACGGATTATCCTCCTATGAAATATCAACAAGCCAACATTGTTCGCATGACCAGAAACTAACAGTCTAAACACAAGATTAAACGTACTTCAATTAATTAATTTATTGTCATTAATGTCAGCACAAAAAAATTTCTTTTTGTTGAGCTAACAATACCTAATTTTTAGATTTCTCACTATCCGACAGAAACGTCAACTTATATACTGTGATTGCAGAACATGCGACCATGTGGTAAAAAATAAATGCTGCAATGGCTCGACTTAATTAAAAGCTAAACCTGATTTCTCAAAAAGTTGGGTTTTTGAATTTTATGACATTTTAAAGAACAGCGAGTTTACAACGGTTATTCACAAATAACCACCGTAAAAACAACCTTCTGCGCTACACAATGCAGTAGCGCGGGTAGATCTTCCCTATTGTTGCCATTAACAACGCTATCCATGCAAACTATGCAAGGTGCGATGAAAAGAATCATGCTTGGATAACATGCATCAGCTCAACCTCAAGAGATGAATAGATTGTATAGATGTTCTATCGTCTAAAGGAAAGATTAATTTGATAATTTTTTCTAGGTTAATATTAATTCAGTGCGCGTGTGATTGCACAACTCTGCATGACATTGTCATATTGCGAAGGCTGGCAGCGAGCGCTACCCTTTGCATACAATTCATGGCTTCTGTCAGCTTGCGAGAAGGCTGTTGTATCTAGATGGATGGTAAAGATGAAATTGGTTATCTCACAAGCACACATTTCAAAGCTTATTATTGCAGACTTATATTCACTTGGTTACATTACATTTCCTACCATTTCTTGCTAAAACCTAAAAACTTTTTAGCATGAAGTGATTAGGCGTCGTACTGAACTCTTATGTAACAGTGAATATTTTTATGTGTCTCAGGCTGGCCTTTACTAATACCTAGTGTTAGTTACAAAGGTATGATGAAACCTTATAAAATACTGCTCGAATTGCCCTACCTTGTCTTTAATAAACGGATCGATTTCCTCAAGGGGTGCACCTATTAATTCCTTGGGGAATCGCCCTAATTTCTCAGGAAGTGTCATACCATCGGCTAACTTAGGGTCTCTGTCTTGTTTATCTTCGGTCGATTCATCGAATACGATCTCGCCATCGACTAGTCGTCCCTCTTCTTCTTCCTTTCGTTCTTCCCTAATTTTACGCTCTCGTTCTTTCTCGAGCAGGCGTATATAGCTTTCCTTAGTGAAGACCCTGAATGGCACCTTCAATCGTTCTTCTTCCTCAGCAGCTAAGCGTTCTTCCTCAGTCATTTGATCGCCGCTAATGTGTGAATGTATGCTCGCGACATCTATGGGTGGATTAAGGCCGTCTCCAGCCTTATCCTCATTCTGCCCAGACATGGCCAATGTCTCTTCGTCAACTGGCAAATAACAAGCAAGCACATGATAATGTTATGACAACGGATAATGCAAGAGCGAGTGAGATGTTAAGAATAGCATGGATTTAAATACGTATTCATGGTGGTTACACTAGGATACGAATAGACGAAATGAAGAGTCGAAAGAACAGATGACAATTAAAAAATCGTGAAGCATGGACAGTTAAATTTTAGCATCGGATATGGTGCAAAACGGAGCCTAAAACTGTTAAAGTTTGAGATGATGTTTTTAGTATGACAGGAAGTGTAAGTGTGTTAACAAGTCGCATAGAAGCAAGGGAAGACAATTTTATACTTCTGAAAATACACGACTTCAGCTAATGAACTGACTTCCTTATCATTTGGCATGTTCGAGTATTCTTCCAAAGTCCATTCTATGACCCGTGATTCTCTGCATATTTCAAACCAAGACGTAATCAATTCCTTATTATATGACTGCATGGTAACTCGGGATGTTAACTCGAGATGTTAACTCAGTGATGGTAACTCGGGGATGATAACTCAAAGATGGAAACTCGGGGATGATAACTCAGAGATGGAAACTCGGGGATGATAACTCAGAGATGGAAACTCGGGGATGATAACTCAGAGATGGAAACTCGGGGATGATAACTCAGGCTAACTAAAGGCTATAGAACTTTACAGAGAGACATCTTGTGCGATAACAATGTTGGGCTTCCCATAAACAGTAATGAAAACAACATCAGACATTAGCTTTAAACGATGACCATTTGAGGAACAGGCACAATAATGTTAACAGACTACATAAGTAAAATTGAGTCAAAGATACCATAATCGGCATAGGAAAAGATTTCTTTCGAATTTGCATTAGCCTATTAAAATCGAGAAATACTTTGCTATTTATATTTGAATGCGAAAGTCTTTGTATGGAAAAAAATTACCTCTTTTTAGATAGCTCTGCCAGAGGAGCCGCTGTTTCTTTTTTCTGGCTAGCATGATGATGCTATTCCAAGAGATATAAATTAATTCTACGCAAGAGGTGAAGGCAGTGAAAGCAGCTCTGTCTGAGATAAAACTGTGATAGAATGATGATGCCTGCGTTAGTGAAGGTGAAGGTGCCGGAAGGCTTGTGACATGGTGTACAGCAAAGTATGTAGCCATTCCTTGCTGACACACAAACTTACTGGAGATGCAATTGATATGTAAATATCACTAAGTCCACCAGGGACTCCACCTCAACAAAAACCAAGCAGATATAAGGCTAGACCTGGCCTACGGCTACAACCTTGCTGCTGCAACTGATACCAAAATATACCGCTGCCATCTTAGCTGGCAAACACGGAATCAATATAAAACAGGGCGGCAACACATGCAGAATCCTCGAGGAACTTGTTATTTTTTAACAAGGAAATAAGTTAATATAATACATTAGATATTTGATAACTTTAAGACAAGAATAATAATGTCAATGCATTATATATAATACTATAATATATGTCAATGCAAATATATATAATACTATAATATATATATAACTGACCTTGCAAAAAAGATCAAACTATTAGAAGAAATAGTCCATTTATCGTCTTGATTTGATAATTCAAAAAGCCAAATTCCAAAAGGAACTGTGATAGTCAGATGGTCTCAAAAATCAAGCAAGCGACATGAAGGGGTATTAGATAAGGCTGAGTAATTGAAAGCGCTGTATAGCTTGTATAGCGTGTATAGCTTGATTAACTTCCAACATGATACGTCTAAGAAATGAGAAATGTTACTTAGCTTGAGTGTATAGAATGGATCTAATCTGAACAAAGGCCTGAGCAAAGCCCCCTGGCTCTGTTCGTAATAGCTTTAAAACTAACACAGTTGAAAGAGAAAGGCAACAAAGATTGTTGCCTTTAGCAATAATGAAAAACGTTCTCTCGTCTCAATATAATATCAGCTGGGTGTAACCTACCTGCGATATATAATATCAGCTGGGTGAACCCTACCTGCGATATATAATATCAACGGGATGTAACCTACCTGCGATATATAATAACACCTGGGTGTACTGTACCTGCGATATATGATATCAACTGGGTGTAACCTACCTGCGATATATGATAGCCAGGAACACAGATGCTCGACTAGATACAACCATTAGTAGTGGCAGACGTGAAAGAGATCTACTCTACCTTTCCTATTTACATTTGGCTAGAACGAATAGAGCTATCTAGTTATACTATACGTGTGTATCATTGCAACGAGTGTGTTACACAAATGCATCGGGAAAAATTCTGCGCTGACCGGGCAAGTTTGAATGAATACTGTTAAATGGCTAATCATAACCGGCCTGTGCTGCATTAGTCCAAGATGATATAATGCAAGCCCAATTATGCTCTATATTATAGTATGGGTATAAAGCTCCGTGTGTGGTATAAGGCAGCGAGGCAGCCGTGCTGCAGGGAAAGAGATGCTCGCTTATCGAATGCACTCTATATAGGTGTGCGTGTAACACACGTTCAGAATATAACTACATAGTGATAGCTTTGCATGAGTTTTCTGATAAGGTTCTTGAGAAAGGAAATACTGTAACTGTATGACAGACGCAGTCATCCGTCTATAAAAACATACAGAGTGCGGATGTTTACATCTAGCATGCTCAACTTAAATCTATAGTCTATAAAGCACTGTCATATGAAATCAGCCAAAATTAAAACTTGCAAAACCAACATCAACATTCAAGTTCTTGCCATTGCTATGAGACTTTGTAAGGCAAATGGCTGACTGCAGAGAGGTTACCTACTCGTTCCTACGGCCGGAGTGTCTATAGCTGAAATAACCTGGAGTGTCATTACAAACGCAACACATCTCTAGTATCCTAAATTTCGTTATTAAAGCTCCCAAAGACATGGGCTGATCATAGTATTTATGGTGAACAGCATATTGTAACCAATACACATCACTTATCGTACCAAATCACTATGTTAGCGGTGTGTTGACTTGTATTATTTTGAGTGCATTATGTCTTTCTCTATCAACAACCAGTGAGAAGAGCTGAAATCTTTTCTTAACCCGGCTTAGAAACTCATGAAAACTGACACCTAGTTAGGGGGGGTCATTATATGAGTACATCAACAATACTACGCATTCATAAACTAGTAATATTCACATACAATAGACATTTTTATTCAAGTAGTATATTTTACATATATACATTAAAGCTTTTTAATTTGGCAAATAGTTAATTAGATATAATATTCTCTATTTCCCTAATAATTATACTATTCACTAGTACAAACATGTATGTTTAGTACTGACCAGATTCACTAATACAAACATGTATGTTTAGTACTGACCAGATTCACTAGTACAAACATGTATGTTTAGTAGTGACCAGATTCACTAGTACAAACATGTATGTTTAGTACTGACCAGATTCACTAGTACAAACATGTATGTTTAGTACTGACCAGATTCACTAGTACAAACATGTATGTTTAGTACTGACCAGATTCACTAGTACAAACATGTATGTTTAGTACTGACCAGATTCACTAGTACAAACATGTATGTTTAGTACTGACCAGATTTATCCAAATATTAAACTAGTAGAATAAAGACAATCCAAACAAATGAGGGGGTTTAGTTATTAAATTACATGAAAGTTATTTTTCAAATTAAACTTTAAAAAACCACGCTCGTAAATGTGCACAAACGAGTTCACCGTTTGTGCAGACAACTCCACCTTTTAAGTGACCCAAATAATAGAATTTTTATAAAAATGCAGACACAAACATTAAAAGCATGTGTTATCCGGTGCGTCTTCTGGTTATTAGCAATTTATAGAAGCAGAGCATGAAGTGTTTACTAAATACAGTAATTGTAGACATATGAAAGTGGGCCCGCTCAAGTCATTTAGAATGTATATTCTAAAAAGCTAGTATAACGCATGTGAATTTTTATCACTGCTTTTTCATTACTATGAACGCCTTATTTCTATTGGCTAGTCACAAATAAATTTCAATGAATAAAGAAAATCAATCTCTTTCATAAGTTCATTGGTCATCTCCAGATTTGTGGTCTTACGAACACAAAGCCAATTAGTCCATAAATATTCATCAACCGCCATTCATCAGAACTTGCCAGTTCATCGTTTACCAGTTTACCCGTTTACCCAGGGGTCCCCGAGTCTGAGTAGCTTATGTATTATTTACGAAACCGGCTAACAGCCTGGCATTTATGAGAATGTCCTTAAAATATATGCTTTCCTGCTGATAAAAGTGAGCAGTGGATTAGTTTATATAAAATACATTTTTTCTAAACTACATTGCGCGCGTAGGTTCTAGAATGAACTAGCAGATAAATTACAATGGCTAATGGGTAGTTTATACGTGATGAATTCTATGACGTGGCCAGTGATTCAGCATGACATCGCTGTTGCCACTGATGATAAAACTCCAAGCTTGGCACTTAACAATTCTTGGCCATACAGCAACAAAATAAACCAGCACAAACTACCATAAATTGATTTTATCACCTGCGCAAAAAGTGAAACACAATTGATTGAATTTACTCTGGCAAATACAAACTCTGAATGTTGAGTCTTCTAGAAAACATACTTTCTCATCAACAAAGTAACTAATATATAGCATTCAATTCACGTGTGATGAGTGAATAGACTTATGCAATAGTATATGGTCCTAGGGTATATGGACTATGCCCCTCTTAGGCTAAAATTCATGTAAGCTAATAACATCACTATCTGAGTTGTCTATCAGTATTGCGAACCAGCTGTTATAGACCTAACATACAGAATGTCACAATTTAAAATATATACGAAAAATAAAAACAAAGGAGACAACTTCTAACCTTTCGCTGTAACAACTGCTTTTGAATGCCAATGCATTTTAACCATGGTGTGGAGCCACTAAAAAGAAATCACAAATCACTTTGAAATCACAAATCTCTTGTCACTGGTCGCAAACACTCTTGCTAGCTTAATCATGATTGTTTATAATCTTGCGAGATCAATCATGACTGGTTACGATTTGGCTAGCTCAACCATGATTGGTTATGATCTTGCTAGCTCAATCATGATTGGTTACCATCTTGTTAACTCGATCATGATTGGTTACCATCTTGTTAGCTCAATCATGATTGGTTACCATCTTGCTAGCTCAATCATGATTGATTACTGTTGTTCAGCTTAGCAAAGTCAGCTTTAGTCCCATAAAAATACTACCAAAGAGTCAAATATAAAAAAGTGAAACTGTGAAAGTATTATTTCCTGAAACATTTAAGTCAACCGTGACTGATAGCAGGAGACAACAGATTCACCGAATAGAGCGAACATGTATAGAGATTTAGTGATGCAGTTGATAGCAGTAGACAACAGATTCACCGAATAGAGCGAACATGTATTGAGATTTAGTGACGCAGTTGATAGCAGTAGACAACAGATTCACCGAATAGAGCGAACATGTATTGAGATTTAGTGATGCAGTTGATAGCAGGAGACAACAGATTCACCGAATAGAGCGAACATGTATTGAGATTTAGTGATGCAGTTGATAGCAGTAGACAACAGATTCACCGAATAGAGCGAACATGTATTGAGATTTAGTGATGCAGTTGATAGCAGGAGACAACAGATTCACCGAATAGAGCGAACATGTATTGAGATTTAGTGATGCAGTTGATAGCAGGAGACAACAGATTCACCGAATAGAGCGAACTTGTATAGAGATTTAGTGATGCAGTTGATAGCAGTAGACAACAGATTCACCGAATAGAGCGAACATGTATTGAGATTTAGTGATGCAGTTGATAGCAGGAGACAACAGATTCACCGAATAGAGCGAACATGTATTGAGATTTAGTGATGCAGTTGATAGCAGTAGACAACAGATTCACCGAATAGAGCGAACATGTATTGAGATTTAGTGATGCAGTTGATAGCAGGAGACAACAGATTCACCGAATAGAGCGAACATGTATAGAGATTTAGTGATGCAGTTGATAGCAGTAGACAACAGATTCACCGAATAGAGCGAACATGTATTGAGATTTAGTGATGCAGTTGATAGCAGTAGACAACAGATTCACCGAATAGAGCGAACATGTATAGAGATTTAGTGATGCAGTTGATAGCAGGAGACAACAGATTCACCGAATAGAGCGAACATGTATAGAGATTTAGTGATGCAGTTGATAGCAGGAGACAACAGATTCACCGAATAGAGCGAACATGTATAGAGATTTAGTGATGCAGTTGATAGCAGTAGACAACAGATTCACCGAATAGAGCGAACTTGTATAGAGATTTAGTGATGCAGTTGATAGCAGTAGACAACAGATTCACCGAATAGAGCGAACATGTATTGAGATTTAGTGATGCAGTTGATAGCAGGAGACAACAGATTCACCGAATAGAGCGAACATGTATTGTCACGAGTTGAGCATCAACAACTGCGATCTCAAGTGTGGCAAGCTGCCTTTCTATCTAAATAACGCCAGCAGCCCAAGGGTAGAGATCTGGTTTCTGTTGCAGTTGGGTGTCATATGAAAAGGTCTGCGCTATGCAGGCGGGTGTCATATGAAAAGGTCTGCGCTATGCAGGCGGGTGTCATATGGAAAGGTCTGCGCTATGCAGGCGGGTGTCATATGGAAAGGTCTGAGCTATGCAGGCGGGTGTCATATGGAAAGGTCTGAGCTATGCAGGCGGGTGTCAGATGGAAAGGTCTGAGCTAGGCAGGCGAGTGTCAGATGGAAAGGTCTGAGCTATGCAGGCGGGTGTCATATGGAAAGGTCTGAGCTATGCAGGCGGGTGTCATATGGAAAGGTCTGAGCTATGCAGTTGGGTGTCATATGGAAAGGCCTGCGCTATGCAGGCGGGTGTCAGATGGAAAGGTCTGCGCTATACAGGCGAGTGTCATATGGAAAGGTCTGAGCTATGCAGGCGGGTGTCATATGGAAAGGTCTGAGCTATGCAGGCGGATGTCATATGGGAAGGTCTGCGCTATGCAGGCGGGTGTCATATGGGAAGGTCTGCGCTATGCAGGCGGGTGTCATATGGAAAGGTCTGAGCTATGCAGGCGGGTGTCATATGAAAAGGTCTGAGCTATTAAGGGACAATACAAGAGTGTCAATTGGTATTCAAAGCTGTGTAATAAGTGTAATTTACACAAACAAAACGCTAGCAGCCTATAGATTAATGGAGATCATTATTCGACGGACCTCGGTGCACAAGTTTATTATTAATGATTTATGAATTATTTATACATGAACAATATATCTCTTGCGCTATTGTAGCTCGATGAAATGGTGAAACGTCGAACGATATGCTAAGAGAGGCCTGAGTCTTTGCTTTGTAATATTTATTCAGCCTGTACCAAAAGAAGCCAATATCATATATTAACTGGTACAGTAAAAGTCATACTTGTAATTATTGAATGGGGCGGACAGGCGACACGTGTAAGCAGCGTGGGTGATGTTTTCATATCGATTGATTTCTAGTATCAGCAGTAATAACTCTCTTTAGACGCTTCAATATTATTTGTAATTGTTGGTGGCTATTAGGGACTATCTAAAGCGATGGCTGTCCATCATGTAAACTTATAAAGAGATTTAAAACCGAGAAATGCTTTGGTAACAATTAAATTATCCGATCTCTGTTCCACCACAAGAAATAACTATTAAACCACAGGTAAGCGCTGGAAGGCGGTTTGTGTAAAAGCTATTTTGTTGACCAAAATACAGCAAAAGAGCTAAAATACAGCAAAAGGGCTAAAATACAGCAAAAGGGCTAAAATACAGCAAAACAGAAGAATGAGCTGGAGCAATACACTCAGTGTCCCTATACAAAGGTGCCCCTATACAAAGGTGTCCCTATACAAAGGATTTGAACTCCATTTTAGTGCTCATATCTACACCCGTCTTATGGTTTATTGGCATTTCCGTTACCAATACAACAACTTCCATATTAAAGTTCATGCAAATTTGTTGGTAAATAGCCTTGTAGGCGGTAACCATGGTTACAAAGCTTGGAATAAATAACACTGACTTGCAAAGGTTCTTTTTAACATCTTAACAACCCCCTAGTAATTACTCCTAGTAGTTACTCCTTGTAGTTACTCCTAGTAGTTACTCCTAGTAGTTACTCCTTGCTACGACCGGCGAGCACGCCTATACTCTCCTTATAGACCCACTCATACTCCTCCCTGAAAGTCACGCTGATACTACCACTGGTAGACTCTCTCTAACAGACACTTCCTGACTCCCTGGTATGCACATCTTGAAAAGTGGAAATCAACTAAACAGCTTTGACAAGCAAAAGCTTGTGAGCATTGTTTGTGCTGAAAATCACATGTCCATCCATAGAAAATTGGCATTTTCGTTACAAACCCTTGCATAAAATATTAATATCTTTTACTCATTAATCTGACATTTAAAAATAAATGAAAATTTCCAAAATGAGTATCATGGAAACCTAATAAAAACAACTACATATATGTTATTATATGCTAGCGATGTCAAAAAACAATAAGTGACACCATATTTACATATATTGAAATAATATAATAAAATATCTATTTCTTTTGAGCTAGTGTAAAGGGTAAAACACAGTTAAATACCAGTTGTGGATATTATCAATGTTTGCTAAGTTAAAAATATTTAGAGGATTGTTTGAGATTCGCTGACAGTAGCAATTCTTTAACCCTTAAACGGTAAAGATATTTGGCTCGGTGTTCTTTGCGTAGCCTTTGCAATACTCAGGCTGAATGGGGTGACAGAAATGGCTATGCACTTGAATAGTATGGTACAGTAATATCCATAACTATTATAGATATACCATATAGCGTAACTACATTGTAGGTGAACATAACAAAAACATGTAACAATATGTACATGTGTATATATTTATGTAAGTAGATATGGATTTGCAACCACAATGTATAAAAAGGTATACGTACACAACAGTTGTATGGCATATACACTCAAACAATAAAGTGCTTGTATACAATTCAATAAATTTATATATATATTACACTGACTAAAATACACGCAGATACATAAATTCACAGACTCTGGGTGTACATATCAGTACAGTGAGGCTACATACTCTTTCAGATACACAGATACTGGGTGTACATACAAGTATAGTGAGGCTACATACTCTTTCAGATACACAGATACTGGGTGTACATATCAGTATAGTGAGGCTACATACTCTTTCAGATACACAGATACTGGGTGTACATATAAGTATAGTGAGGCTATATACTTTTTCAGATACACAGATACTGGGTGTACATATAAGTATAGTGAGGCTACATACTCTTTCAGATACACAGATACTGGGTGTACATATAAGTATAGTGAGGCTACATACTCTTTCAGATACACAGAGACTGGGTGTACATATAAGTGTAGTGAGGCTACATACTCTTTCAGATACACAGATACTGGGTGTACATATAAGTATAGTGAGGCTACATACTCCTTCAGATACACATATACTGGGTGTACATACAAGTATAGTGAGGCTACATACTCTTTCAGATACACAGATAATGGGTATACATATAAGTGCAGTGAGGATACATACTCTTTCAGATACATATCTTATTTTATTTTATCTGGTGAACATATACTCCTGGCTAAAAGTTTTTAAGTCTAAACAAACCAGTTAATCCATAAAATAATCAACTTATAAGAATATATGTCTAACCACCTTGTTTGCCAAGGTCATTGTCTATGCTGATTAATTAAAGGTAGGATAACTGCCTGCCAAGGCCCTTGGCAACCGGTATGGCTAATGATTTGTTATGATAAACAATACACCAAGAGTGGCTAGTCTGATCCTACCAATCATGTTGAGAAATCGTCATCTGCGCTGCTGGCAGCAGAAGCGAATATTACATTTATGGTACTATGTGAGTGTGTGCCAAATGAATTTCTGGATTTCAATTTATACTTTTCTATCTGTAAACATGTATGTATGAACAATGTACAATGTATGAACAATGTACAATGTATGTACAATGTATGTACAATGTATGTATGTACAATGTATGTATGTACATATGTATGAATGTACGTGTGTATGTATGTACATACGTATGTTTGTATGTACGTACGCATGTATGTACATATGTATGTATGTACATATGTATGTACATACATACGTATGATTGTATGTATGTATGTACATATTTACATTCGTATGTACGTATGTGGGTATGTACGTACATATGTATGTACATACATATGTACGTATATATGAATGTATGTATAATATATGAGGCAAGGCTTGCTAAAGGAAATGAGTTAAGAATAAATAGATTGCCCATGCTGAAAGGAAAAAAGGTGAATATCAGAACTCAGGTAGTGTTTCTGCTAAGAAAGTTACTGCCTACGTAGTACCCAATAAAATTACTAAACAATATAAAACCAAAAGCACAATGGCTACAGACAAGGAGAGACTTACTAATATTCTGTGCAAAATTCTCCTTGATGTCATTTTTCGCAGCATCATCCCATTCCGCATCAGTGAACAGAAAGTCCTTTGTATGTTGTCGATATAGATACTCGTTGAGCCTATCCCTGTCCTTTTCCTAAAATAGTCAGTGGTGAGCGGGCATATTGGTGAAAAGTTGGAGACATGAGCCTACCAACAGTTTAGAGATGGTACAGGTATGGTGTCAGAGTAAAATGGTACACTAGAGACATGAGACTACATAGAGATGGTACAGGTATGGTGTCAGAGTAAAATGGTACACTAGGGACATGAGACTACATAGAGATGGTACAAGTATGGTGTCAGAGTAAAATGGTACACTAGGGACATGAGACTACATAGAGATGGTACAAGTATGGTGTCAGAGTAAAATGGTACACTAGGGACATGAGACTACATAGAGATGGTACAAGTATGGCGTCAGAGTAAAATGGTACACTAGAGACATGAGACTACATAGAGATGGTACAAGTATGGTGTCAGAGTAAAATGGTACACTAGGGACATGAGACTACATAGAGATGGTACATGTATGGTGTCAGAGTAAAATGGTACACTAGGGACATGAGACTACATAGAGATGGTACAAGTATGGTGTCAGAGTAAAATGGTACACTAGGGACATGAGACTACATAGAGATGGTACAAGTATGGTGTCAGAGTAAAATGGTACACTAGGGACATGAGACTACATAGAGATGGTACAAGTATGGTGTAAGAGTAAAATGGTACACTAGGAACATGAGACTACATAGAGATGGTACAAGTATGGTGTAAGAGTAAAATGGTACACTAGGGACATGAGACTGCTGATCATCAGCTATAAAATAGCTTTTATAAAACTACGAGATCTACATATGCACACAAATGGCAGCAAATCTCATTATGCTAATCTTGCTTCTTAAAAACTGCTCTATGGATTAAAGACTGAGCAATATTGCAAACGTCTTGTTTACATTTATAAAAGACTTTCAAAGACTAGAATAGCTATATTTATAAAAGGCTAGAATAGCTATATTTATAAAAGGCTAGAATAGCTATATTTATAAAAGGCTAGAATAGCTGTATTTATAAAAGATTAGAATAGCTATATTTATAAAAGGCTAGAATAGCTATATTTATAAAAGACTAGAATAGCTATATTTATGAAAGACTAGAATAGCTATATTTATAAAATATTAGAACAGCTATATTTATAAAAGGCTAGAATAGCTATATTTATGAAAGACTAGAATAGCTATATTTATAAAAGACTAGAATAGCTATATTTATAAAAGGCTAGAATAGCTATATTTATAAGACTAGAATAGCTATATTTATGAAAGACTAAAATAGCTATATTTATAAAATATTAGAACAGCTATATTTATAAAAGGCTAGAATAGCTATATTTATGAAAGACTAGAATAGCTATATTTATAAAAGACTAGAATAGCTATATTTATAAAAGGCTAGAATAGCTATATTTATAAGACTAGAATAGCTATATTTATAAAAGGCTAGAATAGCTATATTTATAAAAGGTTAGAATAGCTATATTTATAAAAGACTAGAATAGCTATATTTATGAAAGACTAAAATAGCTATATTTATAAAAGACTAGAATAGCTATATTTATAAAAGGCTAGAATAGCTATATTTATAAAAGACTAGAATAGCTATATTTATAAAAGGCTAGAATAGCTATATTTATAAAAGACTAGAATAGCCATATTTATAAAAAAGGTTTCAAGTATCCCGAGATCCAGTCATGGTAGAATCAGATCTCGTACTAAATACATCTGAGCGTCAACTGGGATCAATCAGAGTACACATTCGCTAGATTAGGTTTCAGGCAGAATGTCCAAACTGTACAGGGAATAAAATAACATATTTGTTTTTAATTACTGGTATAATGTGTTCAAAGTCAAATGCAAAAGGAAATTTCTTAATAACAGAGATGACTGATTATTCAATTTTTTGTACAAAGATATAATGTAGTGAATAACGCCATCTAATTTGCAATCAGATCATAATGGGAGATTTTAAACATGTTGAGTTTTACCAATTTGGCAAAGTTGCATTTATTTAGCAGGTTTCTAAAAGCTTAAACATACTTGCCATCAGTGCCTGCATATTCTACAGAGAGAAACAACAAAAAGGATACTAATGCACTTATTCTATAAATCTCATATAATAGCCTACGGGTTTGCATTACAAACAGGATCTAAAGCATACGATATCTTCAATCTTGAAATATCAACTTCAAGTTGGTTGCCATTCCTCGGGATTAATGAACCACATGTTTTAGCAAGACCCGTTGATTATTTTGTTGATGACGTGAGACTCCCACAGCCCAATCCATAAATAGCTGCACCAAATCTCATGGCGTGAGGCATATTTTCTGCCACCTTCACAATACATTTTGCCTTTCCTACACTACATCGTATATGAATATGCTGTTTTCTGTACAAACAATAAGATGCAAACTACCGTTAAATGTGACATATATAGATTGAGTTCTTTGTGCAATTCAAGTGTGGCATGGGCCTTCATTTAGCCTACTGCATGTTTCTACCGTCCACTTGAATATATATGACAATGTGGTGGCTTGTACAGACTAGAATGTGACCAATTCTAGCTTTTCCTTACCACGCAATTAAAACTTTGCTTTAGCCTAAAATCAAAGATGTTTAAAAAATTGCAGGTGGAAACAATTCCAACAAGAAAAAAAAAGATTTATATGCAAAGCTTTTTATGTAGAGTATAACTTCGATTTTTGCACATCTCAGATCTAAAAAAATTGTGGCTCTGTTCCAAACTGAGTCTTTCTCCCCCTCTCCCTCATAGTGCGCTCTTTTATCTTTCTCCCCCTCTCCCTCATAGTGCGCTCTTTTATCTTTCTCCCCCTCTCCCTCATAGTGCGCTCTTTTATCTTTCTCCCCCTCTCCCTCATAGTGCGCTCTTTTATCTTTCTCCCCCTCTCCCTCATAGTGCGCTCTTTTATCTTTCTCCCCCTCTCCCTCATAGTGCGCTCTTTTATCTTTCTCCCCCTCTCCCTCATAGTGCGCTCTTTTATCTTTCTCCCCCTCTCCCTCATAGTGCGCTCTTTTATCTTCGCTTTATATTATAATAAACTACAGTTGCTATTTCAACTCTTATTTCATACAAGAGTGGGATACGGGAAATTAAATGCATTTTATATGTTACCTACCCTCTTAATATATGGTGTAATATATAAACAAAAATATCGTTAAAATGTTGCTTTCTAGATTGGTAACAGATTGAAATTATTTTAACTACTGCACTAATTAAATCGTTAGGAATTCAAACAAAGTGCTTATTAACAGCCTTCTAAGACGGATTGTGGTCAAAAACCTTTACTGTTTTTAGATTCTGTTATTGAGAAATTAAATTCAATACTATATCCTAGAGGGAATACAAACACCTTCACAGAACGAGTCACGCAGATGTGGGAATTTTACGTAGTGTTCGTAATACAAAACCTTCCAACGCAGTCTTCACACGCCTTATAATAAAACGCTTCAGGTCTGCTGGTAATATAACTCATTTTGAAATGTCCATCTACCTGCCAATTCATAGCAATGGAGCTAAAACTATTGTGCTAAAGAAACTGTCGGCTATGCAACCTATTGATTGTAACCTGTTAATTTTCTTTTCTCCAATGATGCTTTAGGCGATTGCTGTCCTCGGACTTCTCTATTCCGATTATATACAGCGATTATATACAGCGACTATATACAGCGATTATATACAGCGATTATATACAGCGATTATATACAGCGACTATATACAGCGATTATATACAGCGATTATATACAGCGATTATATACAGCGATTATATACAGCGATTATATACAGCGATTATATACAGCGATTATATACAGCGATTATATACAGCGACTATATACAGTGATAATATACAGCGATTATATACAGCGATTATATACAGCGATTATATACAGCGATTATATACAGCGATTATATACAGCGGCTATATACAGCGATTATATACAGTGACTATATACAGTGATTATATACAGCGATTATATACAGCGATTATATACAATGATTATATATAGTGATTATATACAGTGATTATATACAGTGATTATATACATTGACTATATACAGTGATTATATACAGTGATTATATACAGTGATTATATACAGTGACTATATACAGTGATTATATACAGTGATTATATATAGCGATTATATACAGTGATTATATACAGTGACTATATACAGTGACTATATACAGTGATTATATACAGTGATTATATATAGTGATTATATACAGTGATTATATAGTGATTATATACAGCGATTATATACAGTGATTATATATAGTGACTATATACAGTGATTATATACAGTGATTATATACAGTGATTATATACAGTGACTATATACAGTGATTATATACAGTGATTATATACAGTGATTATATACAGTGATTATATACAGTGATTATATACAGTGATTATATACAGTGTGCGTGTGCTTTGATGGCCATGATTAAAACCTTTATGTAGCTAAGAGCCTAAATCAGTTTTTAGAGCGAGTTGACCGCGAGCGACTCGTTACAAGCGACTCGCTACAAGTGTATTGTAATTGAGCAGTTATCTTAATTATATAATGCTATAATTTATATACTTTCACAATTATGCGAGAACAAAAATACTACAAACAACTAAAACCGGAAAATTTCTAAATGTAAGTTTGAATCGGAAAATAAAAGCAACTCTAAATACGAGCCTCCAACTACTGGGGATACAGTAGTTGTATACAGTAGTTGGAGACTACTGTATACAACTACTGGGGACTTGTCAAATACAGTCGTCTGACATTTGGCTGCGACAACATGTCAATTCACAAAAATGTCATATAAATAGAAGAGAGAGTGATTCAACATTCTGCAAGATGGAATTATCGTAACTAGACAAATCAGGTCAGTTTATGCTATTTATTCAGAAAAACGTAATAAAGGATTGTAGCGAACTTACGTCTAACTCGAGAGCTGATTTCTCTTGGTCTGTCATGGTATTAGCACCGGAATAAGTAGAAAACGTAGAAAAGTAGTGAGACAGGCAGTTAATCTATCTCGTAGATTATGACTGCCTAGAGGAGATGTTATCTAATTAACGCATTACTTGTTCAGTGATTTACAAAACCGTAAAATCATGAATGTAATGCTTTATGCTTGATCATGTTGTATTACCGAATTTCGCACAACTGGTGAAAGTCCCTAAAGAACGGAAAAATCAGAAGGTGGCTAGCTGTACCGACACAGGTTTCAGAGAGTAGAGCATACAACTGTGTTATACCAAAGGAGTGAGTTATAATAGCGCATACAGCGGATACAGTTTATCAATATTTCTATGGTGAGGGCTCAATTTCAAATAACATCTATTGTGTCAACAGAGTCCGACTAAGACAATGCTGTGAATCGATTAGTAGCACTTTGCCGTTGATTATCAAAGGAAAGAACTGTTGATCTCGAGGCTACACGATGTAAAAGCTGTTTGTTTCTCCTGAACAGCTGTTGACCAAAAGCTGAATGTTATGCAGCATGAGAATGTTTTCAGAAGTCTGTTCTCATCTACAAAAAAATAAAACACTTCTTGGGGCCATAACAGATAAAATAATACAAGAAACAGTTATTAACAGTAAATCTTTACAAGTCCTAGTTGTGTATTTACCACACAGCAGCAACCATCATTAGTTTTGTATCAAAATACTGACTTGAGCTGCTCTATTTACAACCAATGGGGCTCTTGATAATGTCTAAAAGGTGTTTACACTGCCAGCCACATAATGTTGGTGTGCTGTCTTATAACAGTACAGCAGAAAGAACTTCCCCGACGTACTAGCGCAGGCTAAGTTACATAAAATGCCATTTCAGCCCTGAAATGCTATTTTTGAAATACATATTATAAAATAGCTTTAAAGGTTGACTTGCAACAAAATTCACATTACCGTTATTTGATATGAAAAGATTCACCATGTCTTACTCTGTTGTGTTGTAGGTGCCAAATATGTGGAAAGGTGATTACAAGCTCTTAAAAGCTCAAATACGAACAGTTAATCGCAGCCACACGAGACCGTCGTAGTTTGGATTCCTTTCCAAAAGGCTCAAATGTGATGTAGTTGTGAGAGATGGTTTCTGTTTACATTTTCTTGCAACCTTATTCGTCGAAATATTTTTACAAATATACTTCACGCATTCAATAAAACTATGTCTATTGTTCTTACACGTCTATTTTATCGTCATCGTAATGCTGTCACTTTTAGCAATGATATCTTATAACTTACCGTAAAAATTTGTTTAATTTTTTAGCCTTAGCTTGAAAGAGTACATATCATTGTCTGATAATCATGACGAGCCTGTTGGTCACTTGTGATAATCGAAAAGTGCTGCAAAAATTATTTGCGAAGTATTGGGTCACATGATCAGATCACGACTTGCCGATTAGACCAAACCGAAACAAAACTGTAAAGTAGCGAGCATCTATATTTGATACGGGGTCTTCGGTAAAACCCGAAGTGTTTGTCATAAACTAGTACTACGATAAGTTTTATATTGAGCTTTGTATTGGCCTTTCAATTCACTTGAGAACATACGTCACAAGACGATAACCAAATTTCGTGGCTACGTCATCGAAATAAAGAGATTCCAATCTACGGCGGCTTTTCGTTTTTGAGCTTTTAAGAGCTTGTAATCACATTTCCACATATTTGGCACTTACAACACAACAGAGTAAGGCATGGTGAGTCTTTTGATACCAAATAACTGTAATGTGAATTTTGTTGCTAGTCAACCTTTAAATATAAAGTTATAGAAGATTGCAACAAGATGAAATGAATACGTAACATGCAGTAATAATAAACATTGATTCAAGCCTTCATAAATTCAGCAACACATACCAAAAATCTTTAGCGAAATCTAGCCTACATAATATTCATACTACAAGGGTAACTGTAGGTAACGTAAAGAAGTTTTGAAATACAAAACAGTGAAACCAAGGAAGAAAGAACAGCGAACAATAAACTTAGCTCAGCTTAGTTCAAGGGATAAGATGGAGACCAAGATTATGGATTTTAATATAAGATATAAGGGGATATTAGGGGGAAGATAATAGACAGTGACTACTTACGTTCAACTGTGAGCATCAAATGACCACACGTTGGCTGCATTTACCTCCCGACCAGATTGCTTTATAACAACTGCTTTTCAATCACGGTGTTTGCACACTGGGAGTATAATGAAGCCATATTTGCTTTTTAGCTAACACGAGCGGCTGTTCGATAGCTCAGTATTCAGTTTCAGTTTTCATTAAGTGATTTATATTCAATAAAATACTGAAAACCAACAAACTGCAAGATTGCGTAAAACTGATCACGTGGCTGGGATCAAAAGGTCATCCGTCGCACGATGAAATAACTAGCCGATTCATTAACGCTCCAATGCCATTATTGCAAAAAGGAAGCAGTGTTGATGATTGCATAGTTTTATAACAAAACTATGAATATATAAAAACATATTATAGTTGCTAGTGTCACAGGGTTGACTGTAGGATACAGGTTGATAGTTGCTTTAATAACTGAGATAAAAAAAGTTTGGAGCCTAGAGGCTTATACTAATATTGATTTAGATATGTTCTTGCAGTGTAAAATTGTATTTATTAGTTCAAACTTATCATTTTAAAACCGGAATGGAGTGATAACATGCTAAAAATGTAATTAAAATATAGCCCTATATAAGTCAAATACTGAAAGCCCAGGAATTCGACAAAAATTATTTGACATGACAGTTTGCTAACTATAAAGATTTTGTTATACCAACTTCGATGCTGCTCTTTGTCTACAAACATCTTCAAGTCATTTTTTAGCAGAGAAGACTAAGGTTTGCAAAAATCAAGTCACTAAGCAGTCAAAGGTAGCATTATTTGTAGCAGCAAAAGAATATTTTATACTTTTTCATCTCATGGTCACGTTCAACACGCCACAATTCTGGGTCAAACTCCTATATTCTTGATTTGGAGCCGTTCTATTAAGTATAGACATAGCTGGTCAACTCGATCAAGGTGTCACACTTATGACAGGTTTGATTCGCAGATGATCAATATTGATACCATACTTTTCCATGACATCCTATTTTATTCTATTGCCCAGTAACTGCTTGTCTGATTTGAATAATAATTGTCAACAAGATAGCTTGATAGGAATTGTGCGATTGTGAGAAATACTAGACTACATTGCGCTGAAGCTGCCTATGTTGTTACTAAATGACTCAAGTCTAGGAATGTTTGTAAGTCTCTCACATTTTTTGTCACAAAAATGACCGTGGACTTAACAGTAGGGCAGTCATAGACCAATATTTGTCTTCTATATCGATTTACTGCAATGGTAGAGAGAATAGATTGTTCAGGGAGTTTCACCGCGTGATCAATATAACAACGCTTATGGCCTCATCTCAAGGTACAGCGCTAGAAAATCTGATAGTTTTGTTTAGCACTGGGACGATTCCTTCAGGCAATCTTCTGCTTTTGGATTTGGAATGCATAGAGCATTTCTTGGTATGACAGTTTTTATTAAAGAGTTATACAACCTACAAGGTACAGCTTTTAATTCAGCATGTATTTTGCGATATCCCTAAATCTCATTCCTTATATCACATGCAGTATGTAGCAAATTGCAACAACAACAATATTCTCAGGCATTTTCCCCAAATAATCTTCGCTACCCAAGCATATCTAGCATGCTGGATGTATTGAGCTCAGCGAGTGCAGCAATGATTCATAAGCTCTATGTTTGTTAAACCAGCTTGAGTTGTGAAACACATACAATGCGATAAGGACAGCGCGAGGAAGGCATGTCTATAAACGGCATCAATGCCCAAAGAGATATTGTGAAATAAAATAAAAACAAACCTTCTTAAGTTCTTACTTCCACAGCAGATCCTAGCTTAGCAAATGGCTACCAAAACCTAGTTTCAAATATTACAAAGGGATGATATACAAGCATCTGACAGAGTGAAATGGATAAGAGATGAAATTCTCACAAGAATGTAATTGCAAGGTAATAACTTTTAATATTCTGAATTATTTGTAAACTAAATCTAAATTGGTTTCTTTAGCCGGCCAATCACGCCATTCATAAGCATATCTTTAGCCTATCACACCATTCATAAGCATATCTTTAGCCTATCACACCATTCATAAGCATATCTTTAGCCTATCACACCATTCATAAGCATATCTTTAGCCTATCACACCATTCATAAGCATATCTTTAGCCTATCACACCATTCATAAGCATATCTTCAGCCTATCACACCATTCATAAGCATATCTTTAGCCTATCATACCATTCATAAGCATATCTTTAGCCTATCACACCATTCATAAGCATATCTTTAGCCTATCACACCATTCATAAGCATATCTTTAGCCTATCACACCATTCATAAGCATATCTTTAGCCTATCACCATTCATAAGCATATCTTTAGCCAATCACATCATTCATAAGCATATCTTTAGCCTATCACACCATTCATAAGCATATCTTTAGCCTATCACACCATTCATAAGCATATCTTTAGCCTATCACACCATTCATAAGCTGACATGACAGTTTTAAATGAGCAACGATGGAAAAAAACTCCGACTGTGCCACAATTATCAGGCTTCTAAAAATAAAACATTTGTGTATGAACTTATCGGTGTAATAATTAAACGCATTTCACTGAAATATAAGAAATTGACTCATTTCAGGTTTTCAGACTTTAAGTTAATACAGCAAGGTTGCTATAATTGCTATAGCAAGGTTGCTATAGTGATTCAACATGGTTTAAAATCACCATAACAAAATGCAAAACA
This sequence comes from Watersipora subatra, assembly GCF_963576615.1. Classification (NCBI taxonomy): domain Eukaryota; kingdom Metazoa; phylum Bryozoa; class Gymnolaemata; order Cheilostomatida; family Watersiporidae; genus Watersipora; species Watersipora subatra. Next base: position 28,978,773 of record NC_088711.1, read on the forward strand.
GTATTAGTGTTTAGGCATTTAGTAGCCTCTGATCAGCTGTGTACAAAAAATGGTGCAAAATTTAGTCAGCCATCTTAAGCAGTAGTATTTCCAAATTAAATATAACCAACAATAATTTTCGTAAATTCATACATTTGTTTACTGTCCCTCAGCTGTAAATTTCAAACATGCTAATAACGGGCCAAGGTGGCATGCCAAAAATTTAAGTTCATGATGTTTTTAGATGGGCTTTGCAATAAACAAATAGCTAGTACACTTATCAATAAATGATGACACTTTCAATGGTATGCGACCCAACACCGTAATCACTCTATGGAGAATAGAAACCGTATGCTCGAACGCATTTGTAATATATATATATATATATATATATACATACATACATGAGTAAAAGCATAAGATCCGAGCAGAGTGATCAATGATAAAATCAAAGCAAGTTAAAATCAATAAAACAGACTATAACTTCAAGTAAAACACTTGATTACTATTAGTTTCATGCTTGGTAAGAGCAATCGTCAGATAAAGTGCTTGTACCAGTTTTGGTTCCTTTATAGACAGCTAGAACTATTAAAATTACTAAAACGTCCTAGCTGGATGATTATGGTCGTTAAAGGATTCATAGAAACATTAGGTTTTAAAACTAGACAGTAGAAATTTGCTAGAGTGTCTGCAGGTGCTGACAAGTTCATTGCGTTTGTTCATGTATGGCCTGTATATGATATAAAATTTTCTTTTATACACAAGGCACAGTTTTTAGAGCCATTGGCCAGCGGAATAGACTTCTCCAGTATTCTCCAGTTGATGGAATAATTAGTGTTGGAACCTTTTAGCCGCTATATGTGCTTGCTAAGTTCAGTGGCAGTTCTTTTATTTCGTTGTGTGAACGACGCTTTGTGATTGTTATAGCGCGTTTTAAATGAAGTTTCTGTTAGGCCAATGTAGTTAGCTTCACCATCGTGGGAGGTGACAGTGGCTTGATAAACTATAGCAGACTGCAAACATTTCCTTTTTGCGCAGTTGGCTTTTACACGACAGTTAAAAGAATTTGGTGAATTTTTTTCGGTAGATTATTATTTGCCTTTCAAGAGTTTTTGGTTGTGTGAGTCGATGATGTTTTTTACATTTTTTATACAGCTGTAGCTGATTTTAGAGTGTTCTTGTTGAACATGGTCTGCAATGGGTGGTTTTCAGGAAGTTCTTCTCTGACGATTTTTAAGAATTGTCTGCCGATGTTGGTTGCGACATGCTTGCTGAATGGGAGGTTATACCAATGAGAGTTACGCGGTCAGTTTTTCCTTTTAGTTTGAGGTGTTGTTGCTATAGGAGAGTATTGTAGTTTGTGGTTGTATCCACTACTCTTTAAGGCTGTTTGATAGATTTTGGTTGATGACTCTCGAATGTATTGCTGTCAGAGGAGAGCGCGCAAAGTCTGCTGTTTATACCTGCTGGTAAGTTTGTGATGTTTCTAGGGTGGTTGGATTTTGAGCTCACATAAATGGGCAAGTTATTAGGCTTGCTGAAAGGCGTATAATTGCCGTTGTTTAAATCCAGGGTAATGTCGAGATAGTTCACTGACTTTCTATTTGCATCAATTATAGTGATTTGCAGTCCATGGTTTTTGAATATCCCGCAGAGGTATTTTTTAATCTTTTCTACTTGTCGTGAAGTGTCTCTGATTATTCCCAGCCTGTCATCTCTGTACAGTCCGAATGAATTGCCATACTTTGCTGCTCATTTGCTTAGTATGAAGTTGCCGACAAGCTCACACGTCTCGGCATCCCATGGTTACATCAAAGTGTTCCTCTGAGGAGGTTTTAGACCAGCTGTCTTTGCCAGAGTATAACATGGACTTTTTCGCGTCTGTTATGATATTTCCGTCATACTCTGAAATGTTGTAATATTTACTAGCAAAGTCTAGGGCTGCGTCTAAGAGTCTGGCTAAGCTGGAAGGATAAAATTCTACGATATCGAATATTATGAATGCATGTTGATCTTTGTGTGGTATGTTCGAAAACCATTCAATGACATCTGTTGTTTTCTTCCATTGGTTGAGTTCTAGTTCTGCTTTGATGTTCAGATTTATGCAGTCTAAAATTTGCTTACTAATTCTGCCGAGTTCAGCTGATATATATAAATATATATATATATATATAAGTAAGGCTCGTGTCCAGTTATCCTAGCCTACAGACATTAAACTTTTCACAAAGATCTCAAGTCAGAGGTCTTAGTGATGCGGCGACATGCATGTGCTATGTACTACCAATGAAGTTCACCCAATTCTGTTGTTGTGTACCCTTCCCTTGTCTACACCAATCAAGGCAAAACTAACAAGCTTTTCCCACAACTGTGAGTTGTATGCAAATTCGAATACCAAAAGTGTACTTGATCGTCGACCCTCTAAAAGTAGGGCATCCGCAAGCACCCTTAGTGCAAGGCAGAAGACAACAAACTTGTACGTTTAAAAATCTACTGTAATGCATTAATCTTTGCTCAACCTTTTGAGTTTTTGCGTCATCAACTCAGCTTTTTTACCTGATTTTGGAAAGCCTTGTATTAACCTTTGAATAAACAATGTTACTATCATCTATTAAAAAAAAATTCTAGCGGCTGCTCCAAAGACAGTTGATGAATGAAGACAGTTGATGGGTTCGGCTAGGACAGAATTTAGAACTTTGGCCCTATTCAGCTGGTGACAGGATATGAACAAACAAGACATTTTTGCCTTTCTCTTTGTAGAATGAGAAGAATACCAGGACATTGAAAACTGACTTCTTAGCACAATAAAATGGGCATAGACACGATATTGACGGCTTCATTGTTTTACTGGAGGATCAATCACAGATCAATCAACAATCTGCTGCATCAGAACAAATAAAAAAATAGCCTACAGGCATTCAAAAACAATGAGCTACCATGACAGCAATACATACTGACATATTACACAAATGCTATTTAGGTTTGAATGGCCTGCCAGCAATTGATGACAAGGCAGAAGAAAAACCTTGTGCACAGATAGGTGTACTTATTACGAGTTGGAGTTAGTTTCTCCTAGTAATTCAGTCAAAGCCAAAAGATGTCCAAAGTCAAACCTTTACTTAGGATTGTCTTGAAATACGAATTTACAACATACCATGCAAAATGCTAGCAAATATGAAGCTCTAAACCCAAAGAAATTCTAACACATGAAGGTGAGGGTTTCTTGAAGTATTGCAGTTTTGCAAGAGAACAGAAAAAACCCCAAGGAAAACAAATAAAAAATTACAAATAATAACTGGTCAAAAAGGTAAGTTAATTTTAAACTTTATCTAGTTTGTGTTACTAATAAATTACGCTAAGGTATCTGTATCACCTCATTTATATCTATAGTTTCATTCACCTGTCATGGATATGAAGACATTTTATATGGCTTACTTTTGGGAGTCAACTGTTTTGCATCTCTCTATAACGAAAGCATGTGTCGTATGTAATCATTTGCATTAGATCTCTTTATAACGTATGCACGTGTCGTATGTAATCATCTGTATTACATCTCTTTATAACGCAAGCATGTGTCGCATGTAATCAGCTGCATTATATCTCCTTATAGCGCAAGCATGTGTCGTATGTAATCAACTGTATTACATCTGTTTATAACGCAAGCACGTGTCGTATGTAATCAGCTGCATTATATCTCTTTATAACGCAAGCATGTGTCGTATGTAATCAACTGCATTACATCTCTTTATAACGCAAGCATGTGTCAAATGTAATCAACTGCATTACATCTCCTTATAACGCAAGCATGTGTCGTATGTAATCATCTGTATTACATCTCTTTATAACGCAAGCATGTGTCGTATGTAATCATCTGTATTACATCTGTTTATAACGCAAGCACGTGTCGTATGTAATCAGCTGCATTATATCTCTTTATAATGCAAGCACGTGTCGTATGTAATCAACTGCATTACATCTCTTTATAATGCAAGCACGTGTCGTATGTTATCTTCTGCAGTATCCAGCAATGACTTGAACACATTAAATGAATTGCAGTATATTCCTACAAGTGTATGCGACCCGAATTATGACATATTTAATTAAAAAACAAAGTTGGGCCCGAATGAATTAACATTACATGTACAGGTTGGACTGTAATAATACAACGAAGCAGCCGGGCAATATGTTTGCATGGGATTCCATTACGATGTGTATAAAGGGCATTCGACTATCCGTTATAGTTTAGTCTTTCCAGTTTTATTATTTGACGAAATACTAACAGGAAACAAACTTACTGTAGTTATCTAATCCTATATATCGCCTTACAATAGATGGCTGTTACTATGACAACAAATATTTGCTTTACCCTAACGTAAATCAGCAAATCCACAAATAAAACATGTAAAATATTAAGTACATAACCAGTAATAATATCCCGCCATGATACATTGCCAATAACGCTAACATCCGTGACTAGGCAAGAGTGTTATAAGGTTTATTGCAGCTGTTGATGTACAATAAAGATCTTTCTATTAGCTGTTTCTTTCCTTCTGTGGAAACTATCAAAGCTAATCATAAAAAATAATCCGTATAATTTTGCATAGCAACAACTTGAGCCTATGATCTAATGGCCACACAAGATATATTTGCTATCGCCACAAACCTTCTTCCACAACCACAACATATGAGTGCATCAAATGTTTGTTGTGCCTCATTTGTGAACTTTATACTGTCACTAATAAGAATTTGTTAAAGCTATTACAGCATTAGGGTCTAAATAAAGCGGGATGAGCTAACAAACTGCAATCCAGAAACTCCCGGTAAACATTGCACATACCTTAAAAAGTTTAAAATGTTGCTTGTGATATACCGTATCTATTGGCGAGAAAGAAAACATAGCAATAAATACATGAATTGTCTGTCCAATACATCAGAGCGATAGCGAGCCTACGAACGATCACTCCACAGATGCTCACATACCAATACCTGACACGTACACATAAGAATGCCACATAGAGTCAGGTGGTTTCACTTGCGCCTGCCTTCGCTTCTGATTCTACCTTTCTTTTTGCATCTCGTTCTTGAGCCTTGGCAACAGCTTCTTTTCTTCTCAATTTATTTCTTTTCTCTCGCAGTTTATCCTGTTCATCTGGGTCCTGGGAAATGTACAAACAACAACTGACTAACCGATCTAGACCGTGTTTCCATAGCAATAAGGATTCTCAGCAACTATATATTGATAATAGATTATAGATATTGATATATTGATATCCATAACTTCTTGAGCAAAATCTATCTATGTAAATCTCAAAGTTTGTCATCGTCTGTCGTCTGCTCAGATATCCAACCAGTAAAAGCTATTAAAACCTTGGAATGAAAAGCTCGCTTCGTGCTGGATTTGAACTCACAGAGATTATAACCACAAGTTTCTAACCACGCATTTAACCACTGAGCTACGCAGTCCTTAAAATTCTATTGCTCTTATCATATACCGCTCTTATTATTTACCGTGCACACGCTAAATGACGTATTAATTGATACATTGCACCCACGGGACAGGATGCCCGTTATAAAATATTTTTTGCCTAACTCTATGAAACAATGCTTTTTCGTCTTCACCATACTAGGGTGAAGTTGTTTTACGCCATATGATATCAAAAATAATGTCTCTCGAAATTAAAATTTGGCAATTGTTGTACAGATTACGATGAAATAACAAAAATGTCGATATGCTATTTTGCCGCTATCTCAGTTCAGCAGTACCCGTTATGGTAAAAACGGATTCGCAAACGGATAAGTGACAAAAATTTTGTTAAAGGTTGACTTGCAACAAAATTCACATTACAGTTATTTGGTATCAAAAGATTCACTATGTCTTACTCTACTGTGTTGTAGGTGAAAAATATGTGGAAATGTTATTACAAGCTCTTAAAAGCTCAAAAACGAACAGTTAATCGCCGCCATTACGAGACCGCCGTAGATTAGAATCTCTTTCCAAAATGGCTCAAATGGGACGTAGTTGTACAAAATGCCTTCTGTTTACACTTTCACGCAACTTCATTGGTCGAAAGATTTTCACAAATATACTTCACACGTTCAATTAAACCATGTCTAATTGTTCTTACGTGTCTATTTAATCACCATTGTAATGCTGTCACTTTGAGCACTGATATTTCAAAACCCACTGTAAAAATTCGTTTAATTTTTTAACCTTAGCTCGAAGGAGTGCATATCATCCTCTGATAAACATGAGGAGCCTGTTGGTGACCTGTGATAGTCGAAAAATGCTGCAGAACTTGTTCGTACTATTTGGCAAGATGGTTAGACCAAGCCGAAACAAAACTGTAAAGTAGCGAGCATCTGTATTTGGTAAAGGCTCTTCGGTAAAACCCGAAGTGTTTGTCATAAACTAGTGCTACGAGAAGTTTAATATTGAGCCTTTTATCGGCCTTTCAATTTATGTGATAACATCACGTGACAAAGCAATAACCAAATGTAATGACTACGTCAGAGAAATAAACTGATTTCAATCTACGGCGGTTTCGTGATGGCGGCGATTAGCTCTTCGTCTTTGAGCTTTTAAGAGCTTGTAATCACATTTCCACGTATCTTGCACCTACAACACAGTAGAGTAAGACATGGTGAAACTTTTGATGCCAAATAACTGTAATGTAAATTTTGTTGCAAGTCAACCTTTAAAATTTTGAAGTTTACTAAAATACATGCTAAAACTTTCTTAAAGTACGTGTTTAGTAAGCTAAATTCATTAAGCTTACTAAATGAAGCTTTGAGACTCGTCTGTCTCGAAGGTAAGAAACCTTGTTCTACATTGTAATGCTACATTTTCTTGCAGATCATAACCACTATATGCACTAAAGTTATTGTAGGTAACTATAGCCACTAAGGTTAACGTATTGTTTTGTTGCTATTTTTTAATGACGATGATTTTGATGACTTTTCCAGGAGGTGATTGCATTAGATAATTACTATATAGGTTTCTATACCAGTTTATACATCTATATGATATTTTCGCCTTATGATGCCAACACTGAAACAAACTAAAATCATATAATTATATACCAAATAATTTTTCATTGTAATCGTAGCAAAACAGACTATATTTAGCCATTACTTGCTGATGATTTCACATTTACATTTAAACACCTCTACAGTTGTATTTTTCCTCTTAATTTATTTCAACAAAACGCTTCTTTCATGATATGAAATTTAAAAGTTACAGCTGTTTGGAAACCTTGACAGTTGTTTTATTTTTTCTCTTAATTCATTTGAACTACACAAAAACATTTTCCTCACGATATGAAACTTAAAAGTTGGAATGGTAAATGCTGTATATATATGTTAAATAAAAATGGATTTTCTGACCAAATACTTTTTTATAACCCGGGCAACGCTAAGCATTCAGTTACTCTTCACTATAATAAGAGTCGTGTCCATCTGTCGCCGCGCTAAGAGCGTTAGGAAAAATTGCACCATGCGGAATTCAAACCCGGATATTCAGATTCTCAGTCAAGCACAAACCATCCGCGCCTCAAACATCCGCGCCACAACCATCCGCACCAATTATTCTTAGATGTGCGACCACCTTTGCACACCTAAGAATAATTGTGCACATAGTTATTACTCATGACGGTCTCTCATGACGTACATGACTGGCAGCATACCAGTTGTCATAAAAACAACAATAGAATATCTTTTAGCCTTTTAGCAAAAGAGGATGAGAAGAGAGGATGAGAGAGCCAACAACCTCACACCTACATGTATACTCTTGCTGGCAACTAGCGTTATCACATCACTAACTGAATATAAACCACTAGAACACATAACTAGTAGTTTTAAAAATTAATCGAATAGAATTTGTGTTTGTTATTCAAAAAACTATGTAATGTTAAAGAGGTTTACATAGTAAGATACATACAATCCTTTCTCTTGCTAGGCTGGATGAATCAAGCTATCCAATTATTAACTAGCTGTTAATTTTTACACATTTCACTCATGCTCTGTAATATCGCTACAGAGAGGACAAATGGTGCAGATGTGGCAACACAAATGCTAATTATGAATTGAGTGGTTTTTGGCTTTTGATTGTCTGCTTGTGTACAGAGAGGGTGCAAGTACTGTGAAATTAATTGCGATTATGCGTCACCGTAGTAAGGTTGTGACCAATACTTTAAAAAAATCATAACTGCGCGTTGATATGGCCTCCGATATGCCGAGACCTACAATGTAGTTGCAGTAAATGTTTACCTGGATATACATGTGCTTGCATTAGCAATGCAGTAGCATTGCCATGCAGTAATGCAGTAAAATTGCATTGCATACTTCTACTACTGCTCAGTAAATATGCAGTACAACTATTTTCTAATGCGCAGTAAGCAGTATTGGTGCATTGGTGGCATTGCAGGTGTTGCTAGTGCGCATTTCATAACAGTAGTAGGAACTTTTGCATTATACACTGTACATAGATGCACAGCAGGTTTGTAAAATTCCGCCACAGGATCAAGTACAGTATGCGCTGCTACAACGTAAATAATAAGTTCCAGGACCGTTTACGTTATAGGGATTGTACGTTATAAGAATTATAGTAAAATACATGTAAATTGCCTAATCCGTTCCAAGATCTTTCCAAACTCCTCCTTTTTGGGCATACAAAAAGAAAAAAACTTTACTTAACTCTTTTAATTTGTGGGCTGTACTGTAACTGCAGCATTATTGGTTTGCACAGACAACCTTTCTCCTTTTTATGATCAATTTCACTGGTTTTTATAGACCATGATTGTGGTAATTCTACAATAGGTTGATGGGGAGCACACACATCTTCACCATTCATTTACAACGTTTTACTTATTTATCTAAACAGCAATGTGTACTCTTCAAAGTAAAACTAATAACAAATATTTTATGCATTTACCAGAAAGCAAAACATAATATTTTACAAAAAAGCGGTACTACTCGTTTGTCGTCTATTTGCATCCAGAGGTCAAGGTTAGGATAAATGAGAGATTTTGACAATACTCCAACTCGTGGCATTCGGATTGGTAGACCCGACGTTGTAACACCTGCACTAATCGATAACCTTGGTATTTATGAACAATGCGTAGCTACTCTATTATATGTTTTGTCGACACATCTGACGATCTACCATGACGAGTTAGATTGTTGCGAAAGTTGTAATTGTATATAATACCCTACAGGATGAAAATATTCGCGGAGTTAAGTTTGGCGCAAATTGCCTTTTTCATGCATGTTCGCGGACTAATTTATTCGCGGATGAACACAATCATTTTCTATTAAGGGTTATCTCTATTGCAGCTAGCAATAAAATTAACCCTTCACGTGCCTACGCTGACAACGAGCTGACAAATAGCTGAAAATTAGCTGACAACTACGAGTCGATCATGCTAAGTATTAATAGCTAAGTATTTAATGAAAGCGATCAGTTTTTAAACAAACCTTTGTAACACCTGCAATTCTCAGTTTTTAAACAAGAGAATAAACTAACGCAGTTAATTATGGAAAAACGCATCTGCACCGCAAATCAAATACATACCACAATGTCCAGATCAGAATCATTATCGTCATCAACTTCGGTATTAGAGGTTGATGGAGTCGATTTTAATGTAAAAAAAGGTAAAGGTAAAGAGATTTTTGCGATGACGACGCCATGCCGAATAACTTGTGACAACGTTGAATAATTTTGTAAAGAAGTGTGATGCATTGGCAATGGGTTAACTCAAAGCCCGGCGATGATTTAACAACAATTTGGAACTTAGCTATGTTTAATACTTCTGCCTGGCAGCTAGTTTTTAATTGGAGGCAGTAGTTATTCTCCCTTGTGTTTAAAAGTATAACTGATTATTCGTGGAATTTAATAATTCGCGGAATAGACTGTTCGTGAAATTCCGAATTATTAAATACATCGAAAATTTTCATCCTGTAGGGTAAGTTAGTATAACGCTATACGCACAACTTTTTTATTTCGCAAGTGCGAGATGGATTAATGTTTAAATAGAAGTTGAGAACTCGCCCGACTTGGCACTTTACATTATATGGAATTTTTATGTAGTAAGAAGCAATACCTTTTTACATAAATCTTTTACGTTATCTACAATTTACGTTATATGATGTATACGCTATCGGAGTGTCTACTTTATTGAGATGACTTGGCAGCAACCATAACACAATTGCAAAATGTAAATGCTGATCAAACTTGAGTGTGAGTCGGCGTACAATTGATCACAACTAGCATGTTATATATGGTTAAAATTATAATCTATTATGATTTTAATACATAATGTTAATAAAGATACTATGCAAAGACCCTAATTTCATCGATTGGAATGGTGATTATGCCTGACTGTCTATTCTGACACGCTATAGGAGCTAGAGCGTAAGTTCATGCACTTGCTAAACATCATAGCAATCACTAGCATCTGACAATGCAGTAAAGATGCTTGCAAAGCCAGTAGTACCAGTTGATCTGCAGTATCAAATTCGAATTAATGCACAGTTGCAGTACACATGCAGTTTCAAGTTTTGAAGAAAGCTCATTTGTAGTATACATGAAGGACTGGGTTTCAGGTAATGCCTAATGAAACCGAATACGCAGTAGATCGCAGTGGGTAATTTGTAGCAAGATTGCAGTAGCAGTAAAAGCCTACTGAGCATCAGAATGTCGTAACATGCTGCCAAGTTACTGTGTACTGTACTGCAATGATGCAGTGCAGTTCTAATGCATCACAAGCCTGCACAAGAGCAAATTACTTTGTAGTAACAAAGTAATTTGCTCATGACACGAAACTTATCATATTCAGCTCAAGTAAACAATTTACCTGCCCAGCCATAATCTGTCGAATTCGTCTTCTTGTCTGTCGCTGCTCACCAAAGTTCTTTTCATCCAGTCGCTAAAATATTGCGTAGTACAGCGTAGTGTAGCATATCATAGTGTAGTCAACAGCTTTGTACTAAGCTATAATTGGAAGGTAGTCAGTTGGCTTGTAGACAACAGAATTTCATACCATCAGTAAAAAGACTATCAATAAACTCGCTAACTTGAATCATTAAACAGCTCTAAGAAATTGCTTGATGATAGAACTTTATTGGTTGTAGTTAAATACTTCACCTTTGAATTTATTAAAATACCATGAATGACATTGTGATTTATAGTTAAATTGTGATTTATTGTTTACTAAATTAGATTTATCACCCAGGTGATAACTGCCTCCTGATAAAAGGCTGAACAAGGTAGAAAAGTAAAGCTTTTGACATCTTTGGTTTAGAGCTGAGCAGACCGGATGGCATCCATTTTTTGAGCTCATACTGCCACTTGTTACCTACATTGGTTGCATTACCGTAAAACCTGTATTTGAATGCCACCCTTGAATGGAACGCTAATTCTATTTGTCTATTTGAAATTCTTAATCTTTACGAACCCATAATAGAAAGTGATCAGTAGAAAAGTGTCCACAAAACCGTACTAATAATGACTCGGTTATATCAATAATAATTAATTCGTTCATTGTTTCTAGTCATATCAAAGTCGATTTTCCAACTCGAAGTCTAAGTTTTTCATTAAAAACTTTGATTACAACACCATAAAAATAACCAGTAACTGTATAAAGCTAAAAACAGTTATTTGTTTAATGCGGTCTTGATACTTTGAAGTATATAAAAACGTTTTAGCAATTATGATGCTTTGAACGACTTGTGCTAAGCAAGCATCCGGCTAACTGTCTATCACTATCTTTGCAATGAGATTTTCAGATAGCATTGCGACGTAAAAGTTTTGCTCTGCTAAAAATGTTTAGACGCTAATATCGACTAGTTCAGCAGTGCAGAAAAATAGGTCAGGTCAGCAGACACTTTGGAAGGTATAGTGAACAGCTAGAAGAGTTGATGTCGCACCGCCCGAAGGAGAGTGCAAAATGTGGGCGACATTCGATTCGCCAGTGAAAGGATTAAATTTATCTTCTCAAAATTATGACGAAGTGTTTGAAAAAAGACTAAATGATCATTTGAACATCTACTATATAAATGGCAATTGTTGTCTGTGTGTGTGTCCGCCTTATAGAGTACCGTACTTTTCGGACTATTAGCCGCTACTTTTTCTGACGGTTTGAGCCATGCGGCTTATATAAGGGAGCGGCTATTCTGTGGTTTTTTCTTTCACCGCTAGGGCGCATTAACAGGAATCTCCAGTTAGTGCGCCTCTACATAACCTATTAATTATTTTTACACAAAAATCACGTGATCTCCGGTTAGTGCGCCTCTTTACACTGTTCCGTTTTAAACAGCAAAGTTGCTGCCGTATTAAAAAGTGTCGTCCTGAGTTTTGCGGCCTATACAAAGGTGCCTATACAGCACAGGTGTCAAACACATGGCCAGCGGGCCACATGTGGCCCACCACGTCATTTTATGTGGCCGCAAGAGCTTAATTACTCATTCGCACGCGACGGAGTTAACTCCCGTATTTATAACGTTGCTAGGGACCCAACGTGAGTTATCTTGCCTCTGAAATTTATCTATTCATTATATCGTTATTTTTAAATTACATAAGAATAATTTTGATTAGTCAAAATTAAAATTTTCTGGCTAATCAAACAAACATACAAATATGCCCCAATGATTTCTCTGGCAAATGTTATAACTGAAATACTACACCCATTTCGGCATCTAACTAAACCGAAAATCATCGCGGTCACTTTAAAATTTATCGTTCGCGATCAATTTTTTTCAACTCCAGAGGTAAATATGTAGATTCAGAAGGGATAAGACAGTGAAAGACTGCATAAATCAAATCGAAACATTATTTTTAACGTTTCAAAGTTTTTACTAACTTTTAATTTTGTCAATTTGAATCGTTATGCTCGGATAAAAATGCCCTTTTTAGGCTGTCAGCCGTAGTCAGACTAAAGTTATCATTCAATCTTGATAAGATCATATTGATTCTCAGAGCTGCCCCTGAAGTCTGAAAAGCCAAGAACAGAGTTACTGAACATATTTTTATTATTTCAAACATGTTTATGACAGTTTATTTGAGTTATATTGGGATGTAGATTTGCTATGCTTTGAAGGATAATACTCGCGAAGAAAAATTCGAAATTAGAGTTTCGTGATTTTTATGTTCATGACTAACTGTATATGTATAACTGATATTCATAACTTTGCATTGTATGTAATAAATAAGTAATTTTAGTTAAACACTGTATATTTTGCAATTTTTCTGGTGCAAGTCTAACTTTGTTTCAGCAAATAGCAAATAATTTTTTTGCTTTTTGCTGCTTACATATTGATTTTGTGTTGCTGCTGTTGCAATTATTTAGTGTTTGCAGGTTTAATGTGTGTATGCAAACAGATTCATGTTCTTAGCAGCTGATAATTTTCGATTTTACTGAAAACAAAAATTATGAGCTGCTATATAATATTATGCCTGTGTTAATGGGTATTGCGTAATTTTTCTGATTTTTTTTTAAAACAAATGTTCTGCATGTTTTGCTGTGCAACTGCTCTGTTTGAAACTTTAAGTAATAAAAACTCTAAGTAATATCAAAGACTAGTTAAAGTTATTTTACATTATTTCACATTTCGTAACAAAAATAAGTTACATCTGGCCCTTTGAGGACAGCAATTACGCTGATGTGGCCCTCGGTGAAAATGAGTTTGACACACCTGCTATACAGCTATACAAATGTACTACTTATTAAATTAAATAAATTAATGAGTAGTAATTTACATGCAATTAATATTTACAGCCAACGTGTACCGAGAAGCTCACGTGAACAATTGTTTCTTGCGGCCACTGGAAAAAACGCAGTTTTCACTTACTAAATTTCTACATCAAAAAGGTAAGTACTTCTTATTCAATGTTGTATTGTCTATGAATTGCCACAATTCCAATAACCCTTTCACTTGCGTCCATATACAAATTTAGCTATCGGCCTACTGCCAGCCACTTTGCCGATATTGCTTCATGATATGTATACAGTATTTTTTCAATTTCAAACTCCACCTGAACGTTTGTTTTGGTTATACATTTCATTTTTCCAACATGTTAACAAACACTGCTATGTAAAAAAATTATTGTATCTATACTTTGTGCATTGATAAAGCGATGTGAAGCTATGAAGCCAAAACAATCCTCTACAATGTTCCTTATTCTTACAAAACCACTACTTTCACCACCATCAGAGTCAGTGCTGTTATTGTTATTTTAATTATCTGTGTAATCACAAAAATCTGAATCGGCTATAATGTTATCAACATAAGTAGTTATTTGTTTTCTAACTCGGACGCGTTTAATGAACTTAGAAATTTTTTTTGTTTTTAGGTTGGAAATTCCCAAACAAAGATTAAAATATTAAACTTTAGCCTAATGCTACAGAGAAATCTTAGGACAACACTGTCACTACCATAAAGGTCCTAAAGACCGTTGGTTATGTTATCAACGAATAATAAAATTCAGTTACTAGCAATTGCTGGTAAAGTCGCAAAAATGCGTCTACGCGGTCGACCATAGAAAACGCATAAATGAGTCTACTTCAGTGAAAGGGTTAAAAACGTTGGCAGTGGGGGGGGGGGTCGGCGGCAGAAGTGCGCGATCGTCAACTGCAAATATAGATGGGTATGAACGGCTGCGTGAGTCTAGACACATGAATCCAGAATATTTACTAGATTTTACACGCATCTAGCTGTAAAACACATTGCAGATTCCCATCGTTTTCCCCAACATTATTGACATGTATGTGTATGCATACTCTGATCAGGGCAACAAGTTCAGTAGACTGCATATTTGGAGTTGTTTTACAATATGAAAGACAACTCTCAATAAACCTTATGCTGCATGTGAATCCGTCTCTGTAGGCGGGTAATGCAGCTAGTTACCTCTAATAAAGCACCATTCTAAGGGAAGGGTTGGAAAATAGAGCACCACGGTGTTCAAATAAAGGTTTTACGGTAGTTTGAGTAAACGCTTTTTGACAAGACAAGACAGCTCTTTACCCGCTGTCTGGCACTCCGGTAGTCAAGCATATATGAGACACGAGTTTCAAAGAGGCATATGATAAAATCAAATATGTGACTTACTATTTCAGCCTCTCGTCGAGCTACACCAACTTGCAGCAAGATCTTGCTGACTTCCTTCTCATCAACTGTGAACTCCATTAGCTTGGTATCTAGAATAATAACCTACAGTTATGACACTAGTCCGGAATCAATAACAGACGCTAAGGCTGTAAGAATGAATTGTAAGTATAAAACCTTTTTTTGCTGCCTTTTCTATATTTTCCAGCCAGTTTTAAGAAACAAATAAGCTTGTAAACAGTAGAAGCATTTATTCAATGCTAGATATTGAAGGGCTTCTCCTCATGCCAGCATTAAACAGTATATAGCGTGACTTGAGCCTATGAATGATTTTAAGGGTATACAGTGTGCGTTACTACAAAGTAAATAATTTGTTCTAGGAATGTATGCGTTATAGGGATTGTACGTTATAAAAATAGTAAAATACATGTAAATTGCCTAATCCGTTCCAAGATCTTTCCAAACTCAATCCTCTGGCCATGTCAAAAGGAAACACTTGGCTTGACTCTTTTAATTTGTGGGCTGTACCTGAACTGCAGTATTATTGGTTTGCATCGACAACCTTTCTACTTATTATGATCAATCTCACTGTTTCATAGACCATGATTGCAGTAATTTTACAAGTTGATGAAGATTGCACATTTTTGACATTCCTTTACGATTTGCAATTTTTCTAAACCGCAGTCTATTCTGCAAAGTAAAACTAATAACAAATATTTTATACATCTACAGTGAGGCAAAACAACAAAATGTATTCACTATAATAAACAGTTCTACCAGTTCGTCGTCTATCTTTATCCAAGGGTCAAGGTTAAGATAAAAGATAACTTTCGACGATACTCTAACTCATGACATTTAGATTGGTAGACCGACGCTGTAACACCTGCACCAATCGATCGCCTTTGTATTTATGAATAATGTGCAGCTACCCTATTCTATGTTTGGTCGACGCATCTGACGATCTACCACGACGAACTATATTGTTGTGAAAGTTGTACTTGTGCATAATATGTAAGTATAACGCTACGCTGACGTTTTTTGCAAGTGTGGCGAGATGAACTAACATTCAAATCGAATTTGAAAACTCACCCGACTTGACACCTCACGTTATATGGAATTCTTTACGTGGTGAGAAGCAAAAACTTCACATTAATTTTTTACATCATCTGGAAATTACGTTATAGGAGCGTCTACTGTATTTATGTATTAGTATGTTAGGAATTTCTGGAAAATCTGTTGCAAGGAAGTCCATGAATCACATTTGTAATATTATCAGTAACAAACGACTGCGCTAAAAACCTTGAAAGTGTTTCTAACACAGACATGAACTTTGTAGCAAGTGATTCACTACAATGATTGAACAACTCCTCAATCTTCAATTTTTTGATAAACTTTCAAATTATTATTACTAAAAAATAAATTCAATTCTATACAGCTATAAAACCAGCTCAACAGATCAACATCATGCAACACTATTCTATTGTAACAAGTTTAAAGTTGGTTAGAACATGTCATTCTAGCGAATCTATCATCAATATGAAATGATTCGCTCCTCAAAGATTTTGGGATTAGTAACTAATTAGTAATTAGTGTTTGCTCCACATTGAGTTCAAGTTAAAAGATAAGCGTTGCACAAAGCAGCTCTGCGGTTCTCATAGTGTCATATTGCTCACTGTTTACCCAATCCTTGGTAGCAAATTGTTCAAGCACATTTAGTCAGAGAACCAGTCACAAACATATCAAAAACATTCCTAGCTTTAAAAAACACTTTTTTAAATTGTCTACTTTTTTATTCTAACCAAACCTAGAAGAAGAGCGGACAACTTGTTATGTCTCATTGCACCATAGTTCATCAATGTGGATGCTATGCCTGCAAGACATGAGAAATGCCTGCAAGACATGAGAAATGCCCGCAAGACATGAGAAATGCCCGCAAGACATGAGAAATGCCTGCAAGATATGAGAAATGCCTGCAAGACATGAGAAATGCCTGCAAGACATGAAAAATGCCTGCAAGACATGAGAAATGCCTGCAAGACATGAGAAATGCCTGCAAGACATGAGAAATACCTGCAAGACATGAGAAATGCCTGCAAGACATGAGAAATGCCCGCAAGACATGAGAAATGCCCGCAAGACATGAGAAATGCCTGCAAGACATGAGAAATGCCTGCAAGACATGAGAAATTCCCGCAAGACATGAGAAATGCCCGCAAGACATGAGAAATGCCCGCAAGACATGAGAAATGCCCGCAAGACATGAGAAATGCCTGCAAGACATGAGAAATGCCCGCAAGACATGAGAAATGCCCGCAAGACATGAGAAATGCCCGCAAGACATGAGAAATGCCCGCAAGACATGAGAAATGCCTGCAAGACATGAGAAATGCCTGCAAGACATGAGAAATGCCTGCAAGACATGAGAAATGCCTGCAAAACATGAGAAATGCCCGCAAGACATGAGAAATGCCTGCAAAAAATGAGAAATGCCTGCAAGACATGAGAAATGCCTGCAAGACATGAGAAATGCCTGCAAGACATGAGAAATGCCTGCAAGACATGAGAAATGCCTGCAAGACATGAAAAATGCCTGCAAGACATGAGAAATGCCTGCAAGAAATGAGAAATGCCTGCAAGACATAAGAAATGCCCGCAAGACATGAGAAATGCCTGCAAGACATGAGAAATGCCTGCAAGACATGAGAAATGCCTGCAAGAAATGAGAAATGCCCGCAAGACATGAGAAATGCCCGCAAGACATGAGAAATGCTTGCAAGACATGAGAAATGCCTGCAAGACATGAGAAATGCCTGCAAGACATGAGAAATGCCTGCAAGAAATGAGAAATGCCCGCAAGACATGAGAAATGCCCGCAAGACATGAGAAATGCTTGCAAGACATGAGAAATGCCTGCAAGACATGAGAAATGCCTGCAAGACATGAGAAATGCCTGCAAGACATGAGAAATGCATAAAATGATAAAACTAACACATATTAAATAACTAGATGAATGCCTGGTGTTGCCCGAGTAATAAAAAAATCTTTGCACAGAAAATTTACTCTTATTGAACATATAATAACAGTTACCATTCTAACTTTCAAACTTCATATCATGAAAAAAGGTGTTTTGTGCAGTTCAAATAGATTAGAGAAAAAATAAAACAACTGTAAAGGTATTTAAACGTAAATGTGAAATAATTAGCAAGTAATAGCTAAATAAAGTCTGTTTTGCTTTGATTATAATGAAGAATGATTCGGTAATGATACAAATAATACAAACTAAAAAAACAAAATAAAAAAACATGAATTTGTTGAATTAATAATAACAATAAGTGTGTAAAGGTTTGTGTATCAAAAAAGCTACTATACAGTAATTTTAGTTTATTTAGTGGTTATGATCAGCAATAAAATGTAACATTACTATGTCCTATGCGCAGTATGTACCGTAGGGAGTTCTTACCTTTGAGACAGACATATAACATAAATGTTGAATTTAGCTTAAATGATTTTGGCTTATTAAACAAATACTTAGAGCTACGCTTTAGGATGTATTTTACTAAACTAAACTTTAATAATCATCTAAAATTTAATCAGTCTAAAAAGTTTTCACCTATCTGTTTCCAGTTTCGTTTTCACAATAACTTATATAACAAATAACGCTAAACTGAGAGAGAAGGAGCATCGTATCTCTTTCAGGCGTTGTGAAAGGATTTCAGCTAATAGCATATCGGAACACTGACTGCCAAATTTTAATTTCGAAAGAAATTTTTGTTGATATCGTATGGCGGAAAAGAAGTCGAAAATATTTTCGTCTTCGTATGACATTGCGGAAAAACATTACGTTTTTATTATCTCGTAATAAAAATTAATCTTATAACAAGGCATCGTAACCCAGGGGCACTCTGTATTAATTAATAATTCGGCATGGGCAGTCACGAAAAGGATATAAAGAATATGGTTGTTACAGATGTGATCAGAAAGGCTTGTGGCTTGGTCTTGTAGTCTTGTGGCTAGGTGCCTGTGTTTGCAAACTTGTGATTACAATCTTCATGAGTTGAACTCCAGTATGAAGTGCATTTTTTGTTCTCAACACTTTATCTGTTTGGAAGGGCCAACTTTGAGATTTATATATATATCTATGATTTGTCTCTATCCATCTCCAAGTTTGTGTGTCTGTATTTCACCATGTCCAGCTATAGCTATTAAAATCTTGGAATTAAAAGCTCTCAATCTACTTGATTAGAACTCACGAAGATTGCAACCACATTTTCAAACTGTGCAATTAGCCATCAAGCTACGCTGTTCTTACTATTCAATCACTTTTATCATACACTGTATACCCTTTCCTTGATTGCACACACTTGATGACATAACAATTGAAACTTTATTAATTCTATGAAATACGATGCTTTTTCGTCCGCGCCGTACTAGGAGTAATTTGTTTTTTTTTTGCCAAACGATATCGACAAACATAGCTCTCGAAATTCAATTTTGGCGATTGTGTCTCAGTTAAGCGTCATCTGTTGTGGTAAAAACGGGTTCACCAACAAATGAGTGATAAAATTTTAGTTGAAAGTTTACAAAAAATGCACACAAAAACTTCCTTCAAGTCATGTTTTAGTAAAGTAAATTCATTTAGGATAGATTCAGCGTTCATGTTACACGTCTGTCTCGAAAGTAAGAACACTGCACGTAATACATTGCAATGTAAGATTTTCTTGCAGATCATAACCACAAAAAGCCCTAAACTTATCGTAGGTAACTATAGTTACTAAGGTTAACATTCTGTTTTGTTACTATTCTTTAATGATGATTTTACCGGGAATTGATTACATTAAATAATCACTATGGGTTTCTATACCACTCTATACGATACTTTTGCCTTATGATGCCAACACTGAAACGAACTAAAATCATATAATTTCAGTAATTTTTTACTGTAATCATAGCAAAACAGACTATATTTAGCCATTACTTGCTAATGATTTCATATTTACATTTAAACACCTTTACAGTTTAATTTTTACTACTAATTTATTTCAACAAAACACTTCTTTCATGATATGAAATTTAAAAGTTGGTAGTTTGAATTCCTTAGTTGTTTTTTTCCCTTAATTTATTTGAACTGCACAAAACATTTTTCCCACGATGTGAAGTTTAAAAGTTAGAATAGTAAATGTTGTATATGTTAAACAAAAATAAATTTTCCGTCCAAAGACGTTTTATTACCCAAGCAACGCTGGGCATTCACCTAATAGATATAGATAAATCATATATACTGTAGATATAATATATATGATTTATTTATGTATCGCTATATATAGTTTTAATTATATATCTATTTATATATTTCTCAAAATTTGTGTGTCTGTATGTGGGTATGTGTGTAGTTTCAGCAATAGCTAATAAAATATTCCAATTTATAATCCGCATCATAGTTCGCCAGTCCGACGCCCTACCAATTCAACTACACGAGCTTTATGAATTTATTAGGCAATATATGTCATCATATAGGAGCAAAAACACTACAGCTCTTCGTCATGACGCAAAGTCATGAGAAGCAATAGCTCTTATTAGTAAGCTTACTCAAATTATCCATTGACAATGTGCCAAGCTAATAGCAAATTGCAAGCAACTCTCATTGTTTATAAGCTGATATTTAATACCTGGGCAATGCTGAGTAGCATATCTAGTATACGCATATAATTACAAGTATTTATATTTAATTCGTTAGCTATGGAATCTGAGACCGATACAAATGTTACAGAACGAAGAAAAAATTATTTCCATGACAACGAAGTTGGAGATCATAACTACATAAATAGGAAGAAGACACCCGTATTGTTAATATTGCCAAGGAATATGGTCACAACCAATCAACGATTGCAACTATTATTAAAAACAAGAAACCCATTAAAGCAAACATAGGTAAGTGCTTACGACTGATGACTTGAATGAGTTGGAGGCCCATGCATGGGATCAGCATTCAAGAGCAACAAATTAGTGGTGACGAGGAAGTAGAGCAGACAAAAAACCTACATCAGCAGAAATCAGGGAAGCTATAAGTTAGTATGAAAGCCTTACTAGGTTTATTAAAAATAGACATCCAGAAAAGTTCTCACAGGCCGAGTTATGGACAATGTTAATGAAATATGCATGAGCTATTTTAGAAAATTTTGAGGAGTCGTAAGAAACCGACTTCATTGGATAGATTTTTTTTTAAAAAGAAGTGTCGAAAAGCACAGATAATAACAATGAATTTAACAAAAAAGGTAGAGACGAGCGCACCTGAAGAAGTGCTATTAAATTGTTTCATTTTAAGTGTTTAATTTACCGATGCGGACTGGTACATAGAAACAATAATGTACAATGCATGTATAATGTACAATGCATGTATAATGTACAATGCATGAATAATGTACAATGCATGTATAATGTACAATGCATGAATAATGTACAATGCATGTATAATGTACAATGCACGTATAATGTACAATGCATGTATAATGTACAATGCATGTATAATGTACAATGCATGTATAATGTACAATGCATGTATAATGTACAATGCATGTATAATGTACAATGCATGTATAATGTACAATGCATGTATAATGTACAATGCATGTATGATGTACAATGCATGTATAATGTACAATGCATGTATAATGTACAATGCATGTATAATGTACAATGCATGTATAATGTACAATGCATGTATAATGTACAATGCATGTATAATGTACAATGCATGTATAATGTACAATGCATGTATAATGTACAATGCATGTATAATGTACAATGCATGAATAATGTACAATGCATGTATAATGTACAATGCATGAATAATGTACAATGCATGTATAATGCATATCATCATTATTTATCCTCTTTGTGTCACGTTTTTTATGTTTTATTTATTTCATTCTATGTTTTATTTTATGTTTAATCATGTTTTTACAGTTCTGCTTTCTACTACTAAATACAAATCATCATATGTATGTAACTCATATATAACTAGCTACTCAATATAGTTGACGCATCCACATTACTACATTACTTTCTAGAACTTGCTAAAGCCTGGTCCTCTAGGGAATAAATTCTTACAACCTTCTGTATTTATGGCTACATTGATTCTTGTGCAAATTTAATACAAGACAAACTGCAACCTTCTCTGGATCCTTTCATAAGCGTTTGCTAGCTTGCAATTGTTTGCACCAGCATTTACAGTGCACCAGCAAGCATCATCCTCAATAAGTGATTAAGTAGGCTATCTTCTACATTGCAAAAGGTTAGCTTGTTTTTTTCGAGCACTCCGCACCAACAGATAAGCTGGGTCTTCCTGGCCATTTCTGCTTTTAAGGACCCAAAAGTGGTCAACTTTCTTTCAAAATCAGTAGAAAAACTAGAGTTGCGATCTCTTCAGCAGGACTAAACAACTTCTTTTAAACTGCTAAAAAAATTCCATTTTATTACGCATTAAATTTATTTTCAAGTGTACAGTAACATAATTAGCATTTATACTTTTTCGCCTCCACTCTGCTCTACTCACTACATGTACCAGCTCAAGTCGAGTTACTCTAAAGGTATGTTACATACTGTATAGCAAATAAAATTTCATTTTTCTTTTCGATAGCCGCTAAATGGTCAAGTGTGCGAAGGACCGCTTTCGGGAACTGCATCGCTTGGTCTTTCTTGTCGAATTAGGTTGAAAAATGTTTTAACCAGACACGCTAAATGTTATAGTGAAAGCAACGACAGAACCTAATAAGTGATAAGATTTTAGTGGTAAAAAATTGAAATTCAGTAAAATAGTTAAAAATACATAATAAAACTTAGTTTTAGGTGTGTGTTTAGTAAGCTAAACTTATTTGAAGCAAATTCAAAATTTATGTTACGCCTTGAAGGTCAGAACTCTTTACCGTACGCAATGCATTCAGTACAAGGATTACAATGTTGCATTTTATTGCGGATCATAACCACTAAATACAATACAGTAGGTAACTATAGTTACTGAAGTTAACATACTATTTTGTTACTAATTTTTGATATGTACAACTTTTTTTTTATATAAAATTTTGACAATTTTTATCAGGGGATGTTTGCATTGTATAATTACAATGGTCTCTATACCCTTACATACCAACTTTTCACCATACGATGCAAACCCTGGAACGGAACAACACTATATCCTGAGGGTGCACTGTACATAATAGATAATAAAACAATTACATACTAAATAATAAAATGATTACATATTAAATAATAAAACTATTACATACTAAATAACAAAAATTTTACATACTGATTCTCTCCTCAACAGCCTGTATTAACTTGACATCAAACTGTGAGACAAGGGTTATAGCTTTTCCAACTCGACCTACAATTGTTGAAATTATTTGAGTTTGTCAGCCTTTGAAAGAGTAGTTTAGGTTGACTGATGAGAATACGTGTTAATAGAATGATTCTCGAAACAAAAAATATAAACCTACAAACAAGCAAACTGAACACAGGAACTTGGTATCACATCTTAAATGTACCGGTACAAGTTACAGTGTAAATCAAGTACAACCTATCTACAAAACATTTACATTCATACTGATAACCACAAAGGCCTCAGCCCGTATGTAGACTACTTCATCAAAGTAAAATCATTTATCACTGAATCCATAGCCAAAATCTAAAGTAAAACAATTCTTTCTTCCATCACAAACCATAAGGTTAATACATGAGTAAAAAGCAAACCAGCCCGAGCTGTCCTCCCGACTCTGTGAATATAGTCCTGAGGTCGAGTCGGCACGCTGTGGTTAATGACCAGGTCAACGGTAGGAATGTCAAGACCTCTGCTAGCCAAGTCAGTGGCAACCAGTATTTTCACCTTGTGTGATTTGAAGAGTGACATAGCCTCAAGTCTGAGTTGCTGGCGGGTCATCGAGTGAAGGACACAGTTGGAGAAACCAAGCTCCTTCAAAACCATGCCAAGTATCTGCACGTACCTGTCAAAATAGACAACAAACTCCTTAGTACACCGTTCAACACACGCTTGGTTGCGCATGGTACTAGTGTCAAGCCTGGACTTATCATCTCATCGACATACGAGTTCTTTTACAGACAATAGGCTATAAATGAGTGGGCATAATGAAATAATTCCAACATACATGTAGGACTTTTGTAAATTCATCAGCACACTCATATACAGCTTTCCTTCCGAGTTTGGCTCTATGCTTCTAGCATAATATCAAAAGTGCTTCATTTTTTACTTTTAAAATCGTAGCTATCAAGAAGACGCGGGTGTGTGTGGTATATACATATTTATATATATAGTACTTTATTGGCAATAATTTCATTTCACAAATAGAAATGTTTTTCAAATTAGGCCATACAACAATAGTAAAACAAAAAAAAGGGGAAAAAAGCAACAGTTAGCCATTAAAATTGAATAAATAGTCTGACAAATAATGTTTAAAATGCCCTTCCCTGCTAGGAGAACGGATATTTGGTGGAAGATTGTTAAAGCAGCTGGCAATGACATTTTCAAAATGATTGTTAGTGATTGTATGCAATTTGTTCACATCACGTAAGTTGAAATGAGTTGAGAACCTGTAACTGTCACGTAAAAAACGAGGACACAAACCATGAAAAATCTTGAAACATTGAATTGAAATAAAATAAATATTTAGCATAGGCAGAGTAAGAAGACGCAGAGATTTGGAAAGATCATTCGTTGGAATAATATATGCAGGAATATGATGTAGATTTGCAATGAGTCGAAATGCTCTTTTTTGCAACAAAAATAAATCCTTAGTGACATATCTTGGAGCTAGATTATAATAAATGTGGATACGATAAATAATATGGCAAAATATAAACTGATAATAAAATGCAATAGCAGATTTTGAGTTCATGTATGGCCTGCAAAACTGGAGCGGAGTCAATGACTTTCGTGACCTTACTAGAAATAGTGTCGACATGGTAGTGGAAAAAAAAACTTTTCTTAGAATTGAAATAAGGAACAATAAAATAACATGAGCAAAATGTTTCGCATCAGTTTAAAAGAAAAGTAACACTGAGGGAAAAAAGCAAAGTGATACAAAGAAAATAAATCCTGAAACTAGAGTAAAATAATGCATGATAAATGTAAAAAGTAGCCAATATAAAATCAAAAAATTTTTAATTTATGGTTCACAGTCTACCGTATATTAGACTAGTACTGAACTTCCATCCCAACTAAGACAGTGCTTGTTTCCTGTTACACAAAGGCTACACCTCGAAACCTTTGTCTTTAGCATAAGGGCTAAATGATTTATTAATTAGTATTAATTTTCTTACACATAACTTAGTAATTTAGGAGTTATTTTACACAATGCATGTTTCCATGCTCCACATAATTACCATACACAATGCATGTTTCCATGCTCCACATAATTACCATACATAATGCATTTGTTTCCATGCTCCACATAATTACCATACATAATGCATTTGTTTCCACGCTCCACATAATTACCATACACAATGCATGTTTCCATGCTCCACATAATTACCATACACAATGCATGTTTCCATGCTCCACATAATTACCATACATAATGCATTTGTTTCCATGCTCCACATAATTACCATACATAATGCATTTGTTTCCACGCTCCACATAATTACCATACATAATGCATTTGTTTCCATGCTCCACATAATTACCTAAAATATTTATGACAAAGTTTGTGAGTTACGAAATGAATAAAATGAAATACAATGTATGTTTTCAATAATAGTTGCTCCGAAATGCGATAGTTTTTAACACAAAGCAAATATTACATACGGATGAACTTAGCATGCAGAAGTTTGACTGCAAATGTGCATCAGCCCAAATCATGCTTCATGTACAAACAAACTGTTGCATTATTGGCTTGCTGTGAAAATTTCCTAAACATGTAATGTAACAAAATTTAAATTCTAATGCGACAAAAATTACACAATATAAATGTAAGCATATACTTGTTTTCTCCGCCTACTAAAGTAAGTTTCGCATGCCATCTGATGGTTGTGATAAACATATGGACAAGTGTTGTTATCAAAAAATACTTGTAAGGATTGAGTGATATGAGAAGGTGCCTTGTCACCAACCATGCGTTCAGCCTGAGAGCATTCACAATACTCTGACCCTTAGCCACTCTAAACTATGGTTGAAGGGACACTAGCAAGTTATACTAGTGCTGGGACGATATTACGATATTTCGGTATATCGTCGATATCACTTTCTGATACCGACCGTACCGAGTGCTTTCTGCCCATATCGAAATATCGGATATCGTCGATATTTGACGATATCTATATATATATATATCGACGATAATTTAGATCCATCGGTTTTTTGACGTCATCGCCCTGTTTGCATACGCGCTCGTCTACAAAAAGCCGCCATCTTTGTAGAGAACTATCGTCATTCTCTTGATTAATAGTATGTTAGTTAGTAATATTTAATTTTGCTGATAACAAAATAACAAAAAACCTCTATTTGCAGGCATATTATCAAATAAAATGGAACCTGTGAAAGTATCTTGAATGCAAGATAGTAGTGAACAATTCATGTTTAGTTTGAGATAATTGGTGTAAAAATTAAAGGAAAATTTACATGATGGCTTCAAATAAGTAATGTAGGATAACTTTTACAAAAATAAATTGATCGATACTATATACAAGAGTCCAGGTCTGAAGAATAGATCTTCCATGAGTATTGATTGTGGCAAGATTGATTGTTATTAATAATTTGATGACTATAATATGGTCTGTACCATCTGACTGTGTAAGTATCGTTGATGTTTACATGATTAATAGTATTTTTTGATGTTGTTTTGATACTACAATAAAAAATTTGCAAACAAAAGCATATTGCAAGCATAAAATTGCTTGCAATAATTAATTGCAGAAGCTTCGTGTTTTTAACAATAGAAGTCCTCCATAAAGATGGCGGACAACAATAGAATGACGTCACGAAAAACGAAAGATATTCTACTCTATTTGATACCCGATTCTTCAGAATTATACGGGTACATGGATTCATTAGGGAGTTGTTCTCCCATAGCAGCTTTTTCTGACAGATAAGACAACCCCGAATAACATACCCGATATTTCGATATATCGGTTGACTACGCCATCATATCGTACCGAATTTTTGATATCGTCCCAGCACTAAGTTATACTAGTAGACTAGCTGTGCTGCCCGGCGTTGACCAACTAATACAAAAGTCTTTTGGACAAAAAATTTATCTGTATTTAAAGGTTGACTTGCAACAAAATTCACATTACAGTTATTTGGTATCAAAAGATTCACCATGTCTTACTCTGTTGTGTTGTAAGTGCCAAATATGTGGAAATGTGATTACAAGCTCTTAAAAGCTCAAAAAGGAAAAGAGAAGGAAAGAGATTTGGAAAGAGAATCTAATCTACTGCGGTCTCATGTGGCTGCGATTAACTGTTCGTTTTTGAGCTTTTAAGAGCTTGTAATCACATTTCCACATATTTGGCACTTACAACACAACCGAGTAAGACATGGTGAATCTTATGATACCAAATAACTGTAAAGACATGGGTCAATAAATTGTCGTAGAAGCACTCACATTTTCACATAGAACACCTATACTTTTTGGAAAGCAGAGAAAATTCTGTATCTGATCATATTATCTTTATTGCAAAAATTAAAATTCTTAGATATTGAAAGTAGCATGAAATAGCGATTTTATTAAAATTCGTGTTCTACGAACACATTTAACTAATAGGGGTAGCATATAAATGTATAAAAGTACAGTGAAACTCGGATAACTCAAACTTCAAAGGACCGAGCAAAAGTGCTCGAATTATCAGAGCGTTCAAGTTATCAGAGCACTGTCACAAGTCCATGTATTTACTTATTTATTAGTAGATACATGTACATATACAAACTATAATATAAATCAAAAGCACAAATGGCTTGTTTCAAATTAAATGCTTCTAATGTAAAGTTTAAAACATTTTTATCAAAAATTATAGAGATTTTTCTATCACTTGAGATTGGTTTGTTGTTTGAGGTGATGTTATTGCCAGGACGTTTTTTAGATTGACATTGGCAAAACTTTATCGTTGCTGAAATGCTCAAAAGAAAAGACATCTTTTTCTTTTGAGCGTTTTACCCACGATCAATTTTGCCGATTTTTCTTGAAGTTTATGCAAAGATTACCTTACTTCACCTGTGATTCGTTAAGAGCAACACTCCGAGGCAGTTCAATTAAAAGTTTTACGAGGTTTTACGGTACATTGTATATCACTCACGCTTTTTGAATGGATACTTATTGAATGTACACACGTATTCTGTGTTTAGGTCAAACGATGAAAAGTTTTTTTTTAGCTAAGACAACGTATACGTTTAATTACAACAATTTTTAAGACGTTTTAAACATTCAACATTCCGACGTTGATTCAACACGGAATCAACGTCGGAAAACTATTCATCACGGGCTAGCCGGGTCACGCACTCAAGGATTTTCGCCACGCAAATACAAAACAAGAACAACATGCTGTTTTTGTTTTGTATGTGCGTGGCGAAAATCCTTGCGCTCATGACTCGGCTGGCCCGTGCTATTCATCGTATAGCAGTATAAATCAAATTTCATCAAACCTTTAGAAAAGTCGTTGACAAAAATAGTTTGCCGATGGAGGTAATAACGACGCTTATGAATTACGAAAAGTTGAGGTTTACCTCTATGGCTTGGAATAAAGTGATTTTCTAAAGCGATAGCAACCGTTTCGGTAGCCGTTGGGCAAAAAACAGTTCGAATTAACAGTGTTGAGTTCGAGTTATATAGAGCCATTTATCATTGCGTGGGAACGGACCAAGCAAATCCATTCGAGTTAACAATGTGTTCGCTATATCCGAGGGCGAGTTATCCATGTTTCACTGTATATATAATAACAAGCAATTAAAACATTATATGGTGTATAAAATGCAATCTACAGTCTATTTCATAGCTGTTAACTTATCTTTGTCACCACTCCACTGGAAGTCTGCCATTTCTATCGCTGAATTGAAGCCTAAACGCATCCACTAATAGCTACTATGCGTTGTTACTAACTGATCGCGATGTTGAATTTTGAACGCAAATTACAGTGCACCCTCGAGATACGATTACCCTGATATACGATTTTTTCACCTTACGAAGTCGAATATCGTGATATTTTCACCTCGCTATACGAATTTTTTTCCACCATACGATTTCGAGGAAAGTTTCGCCCGAGTTAAAATTTGGCGGTCGGTGTGCTCATAACGCACGTCGAAATTACAAATACGCTGAAATGCTGTTCGCCGAAAACATTTTTACAGCGTTTTGAAAAGATACAATGACCGATTTCTTTCAGGTCGGCATTCCGCATGGGAAACTTTGTGAAAATTACTCAAGCAAGAGCGAATATTTATTTCTAACGTGATACTCATATTTATAAATTTTTACTCAGCACAGTTATATTTTTAAAACTACATATACATACAGTACATAATTAATTCATTAGCAATGGACTCGGCGACCAGTACAAACATTACAGGAAGAAGAAAGAAAATAATTTCCATGGCAACGAAACTGGAGATAATAAACAAATACGAAGGAGGCGCCCGTATCGTTAGTATTGCTAAAGAGTATGGTTGCAACCAGTCAACGATTGCGACTATCATTAAAAACAAACAATCTATTAAAGCAAACAATGCTTCCAAGGGCATGACTATTCTTGCCAGTAATAGATGTTCAATCGACGAGATGGAGAGGCTCCTTCTATTATGAATTAAAGAAAAGGAAATACGTGGTGATACTATCATGCAGTCAGCAATTTCACACAAGGCGACAGCCCTTTTTGATGATCTCTTGGAAGCCCAAAGAGACAGTGGAGGTGAAGGAACGTCACATCAAACTGTTTCAGAGTTCAAGGCTTCTAACGGTTGGTTTGAACGGTTTAAGAGGAGAACTGGAATCCACTCAGTGATTAGGCATGGAGAGGCTGCCAGTTCGGACAAAAATGAAGCCGACAACTTCTTGAAGAAGTTTGAAGAATTAATTTCTAATGAAGGCTACATTCCTCAGCAAGTTTTTAATTGCGATGAAACTGGCCTTTTTTGGAAAAAACTGCCTCGTCGCACATACATCACAGCTGAAGAAAAAAACTTCCTGGCCATAAACCGATGAAGGACAGACTCACTCTTGCACTTTGTGCAAATGCCAGTGGAGATTTGAAGATTAAGCCGCTACTAGTGTACCACTCAGAAAATCCTCGTGCATTCAAGTCACACAAAATCACAAAGGATAGGCTTGCGGTATTTTGGAAATCTAATAGCAAGGCCTGGGTTACAAGAGCCATATTCATTGAGTGGATCAATGTCTGCTTTGGTCCTGCTGTAAGGGAATATTTAGACACGAACAATCTCCCTCTAAAATGTCTTTTAGTACTTGACAATGCCCCTACTCACCCTCCTGGTCTGGAGGAAAATCTACATTCAGACTTTTCTTTTATCAAAGTTCTCTACTTGCCGCCAAACACCACCCCACTCCTCCAGCCTATGGACCAGCAAGTAACAGCTAATTTCAAAAAGCTTTACACTAAACAACTGTTTAGAAGATGCTTTGAAGTTACTGAAAGCACTCAACTCACTCTGCGTGAGTTTTGGAAGGTTCATTTTGACATCGTTCAAGGCCTGAAGATGGTTGAAAAAGCCTGGAATGAGGTTTCGAAGCAAACCTTAAAATCATCATGAAAAATGCTGTGGCCGGGTGTTGAGGCAAATCAAGACGCTGAAGATTCTCAAGAAGAAGTCATCATAGATCCTACATCTGAGGATGATGTTACAGAAATAGTTTCACTCGGGATGGCTATGGGGCTTGTTGTAGATGAAGCTGACATTGATAACCTTATTGAGGAGCACATGGAAAAGCTCACAACAGAGGATTTAAAAGAGTTAGAGGCAATGCACGGCATCATAGTTCAGGAGGAGCAACAATTCGGTGGTGACGAAGAATTGGAAGGGACTGAGAAAACCACATCAACAGAAATAAAGGAAGCATTAAGTTGGTATGAGAACCTCACCAGATTTATTGCAAACAAACACCCCAAAAAAGTACTCACAAGCCGTGCTATGGACAATGTTAACAACACTTGCTTGAGCTATTTTAGAGACATTCTGAAGAATCGTCAAAAACAGACTCGTTTGGATAAAATTTTCAAGAGAAAAGTATCAAAAGGCACAGATGATGACAGTGAATTTAACAAAAGAGCTAGAAATGAAAGTGCACCTGAAAAAATGCTATCAGATTAATTATTTTAAAACAATTTTTTAATTTTAAGTTTCAAGTTTACTGATCTGGAATGATACATGTAAACAATACTGTATAATGCAGGTATAATGCATTTCATTATTTATCATCCATGTGTGTCATGGTTTATTTATTTCAGTTTATGCTTTATATTATATCATGTTTTATTTTATTTTTGTTCTATTTTATATTTAATTATGTTTTGTTTACTTCATTTAGCTTTTCTTTTATTGCATGTTTGCAGACAGGCAGGCCTGATTTTTACTACATAAATACAAATCATCGTATGTACGTATGTAACTCATTTACATCTAGCTACTCAAGATAGTTGACACATCTACAATTACCTTTTAGAACGCGCTATAGCCATGCCCTCTAGGGTATAAATACGTACAAACTTCCGTATGTATGTTTTCATTGATTCTTGTGCACATTTCATGCAAGACAAACTACAACGTTCTCTGGATCTTTTTTATAAGTGTTAGCTAGCTAGCAACTGCCTGCATTGCACCAGCATTTACAATGCACCAGCGAGCATCATCCTCAGTAAGTGATCACGTAGGCTGTCTTCTACATTGCAATAAGTTAGCTTGTTTTCTTCAAGCACTCTCTGTACCAGCGAGGAAAGCTGTGTTTTCCTGGCGATTTCTGCTTTTTAAGACACAAAAATAATAAACTTCGTTTGAAAACTAGTAAAAAATTTGGAGTTGTGATCTCTTGACAGGACCAGACAACTTTATTCAGCCTGCTAGAAAACTTCATTACGTATTAAATTTATTTTCAAGTGTAGTCACATAATTAGCATTGATACACTTTTGCTTTCTCTCTGCTTGTTACATGCACCAGCTAAATCACCTTACTCCAAAAGTATGTACGTACACTACATGCACTGTTAAGTACGTAAATAAAATTTTATTTTTTGATGGCCATTAAATGGTCAAGTGTACGAGAGGCCGCTTTCGAGAATTGCACCGCACGGCTTTTCTGGTCGGGGTTTAAAGGGTTTAACCAGACTCGCTAAGGTTTATAGTGAAAGCAACAACAAGCTGAGAAACGGTAAGATTTTTATTGATGAAATGTTGAAATTTAGTGAAATAATTAAAAATACATACTAAAACTCCACTTTTTTCAGTTTTAAATGTGTGTTTAGTAAACTAAACTTATTTGACGGGAATTGAAAGCTTATGTTGCGCGTAGGTCTTGAAGGTAAGAACTCCTTACCGTGCGTACTGCATTTCGTGCACACATTATGCATCATGTTGCATTTTACAGTACATATTGCAGATCATAATCACTAGGTAAACTTAAAACAATGCAGCTATTGTAGGTAACTATATTTACTAAAGTTAACATACTATTTTGTTATTACTGTCAATTTTTACAGCATTTTTATAAAATTTTAGACGATTTTTATCATTTTCTTTTGCAATGTATAACTACAATGGTTTCTATACCCCGATATACGATTTTTCACCATACATGCCAACCTTGGAACGAATTAACATCGTATCTCGAGGGTGCATTGTACTTGAAATTATTTTTTGACCATAGCTGTTTGACCAGTCCAATGTCTGCAAACGTGTCTGAAGGTCATGCTTAGCTTGGTAGATATAGTGTAACTGTAAGTAGGCTCTAAATATAGATGGATGAGTAATGCAACTTCGCAAAGCCTAAAAACCGGCTGATGAACTTGAAAGGAATATAATCGAAGCCGCTATAGAAATGCATGCACACGAAGTGGTTAAGTTGGAAATTCTCAAACAAAGATTTAAAATTAAATTTTAGGCTAATTTTATAGAGAAATCTTTGGACAACACTGTCACTACCATAAAAGTCTTTAAGATCGTTGGTTATGTTATCAACGAATAATAAAATTCAGTTACTAGCAATTGCTGGTAAAGTCGCAAAAATGTGTCTACAGCGGTCGACCATAGAAAACGCATGAATGAGTCTACTTCAGTGAAAGGGTTGAAAACGTTGGATTTGCCACTGTTTGTGATAGCAAACATGTTCATTTCCTTCCGCAGCTGAGTTACTTTTACTTTTTTTCAGCTACGAGTACTACAGAACTACAGGTACTACAGAACTACAGGTACTACAGAACTACAGCTACTACAGAACTTGCACGGGCACTCCGAGCGTTGCGATAGGCGACGGTGAGAAGAAAGCGAGCAGCGTATGTTACAAAAAAGCACACCATCTCATTCAATTTTAGAAATGCTTGAAGCAGTACAATGCCTCCCAAAAAGCCTACTGCCCAAACGCAAGAACAGATTGATTCCCGTAGAGAAAGAGACCGAATTCGCAAAGCAGCAGCTAGACGAGCAGAAACTGCAGAGCAAACACAGCTACGCCTACAACAAAACAGAATAGCTACTGCATCTGCTAGAAGTGCAGAAACTGCAGAGCAAACACAGCTATGCCTACAACGAAACAGAATAGCTACTGCATCTGCTAGAAGTGCAGAAACTGCAGAGCAAACACAGCTACGCCTACAACAAAACAGAATAGCTACTGCATCTGCTAGAAGTGCAGAAACTGCAGAGCAAACACAGCTATGCCTACAACGAAACAGAATAGCTACTGCATCTGCTAGAAGTGCAGAAACTGTAGAGCAAACACAGCGACGCCTACAACGAAACAGAATAGCAGCTGCTAGAAGAGCAGAAACCGCTGAACAAACACAGGTACATCGAGAGCAGGCCAGAATAGATGCTGCAGCCGCTAGAAGTACAAAGAGTACTGAGCCAACCCAGCAGCGACTCAAACGGCTCAGAGCAGCCGCTACAGCGGCCAGACGTGCAGAAACCTTTGAGCAGATGCAGCGGCGACCAGAACATGATGCACTAGCTACAACAGCTGCTCGGCGAGCTGAATTTTCAGAGCAGATGAAACGGCGACAACAACAAGATGCACTAACTACAGCAGCTGCTACCAGGCGCCGTGTATGGACAGAAAACTTCGCACTTGACTACAGTCCTGCAACACAATATAGGGCCGAATTTTTTTATGGGACGAATGTCCAAAAATGCTCCAAATGTAATGCCTTACGTTGGAAAGGTGAGAGGCCATATAGTAGTTATATAGTTTATATAGTAGATTTTATTGATAATAAATTTTATCAACACGACCATATTACTGCTGCACAGTTTGTATATACCATGTCAAAACACAGGCTATAGACGAAGAACTGGTGAGTCATGATTAGTGTTTCAAGCATGTAGAAGTCTCAATTCAATAAATGCTGGCGATAGCTTAGCAGTGCAATAGCAAAATATTTTCTAGAATTTCTTAAAATATGTAAAGTTAAAATAAGTAAAACTTTTCAATACTGCCAGTTTGAAGAACTTCAGTTTACCTAGCAATGTCAATTTCATTATCAGTTCTGTGTACAAAATTAGGACAATTCCAATTTGAGTCGTTCGAGACTGATGCATTGTAGACTAGCTGTAAAACAAATTGCATATTTCCATTGGTCTCTCCAACATTATTGACATGTACGACTGCATATGTGTATGCAGTCAGATCAGCACAAAAACTTCAGTAGATTGCATATTTGGAGTTGTTTTACAGTATGAAAGACAACGCTCAATAAAACTATTGCTTCACGTAAATCTGTTCCCGAACACGGGTGCAACACAGGTAATGCAGCTAGTATATATATAAAGTTACCACAAAACCTCTAAATGAACGTCATGGCGCTTTATTTTTCAACCCTTTCTCTTGGTGGTCAATTGGAGGTGGCGTTCAAATAGAGACCGGCATTGTATTTTTCAAATGACTCATCAGAATTTTGGGAAGATAATTTTAGCTCTTTACGAATCAAATGTCGGTTATATTTTGAACTCTTTTCCGGTTGACCAATATTAAGCCTTTAGGATGCAATAAATCTGCTAACTTACCTCAAACTTGTCAAAGATCTCTAAATAAAATATGCATTGGGAAGCTGAGAAATATTTCGACCAGTTGTTGTCTATTGCTTGCAATTGATCTGCGATGATACTATAGCCTGTGCCTTGCTTTGCAATTTGTTAGAGCTTTCAATATTTTATTTCCTTCTAAATTAGAAGGCGCATTTTTATTTTATATCTATAATTAACAATGTTGCATAAAAGCTCATTAAACTCATTGATGTTTGCTACAATTTAGTCAAAACTAGCTTTTAATGTGCAGTAGAAGAGGAGTTACGAACGTCGATCCATTGTATGCCGTAAATATATATATTCATGAACAATTGACATAAATGAACGATACTTATTTTACATGCGGAAACAAAAATTAACGTTTTAAAAACAAAAAATACTTGCATTGTTTGCTCGGATAGCTGCGTTCTGATTGTTGCTTTCGATGGAATAAACTTCTTCTGGTTGTCCAATACATTCCACAATGTCTTCTGACCTCAAATCTTCTGCACCGCTGAACTAGTCGATATTGGCGTCCAAACAATTTTTTGGCGGAGCTTTACTTTACACGTTGTATTCAGCATAAATACGATGCATAAAGGTTTTGCTCGCTGATCGCAACCTTGGCCCTTAAAACTAGTCACTGATCTAAACATCGTGAATTTAAAACGTTTTTATATACATGTACCTACATGCATTTTGAAGTATTAAGACAGCATTAAATAAGGAACTACTATCAGCCTGAGACAGTTATTAAACCATGATTATCACTAACAAAATTTATCGTAATTACTAGGTAAATCAGACACGTTGATTCCGATTTTGTACTCAAAATAAAGATTACTCCACTAACTTTCAGAGTAATGAAGGCTTTTTTATAGCGTTTTAATATCGGTCTTGAAAACAACACGATCGGTACAACAAGCTCCGCCCATAAATACGTGACGTAACCTAGCTTTTTTGGAAAGAAGTTACGTAGGGATGTTTAGACCGATTTAGAATAATAGAGATGGGTGTTTTAAAATGCATTAATTAAAATTCAGCTTTAAAAATAATATCAGTCTTCTCTGAAAGGTAGATCAGCTATTTAGCATTTCATATTTAAAAAAGCATGATAACAACGCTAGCTTGTGATAAAACCGCGCTTTTTGAGCTCATTTTTCTGGGCGTTCAGCCCATTTAAACATCATGTAACAAGCTACGAGCAATTTTAAATAGTTTATATACTTTTCATAAAAAACTGAAATTATTTTACAGGCTGGATTTAGATAATAATGGGTTTTAAAACACCGGTCTCTATTATTGTAAATCGGACTAAACATTTCTAACTTCCGTTCCTGAAAAAGCTAGGTTTCGTCACATATTTATGGGCGGAGCTTGTAATGCCGATTGTGTTGTTTTCGAAACGGATATTGATACGCTTTAAAAAAGCCTAAATGACTTTGAAGGTTAGTGGACTAATCTTTATTTTGAGTACAAAATCGGAATTAGCGTGGTTGATTTACCTAGAATATACGATAAATGTTGTACGTGACAGTTATGGTTTAATTAGTTCTATGGTGCTGATTGCAAAGTTTTAAAGAAAAGCTTTAGAACTGAGCAATGAGAGAATGAATGGTTATTGATATAAACGATTCATTATTAATACGATTTTGTAGACACTTGTCTACTGATCAATTGATATTATGAATTCATAAAGATCAAAGAATATTAAAATGGTGGTCAAATGGAGGTGGCGTTCAATTAGAGAGTAGCGCTTTATTTTTCAACCCTTCTCTCAGAGTGACCGCCAGATAGAGGTGGCGTTCAAATAGAGGTGACGTTCAATTAGAGGTTTTTACAGTATATATAGGAACACAAGTGGCTGACCAGACAGACTATAACATTAAAATTACAGGAATGACTAAAAACTTCAGAACTATATAAATAACAAAATGTTTTTATACTGAACTAGCTGCATTACCCGTCTACAGGAGCAGATTCACGGGCAGCATAAGGTTTATTGAGAGTTGGCTTTCATACCGTAAAACAACTCCAAATATGCAGTTACATCTCCCTCTCTCCATCTCTCCCTCTTCCCTCTCTCTCCCTTTCTCCCCTCTCTCTCTCTCCCTCCCTCCTCCTCGCTCTCCCTCTCTCTCTCCTTCTCTCCCTCTTTCCCCTCCCTCCGTCACTCCCCTCTCTTTCCTCTCCCTCTTTCTCTCCCCCCCTCTCCTCCTCGCTCTCCCTCTCTCTCTCCCTCTTTCCTCTCTCTCCCCTCTCTCCGTCTTTCTCCTCTCTCTCCCTCCCTCTTCCTCCTCTCTCTCCCTCCCTCTTTCTCTCCCTCTCTCTCTCCTTCTCCCCTTCTCTCCCCTCTCTCCCTCTTTCCTCTCTCTCTCCCCTCTCTCCGTCTCTCCCCTCTCCCTCCCTCTTCCCCCTCGCCCTCTCTCTCTCCCCTTCTCTCCCTCTTCCCCCTTTCTCTCTCTCCCTCTTTCTCTCTCCCCCCCCTCTCCTCCTCGCTCTCCCCTTTTCTCCCTCTCTCTCTCCCTTTCTCCCCTCTCTCTCCCTTTCTCCCCTCTCTCTTCTCCCTCTTTCTCTCCCTCTCTCTCTCTCCCCCCCCTCTCCTCCTCGCTCGCTCCCTCTTTCCCCTCTCTCCCTCTCCCTCCCTCTTCCCCCTCTCTCCCCCCCTCTCCTCCTCGCTCTCCCTCTCTCTCCCCCCCTTCTCTCCCTCTCTCTCCCCCCCTCTCCTCCTCGCTCTCTCTCTCTCTCCCTTTCTCTCTCTCTCCTTCTCTCTCTCCCTTAGTTCAACGCAACACATGCGGATAGACAACATTTTTGGTTTTTCTGTCGGGCGTATGAAGAAACAGTTTTCGGCGTGTGCCTACTTTTGAGCAGGCGACGTATAGCTGGTCATGGCTGATGCAGGGTGACAGTAAGTCGATAGCAGCTGCTCTCTTTCTTTTCACAATAGCGTATCGCAACCCTCGGAGTACTCGTGAAAGTTCTGTAATAGTAAGT
This sequence comes from Watersipora subatra, assembly GCF_963576615.1. NCBI lineage: Eukaryota > Metazoa > Bryozoa > Gymnolaemata > Cheilostomatida > Watersiporidae > Watersipora > Watersipora subatra. The sequence continues at coordinate 29,017,069 of NC_088711.1, forward strand.
TACAGTAGGCCTACTCGTAGCTGGAAAAAAATTAGTAACTCGGCTGCTGAAGGAAATGAACATGACCCACTATCACGAACAGCGGCAAATTCAACGTTATTAAGTAGTGGAGATATCAATCAATTTATCTTTGTATAAGCTATCCTGCATTACTTATTAGAAGTCATCTTCTCATGTAAATTTTCTTTTAACTTTTACACAAATAATCTCAAACTAAATATGAATTGTTCACTACTATCTTGCATTCAGGATTCTTCTACAGTTTCCGTTTTATTGGATAATATGCCTGCAAATAGAGGCTTTTTGTTATTTTGTTATCAGCAAAATAAAAGATTACTAACTAACGATCGAATCGAAAAAAAAGACCGCCATATACGGTAATTTATTTATACTGCTCATATTTGGGAGTTATCGGTGACTCAATATATCGAGAAGACAACTCATACTATTAGCATATCAGTATTTATCGTCCATCCCTACGATGAATAGCAGGTTACGTATTATAATAGAGGCGTGTACTAACCGGAGATTCCCGTTAATGCGCCCTAGCGGTGAAAAAAACCGCAGAATAGACACACCCTTATATAAAAGTAGCGGCTAATAGTTGGAAAAGTACGGTACTCTATAAAGCGGACAGACAGATACACAGACAACGATTGCCGTTTATATAGTAGATTTTGTTAGATTAGTAGCACTTTTTTATATAACAGAATGCAGACTTGTATTATGACTGGAGTATATGAGCCTACAAAACCACATCCGGCACTCAACTGTTGAACTAGTCTTGAGAAATTTAATTTCTTACATTTACTCGTATATGCCTTTGACCTTGAAGTGACCTTAATCTGGATAGCTGGAAAATGACGGCTTTACTACCCCCTAATACTAGTGTATAACTTAAGAGTAATGGGTTATAAATCAACTTAGTGTTTGGAATAGTCACATGTCAATTTGATTAAACACTACATATGACATAGATAGACAGGTGTCATTCATGGGGCACGTACTTGCAAGTGTGAGAGAAAACCATGATGAGACTGTTCTTGTTCTCAGCGAGGAACTCTCGCAGTATCTGTACTAAGTATGCGTCCTTGACCTCATATGGGCAAAGCATGTAAAGCTGCTCTAGCTGCTCAACAGTGGCCACACTGAAACAAACATTAACAATTAATTCCTAGCTAGGAATTGTCTACCCCACAGTCATTATTCACCTATAGATATCCTGCTGAGATTTTAAACTAATTAATAATTAGTTTATGTGTATTAAAATACAAAGAATGGTAGTAAAAACATTACAATCATTTCCTATAAAATAATAAACACTCTTGTAGGTGCATATATCTAAACCCAGAGAGACGCAATTTAGTTTCTCAACCTAATTATATTACATTGTCCGTAAGAACTAGAACAAAAAAGGGTCCTAAGCTACACTCAAGTTCTCGTGACTAAACACATGATTCCTATCTATCTGGTATTTAGGCTTCAGCCTTGCTGACTAGACGTTTAAACCCTGCTGACTGGACCAATAAACCCTATTGACTAGACGAGTAGTCGTATAAACCCTACTGATTAGACGTATAAACCCTGCTGACTAAACATATGAACCCTGCTGACTAAACTTATAAACCCTGCTGACTAGACGTATAAACCCTGCTAACTAGATGTATAAACCCTGCTGAATAGACGTATAAACCTTGCTGAATAGACGTATAAACCCTGCTGACTAGATGTATAAACCCTGCTGAATAGACGTATAAACCCTGCTGACTAGACGTATAAACCCTGCTAACTAGACCTATGAACCCTGCTGACTAGACGTATATACTCTGCTGACTAGATGTATATACCCTGCTGACTAAATGTATAAACCCTGCTGACTAGACCTATGCACCCTGCTGACTAGACCTATGACCCCTGCTGACTAGACCTATAAACCCTGCAGACTAGACCTATGAACCCTGCAGACTAGACGTATGAACCCTGCAGACTAGACGTATGAACCCTGCTGACTAGACGTATGAACCCTGCTGACTAGACGTATGAACTCTGCTGACTAGACGTATGAACCCTGCTGACTAGACGTATGAACCCTGCTGACTAAACATATAAAATCTGCTGACTAGACGTATGAACCCTGCTGACTAAACATATAAAATCTGCTGACTAGACGCATGAACCCTGCGGATTAAACAAGAAAAAATGATTAAAATATCTCTACAGCTATTTTGGCAATCAGAACAAAGCAGGTTTTTTAGAATGATGACTGAAGTCTAAAAGAAAATTGAACAATGCATCTAAAGCAAAATATTGTTTATCGAAGAGAAGCAAAAAACGGACCGAGAGACAGTTTCATAGAAGAAGGGTTCTGCCATTGCCGACCTCTGTAGTTCCTTGAACGTATCTGACATGGTGGCACTGAAGAGCAGTGTCTGCCTCTTCTGCGGAATGCTTTTAAATATTGGCTCCATTTGCTCAGCAAAGTCACCAAAGTCTGTTAATAATCTGTCAGCTTCATCCAACACCTGTAACAAATGAGGAGTGTCTACTAGGTTCTCAACTATTAATTTGGAAGATATAAATCTTTGCAGCAATCAGTATTACAACTTCGATAGTAAAATAAGACAAATATTTACAAAAAAAACAATATCTGCATTTGATATCAACAATGTCCCACTTTAAGGATGACCAAAGTGGCTTATAATCTTTTGTACCTTGTTGCTAAAAAATGCGGACCACAAACTGGAATTGCGCATTGATTGAAAAATGGGATTCTTTTTGCGATCCAACAAACCATACTTTGGTAGGATTAGGCAATTGACAGAAAGCATTGAGGAAACCCCTAAAAGATTTCCCTCATGTCCATCCATCCGATTCCGAAATCTGAGACTGATGCTCATGATTCTTATCAAGTGACCGCCAACCACTGGCAACATCTGGTACAGGAAAGGAGTCTTCACCAACCAGTAATCTAGTATGTATTTAGCTAGCTGAGGACTAATAAACATTAAGAAAAGATTTCACAAAGCATCAACTTCCAGTTATTTCTTTGGCAAAACTTTACCAAATTTGTTTCATTTATGTTAAGCGGCAAAACTTTTAACTAGGAATTGCAGTCAAACCTCTACTTACAAGTACAGTCAAACCTCTACTTACAAGTACAGTCAAACTTCTACTTACAAGTACAGTCAAACCTCTACTTACAAGTACAGTCAAACCTCTACTTACAAGTACAGTCAAACCTCTACTTACAAGTACAGTCAAACCTCTACTTACAAGTACAGTCAAACCTCTACTTACAAGTACAGTGCACCCTCCAGATACGATTACCCTGATATACGATTTTTTCACCTTACGAAGTCAAACATTGTGATATCTTCACCTCGCTATACGAATTTTATTTCACCATACGATTTTGAGAAAAGTTTCGCCCGAGTTAAAATTTGGCGGTCGGTGTGCTCATAACGCACGTCGAAATAAAAAAGACACCGAAATATAGTTTGCCGAAAACATTTTCAGAACGTTTAGAAGAGACATGATGATCGACTCCTCTCATGTCTGCATTCCGCGTGGAAAATTTTGTGTAAAATACACAAGCGAAAGCAAATATTCATTTGTAGCGTTATTATATCTTTTACTATAAACTTTTAAGTCAGCTTACATATATAACTACAAGTATCTACATTTAATTTGTTAGCTATGGAATCTGAGACCGATACAAACGTTACAAACCGAAGGAAAATGATTTCTACGTCAACAAAGTTGGATGTCCTAAATAAGAAGAAAGCACCCATATTATTAACATTGTCAAGGAATATGATCGCAACCAATCAGCATTTGCAATTATTATTAAAACAAGAACCCCATTAAAGCAAGCACAAGAAAGAGCTTCCGACTGAAGATTTGAATGAGCTAGGTCATGCACGAGATCAGGATTCAAAAGGAGCAACCATTTAGTAAAGGCGAGGAAGTAGAAGATACAGAAAACCCCACATTGGCAGAAATATTTCAAGTGTTTAATTTAATGATGTGGACTGGTACATTAAAACAGTGCATGTATAATATATATTATTTATCTCTTGTGTGGCATGTTTTTCATATTTTATTCATTCTATTTGTTTCCTATTGATTTTATGTTTTATTTTCTTGTTTAACCATGTCTTTGCAGGTGGGCTTGTTATCTCCTACGTGAATACAATTCATCATATGTATGTAACTCATATAACTAGCTACTCAAGATAGTTGACGCATTCACATTACTTTCTGAAACTTGTTAAAGCCCTGTCATCTAGGGTATAAATACGGATAAACTTTGTACGTATGGTTACATTGATTCTTGTGCACATTTCATACAAGAAAAACTACTGTAGCACCTTCTCTGGATCCTTCTACAAGCTTTAGCAAGTTAACAGTTTTCTGCATTGCACCAGCATTTTTTTCTTTTAAACCAGAAGAAAAATTGGACAGGACTAGACAACCTTCTTTAGCTTGCTAAAAATTCCATTGTATTACGTATTAAATTAATCTTCAAGTGTACAGCAACATAATTAGCATTGATACGTTTTTCCCCCTCTCTGCTTTATTCGCTACAATATACCAGGTAACGTCACGTTACTCCAAAGGTATGTACGTTCTGTATAGTAAATAAAATTTCATTTTTCTTTTCGGTTGCCATTAAATGGTCAGGTGTGTGAGAGGCCGCTTTCGATAACTGCATCGCTCGGCCTTTCTTATTGAATTCTGGTTGAAAAAGGTTTCAACCAGACACGCTAAATTTTATAATGAAAGTGAAGACAGAAACTTATGAAGGATAAAATTTTGTGATAAAAAGTTGAAATTCATTAAAATAGTTCAAAATACATACTAAAACTTGGTTTTAAGGGTGAGTTTGGCAAGCTAAACTTATTTGAAGTGAACTCAACGCTTATGTTACGCGTACCTTTTGAAGGTAAGAACTTGTTACCGTACGAGCTGCATTTGGTACAAAGATTACAATTTTACAGTATTGCAGATTGTAATCACTAGGTGCACTTAATACAATAAAGCTACTGTAGGTAACTATAGTTACTAAAGTAATTATAGTTACTAAAGTTAGTAATAGTAACTAAAGTAACATACTATTTTGTTACTAATTTTCAATATTTGCAGCATTTTTATAAAATTTTGGACGATTTTGACCTTTTTTCATTGTATAATTACAACGGTTTCTATACCCGGACAATTTTTTCGCCATACGATGCCAGCCTTGGAACGGATTAACATTGTATCTCGAGGGGGCATTGTACAGTCAAACACTTACCTACAAGTACAGTCAAATCTCTACTTACAAATAGAGTCAAACCTCTACCAATAAGTACAGTCAAACCACTATCTACAAGTACAGTCAAACCTCTACCTACAAGTACAGCTAAACCTCTACCTCTAAGTACAGTCAAACCGCTAAAAGAAAATTTATCAGTAATTATGTTGGAACAAAGATGTCTGTACACTGTAATTTGTTTAATTTGTTCAACAGCTCAAAATCCTACAATAAATTTTTAAGAAATTCATATGCTATTAACAATCATGCAGAGCATTAAAACAAATACGTTATATGCTGATGTAACAAGATGCAAAAAATAAATATGCAGAGAAAAACAAAAAGGTTTTTATTGTTGTTATATTTGAAGGTTGAGTTGCAACAAAATTCACATTACAGTTATTTGGTATCAAAAGGTTCACCATGTCTTATTCTGTTTTGTTGTAGGTGCAATATATGTGGAAATGTGATTACAAGCTCCTAAAAGCTAAAAAACTAACAGTTAATCGCAGCCACACAAGACCGCCGTAGTTTGGATTCTCTTTCCAAAATGGCTCAAATGTGATGTAGCTGTGGTAGATGGTTTCTGTTTACACTTTCATGCAACCTTATTCGTCGAAATATTTTCACAAATATACTTCACGCATTCAATAAAACCATGTCTATTGTTCTTACGCGTCTGTTTTATCATCATTCACTGCGTTTCCATGATTCGAATCATTCGCATCTTGCGGATTTGGAGTTGTGCGCTAGTTGCGCATTAAGTGTTTCCAAGGACACTCTACGACATTCGCATGATGCGGATTGACTCAGGCGCTTTTTTGAAAAAGGTAAATAATTGTACGCAGGAAGTTATTAATAGTTAGCGGCGTTGTTTAGTTGCGCGCGACAACCATGCTTAGCTCAGTGGATACAGCGATACATTTTTTTTGTTGCATGGTTTTACTTACGCTATGTTTCGGAATCAGCATTGCCATCAGAAATAAGATAATATTGGCCCTAGCTTTTCCGTTATGGCAGCCGCAGCAACTCACTGTTCCAAGAAAAAGGAAAGCTCCGGACGAATGGATGAGCCTCCAATCAGTGAGTATGACAAAAATAAACCATTTACCTATTAACCATATAAATTATAGAATGGTTTCAGTAAGTATTTAATTTATCGTTTTAAAGTACATCTAAATAATATGTACGTTTTTTATGCTTTAGAGAACCGATTCTTGGTACGAAAATGTCCTTTTAAAAAGTCTAGACGACAAATGGATTGAGAATGTCAGACTCCCTCAGGAAGTTGTAGACAGACTGTGCGATGAGGTGCAAGATGACATGGCACCAACAATTGAATGTGTGAGAACGCCAATTCCACTGAAAAAAAGGTACATGCTCAACTATATGTATCACATTCAGTCGTCTTCGTGTTGTCGCTTGAATAAATTTGATGATTTAATTTTAAAATCAGTATTTTGCGAAACTAATATTACTGCAATCAGGTTAGCACACTTACAGTAATAAGCTTTGTTGTTATAACTAACATGTATGCAGATAGATGATGACGATTGATCCTTGTCAAACCTTTGTAACAAATTACCCTTCACTAAATATTCAGTGTTGCAACAAGCAAAATGAAGCTATTTTAGGGCATCTCTTATTTTTATGTTGCAGAATATGGTCATGCGCATGTCTAAAAAGTTATGCAATTATATTTTGAAAATTATATCTTGTCCCGTCTTTGTTTATTTTAGAGTTTGCATTGCTTTGTACAAGCTGGCATCTTGTGCAGAATATCGAGTGGTTGCAGAAGCGTTTGGAGTTAGTAAAGCTACCGTTCATCGAAGTATGTACGGCTTCTGTGAAGCAATGGCCAAACGAAAGTCGCAATACATAAAATGGTATGAGCTCGAAGAAGCTTTACAGCTAGCTCACCATAACAGGCTGAAGTATTGCTACCCTCAAGCTATTGGAGCCATTGACGGGACCCACATTGCAATCACTCCTTCTGACGGATACTCGAATTTCATATGCCGCAAACAGTATCCTTCCATAGTTTTGCAGGCTGTAGTTGACCCACACTTTAAATTTAGGAATATCTACTGCAACACGTCTGGCTCAGCGCATGATGCGACTGTCTTTCACCGGTCACCTCTAGCAGGCTTTCTGGACGCTAGACTTCCAAAACATGACTTGATGATCAATGATGTTGCCGTGCCTTTGCACATTTTAGGTGATCCGGCTTACCCCATATCCGCACACATCATGAAAGGCTATCCGGGTAAAAATCTAACACCAGCGCAGGAAAGCTATAACGTATACCTCAGCAGTAGCCGCATGTCTGTCGAAATTGCATTTGGGAGATTGAAAAGCCGTTGGAGATGCTTGAGCAAGCGGTTGGATGTTGCATACACTGTAGTTCCACTGCTCATTACAACATGCTGCATGCTTCACAACATTTGTGAAAGTTTAAAAACTCCTGTACCACCTGCAGTTCAAGAACTCTTTCAGCAGCCAGTTACAATCTCCGACTTAACTACGGACAAGGAAGCACAACCGATTCGCGAAGCAATAAAGGACCATTTATCTGCCAACTATCCTTTGCGAAAATCTTTCCACTGCTAAGCCATATCTATGGAGCCTTATAGTGCCCGGGTTTGCATCCCGAGTCGATAAACCGAGTTATCTTTGCAATATACTACTATTACGGTAGCATAACTGTAGATCTGGTTATATTAACAATGGTACTCCGACAGGCACCCGTTAGCAAATAGAAATTAAACTGTGTATGTAGTAACAGTAAAACTATAATTTTGCCAACCGAGTTTTTCAACCCGATTGGCAAACCCGGGACACTCTGATTCGCCATATATCTGGTGATTAGATTATGGCTAATTTATATCACTATAAATTAGCCATAAATCTAATTCGCCATATATTATCACGGTAGCATAACTGTAATAGTTATGCTACTGTAATAATAGTAAATTGCACCTTAATTTTACAAACTCACGTTTGTAAATATAACTCGGTTTATCAACTCGTGTTGCAAACCCGGGGCACTCTAATCCGTCAAACATATATTTTAAATTCATTGTCAATGTAACATTATACTAAAGAGTGTGTTTTGTCTGTCTTAACAATTTTATAAATCTAGTCATTATGTTACTTCCCCCATTTATATTACTCACAATAACCTGTATCTTATAATTAATTCTTGGTTCACAATTTGGCTGGTCAAATAAACCCTTGCGTAACTGTTACTTTATTTTGTTTCCAAGCTCATGCATATGTTTGAAATTCCAATTAACAGATCAATCCCTTACTATAGCACTTAAAAAACAAATCTATCAACTCGTTAATGTTGAAATTAATTTAATAGTATTGAAATGACAGTTGAATATGGGTACCTTGCCAGTAAGATCGGATGATCACAAACTATGCACAAGTCAGTTACTTTGTTACTGATTGTGGTTGCCATGCAACAAGCAAATGAACTGCAGTATCAGAAAGCTGCAAGGTGGGGTTTGCCGACTTTCAGTAGTTGAGTGATATTTGTAGGATATAATATAATATATTAAAGAAAAGTAATATGAACGACGATAATAATATTTAATAACAGTAATGCCTGAAGACTAGATTAAGCTTGATTAACTTATTAATTAATCCAAAAAATCATCAAGGGTAGATCTTGACTCCAAAAGAGCTGCAGAAATTGATTGAGCAGGAGATAGGGGGTGAGAGGGTGACTGCACGGGGTGGTGAGCAGGTGGTTGCACGGGGTGGTGAGCAGGTGGTTGCACGGGGTGGTGAGCAGGAGGTTGCACGGGGTGGTGAGCATGTGGTTGCACAGGGTGGTGAGCAGGTGGTTGCAGAGGCTGGTAAGAGGGTGATTGCAAAGGCGACTGAGCAGGTGGTTGCAGAGACTGATAAGAGGGTGATTGTGAAGGTGGTTGAGTGGATAGTTGTGAAGGTGGTTGAGTGGATAGTTGTGAAGGTGGTTGAATGGATAGTTGTGAAGGTGGTTGAGTGGATAGTTGCGAAGGAGGGTAAGAGGGTGATTGCAAAGGCGAATGAGCAGGTGGTTGCAGAGACTGATAAGAGGGTGATTGTGAAGGTGGTTGAGTGGATAGTTGTGAAGGTGGTTGAGTGGATAGTTGCGAAGGAGGGTAAGAGGGTGATTGCAAAGGGGGTTGAGCGGGTGACTGAGAATGGTGGTACGCGGGTGATTGAGAAGGGTGGTGAGCTGGTGTTCGATAGTATTGGCTTTGTAGCAAAGCATTGGTAAAAGCTGAAGTTACATCTTTCATTATGGATTTAAAACCACTCAACAAATGGTCATTGCTTTTCTCCAGCAATCTTCCCATTTTCTCATATACTTCATCAGAGGCTTCGGCCCTTCGTTTGCGAGAGAAGCCGCTTCTAGGAATGGTTCGAGAAGAAGATGCAGAAGGAGAAGATGCAGTAGAAGCAGATGCAGAGGAAGCAGATACAGAGGAAGCAGATACAGAGGAAGCAGAAGCAGATGCACAAAAAGAAGATACAGAAGAAAAAGAAGATGCAGTCGTTAATGTGGTCGTTGATGTGGTCGTTGATGTAGTCGCAGATGTGGTCATAGATGCAGTCATTGATGTTTGCTCTCCTCCTGTAGAATAAAACAAAAACAAAATGGTTATGTAATGTGTTTAAAGAAAGAACATCAAGTTCGATTTATTTATAATATAGCCTGGCTATGACAGTGTATTTTTTTAATTAAAACAAAGTTTTAAAGTTTGCGCAGAGCCATAAACATGTTGAGCTTCCTATAAACTTCACATCTCCAAAAATACCTTCGGCTCTCTGAAGTTCATCTGCATCGATCGCTGCAAGTCCAGGATTAACGTCATTAGCGATTGGTCGATGATCAAGAAGTCGCTGCATGTTTTCATAAAACCGCCAGCTTGACGGTGGAGCTCCTGAATAACAAGCAAATAGATAGCTATACAATCCAGATGTATTTTGGCACTTCAAACATTTACATTAAGTTTCAAACAAAACGTTATATGTAATATAATATAATAATATAATGTAATATGTGTGGTTCTTCCAGACTGGAAGGAAGGCTGAGGAAATTACATACATGCATCGTAAAATTAAGAGGATCACAGTTTTAAATCAACGAAATTTAAAAATATATAGATAACCTTTTAGAAGTTCATCTGAGATTATTTTAGGCAATTTTCTGCTTCAATTTAAAAAATCACTCTGATTCATTTATTGTTTTTCTTTCAACAATTCCTACAGGTCTGCTATGTACATAGGCTAATCTAACCCATCTCATATGCTATAACATCATTTTTTAGCTTAGATGTTGATATGCATGTATGTTAAATCTTGAACGTAAAAAATGACAAATTTCTGTTTAAAAACGACGATAATTATACTAGATCGACTAATTCAAATCAACCATTTTTTACATTTTTCATACTTCACCACAAAACTTACCAGATTTAGAACACTCTCTCTTTTCCTCCAAATAGCGTTTCTTTAGGGCTTTCCATTTATTTCTAATTTGTTCGAAGCTTCTGCTGCCCTCCAGCTGATCTGCTAAACTTTTAAAAATTTCTTGGTTTTTTTGCACCTTTCCATCGATTCGCTTTTGCACGTTGTTTTCTTCAATTAGCAATAACATGTTATATATTTCTTCGTCGCTAAACGGTGTGTTTGGCATTATTTAATGATGAAATAATATCACCAGTTAAAAACGCATGAAGCTGGCCGGCCAAGTACGAGCGGAAGTACTGAAAATGTTTAAAACTGAATAGCTGGTGCGGTAGTTAATGCGCTTCATTCGGATCATGCGCATCGGTACTGTTTCCATGATTCGCAAGCATGATGGATTCGATAAAGTTTTACGGATCGCAAAACTCGCTTAGCTTGCGAATTATGCGGAAATTATACCGTTTCCATTACGCGGATAACTTGCGGATTGGCTCAAATTTGCGAATTATGCGGGTCATGGAAACGCAGTGATTGTAATGCTGTCACTTTTGGCACTGATATCTTATAACTTACCGTAAAAATTCATTTAACTTTTTAACCTTAGCTCGGAGTACATATCATTGTCTGATAATCATGACGAGCCTGTTGGTCATCTGTGATAATCGAAAAGTGCTGCAAAAATTATTTGCGAAGTATTGGGTCACATGATCAGATTACGACTTGCCGATTAAACCAGGCCGAAACAAAACTGTAAAATAGCGAGCATCTGTATTTGATACGGGGTCTTCGGTAAAACCCGAAGTGTTTGTCATAAACTAGTGCAAAGATAAGTTTTATATTGAGCTTCTTATTGGCCTTTCAAATCATGTGAGAACATCATGTGACAAGACAATAACCAAACTGTCACGACTACGTCAGAGAAATAAACAGATTCCAATCTACGGCGGTTTTTCGTTTATGAGCTTTTAAGAGCTTGTAATCACATTTCCACATATTTGGCTCCTACAACACAATAGAGTAAGACATGGTGAATCTTTTGATACCAAATAACTGTAATGTGTATTTTGTTGCAAGTCAACCTTTAAAGTTGGGTAAGCAGAAGCGTGGCTTGGTAATGCAGAAAGCAAAAGCTTGGCAATGTGTGGAGGTATGAAGAGGTGAGAGAAATAAGCAGTGTAGCCTACTCTAACTAGCTAAAATTTTCGTTTTAATTGTCACCTTAATCGACATGTCATAAGGTACGGCCACGCGTGACGTTTTTATCGTTGGTTCTGACCGAAATCACGAAATTAATGAAAAATACAAAATTATTTTTATCAAATTTTACTTTTATCAAATTTTAACCGAATGAACGAAAAACAGAAGTATTCTGCTGAAATTCAAAGAGTTGTCAGAGCTGTGCATGCACACCGAAATCGTCGATAAAACATTTTTAATTGGCTAAACAAATTATTAGCGAGCACGATTCTAGCAGCTTTCGCAATTTATATAGTCCAAGACACATAACGCAACACGCAAAAAAAATACTAACGCGATTTGCCATAGTAAATACAACGCAACTGACTTGATTGCGCTAAAGATGGCAACTCTTTTTACAACGGAACTTTTGCTGCTAAAAAGAAATTTTATTATTAAAAAAGACAGTTTGTAGCCATGCTATCCGAACGATAAAAAACCAGCAATAGCGCAATTTAGGCAGTTGCATCATATGTACTATGTTGAATTGCGCTGGCACTTTCATTGTGTGTAGTAATAAATGTGTTCGGCTATACCAATCGCAAAAGCTGCTAAAATCGCAATCGCTAATTATTTGTTTAACCAATTAAGAGCGTTTCATCGACGATTTCGGTGTGCATGCACAGCTCTGACAACTCTTTGAATTTCAGCAGAATACTTCTGTGTTTTTCGTTCATTCGGATAAAATTTGATCAAATCATCACATGTGGCCGTACCTTTATGGTAGAAATCACTTTGCGCGTCGAGTCAAATGTTTGCTTGGAATGTACATCATACATTAGAAAATGTGCATAAGATGGCAGTCATAGGTGGGGCTTGACTGTACTGGTAAAAAGAGGTGTGACTGTACTCGTAAGAAGCTCAACTGTACTCATAAGGAGAGGCTTGTTTGTATTCGTAAAAAAGGTTTGACTGTACTACAAACAAGAAAAGTTTGTTACCAAAAACTTTATTTTGTTGATGCTGAAAGTGTCGGAATTCTCTAGAAGATCGGCGAGTCGGCCAGGAGTAGAGATAAGTATATGAGGTTTTTCCGTTAGATCTTGACCTTGCTGCACATAGTCTAAAAAAATATATTTACTTCTTGTGACAGTAGCAGTAACAGTATCAATAGTAGCAGGTTACGACGAACAACCAACAGAAACGTATAACTGACTAGTAATTATATTATATAGCTCCAAAGATTTTAGAACACTGTATTTATAGTAGTTCGTAATTCAAATATTAGTTAAGAAATAGTCTGGTACATTGTATATTTCATGAGCGGTATTTTCTATTCAACATAATTTACCTACCAGGTGACTAATTTTTGAATCTGTAAATCTCGGTAAACTGAATATTTAACCGCAGTATTGTGAGCACTCAAGTATGAAAGCTGCTGTTTAACACTAACAATATTACGAAAATAAATGTTTATGTGACTGCTTAGTATAAACATTGCTAATTAAGTTCCAAAATTGCTCAATAACTAAAATTTCGAAGCATATGTTTTATTGACAGATATCTCAGGAGTATATCAGTGACAGCTGGTTATGTAAGATTGAGTAATAAATGGTACTGAGCCACAATATCTAAAAATAGCTGACAATATATTTTACAACAAAATAGTATCTTCAAACTATATAATTAGACCAACATGACAAACTGCACAGTTGTTGAGCAAAATAATTCAAATGATGTAACCAATACATCAATACTAAATTTACAATATGCTTATTTAAGTTTATTATATATTATATCGTGAACTTACTCCTAATCTACGTACGAATCTGAGATATAACGTTAAACTTCCACTTATTGGGTATTTATGAAAAAGTTTAAAGCTTGTTACACAGCCATTCAATAACATGCAGTTTTGTATGGTTAGTTTAGCTTTCTGCCACACATTTTCAACAGTAATAATCGCTGTATTCAATATGTTGCAATTTAACAAAAGGTGACACAATTAATAACCGAACAATCCATGAAAGTTGAATGTACAAGCAAATAGCCTCATGACTAGATATTTTTAAACTGAATTCAGATCTAAGAGCTGCATTAAAAACTAAAATACGGGCAATACAATGGAAAGTTCAACATGCACAAGTTTTTACCTAACATTGTCGAAATTGTGTGGCTAGGTAAATGATAGTGGCGAATAAAAGCGTTACCTCTTCCTCCAGTGACCACTGTTACACGCAGTTGGATAGGCTTGCCCAGAGCTTTGAATTGGTCTCCAATTTGAAAGGCTAGCTCACGTGTAGGTGTCAGTATTAACGCATAAATACCGTATGGATCTTCGCTCAATCTTTGCAATATTGGTAACGCAAAGGCAGCGGTTTTACCGCTCCCAGTTTTAGCGCAACCAATACAATCTCTGCCTAAAAAGACATGAGTAACAATATTGCTGCAACACTAAACTAACAGGAGAAATCATGTTTCTCAAAATATAATAAATACCATAACATTGTAAGCGTGACTCGAGAACTTTTTGTAATTTCGGACTAAAATTACTCATTTCTACATAATTAGTTGAAAATACTTTAACCACTATCGAATGGGCATGAGACTCACGCAATCAACCCAAAGAAAAAATGAAAATGCGTGAGAAATGCGTGCGACTTTTGCCCCAATTTCCACAATTTTATATATACTATCATTGATACATCAATTGCCCCAAAACCAAATCTCACGCATTGCCCCACTCTTGGGTTGGCAGTAAAGTATTGTATTCGTAACACAAAATTGCAACAAAAACATACCGCTCATTATCGCAGGAATACAATTGATTTGAATTTCTGTCGGCTTCTTCATACCAACAGCTGAACACTGTTTCACAAGCCAATCACTAAATTGAAATTGATCAAAGGTTTTAGTCGACTCCATGACAATGGCGCTATTCAGGCGGAGGCAAGTAGAATAACGATGACTAGCGAAAATATCTACAGTACGCTAATTTTAACCTCCACGAGGTGTGCCAGTTCGCAAAAATAGACTCGCCGTTACACCCTTAGCTCCGGTATAGAATGCGGATAATTCTATAAGGCTCCCGCAAGGAGTGTAGGCTCGTCGAGCGCAGCCGCGCCCGCGTATGAATTTTACTTGCTTTTAAAATACATGTGTTGTAAAAGCTAAGTAACAATTCCGCTTCTGAATGTAGCAGTCATCCCGCCAGATGAAAGCGCATTGAAAGTTGTCTACTAACACTATATTCAGTCAACTTGTAATGAATGTTAAAGTAACCTAAATCAACCCAATGACATGCTCAATAGTATATTTGTGTACAAGTGTGTACACTTGTTTTCAATCAAGTGTCATCAACTTGACACAAATGGTTTAATAGAATCAAGAGTCTCAAGGTAGACTTGAAGTTTATGGTAATGAAAGATATCTGCAGCTGTATGAGGCAAGAAAATTATTATTATCTTTGTAGAGAAATCAGAGCTAAAATATACATGGAAGAAATAATACTTATATGAAAAGCCCTAAAATGTCATAACAAATACCTAATTAAATTTTACAACAAAACTGTACTTGCATATTAATCCCATAGACTATATTATCTACAAAGAAATCTGTACAAGCTTTATGCGTACTACAAAGGAGACACCAGTCAGCTGTACATAAGCATATGAATACTAAAAGTTAATAAATAAAATAATGTGTATTTTGTACAAACTTTGATCAAAGCTAAGGTACAAGTGATGTCTATATGCTGAAAATACTATTTAGAAAGCATGCAGAAGATGTGCTATATCAAAAGCACACACCCTGTGTTAGACAACCACCAGTTGTATTTATCCTATTGACACAACAATGCAACTTGATAGATGTACCTAAAACTCCAACCATCTTACATAAATCATATGGATGGCTGCTGTGAACATAATTGAGTTAGAAAAGGCTGTTAATTTATGCTTTGGTGCTTTGAGATCCTTTCTTGCCGATGAGTGATTTATGGATATGAGGAATGACTCCACCTCCAGCTATAGTTGCTTTGATGAGCAAATCCAACTCCTCATCTCCCCTAATGGCTAGCTGCAAGTGACGAGGTGTGACACGTTTCTGCTTGATATCCTTGCAAGCATTACCTGCCAATTCTAGAACCTACGAGGTAAAAACATACTCATAAATGAATATCTGCAAGCATTTGATCATATGCTCCTTTCGAGAGCTTTGGGTACTCAAGTTTGAGAGTGTGCATTCATGATTCCTGGCAGAATAGGGAATGCTAATTTTAATACAGTTCATACTGAGATGACATAGCAACATAAGTGACATAGCACATACACTAATAAATATGAAAGACATCATCAATGGTTTCTGAATAAAATTTGGATATATTTATATATATCATGTCATTAAAAGGATTAAATAATATTCCACAAATCTGCGCTAACTTGTAGGACACCTACCAACGATTTCGTTCTATCATTTGAGTCTATGCAAAGAAGTTCACCTATATACCGAGGTGATACATAAATGCAATATGGCTACGATTGGACACGTGCTGCTCAATCACCATCGAGGGAACATGAAATTAGTGGCTTTGCGAATCTACCTCTCAAAACCGGAGGATATACTTATTTAGTGGTATAGTATTCATGTACCCGAGCACATACTCTTCATTTAAAGGAATATTTGCTTTAACTCGGGGAATAATCTCTTGCATAAAGGATGTCGTGACTGTATAACACAAGCCAGCTTCAACGAAACGATGTGCCAACCCATCACATACCACTGCTAAAATGGACACTTTGTAAAGAATGCTCGCAAAAGCACCCATTAAACTTTTATTTGAAGACAATCAACAGAGAAAATCATGCGAAAAGTATGTTTATGATGATTGGTCATCATAAACATACTTTTTTATGCGTAAGAAGTATGTTTATGATGACATAGTGACAGAAAAGAGCGCAATAATAAAGAGAGATATGTAGTATAGAATTTCACAGAGCTTACCTCAGCTGTTAAATATTCTAATATAGCAGCACTGTACACAGCAGCAGTTGCTCCTACTCTCCCGTGACTTGTTGTGCGTTCTTTAAGATGTCTATGAATACGGCCAACAGGAAACTAAAACAGAATTCTGATTATGCAAAATATCCCCAGTCTCAGCACAGGCATCAGGTCATTACTGATGCTAAGAACGGTACGTAAATTGGCAGAGATTGGCTCTGCATCATGTTAGAACAGTAAAATCATCATGGAGTGACTAGGCTTGACAAAGGCTAGCAACAATAATATGCATTTCATAGCCATAGTTCGAACAGGCCGACGTATACATTGGCGAATACGAGTTACGCTTACTTGCAAACCAGCTCTGGCGGAGCGGGAAACCGCCTTCAGCTTCGCTTTTCCGGAGTCTTTTCCAGCTTTACCGCCAGCCTACAACAATGGTCACAAATTTGTTAAAAGTTCAAGCAAGGCGACAAAAACTACAGATTCGTAATCTGCATCACTTTCTGAATTAATATATAATATTAATGGAGCATGATGTGCAAAGAAAATAAAGAAGATCCATCGATAAAACTCACCATAATCAGTTACTAGTATTAATCTGTTGGAGTATTCAACCGCCAAATCAAACAATGGACGTTTCAAGCCTTACACACCATCCAATCAAGCGCTATTTGAAACAAGTCTCACAGTTTTCCGACCAATCCCAGTATGCGTAGGCTCAACGCTGTTTCCGGCTGCAGTATGACCAATCGAACAAATATTTAACTGGTGCATCCTTCACTTCGGGACTATTCATTATTCTGCCAGTCATTGTGTAATTTTCTTCTCGTTTGAAATAAAAATATGGTCTCCGCTGGAATGCAAGAAAGGGAACAGGAAAAAACAAAACAGAAAGTGGAAGATACAAAGATTTCTGACGTGACAAAACAAACGGAAGAAAAAAAAGATCCTAATATTTTAACTTTGGAAGATGTCAAACAGCAAGTTCACCTAATTGAAAAAAGTGTTCAACTAAAAGATTCTAGATTTGCTTCCAGGGTTCTAAGAGCGCTACCATCTACAAGAAAAAAGCTCAACAGTGAAGTATTGATTGCTCTTATTAATGGCTATTACACCTCGGCTTCTAATGACAAAACCAAGTTGTTAGATTATTTAGGACAATCAATGGATACGGACTCCAAACCCCTGACTTTTCATCCTCGCTCAGCAAAGGCTAGTACTCAGCCATTGCTGCCAGAAGTCTCTACATACATTTGCCTTTTGTTGCTGATTCACCTTATTGATAGCAAAATGTATGATAAAGCTGTGATGTGGTCCAAACAAGTAGTTGAAAAGTTGTCAACATGGAATCGTCGTACTCTTGATGGGCTGCAAGCGAAGTGTTTTTTCTACTATGCTCGTGCCCATGAGCTTGTGGGCCAACTTGAAACTATAAGAAGGTAAAATAGTTACTAACTCCATATTATTGTCACGCGATGAAAAAATAATGATGTTGGGGCCACCCCTTGCCCCAAAATCCAGCTAGTCTGTTAACTAATACGTTGTCAGGCCTTTTTGGTTCAATAACATCAATATCGTGGTACTTACCAATGTTTTTTACCATGGTAGGTTAACCTAGAGTTACTGAATTGCCCTGAGTTAGCAAACTCAGCTTCCTATGTTTTAGCTTCCTCCATAGCCGTCTTCGAACATGTGCCCTGCATTCAGACATGGAAGGTCAAGCTTGTCTACTCAACTTACTTTTGAGGAATTACCTTATGTTTGATCTGTTTGATCAGGCGGACAAGCTTGTGTCTAAGTCCGCTTTCCCCGAGCAGGCTAATAATAATGAATGGGCTCGCTATCTTTATTACCTTGGCCGGATCAAAGCGATACAGTTGGACTACTCAGATGCCCACAAGAATCTTTTGCAAGCAATAAGAAAAGCACCCCAGCATGGAGCACCTGGATTTCGGCAAACGGTACAGAAATTGGCGGTGACTGTGGAGTTGCTACTTGGAGATATCCCAGAGAGAGCGCTTTTCCGTGAACCGATTTACAAGAGAGCATTGGCACCATACTTTCAGTTAACACAGGCAGTCCGAACAGGTTAGTCAATTGTTCTAATATGGCTAGATGAGATGTTCTTCTATGATTGTCATATCCTTCGTTTTTTGTGATGTCATTTTATCGTTGTCGGTCATCTTTATCGACAATTTTATCGTTAAAAACACGAAGCTTTTGCAATGAATTTTTTGAAAACGATGCTTTTGTTTGCAGTTTTTTTGTCATAGTATCAAAACAACACCAAAAAGTACTATTAAAGAAAAACGGTCATTTTCTGCATATATGGCGGCTTTTTCGTGAATGAGTGCATGCGCGAACGACTTGATGACGTAAAAAAACGATGGATAGGATTTGATTCAGAACAAATACAAAAAAATATTTGCACTGTCTATCGGTTGAACCTGTTGCAAACAAGTTTAGTGCATAGTTTGGGTCATTTCAGTAGTCTACAATCGCTATGCCAACTTACCATAAAACCTCTCTTTGAATGCCATGGCTGTATTTTTCAATCCTTTCCCTATTGTAATGGCATTTTATTAGAGGTAGCATTCAAATAAAGGGTGGTGCTATATTTTTCGAATAGCTCATCGCACTTTTTGGCAGCTAAATTTAACCTTTTTACAGGCTTGATTTTAGCTTCTCAAATAGATGCTAATGTTGCCTATATTTTGCACTCTCCTTCGGATCGAGCGACATTAGTGTCATTAACTTCAGCATTTTTGCTCAACTGTTTTTCATATACATCGAAGTATCAGACCAAGTAAAACAAGGAACTATTTTGAGTAACCAAATGTTTGCCGATTACAATTATCAAATATTTTGATGGTGTCACTTTCAAAGTTTTAAAGAAAAAACTAAAGCTTTATTGTTAGAACACGGCTTTTGATGCACCATAACAAATGCTGCTCTTACGTCGTGCGGTGTTTCTGAAGAGCATTGTCATTGTGCATCAAAACGCTTGTCTTCAGGTAAGATTGTAAACTAAATTATGGACGAATCTGAATACAATGGATCAGATTTAACTTTAGTGCCTCTGAATCAGTTTAGTTCGGATAATTGTGATGATCGATTTTCTCAGATACAACGTCACTAAGCCATGGCAACCATTACAGCAACAACGGAAGGATAACTACAGTCAAACATGGATAACTCGGCCACGGATAGCTCGAAAACATGGTTAATTCGAACGGTTTCTTTGGTCCGTTCCCACGTAATGATAAATTGCTATAGATAACTCGAACTCAACACTGTTAATTCGAACTGTTTTTTTGCCCAACGGCTACCGAAACGGTTGTTATCGCTTTAGAAAATCACTTTATTCAAAGCCATAGAGGTAAACCTCATCTTTTCGTAATTCATAAGCGTTGTTATTACCACCATCGGCAAAATAATTTTGTCAACGACTTTTCTAAAGGTTTGGTCAAATTTGATTTATACTGCTATACGATGAATAGCATGGGCTTGCCGGGTCACGCGCGCAAGGATTTTTGCCACGCACATACAAAACAAAAACAGCATGTTGTTTTGTATGTGCGTGGCGAAAATCCTTGAGTGCGTGACCCGGCTAGCCCGTGACGAATAGTTTTCCGACGTTGATTCCGTGTTGAATCAACGTCGGAGTGTTGAATGTTTAAAACGTCTTAAAATTGTTTTTATTAAACGTATACGTTGTCATAGCTAAAAAACTATTCATCGTTTGACCTAAACACAGAATACGTGTGTACATTCAATAACTATCCATTCAAAAAGCGTGAGTGATATACAATGTACCGTTAAACCTCGTAAAACTTTTAATTGGACTGCCTCGGAGTGTTGCTCTTAACTAATCCCAGGTAAAGTAAGGGATTTTTCTTTGGTAACTTTTTCTTGAAGTTGCATAAACTTCAAGAAAACTCGGCAAAATTGATCGTGGGTAAAACGCTCAAAAGAAAAAGATGTCTTTTCTTTTGAGCATTTCAACAACGATCAAGTTTTGCCAATGTCAATCTAAAAAAAACGTACTGGCAATAACATCACCTCAAACAACAAACCAATCTCAAGTGATAGAAAAATCTCTATACTTTTTGATAAAAACGTTTTAAACTTTACATTAGAAGCATTTAATTCGAAACAAGCCATTTGTGCTTTTGATTTATATTATAGTTTGCATATGTACATGTATCTACTAATAAATAAGTAAATACATGGACTTGTGACAGTGCTCTGATAACTTGAATGCTCTGATAATTCGAACACTTTTGCTCGGTCCCTTGAAGTTCGAGTTATCCATGTTTGACTGTAATTGAAAATGAAACATACAAATATTGAATGACTGATAGCGCACAAGCTAGGTAGCCTGCTAGTAGCATACAAACGTGAATTCGTTAATATTTGGTATTATTTTCAGTAAATAATGTTTTAACAAAGATGTTGAAGTCCCTCAAGATCAGTAGTAGTTGAGGAGATTAGAGGCATTTATCAAGGTTAGAAAAATCATCATTTTCTTTAAAAAATCGGACACTCTTATTTAAGTTGATTGTTATATTTTTTAGTAAGTCTTATTTTTGTCATCTTTGCTCATGTAAATTGTCTGTGTATTCTTTTGTACATTACAGTAGACGCTCCTATAACGTGAAACTATAACCTATAACGAATTTATGTAAGGTGTTTGCTTTGTATTACGTAATAATTTCCATATAACATAAAGCGTCAAATCGGTACAAGTTATCAAATTCAATTTGTATAATGAGAATCCCATAGTTAGCCTTAAAAATATTTTTTTCTGTTGTCACGCTTAGGAAATATGACTAACACAGGTAGCTCTATTATATATACTAGTACTCTGGCAGTCCAGTATGCTGTGAGACATCATCAGGTTTGCCGATAAAGCGCCGATGACGTGAAACATAATACCAGCTTGCCGACTTTTTCAGTAGCTAGCCCATTTCTCATTTTCGAATGGAGAAAGCTTGCACTGATGTGATTGCATCTCTGAGATACAATCGCATATATTAATCAGACTAGTGCTGCAATATTGCACTAATTACAGTTGCCACCTCACAATTAGTCCTGCTTCCAGGTTAAAAAAAAATCAACGAGGTCTTAGTTTTATAGATCCTTCTGCAGCATTGTATTAAACATGTACAGTAATGCTTCAACCTACGAGTGCTCCAACGTACGAGAAACTTGAGATACGAGCCAGCTTTTAAGCAAGTTTTAGCTCTAACATACGAGCCATGTTTGAGATACGAGCACGTGAGTCAGTTGCCAAGTATGCCGAAGGTGTTTTATGAGAACAGCATCACTCTGTATTTTTCAACTGCTCAAGTTATACTTTTGTACCGTGTTTTTATGTGCGCGATTTTCAGTGCAGAATTATGTGAATTAAAAGTACTGTGTGTAGACCGAAAGTTTGCCAGTAAAATGAAAGATGAAATGCAAAGAAAAAGCAAATGATAACAATTGATATTAAACGGAAAATTATTGAAAAATATGCGAAATGTGTATGTGTGATTGAGCTAGCTCAGCAATATGACAGAAATACATCCACAATTATCAAACAGAAGGATTATATTCAAGGCGTCTATTTAGTTCGCAAAAGGACTAACCATAGTTTCTAAATGGTGCGTCGATCTTCACGACCGCTGATGGAGAGACTGCTCAGGCATTGGATAAAAGATAAACAATTGGCCAGTGACAGCGTAACTGATAAAGTCAACTGTTGTAATAAAGGATAACTCTCTATAACTCCCTAGGATATCTCCCTCTCTGGCAAATGCTAGCGTTAGCTGCTATTGTATTTATTTAATTTTGCACTTTAATTAATCACATTTTCTTGCATTAATTTTTATTTGTTGCTTTTTAAAAGCTTGTGGTAAGTTAGGACGATAACCAACATGTTCTCTCTGTTACAATATCTTGTTTTGTATGTTTTATTTGCATTTCTTTAGAGTATGGAAACTAATCAATGTATATTTAATTGTTCTATATATAAATAAATTGCGCCAACATGCGAGTAAATTGACATACGAGCTCAGTCTCGGAACGCATTAAGCTCGTAAATCGAAGTATGACTGTATTAATTTATCTCCATCACATTCGCCAATTCATGAGAGCGGCTTATCTAAAAAATAAAGTTTTGTGTGGGAGGGGACCAAACAAACCCGTACTGCATGTAGTTAACAACTGAAGCTAATAATTCAAAGCTATCCATGGGCGAGTTATTCGCGTTTGACTGTAAAATGAATTGAAGTAAACCACTACTAGAACATGAAACGTATATGAAAATATATGAAATGGGAACATGAAACATATGAAAATGTATGAAATCGGAATATGAAACTGAGAACGTTAAAAATGTATCTGCATTCATGCACAAGCATCTTCTGGCAAGACACTTTGTCTTGGTCCCTCTAAGGCACAAGGCCATAGAGCAGAGTTGGAAAAAACCACTGTTTTTATGAGAAAACCGAATCGACCAGGGTTTTTTTTGTGTTAACCGTTTTTATGGTTTAAACCAATTCTTATGGTTTATATAAGTTGACCAATGTTTTTGCAATATCAAGTCTAATTAACATCACTTATTATAGCTGCATGACTGAGTATTAAACATACATATGGGAAATCATCTGTTAAAGATGGTATTGTGGGAGTTGTTATGAGAAAAAGGAGAGAAAACATGGAAATTTCAGATACAATATGTAACTGAATATGTACTTAAAGGTTGACTTGCAAAAAAATTCACATTACAGTTATTTGATATGAAAAGATTCACCATGTCTTACTATGTTGTGTTGTAGCTCAAAAGCGAACAGTTAATCGCAGTCACACGAGACCGCCGTAGTTTGGATTCTCTTTCCAAAACGGCTCAAATGTGACGCATTTGTGAGAGATGGTTTTCGTCGAGAAATGTTTTCACAAATATACTTCACGCATTCAATAAAGCCATGTCTAATGTTCTTACGCGTCTGTTTTATCGTCATCGTAATGCTGTCACTTTTAGCAGTTATATCTTATAACTTACTGTAAAAAATCGTTTAACTTTTTAACCTTAGCTTGAAGGAGTACGTATTATTGTCTGATAAACATGACGAGCCTGTTGGTCACTTGTGATAATCAAAAAGTGCTGCAGAAATTATTTGCGGAGTATTGGGTCACATGATCAGATTACAACTTGACGATTGGACCAAGCCGAAACAAAACTGTAAAATAACGAGCATCTATATTTGATACGGGGTCTTCGGTAAAACCCGAAGAGTTTGTCATACATGTTAGATTGTTTGTTTGAGGCTGTTGTGCATTAATTCTAGCAGAGAAACTGTTCAGTTTAATAAATCAGAACACTCGTGATTTCAGTTTAGACCGGAACCCTTCATTTTTGTACTCATCAAAATAGTGGACTCGCCACAAACACAACATCTCACCCCGAGATTAATATGAAGGTAATAAACAAAAATAAAACAACGAATAATTGATTGTGTTCAACGTCTCAGCGTGCTGGCTATGCGCGGCTCATCAGAGCTGATAGTCCGAGATGTATGGCGGGGGTTTAACGATTCTACCGGATCGCGAGACTCTCGTGACAGTAGGTGAAGGGGTCTCAGGATTAGCAGCCAGTGAGATAATATCAGAACGGTTGCGTCGTAGGCGACTACCATTATCCATCTGGACCACAGCAGATCTAGTGAGATCATCGGACGGAGTGTTGACAACTCCTTCACCACGAGTGGCTCTCATTACCACCGAAGCATCCTTGTTTACCGGGCGAAGCGGAACGGCTTTGTGGGCATCATCGTGACAGGCTTTCGAATTCTCCTTATACTCATCATTTCTAGTCTTGAACACCTTGGAAGTTGAGGTCTTAGGTTGTCCGGATGGGTGACCACAGTGGTTCGGAGCTTTCTACCCATCAGTAGCTCTGCAGGAGAAAAACCACCAATGATAGGCGACGCTCTGTATGACAACATTGCCAGATATGGATCCGAGTCTTTCTGAAGCATCCTCTTTATGGTCTGAACTGCACGCTAAGCAGCTCCATTACCACGGGCATAGTGGGGGCTGCTAGTGACATGAGTAAACTTATACTCTGCAGCGAAACTGGAGAATTCTGTGCTAGCATATTGCGGACCATTGTCCGAGACTACTGCATCCGGTATCCCATGCCGGGAAAAGAAGCTCTTTAGATGGGTGATGATCTTTCTAGAGGTAGTACCATCATCGAGGAGTGCTACTTCTGGATACCTGAAATAATAGTCGACTACAAGTAAGTACACTGCTCCTTTGAACTGGAACAAATCAGTTCCTACTATTTGCCACGGTCTATCAGGAGTGGCGATAGGTTGCAGTGGTTCAACAACTTTGTTAGCCTCAGTTTTACAGACCTGACACTGAGATACCACGTCCTCGATAGCCTTGGCCATAGACGGCCACCATACACTGTTCCGCGCTCTAGATTGACACTTGGTGATCCCCAAATGGCCCTGGTGAATGTCCTGAAGCACCCTGTAACGCTCTGAGAGAGGGACTACAATCCTACTTCCAAGCATAAGGAAGCCCTTATTCACTGTTAGAAGTTCCTTGCGATCATAGTAGGTTTCAGAGCGCTGTCCACTGAGGACAAATAGTGTGGCCATCCATCTTTCACCAGACTGACTACCTTCTGGAGCCCCTCATCATCCCTCTGAGCAGCCTTCATCTCCTCCAGTCGACTATCCAGACCGTTCAATACCACCGTTTCGTTAACAAAGTGTGTGGCCTCCTCCTCTCTTAGCTCATCAACCTCCTCTCCTCTTGAGATACTAAACCTAGACAGCGCATCAGCTGAGGAGTTACGAACACCAGAAATATGCTGGATAGTATACTGGAAACGTTGCAGTCTCAGCTTGAAACTCTGGATTCGGGGAGGTAACTTGTCCAAGAATCTGTTGCCAAAGAGACTGATCAGGGGTTTGTGGTCTGTTTCGATAACCACACTCTTCATACCAAGTATGTAATGCGAAAATTTTTCCATCGCCCAACATACCCCAAGCGCTTCTTTCTCGATAGCAGCATAGCGCTGCTCTGTCTCAGACAATGACCGACTCGCAGCTGCAACCAATCGTCTTGAACCATCATCCTGAACTTGACTCAAAGTGGCACCCAGTCCATGATTACTCGCGTCCGTTGATGGGATGGTTACTCTATGCGAGTTGTAAGCAGCTAACACAGGAGGCTCTTTGAACAGCTCCTTGATGCCTTGGAAAGCATCATCCTGTGCCTTTCCCCATGTTCAAACAATGTCTTTCTGTAAGAGCTCACGGATGGGTTTGCTCACCTCTGCTAGGCGGCAGGAAAACCGGGCATACTGATTCACTAGGCCAAGAAAGCTTCTCACACTTTTAACATCGGTAGGCGTTGGGAAATCCAAAATTCCCTGTATTTTAGGGCCAGCGTGTATACCTTGCTCATCGATCAGATGCCCCAGAAAAGACACACGTTTCACTCCAAACGCGCACTTTGACTCGTTCAATGTGAGACTTGCCTTTTTGATTTTACCCAGAACCTCTCTCAGCCTCGAGTCATGCTCTTCCTTAGTCTGACCAAACGCAAGAATATCATCCATATGAATGACTACGCCTGCTATATCCTTCAGTATTCTGCTCATCTCTGCTTGAAAGATTTCTGGTGCACTACATAGACCTTGAGGTAACCGAAGATATCGATATCGTCCCTGATGAGTCAGAAATGTTGTAAGTTTGCTGGACTCTGCACTCAACGGAATCTGCCAAAAGCCACTATTGGCGTCGATCTTGGAAAAGATCTTCGCCTGACCAATAGAAGCCAGACTATTTTCGACAGTGGCCATGGGGTGAATTTCTCTCATAACAAACTTTTTTAGTTCGGTATAGTCCGTGCAAATTCTAACTTTGTCCTGACCTGGTTTGGGTACTACCACCATCGGCGCTACCCACGGGGTTGATTCCTCCAC
The DNA here is from genome assembly GCF_963576615.1 of Watersipora subatra. NCBI lineage: Eukaryota > Metazoa > Bryozoa > Gymnolaemata > Cheilostomatida > Watersiporidae > Watersipora > Watersipora subatra. Next base: position 29,043,999 of record NC_088711.1, read on the forward strand.
GGCTGTTATTACACCCTGCTGTACCATATCTTCTATGGCCAGTTTAGCTTTATCGCGTAACGGAAAAGGTACAGGACGGGGGACGTTGATAGCAAAAGGCTTTGAATCATCTTTCATAGTGATAAAATACTCTCTAGCAACTTTTCCTAGACCTCGGAACAGCTGTTTGCGTACGGTCACCGATTCAACTGCACACTTTTCCTTGTCTACTGTAATCAGCTGAAGGTTCTCACAGGCCTTTCCACTCAGAAGCGGTACAGTCTGATTATCGACCACGTAGATGTCTTCTGAAAGAACACATTCACCTGTGCCGACAAGAGAACTAATAACTTCCAGACATTTCAGTGGTGTTCGACCTGGTCCAAATAACCTTTTGTTAGTCGGTTTCATCTGACCAATCACATGTCTAGGTCCACATACATTCAACGCCGCACCAGTGTCAAGCTTGAACTTAACAGACTGCTTAGACTTCTCTCTCGTACCAACATTGAGAACCGAATACCACGAACCTGTGTCAACATTATCTATCTGCACTATTTCTCCAAAATAGACTTCTTGAGTAGTTATTCTCATCCTCAGACAACTCATCAACAGCTGGTTCACCTCTGCAAACACTAGCCCAGTGGTTTTTTCCTTTGCACTTGTAGCACTTAGAACCAAACGCAGGGCATCTGTTTGGGAAATGCTCTTTCCCACACTTTCCGCAGTGTACTTTAGCCTTTCTTCGGTCCATATTAGTTGGACGACCTGTTTTTGGTCTACCTCCAAGAGCAATCGCATTCACATCAGCAGACAATTTCTCACTCGGCTTTGCCACCTTAGCTGCCTCAGCTACTCGAATAGCCCTGATAACGAAATCTAACGAAAGTTTCTCATCGGACTCTCATCAATTTCTCTATAGTCTTGCTATCATCCAGTCCGAACAGCAGCTTGTCTCTCACGAGGGAATCACGTTGATCACCAAAATCACAACTTTCTGCCAAACGCCTCAGCCTCATGAGATAAACATCTACTGTCTCACCATTCTGTGAACTGTTATGGAATTCATACCTGGAGACTACAATGCCAGATCTCGGGTTACAGTACTCACGGAATCTCTTTAAGACATCCTTCAATTTCCTGCCTTCTGTACCCTCATCTACAAGGTCTGATCCAAAAGTTCCCGGAATTGAGTTGTATACTCGTGCATATTTACACGATAGAAAAACCCATTGCAGGGTTGGCTGGGAAACACCTCTGGAGTGTTGTCACAAAATTTCAGGTTGCTATGACAATGCGTTCTCATGTGAGCTAACGATATGTCAAGGTCTGTCCGGTGCTTCGGTATTTTTAAAAAAATTTTTTATCATCATGTCTAATAAACAGGAACAGCGCATTTGCATTAAATTTTGTGTGAAATTAGGAAAAACAAGGATATTACGACCTTTAAAATAAATTTTTGATCATTCTTGAAAGCTTCCTTAAAATCGTTGCAAGCGTGCATCCTGAGCTCGTTTTGGTCATCAGTCAGCAAGCTTGGCACGAACTTTGCTGCGACTCGTTTAATCTGTTAAAAATTGTTTAAATTGTCAGTTAAAACTTTTTTGAACAGTTCCAAAGATAAGTCCAGTCTCTCAAAATATCTCTAATGGTTAAACGTCGATCTGGCATGACTAGTGACCTCACACTGTCAATTTACGAGCAGGTTCTTGCCGACGCTGGTCTGCCAGACCTCGCGTCATCTTCAGTGCTGTCTCTACCTTCACAAAAACGTTTGCACCACTCAAAAATTTGTGTTCTTTATAGACCAGCATCTTCAAAAGCAATAGTTAACATTTCAACTGTCTGAGTACTTGTTTTCCCTAATTTCGCACCAAATTTAATGCAAATACGCTGTTCCGATTGATTAGGCATGACGATAAATTTGTTAAAAAAAAAGACGGAAGCACCGGACAGACCTTGACATATCGTTAGCTCACATGAGAACGCATTGTCATAGCAACCTGAAATTTAGTGACAACACTCCAGACGTGTTTTCCAGCCAACCCTGCAATGGGTTTTTCCATCATGTGAATATGCACGAGTATACAACTCCATTCCGGGAACTTTTGGATCAGACCTCGTATATCCTTAGTCTCACCATCTACCACCTTAGTGAATTCCATTTGACTGTACACTTCACGTACATCTTCCCCACCGACATGGCGAAACAAAGCTAACTTTCGTTTCTCAGCAGCCAAAGTCCCTGCAGTCACATCAATAGGTAGAAGATAATCCTCAAAAGCCCTGAACCATTTTCTCCATTCACCAGCAATGTCCTTAGATCTCAAATCAAGCTGACCCGGAGGCGAAATACCATCCATAATAGACGAGTGGGTAACTATTTACGCTGCCACCATGTTAGATTGTTTGTTTGAGGCTGTTGTGCATTAATTCTAGCAGAGAAACTATTCAGTTTAATAAATCAGAACACTCGTGATTTCAGTTTAGACCGAAACCCTTTATTTTTGTACTCATCAAAATAGTGGACTCGCCACAAACACAACAATACACTGCGTTTCCATGACGCGCATAATTGGCAAATTTGAGTCAATCCGCAAGTTATCCGCATCATGGAAACGGCATAAATCCGCAAGCTAAGCGAGTTTTGCGATCCGTAAAACTTTATCGAATCCATCGTGCTTGCGAATCATGGAAACGGTACTTACAATTAATGCGGTACTTCCGATTAATGCGCATTAGAATATCGATGGCTATTACATTAAAACATTTTCACGCTTCAGTCGTTTTTATTTCGACTTCAGCAGTCTCAAAGCGCCAACGTTCCGAACGATCGCTGCTCAGCTAAGCTGACGAGACTGCTTAGCTATTTATAGAGTCATTAATTAGGCTAATACTTGACCTATGGGGTCAAGCAATGGTGTTAATTCCTCATCGCCAGGTGTTCATTGAAACGCTGGAGCAAAAATAACTCAACTTGCGATCATTCGAATTATGTGAATCATGCGAGTCATGGAAACATAATGATAAACTAGTGCTTCGATAAGTTTTATATTGAGCTTTTTATTGGCCTTTCAATTCACGTGAGAACATCACGTGACAAGACAATAACCAAACTGTCATGACTATGTCAGAGAAATAAACAGATTCCAATCTACGGCCGCGTTTCGTTTTTGAGCTTTTACGAGCTTGTAATCACATTTCCACATATTTGGCACCTACAACACAATAGAGTAAGACATGGTGAATCTTTTGATACCAAATACACTGTAATGTGAATTTTGTTGCAAGTCAACCTTTAAGTATTGGTCATACGATAAATAAATACAAGTTTCCCAGCTTTCTCTGTGCCCAGTCTATTTCTGACATTTTAATGGACAAACCCAAATGTTGAAAGTATCCGCTCAATGCCAGCACTAGTGATGATTTTTCGAAACACGAAAAACTTGATAAACTAAGTTCTAACAATCCAACTACTTGGCTTGTGCCCAATAAATGAAATAATAGTTAGCAAACTTAAGCTTCTGCCCAAAAAGATTTTATTGTTTTAACTTCTAGTTATAAGCAATCCTTTCTCACTAGTCAGACTTGAGAAAGTTTTCATTCATTATTAAAGACGATGATGGGATTTGTATATTTCACATGGTTTTCATAATTCATCAGTGAAAGGATCATCATATCACTTGATAAAAGCAATTAAAAATGAATTTTAATATTTCAATGTGCTAGGATTTCATGTTATTGCAACTTGAGCTCTACCACCATCTTACTACCATGTTTTAAATAAACTTCCGCAGCTGATAATTACATATGATTGCATTTCTACCACAAAGGAACCACTAGGAGCATAAAATATTGTTTTTCGCAAAAAAATAATGGAAAAAAACCATAAAAACTGTTTTGTTTTTCGGCTGGTTTAAACTGAGCCAACTGCCATAGAGGGCATGAACTTTTTCAGATTCTGAATTGTAATTAATAACTTGTTTTCTTACAGGAAATCTGGGTAAGTTCACCGACACACTCGGTAAATATGGTGAGAAGTTTCGGGCTGACAACACATACACATTGATTGTAAGACTTCGACATAATGTTATCAAGACAGGTGTGAGGATGATCAATTTGTCATATGCAAGGATTTCATTGAGTGATATTGCTCTGAAACTGCAGCTTGACAGTCCAGAGGATGCCGAGTATATCATTGCTAAAGCTATCAGAGACAACGTTATCGATGCCACCATCAACCATGAGAAAGGTTGGTGCATCTGTCCACAATCTTCACAACTACATTGAATTCTGTCAAATCTCTACATACAGAATGAATTTGTTCCAATACCTGCTTCGTACACATTTTTACACAAAATAGTCTGTCGTATATTTAACTAAATTTGCAAGAAAAATATATTGCGATTTGTATATATTATGTTCTATTGCCCGAAAACCTATGACACATATAAAAATTTCAGTTTGTTGTCGTCTGTTCAATTATAGCTATTGAAATCTTGGAATGAAAAGCTTGCTCCGTGCTGGATTTAAACTCACAAAGATTGCGTCTGCAAATTTCTAATCACGCATTTAACCACTGAGCTACACAGTCCCAGAATTGTATCACTCTTAACATATACCGTATACTTTTTTCTCGGTTGCACACGCTAAATGACGTATTAATTGATCGAAGAAATGTGTTTTCCGCTATACTATATCAGCAATAATTTCTTTTGAAATTACAATTTGTCGACAAATTTAGCTGTATACCGAAATACTTTTATCTGAGATACAATCGATATTGGGATTATATCTGAGGCACGATCTCAGTATGCGATTGTATCTCAGTTCAGCGTCATCTGTCATGGTAAAAACGGGTTCGCAAACAGATAAGTGATGAAATTTTAGTTGGAAGTTTGAAGTTCATTAAAATTCATACTAGAACTTCCTTCAAGTAGGCTATGCGTTTAACAAGCTAAATTCATTCAGGTTTGATTCGGCGTTTATGTTACACATCTGTCTGTCTGTTCACCGTCTGTCTCGAATGTAAGAACTCTGCACGTTCTACATTGTAATGTTACATTTTCTTGCAGATCATAACCACAAAATGCACTAAAGTTATTGTAGGTAACTATAGCCATTAAGGTTAACATATTGTTTTGTTACCATTTTTAGTAATGATTTTTATGACGTTTCCAGTAGGTGATTGATTTAATTACTTACTATTATTTTCCACACCACTCTCCGTGCCTACGATATTTTCGCCTTATGATACCAACATTGAAACAAACTAAAAGTGTATAATTATATACCAAATAATTTTTCATTGTAATCGTAACAAAACAGACTATATTTAGCCATTACTTGCTGATGATTTCACATTTATATTTAAACACCTTTACAGTTGTATTTTTCCTCTTAATTTATTTCAACAAAACACTTCTTTCATGATATGAAATTTAGAAGTTACAGTTTGCAAACCTTCACATTTTTATTTTTTCTCTGAATTTATTTGAACTGTACAAAACACTTCTCATGATATGAGGTTTAAAAGTTGGAATGGTAAATGTTGTACATGGGCGTGTCTATGAATAATAATTTGACATTTAGAGTTATTTGATGCCAACTACACATGCACATTTGCTCCCATTGTAAAATTCTTTGAATTAATTTATGCAGTATTTTCTTGGCTTTCAGATAATATAAAATTTACTGCTTTCAAAATAGGCATTCCGAAGCTATGAACTGCAACATGCTACTTGTCATAGCATGTTGCACTTATCTAGCACAATAATATATATTATTGTAATATGTATAATATATATATATATATTACAATAATATGCGTAACATGTGTAAATGATGGGATATCACTAAATGTCCCATCATTTACGTAATATCTAATATTTACTGCAGACATAAATAATCGAGCTGCAAACTGGTTAGCTGTTACAAGCAATAATATACACTGAGTGACCCTTACCGCTTATATTTTTTGTCTTATAAATTGCTGCATAGTCGCATTTAGTAGCACAAGTTTAGACTTTAGTGGTTCACAATTCAAAGTCAGGTAGGCAAGATGGCTTGTGCAGGTAGATCAGTATTAACAGTTTGTGACAAACAGTAACCATATGCAAAGCTCTCTAGCAGCATAAGACAACAATTTATGTGGATGTTAATGTGAACATATCCAAATGATCAAAAAGTAATTCTGAGAAGACGTTTTTGGATCCTAACAAGTTTGTTTTTTAATCAATTTTCTTTTGGTTTCCTTATTTCCACCCATGTAATTAGCTTTCTCATGGCTTCTTTTGGGGTGTTGCCTAGGATACGTACAATCGAAGGAGAACCCGGACGTCTACAGCACAACAGAGCCCATGACTGCCTTTCACCAACGAATCAGCTTCTGTTTAGACATACACAACCACTCCGTTAAGGCTATGAGGTTTCCTCCGAAGTCCTATAACAAAGATCTCGAGTCCGCCGATGAAAGGAGAGAGCGGGAGCAACTTGAGCTGGAGAGCGCTAAGGAAATTGCGGATGAAGATTTTGATGGATTTTAAACTTTATCCAGACATTTGTGAAGTGTTGGGTTTATATATTAGTGATCAATTGTTAATAGTTGGGTAAAGGGATGAGCTTGTGATCTGTGGTCGCATTAGCCCAATTCTTTAAAAGCTCCATTTGATTGGAAATATTCTCTTGATGTTCCATTTTTCTGTAACATTATTGGAGCTGTTGCGACACGATTTGTACCAGAGTAGCCATCAATAGGCGACTGATTGTGGCAGCATTGTTCAATTTGCTGAACAATGCTATGTATTTACAGCTCGCTACTTCATGTACAGAGTTAAAAAATTACTGAGAAAAGTTTTCTGAAAAGCATCGACATCTTTGCTTTTTATTTAGATTCGACAATTAAGATATATATATTCCTCCATTACGGATGGAAGCGGCCAAACTATATGTGTATAAGATAACTCCCTGATTATAAATACATAGTCCGTAAATCCTATCATGTACGGCAGCTGGGTCATGGTCAATTGCACAAACCCATAAACTAATATGTATAAGGGTGTATCTAGCATATTCCTTTCACCTTTACAAGTGATGGGTTTTATGCAATATTAAATGCGCACAAATGATGTCACAACTACTGTTTTTGAGAACACTCCGTCTAGTTGGTGCATAAATACTAATGATAGGACTCTGAACCTTGAAAGGTATACGATGGGAGAGTGATGCACCATTGATAGATACAAGAGATCAAATTTGAATATTGTATATGGCTTGCTTTTACCTAATTACCGGTATATAAAGGTCTCAAATGCCTATAATACCCCAGATCTAAATCTTAAACAAGTATTAAAAACATCAAAAGGGATGTCGAGGCAATAAATACAAATGTTCATAGAAAACATGAGCGCGGATAGTCCAACCAAACTAATCATAGATGTGAGAGTTGCGATCAACTCTTCGACTTGTCCTAGTTCTGCGAAAAAGCTCAACTATTTGCTAGCTAGGGGAGCTTTGTGCACTAAAAATATTGCTTACCTTGTTGCACCACTATAAATAATAGATTAATTAATTGCGTTTCACATTGTGGAAGAGTGGCTTAAAAGTATGAGTTTGGGTAAGAGAGCATTACGAATTCGGTAGTCCTTGTCATTTCAATTTTCATGTTTAGAGATCGCTGAATGGCGTTTCAAGTAATAATGATAGAAGTTGATAGTATGTCTTGGAACGCTACCATCAAATTGGTCGCGGCATTCTGATGCTGAACCATCAAAACTTGGCAACAGTTAATGGATGATCTGCCGATTGAACGGACCAGTAAGTACGCTATCTGATTAGTGTGAAACTTCTTTGGAGTAACTTTCAAGAGGAAAAGGACAAAGCTATCATCGGTAGCATGCTTTAAGCTTTGCTGCCTAGACCTAATGAATGATTGGAAAAATGAGTAACAGAAATTCTGTTGCTTTTTTGATATTTTTCAAATATGAAGCTTTACATTCTAGCCCCTTTGATGAGTAATACAAGCCAATAAAAGATCATCCGAACTGACAAACCTGTCATAGCAAACCAACCAGATATAGTGGTGGACAAGGAGAACAAGAGGGCTACTATAATAGATATAGCAGTACCCAATGGCTACAATATAGCTAGCAAAGGAAAGGAAAAAGTGTAAAAATATCTCCCTCTTGGAGACGAAATTGGAAAATGCTGGAATGTAAGAACGACTGTAATTCCACTAGTCATTTGGGCACTAGACGCAATAATACCTGCACATAAAATGTGGCTTGACCAGATACCGGCAGCAATCAACTCAAGTGAGTTACAGAAAAGCGCGCTATTGGGAACAGCTAAGACCTTGAGCCGAGTCCTCAAACTCCTAGGTCTCTGGTAGGAGACCCGAGTTATAGCAGAAACTACTACCCAAATGGGTTAACTGGGGTGAGGAAACAATTTTTTTTGCATAAATGATGATGAGGCTTCAACAGCCGATGCGTTACTGTCTGTAACATGAGTATATATTTATTTATATATATATGTAGTATAATATGAAGAGTACTAAGCTGACCTGTTTCAAACAGACAGGTCTCTCATCAAGTGATAACTTTAACAAGTATATATAACATACATGAGTAGTTGATTATTCTACATCTATATAATAGGTATTTACATGTATCTATAGGTATTTAGTTTAATATACCTCAATATACTGTAAAATCCTATTTGAATGCCACCTTTGTTTGAAAGTCATCTGTAATTCAACGCCACTATTATAGGAGAAGGGTTGAAAAATAGAGCGACACCCATTAATTGACCGTCGCTTTGATATTCTTTGATCTTAAGATCTTTAAGATGATATGGTCTGTTTTGTCAATGATTTGGAGAACAACATTTTGACTAGCATTAGTGATGTCAAGCCAAAAGGCGCAACAGTACGCGTTTGTTTAATAGTCAATGTTGAAGTTCTGCAGTTGTTCCTTCATGTGGTGGTATAGACTTGGTCTTTCATTGAGCTCATGCAGAATTAAAGATAGAGTTAGTCTGGTGGCCACAAGGCATTTTGGCCCATCTTCTGCCACCTGTTGACACGATAATGCCCTGTGGCCACCAGACTAAGTCTCCTCTATGTAAGGCTAAGAAAATTGAAACTCTGAGGTAGTGATCACTGTTTGTAGATTAGTTAATTATGCCATGATTCAAATCTTTGCTACAATGAAAGCTGTGTCCGTCCGTCTGTCTGTCCATCTGTCCGAAGCCACAGGTGGAGGTTGGGAAAAATATTTTATCATTCGGTGTTCAAACTCATAGCTTTCAACATGATAGTCCATCACTCAACAACCGCCCCGATTCATTCGGTGTTCAAACTCGTAGCTTTCAACATGATAGTCCATTACTCAACAACCGCCCCGATTCATTTGGTGTTCAAACTCGTAGCTTTCAACATGATAGTCCATTACTCAACAACCACCCCGATTCATTCGGTGTTTAAACTCGTAGCTTTCAACATGATAGTCCATTACTCAACAACTGCCCCGATTCATTCGGTGTTCAAACTCGTAGCTTTCGACATGATAGTCCATTACTCAACAACTGCCCCGATTCATTCGGTGTTCAAACTCATAGCTTTCGACATGATAGTCCATCACTCAACAACTGCCCCGATTCATTCGGTGTTCAAACTCATAGCTTTCGACATGATAGTCCATCACGCAACAACTGCCCCAATTCATTCGGTGTTCAAACTCATAGCTTTCGACATGATAGTCCATCACTCAACAACCGCCCCGATTCATTCGGATTTCTGAATAATTATAGGTATAGTTAATACACTTGACAATCTCTCACACCACACTAGGCTTCTAGGGTACTAGTTGTAGGAATATTGTAGGGAATAACAAAAATATAGTTTGTAAGCGAGAGAAGAAAACTTCAAGAATGTAGAGCCTGTTAAAAGACCACTTTGCTAATCATGATGGCCTCTGGCAATGAACTACATTGGTTTCAAGCCTTACTCGCTTATGTTCATAGTTTTATGTTTCTGCTGGTGAATTTTTCTTCAATAACCAACCTAAAGGTATTTGTAAAATTACACTATAATACACTAAATAATACTTCATGCTTATTTTGTTATTTGTGTATCAAACCTTGCATTATGTCATAGTAAAATTGTATCTTACTGTACTGCATTGCACTGTACCATATTAGATTGTATCGTGTCATATAGTAACATATATTTTAAACTAAACTAATCTAGTATACAAGCTTGGAGGTATACTGAAACAGTGAGCTAAAGCAGAAAAATGCAGCAATAAACTCCAAATAAGAGTAGCATATGTATTTCAGTGGCATAACCAACAAGTATTTATTGTTTTTCAAGTCAAACCATTTTATGAAACCTAAAAATCTTGTTTGCGTAGCATGATAGTTACAAATTATAACAGAAGGCATATTAAAAATTTGACTGTTTCACCTTTCTAAAAATGCTTTATACAAGTTGGAAAGTATTAACAATAACTGACAACTCTTCAAAGTATTGATAGCTTTTCAAGTTATAATCAATTATTATTATAACTTGAAAAGCTATCAATGGTTTAGCATGCCATTGATAATCTCTTCTCTTTTTACATGATTCTGTTCAACCAACAATATTATAGTGGTGATAGTAAATGTGAAACAACTTTGTCATGTTCTTTGTCATTTATGACATAAACTCACTATTTTATTATCTCAGAACAGCCATACAATCCATATATGAGAAGCAAGTAATGTTCACACTTTGCCACCAAAAGTATTCTGATAAAATATAATTTATGTTCATGTATTGGGCACTTATTTTATCTGATTAGGTTATTCTAATATCATTGTGACAGTGTAATCTCACTCTATTCTCTAAGTATATGAAATTTGCAGAAGTTCTTTGTGCGCAATCTGTCAGGTATTCTTTATATCAGACATGTCAGGCATGTCCAACAAGACATGTCAGGCATGTCCAACAAGACATGTCAGGCATGTCCAACAAGACATGTCAGGCATGTCCAACAAGCAGCCCTGGAGCCGCATCCGGCCATCGGCTTGGTTTTTTGTGGCCCCCGAAGGCCAGCATATTTCAAAAAAATTTTACCAGTTTATCTTTGTTCTTAGGTTTCAGCAAACACCGAAGCTATGGGTAGTGCGCATAAAAATGCACCAACTAATATTATTGAAAACTTTAAATTCTCTATCTGCTTTTTGAAAATTCCCTTACAGCCTTTATTTCTATTAGTTGATTGAACATCTCAAACCGGAATCCCCAATCTGAGCTGGGGAATGTTCTGCAGCTTGCTGGATGCTAGATACGTATTGCTCAACTAAGTGGTCCAACGACCACTACCATTTCAACATGGAGAATTTACTAAAGAGGTAAACATTTTTTTAAATTTATGTCAGATAAGAGAGTTGCATAAAACAACTATAGGTGTGGAGTTGTAGGCCTTAAAAACAGAGGCAAGCATAACTCCTTGCATAGCCTGATATACATAAAGCTAAAATGAAAATTTCAACAAAAGTCTGTGTGGTTTGCCATTGCCATTGTTATTATATTTTAGTAACTATCAATTCCATTTATTTTTATTTATTTATTATTTTTAGGCACTCGCAGTGTTTGCGGATGAATTCTGCCCTGATAAAAAGAGTAATTTAGAAAGTGTTGCTCTGTCAAGAAACACCATTGCAAGAAGAGTGGAAAATCTGAGTAAGGACATTGAGGGTACAATGAAAGCCCAGACTAAAAAGTCTGTCTATTTCAGCATAGCATTAGATGAGAGCACAGATCTGTCTGACACTTCTCATCTTGTAATTATGATACAAGCATTGATAATGAGTTCAATGTTACTGAGGATTTGCTAACAATGAGTAGACTTCATGGCACAACAACTGGAAAATATGTCTATGATAGTCTTTAAAAGGAACTTGCTGAGTTCAGCCTACCACTGGAGAAGATGTTTGACATTTGTACTGACGGAGAACCTGCAATGGCAGGAAAAACCGCTGGACTAATAGGTCTTTTGCTCAGCTCTCACTGCTAGGATGTTCCTCTCGTGGTGTACCATTGTGTCATACATCAAGAAAACTTAGCAGCGCAAACTCTGAGGATGGATCATGTTATGGGTCTGGTTGTATCCACTGTTCACTTAATTTGATCACGAGCATTGAACCATCGCCAATTTAAAATTATGCTTGAGGAGATAGAATGTGAATACAAAAAGGTAGCATTTTATTGTAAAGTCAGGTGGCTCAGCAGTGCTAAAACACTGTGAAGGTTTAACAGTCTGCTACCAGAGATTAATTTATGAGAAACAAGGGTCATGAGTGTGATGGGTTCAAAGATCAATTCTGGATCACTGATATTGCATTTCTAGCTGATATCACAGAGCATATTTCAGTAGTAATCCTTCAGCTACAGGGAAAGAAACAGGACATACCTCAACAGGTATACGTTTGTTCAACAACCATATAGCTACATGTATACGTTTGTTCAACAACCATATAGCTACATGTATACGTCTGTTTAACAACCATATATAGCTACACGTATACGTCTGTTCAACAACCATATAGCTACACGTATACGTCTGTTCAACAACCATATAGCTACATGTATACGTCTGTTCAACAACCTGTCAACCATGTCATATTTGGCTGATTTTGAAGACAAATAGGTATAAGCTTAGTTTTTATTGAATTTTTTGTCATAAAGTGCAGATACCGCTATGTTACCGCAAAACCAGGCTGCAAAGGCAAGTATCAGTGTATATTTAATTATATTCATGTGTAGAACATCCTTAGCTTTCCATTGATAAACATGTAGCCATAATTTATATAATAAATACTTACCAAACTATCAATTGTTAACAAAGACCACGTTTATTTCAAGTGTTCCTATAACTACAACCACCGCTGTAGATATACAAAGAAGTTTCACTTTCATTAATCTAAAAGGTCAGAAATTATCTCGTTTATGTTTGTTATTACATAAATAGTTATTTCAAAAGACCACCAAGCAAACTATTAAAATAGAAAGTTAACTTTAGAAATCTTGTAACAGCTTAAATAATGAGTTAAAGTTCTCAGATGAGCTTAAAATTGTGTTCATACTAAAATATATTGTTATGACTAAGTTAGTATATTGTTATGACTAAGTTAGTATATTGTTATGACCAAGTTAGTATATTGTTATGAGTAAGTTAGTATATTGTTGTGAGTAAGTTAGTATATTGTTATGAGTAAGTTAGTATATTGTTATGACTAAGTTAGTATATTGTTATGACTAAGTTAGTATATTGTTATGACTAAGTTAGTATATTGTTATGAGTAAGTTAGTATATTGTTGTGAGTAAGTTAGTATATTGTTATGACTAAGTTAGTATATTGTTATGAGTAAGTTAGTATATTGTTATGACTAAGTTAGTATATTGTTATGACTAAGTTAGTATATTGTTATGAGTAAGTTAGTATATTGTTGTGAGTAAGTTAGTATATTGTTATGACTAAGTTAGTATATTGTTATGACTAAGTTAGTATATTGTTATGAGTAAGTTAGTATATTGTTATGACTAAGTTAGTATATTGTTATGAATAAGTTAGTATATTGTTGTGAGTAAGTTAGTATATTGTTATGAGTAAGTTAGTATATTGTTATGAGTAAGTTACTATATTGTTATGACTAAGTTAGTATATTGTTAGTACTGAATTAGGTAGCGCCTGATTAACCAACCTTTCTGGTTAATAAGTAAATATGGTTGATCTCTTTCTCTATTCTTAGAAGGATGCAAGACCTTAACTTTTTACAGCAGTGTGGTAGCAGCTTCAATATCCTCTAGTTTAAACATTTTGAAATGTTATCAATAAGTATAGACATCTTGCAGGTTTTGTTTGTGGCTCTAGGTGATCTGAATGTTAGGATGTTTGAAGATTAAAATCGACAAAACTTGATTGCAGTTGCTGCTGATATCAGCAGCAACAACTGCTGCTGATAAAACAATACTTCTCCAAAAATGATATCAATAGTTGCACTTGCTGTTTGTCCCACTCGTTATGACATGAACTATTGCATTCAAGTTACCGGGTTACGCGTCTCTATGGACATATGTTTTATTTTGTAATTGCTCATGATTGTTGGAATAAAATTTCAAACATAGCTTTAGGTACATCGCTATAGATTTTTAAAATGGTTTAATGTGGGTTGGTTAGAATTTTTCCCAATGTTTTACTCTAAACGCTATGCAAACACAAGTGACTGCTTCTGATAAGACCGTATATTTGTCACATATAAAAATATGTACGGCTACAGACAAATTTCTTGAAAAGACTAAACAAGTCTTTTTTTCTGAGCATTTAAACTGCGATCAAGTTTTGTCAATTTTAATCTTCAAACATCCTGGCAGCCCAGACCACCAAACATCCTGGCAGCCCAGACCACCAAACCAATCAACAAAATCTCAAATGATCGAGAAATATCTACACTCTCTGATAAAAATTTTGAAAATTTGATGTGGGTAACCATTTAAACTTATGGTGCCTGACATTTTCAGCCTATATCAGGACTTCTGATTGGACGTAATAGATGTCTTTGAGGGCCAGAGGCTTTTCTATCATTTTCCGTCTTTCCTATTTTTGCCTACAACAACCTTCTGTATTGAAACATTGATATATACTTTCTTGTTTATGATGACAGATATTACATTTTGCACAATCAGTAAAGAGTGTAAAAAGGCAATTATTAATATTTGTTGTACATGTAAATTGTCTAGAGCAGCAGAGATTAAGTTAAATATCTTTAGACAAAAGTTAGAGTTATCTTCAGTCTTCATCAACAAAAGTGGACAAACCTAAATCTGTATTTATTTAATATAGTAATACATATTATGTGGATGGTTGCAGCAATTAATTATACCATGTAATCCAGCATAATTCGAATATTCAAGGTTTCACTACAGCTCTGTAAAACATCCCATCATATAGTACAATTTGGTTCTTTTTAACTACCTACAGTATGTAACGAAAACCGCTAAGTCATACAATGATATAATAAAGCTTGACAACACTAAACATGTATAAAGTTTACTACTATCCCTGATGTACCATAATAGGACCACTAATATGGATCCCTGATGTACCATAATAGAACCACTAGTATGTATCCTTGATGTACCATAATAGGACCACTAATATGGATCCCTGATGTACCATAATAGAACCACTAGTATGTATCCTTGATGTACCATAATAGGACCACTAGTATGTATCCCTGATGTACCATAATATGACCACTAGTATGTATCCCTGATGTACCATAATAGGACCACTAGTATGTATCCCTGATGTACCATAATAGGACCACTAGTATGTATCCCTGATGTACCGTAATAGGACCACTAGTATGTATCCCTGATGTACCATAATAGGACCACTAGTATGTATCCTTGATGTACCATAATAGGACCACTAGTATGTATCCCTGATGTACCGTAATAGGACCACTAATATGGATCCCTGATGTACCGTATTAGGACCACTAATATGGATCCCTGATGTACCATAATAGAACCACTAGTATGTATCCTTGATGTACCATAATAGGACCACTAGTATGTATCCCTGATGTACCGTAATAGGACCACTAATATGGATCCCTGATGTACCATAATATGACCACTAGTATGTATCCCTGATGTACCATAATAGGACCACTAGTATGTATCCTTGATGTACCATAATAATACCACTAGTATGTATCCCTGATGTACCATAATATGACCACTAGTATGTATCCTTGATGTACCATAATAGAACCACTAGTATGTATCCTTGATGTACCATAATAGAACCACTAGTATGTATCCTTGATGTACCATAATAGGACCACTAGTATGTATCCCTGATGTACCATAATAATACCACTAGTATGTATCCCTGATGTACCATAATAGGACCACTAGTATGTATCCTTGATGCACCATAATATGACCACTAGTATGTATCCCTGATGTACCGTAATAGGACCACTAATATGGATCCCTGATGTACCATAATATGACCACTAGTATGTATCCCTGATGTACCATAATAGGACCACTAGTATGTATCCTTGATGTACCATAATAGAACCACTAGTATGTATCCCTGATGTACCGTAATAGGACCACTAGTATGTATCCCTGATGTACCATAATAGGATCACTAGTATGTATCCCTGATGTACCATAATAGGACCACTAGTATGTATCCCTGATGTACTATAATAGAACCACTAGTATGTATCCCTGATGTACCGTAATAGGACCACTAATATGGATCCCTGATGTACCATAATAGGACCACTAGTATGTATCCCTGCTGTACCATAATAGGACCACTAGTATGTATCCCTGATGCACCATAATAGGACCACTAGTATGGATCCCTGATGTACCATAATAGGACCACTAGTATGTATCCTTGATGTACCATAATAAGACCACTAGTATGGAATGTATTTGTTCACGACCTAAAACCAATGACCAAAAATTTATCAAATATGCTGAAGTCACCCCATTATACAACATCCTGAATCTACTAAATCTACCAAAACAACAGTATCCTTATCATTATCCAATAACAGCAACTCCTTCAGTTAATTGCCAGCCATGCAGCGGTAGTTACAACGCACATAGTGTAACCATACAGCGTTAATTAACTATTAACCATACAACGTTTCTTAACACTGAAAAGTAACCATCACTTTCACTTTCAGTCATTTCATAAAATGTCATTTCATTTATGATTTAATCATAAACCAACCAAGATAACCAATGCAAATATAGAACAAAGTCATTTAGTAAAATTACTTTGTGTGCAATATGGTAAACATTTACACGTTTCTAATCATGTTGAGTATGTGATATATGATATATATAGTATGTAATGTCCCAGAATAGACAAACCATTCATGCCTTAATCTGTTCCCAAAAATTCGGCATAAAACCTAAAAGCCTGTCATCGTTTTACGAAAGCAGAGTGTCGTTCATCTTGTCGTCGACAGCTCCTTGTATATTTATCTAACTATATATATATATATATAGTTATTTATTCGCAGTTTACATTTTTATCAGCTAGAAAGGCTACAAAAACTATGTGTTGAAGTGATGCATCATATGGGGAAGTGGGATCAACTATTGGACGCCTTACCCAACTACCCATACGGTGGGTAGTTGGGTATATGTGATAGTTTCTTATCACATATACCCAACTACCTACCATACGGTGGGTAGTTGGGTATATGTGATAGTTTTTTATCACATATACCCAACTACCTACCATACGGTGGGTAGTTGGGTATATGCATAGATATATATATATATATATATATATATAGATATATATATATAGATATATATATATATATAGATATATATATATATATATATATAGATATATATATATATAGATATATATATATATAGATATATATAGGTATATATATCTATGGGTATATGTGATAGTTTCTTATCACATATATCCATCACAATACTTATAATTTAGTGCTATATAGGTAAAGCTGTCCTCCATAAATACCAGCCACTGAGCTCACCAGACATGAACACCTTATTCTTCCTATATCTAGAACATCCTTGTTTCATAAGCATTTCTTTTTTAATACCATGGCATAATAATTCTATTTTTTGCTCAGCCTGATTTGCTTTGGTTGGCATTGGCCAGTGAACTGAAGGTAAGATCAAACCAAATGAAAATTCCTGAACTTTGTTATATTAAGCAAAAATTTAACATTAAGAAAAACTATAATGTAAAGAATCAAACAATAGGATTGCTCATTATATCTCATCATTCAGGTTCAGAGAGCCGTTGACAGTGTGGAGGAGCAAAGAGGGCTTCGGCAGTATCAAAAGACGGAAACCTTTATATTTGACCTTTTATGGCAGCAGACCTAATTGACAGGCACTATTTTGACCTTTTTGGCAGCACACATCGATGAAGTGAATTCTGATATTTGATGTTCAGCCTGATAACAGTTAAAGCCAAAAACTGACAATATCGAACCAATTATTGATTCAATTCTGCGAGTTTATTCATACTACTATACTATACTATACAAGGGTAGTTGGTTAACAACCTACACACCTACATTGTATTTTGAAAGGTCTGGTTTTAGAAAAACTCAACCTACACTTTTTATGCTAACACTCTAAGATCACCTTGTACAGATTTGACTCCTGCCATAACAGCGATAAGCACGTAGACTCTTTCTTCAGTCATCAGCACTGTCACAGCAGTCTGTCAGCACCGTCACAGCGGTCTGCCAGCACTGTCACAGCAGTCTGTCAGCACCATCACAGCGGTCTATCAGCACCGTCTCAGCAGTCTGTCAGCACCGCCACAACAGTCAGTCAGCACCATTACCATTACCATCACCATTACCGTCAGCACCATTACAGCAGTCTGTCAGCACCGTCACAACATTCAGTCAGCACCGTCACAGCAGTCTGTCAGTACAGTCACAGAAGTCTGTCAGCACTGTTACAGCAGTCTATCAGCGCCGCCACAACAGTCTGTCAGCACCGTCCGAACAGTCTGTCAGCACCGTTACAGCAGTCTGTTAGTACCGTCACAGCAGTCTGTCAGCACCATCACAGCAGTCTGTCAGCACCGTCACAGCGGTTTGTCAGTACTGTCACAGCAGTCTGTCAGCACCGTCACAGCAGTCTATCAGCACCGTTACAGCAGTCTATCAGCACCGTCACAGCAGTTTGTCAGCACCGTCACAACAGTCTGTCAGCACCATCACAGCAGTCTGTCAGCACTGTCACAGTAGTCTGTCAGCCCCGTCACAACAGTCTGTCAGTACCGTCACAACAGTCTATCAGCACCATTACAGCAGTCTGTCAGCACCGTCCGAACAGTCTGTCAGCACCGTTACAGCAGTCTGTTAGTACCGTCACAGCAGTCTGTCAGCACCATCACAACAGTCTGTCAGCACCGTCACAGCGGTTTGTCAGTACTGTCACAGCAGTCTGTCAGCACCGTCACAGCAGTCTATCAGCACCGTTACAGCAGTCTATCAGCACCGTCACAGCAGTTTGTCAGCACCGTCACAACAGTCTGTCAGCACCATCACAGCAGTCTGTCAGCACTGTCACAGCAGTCTGTCAGCCCCGTCACAACAGTCTGTCAGTACCGTCACAACAGTCTATCAGCACCGTTACAGCAGTCTGTCAGCACCGTCACAACAGTCAGTCAGCACCGTCACAGCAGTCTGTCAGTACAGTCACAGAAGTCTGTCAGCACTGTTACAACAGTCTATCAGCACCGCCACAACAGTCTGTCAGCACCGTCCGAACAGTCTGTCAGCACCGTTACAGCAGTCTGTTAGTACCGTCACAGCAGTCTGTCAGCACCGTCACAACAGTCTGTCAGCACCATCACAGCAATCTGTCAGTACTGTCACAGCAGTCTGTCAGCACCGTCACAGCAGTCTATCAGCACCGTTACAGCAGTCTATCAGCACCGTCACAGCAGTTTGTCAGCACCGTCACAACAGTCTGTCAGCACCATCACAGCAGTCTGTCAGCACTGTCACAGCAGTCTGTCAGCATCGTCACAACAGTCTGTCAGCACCATCACAGCAATCTGTCAGCACTGTCACAGCAGTCTGTCAGCCCCGTCACAACAGTCTGCCAGCACCGTCACAACAGTCTGTCAGCACCGTCACAACAGTCTGTCAGTACCGTCACAACAGTCTATCAGCACCGTCACAACAGTCTGTCAGCACCGTCACAACAGTCTATCAGCACCGTCACAACAGTCTGCCAGCACCGTCACAACAGTCTGTCAGTACCGTCGCAACAGTCTATCAGCACCGTTACAGCAGTCTGTCAGCACCGTTACAGCAGTCTGTCAGCGTAGTAATGCCTCCTTCTTTTTCGGTTTAATTCTCAATCCCTAACTTGCTTGATTTCTACCAACCTCTGCCATTTGTTACTGTCCATACTGTCTTTTTCATGCTAAATATAGGACCCCCTACCCCGAGTGCTCTTCTTCTTTTAACTGAGAAATCACAGCAGCTCTTCGGATAGTCTGTTGTGAATAATATGCATCGTAATGCAATATTACCATACCAGTCCTTTGTGAACCATTGCGATGTCGTCCTGTCATAACCTGCTTCCACAATTAACATTATAATTGAGAAAATTAGAAAAATTGATGCATAGAGCTTAGGTATGATTTGTCCTCTATTGCTTTGCTGTGCTCACCCTAATATTTCAAGTTGGTGAATTCTCCCAGAAGTCACGAGAGATGAGTTTACCAAAGTTAGCCTAACCAGCATATACATGTAGTTTTTTATGTGTAATTCAACTCATGGAAGCATTTTGAAGGTTGTAAGATAGTAATTAAAATGAAGTGAAGTTTTATTTGCTCCTTTCGATTTGGCAAAGTGGCAAATCCAACATAAAATTTAGACCCATTATTGTTTTAGACTACAAAATATGGACTCAATGAAGAACTGTGTAGAGTGTTAAGAGCCTTGCTTGTACTCTTGTATTCTTTATAACTCAGCTTAAGCACAGCATACGGGCACTGATAGTGGTGTTAAGTGATCTCTACTTTAGCTGCTAAAATAGATAATTATATTCAGAAATATTTGTGTTTATGGAGCTTCCGTAAAAAGCTTATCGGTCATAATACTCTATAATAAACATATTCTTCATACGCTGTAATAAATATATGCGCATCCAATTTAATTCTACCATTAGTAGTTATTCATATGGTCATACCATAGTAGTTATTCATATGGTCATACCATATTAGTTATTCATATGTTCATACCATAGTAGTTATTCATATGGTCATACCATGCTAGGTATTCATATGGTCATACCATAGTAGTTATTCATATGACCATACCATAGTAGTTATTCATATGGCCATACCATATTAGTTATTCATATGGTCATACCATATTAGTTATTCATATGGTCATACCATAGTAGTTATTCATACGGCCATACCATATTAGTTATTCATATGGTCATACCATATTAGTTATTCATATGGTCATACCATGCTAGGTATTCATGCGGTCATACCATGCTAGGTATTCATATGGCCAAACCATATTAGTTATTCATATGGCCATACCATATTAGTTATTCATATGGTCATACCATGCTAGGTATTCATGCGGTCATACCATGCTAGGTATTCATATGGCCATACCATAGTAGTTATTCATATGACCATACCATAGTAGTTATTCATATGGCCATACCATATTAGTTATTCATATGGTCATACCATAGTAGTTATTCATACGGCCATACCATATTAGTTATTCATATGGTCATACCATGCTAGGTATTCATATGGTCATACCATGCTAGGTATTCATATGGCCATACCATATTAGTTATTCATATAGTCATACCATGCTAGGTATTCATGCGGTCATACCATGCTAGGTATTCATATGGCCATACCATATTAGTTATTCATATGGCCATACCATATTAGTTATTCATATGGCCATACCACATCTTCTCTAGCTCATGCACTGTCAGGTTCATTACCTTACTATTAGCGGAGTGCGAATTAAGTGCTTCAAAGAGGGATAGGAAATATTTGAGGAAATATTTCCACACAAGATGAATAGAAAAACTGTAGCTGATTTATTGCAAGAATAAGTAGGAATAAAATGGAACCATCTTGTGTTGTTATTGCACAATAACTTTCTGGACCTCGAAACATGCAAAGTTTATAAAAATAAAGAATGTCAAAAGTGTACATTCATTAATTAAAGCACGCAGAGGTTTAATATTGTTTGGCTACTATTCGATAGTGCCAGTATATGGTTCATAAATTATCCACAAATGTATGTCTAGAAAAAATATTATAAAGTGAAAAAATTGTTGATAAGACAA
Organism: Watersipora subatra; assembly: GCF_963576615.1. Lineage (NCBI taxonomy): Eukaryota > Metazoa > Bryozoa > Gymnolaemata > Cheilostomatida > Watersiporidae > Watersipora > Watersipora subatra. The sequence continues at coordinate 29,065,922 of NC_088711.1, forward strand.
AAACAGCTACTTCTAGTGTAGTCTTTTGCCGGCGTCTTTTCTGACAGTCAAACACGATACGACTGACTGCAGTGAATGAGTAAACAGGCACACATAGGCTCGTACTAGGAAAGTTTAAAGGCAAACGATTTAGTAGTTTGTATAAATCAGTGAAGCGTGCTCGAATGCAATACAAAGCTTTCAAAGAGCGTCTCTACTGAAAGCTAGTAACTGATTTTGTAGGCTCACAGTAGAAGGTGAAGCATTCCAACAGTTAAAAGATATACATTTCTACAGTTCAGGTAAATACTATCTATAAGGAGAAGTAAGTACTATCCCTAAGCAAAGGTATGTACTATTTCCATGTAAAAGTAAATACTATCTCTGGCTAGACATGCAAACATCTTTGTCTCTATGACCATGCAAACTCAGTCTTGACAATCTGGTATATGAGCACCCACAGTATTTCCAGCCACTGCTCATGACTGTGATGAAATGATTTACATCGAGATGACCTTGTTGAGATGACCTTGTTGAGATGACCTTGTTGAGATGACCTTGTTGAGATGACCTTGTTCCGCTGTTGTTATGGTATATTTACACCGACATTCCATCACAGGTCTAGCATGTTGCTTGCATTTTGTTACTGCAAGATGTTCCTCATTGCGTCTATGATTCATGCACATCATTGACCGCCTTGTCCTCTCATTTTGTTCGATATGGCACTGATTTCTCTAAATCAAGTCTAATAGCAGACTAGAAATATTTCGACAAGTTTGACAAAAAGCTTTACCCGTGCCTGCTGCTTAGGAATTCAGGCAGTACTTTATCAGAATCTCGGTGTGGCAGGGATGATGACTCGTGCAGTCTTGTCAATTCAATCTATTGATAAAATTACCAGACAACAGATGTAAAGTGGCGCCAGCGCCAAGTCATGGACACGCTTGATTATAATTCACATCGAATATTGCTTGAAACAAAGTAGGAGTCAGAGGGCTGCAGAAGTAGGCCTCATGTCAACATGTTGTATTACCTACAACAAAAGCCAGGCTACTCTTGGCAAAGTGGGTAGTTGAGCTATGGCTACTCTGCTCATAGTAAAAGCATGCACGCTTTTATGGGGTTATGGTAGAGCCAGATGTCATGTTTGATCGTTAGTCTACTTGTCTCCGGATATCTCCTACAACCTGCAGCACTCACAAACACACCATTGTGAGAACATATCACTGAGGCTTCATTTGTTCATAGTTCATAGTACTGTCCTACCATAACATCACTCGCGGGTCATCTACTCCATCGCTAACAGTCAAACTGTTACGGTTCTAAATTGTTAATGCAGAATCTGATATCTGTTCTTCAATGCTATCTTCATCGAAATCTATGTCAAGTTCGTCTGGTAGAATGTTTGTGTTTTATCTTCTAGTCGGCCACATTATCATATGTAAGCAGTATTTGTATTTGAGATGTTGCTGTGAGTAAATGATTAGCAAATATTTCAGTTGAAGCTGAATCTGCAGGAAGGCAGATTTAAACCCGGGTGATTTGTTAGAGTTGTGTTGATGCTGAGAAAGGAGTTGAAATGGTTTTTAGTCTGTTCACGATTTGTAATAAATCTTTGTAAAGACTTTACACTGAATCAACTCCAAATACAACCATACTAATTGGGTCACCTTTTTAGCCAATGAAATACAACATCGATATCCATTATATTTGCTTGTTTTTTCGCCATTGCAATATTTTCGACATTGCGATATATGAATGGTCAATTCCATGATGCACTCCATTAATGACAAGCATAAAAATGGAAGAACATAGTATGCAACATTTGATCGATCTTGCGTTGGCGGCCTGACAAAGTCGTTTCTACAACAATATTTTATACCAAACCAACTTTGTCGGCGTAGAAGAAGCAACACCAATGAATCATCCTGTAAACAAATCTTTATTCTACTTGCTATTCTTATTCTTATATGTTATTCATTAAATATTTTGAAATTTGGAGTTATATTTTAGCTTTCTTGTATCTAGAACGTTAGCTGCATAAAAGCTTCAGCTCTAGTCCGAGAGATGCATGCCAGAAGGCACAAACCAATAAACACTACACAACCAATCATCACAAAGACTATTTATTTGCATTCGATGCCGCATAACAGTCGTCATATAATAGTGCCATTTAATCCAATACGGTAACGATCATCCGACAGAACGAGGAAGTTCAAAAGGTGACAGCTCAAGGCTATAATAAAAGTGTTTCACTCCCATCAATGACATATGCTGGTGTTGTTACAGGCTGTGCAGGTTGCAAGTCACAACAATGATGTTTCCTTCAACATTTACAGTTGTTGTGGCCACACTGCTGCTATCAGGTAAGATGCTACAATGACTTTTTAAAGCTGTTTTAGGTATCCAAAAGGATTCCTTAATTTAATGTTATTAAATTACAAGCGAGCAATAAGCCTTCTAATTCTAGCATAGGCTTCATAGTTTGCTAGTTGAACTGTCAACTGAAAAATTATTTTCACTTACAATCGTTTATATCCGGTAGACTGCTACCATGAATGCATAGAGTGCATAAAATATACATTGACTACTAGTCACTGATAGTCCAAAAATACTCCACCATCATGTTCTATGCAAGTCAACAATTGACTTCAAGGGAAGCCAACTGTGACCATAGCCCCAGGGAGTTCACTCTCTCCTATTCATCCCCAAGGGCTGGTCTGAGATGTTATGCAATGCACCCTTTCCACTGAATTACACATTAATAAAAACTACCCCTTATCACTTCATCACCACAGACTAGGCCTATTGCCCCTTTTTTGCTCATTAATATCCCTTTCCACTGTGTGTAAAAGGGATATTCACGCACCAAACTAAAAACATACCATTTTTCATGAAAACACTCTGTGTCTGGCCACCAAAAAACACCCCTAAAACGTGTTTTTTTTCGTCGAGCTCTTAGGGGTGAATAGAAGAGAATGAACCACTTGGGACCATAACAAACTAATATTCAGTTGTGTGATTCATTGGCTCAGCTAGTGTACTGCATGCCCTATTCTCTCCCCAAGAGGCTTCTTATTACTAATGTATAGGACAAAATTCTCCCTTCAAACTGCTAGATCTGGTACCAGGTTTGCTTGTTTGTCCTATGGAGTATAGTTATGTTTTAATTTGTATGTTCATGTAAACCCATTTATATTTGTATTTAAATTATGACGAAGTGTGTTGCACCCGTTCGGTGTATATATATAATGATAATACTTAACACAAAACATTAGCAATAATTTTTTCCCAATTTTCAAAATTATCATCATCTACAATGTGTTTTGTGTTTGGGAAATTGTCAAGAGCTGGAAAGAGACTTGTTCGTATAGAGATATACATATATATTTATCTGTTAATGTACATTTATATTTGTATATACATTCACAGATACACATGTATATGTATGTATACATATTACATATATGTATGTATATACAAAGATATACATGTGTATCTCTCTATGCATATTTAGATATACATGTATATACATGTTTATACATGAATATGTGTATACATGTATACATGGATGTATGGATACATGTGTATACATGGATATACATGCATATCTGTATAACATACATGTAATTATACAGATGTACATATATGCATATCTGTAAAGCTGCTTCAACATATTATTCTTTGTTTCAGTATAAACTATCAGTGACATAATCACTATGGCTATAGTACTATAACTAATATCAAATTATTTATGATAGACTCTTTAGTACTGAAGTACATATATGTAAAGTTTGTAGACCAATAAAGTTGTTGTTGATGTTTATTTGTCATGCTGAAGGTGGCATCACTTACTATCACAAGTCTAGTTCTACTGAATTAAACAGAACCATGCAGGGAACATGGCTGATCTAAAAGATGCTCCTCTACGGAGGGAGTTCTAATCGCTTGACAGTACCCAAGGCTACTAGCTAATGTAGGGTTAAACTAAGTCGTACAGCAACTATCTTTAGGTCTCAAGTATCAAATCTCATCAACATCTTCTCTGACCAAACAGATGCAATTGTGTTATTAATACTTCCTTTATGATATGACTTGAAGACATCAGCTGAGCTGCACCCACCTTTCATTAGAGGGAGTTTGTGTTTATGTAAAGTGTGTAGTTGTCAAGGATGGCGCTGTCAAGGATGGCGCTGTCAAGGATGGCGCTGTCTATCACAGATCATTGGGTGCCCCTTTATCATATGCGTCAGCTAAGAATTATGAAACTAGTTATAAAACAGGCCCCTAGATGACAAATAGATTACCAGCTCACAGAACATGACATAGCATGTCAGAACATGACCGATGCGCATGATTGTTTACAGCGTCTGGTGAGTGCTGATTGTGGGTGGATGGCATGGTTTACTTGAGATTATAGTGAGGCCTTACATCTTCTATAAGAGATTCTCTAAAGCATTTTTAAACTTGCTCGTTTTACCTTGGGAGATGACGTCGTAAACTGTTTATGTATGGCGTACTCTACCTACAACAATTAGTAGTTATCAAGTTGAGTATTAGATATCTAAATGTATACTTCACAAGTAGTTTTATATTGCCCCCAAGTCTGTGGTATTAATAATATTACTAAGATAAGACAGCTATCTCATTGATTGAACCACTTAAACAAGTTATCTCTCTAATAAGGTAGTTGTCTCCCGTCATTGATATTACTTCTGACATAGCCTGCAATCCAAATACATTAAAATTAGAGTAATGCTGTTGCAGACGTGAATGCAGCACTCCTCAGCTCTAGAGGATGCTCTTTAGGCCCGTCATACTGGTGCTCTAACATTCTCACAGCCAAAGAATGTTACGCCATGCAATACTGCTTAGAGCACAACTGGAAGGATGCAGAGCAGCCGACTTTGAGTAAGGTAGGTGTGGTATATGTATATGTTGTTTAGGTCATATGTAGATGTTGTTTAGATCATATGTAGATGTTGTTTAGATCATATGTATATGCTGTTTAGGTCATATGTAGATGTTGTTTAGATCATATGTAGATGTTGTTTAGGTCATATGTATATGTTGTTTAGGTCATATGTAGATGTTGTTGAGATCATATGTATATGTTGTTTAGATCATATGTATATGTTGTTTAGATCATATGTAGATGTTGTTTAGGTCATATGTATATGTTGTTTAGATCGTATGTAGATGTTGTTTAGGTCGTGGTGGTGGTGGTGGTGTGTGTACCCACATGCTGTAGGAGTGTGTGTACCCACATGCTGTGGTGGTGTGTGTACCCACATGCTGTGGTGGTGTGTGTACCCACATGCTGTGGTGGTGTGTGTACCCACATGATGTAGGCATGTGCACCCACACAAGTTTGGTGAATCATTGTAGTGGTTTGTGTGTCATTCTCAAAAGAATAAAATCTCATGAAAGAAATGCATTCAATAAGTGGTCAGCACTGGATTTGACAACAACTTCTGTCAAGGCCCTCAGACGCCATAAGGCTTCTGAGCAATTTTGCTTTGATTTAACATCTCATTTGACTTAATTCCTGACAAAAGGAGACAAATGATAAGTGATTGACCTATTTCACGAATAATTGCTTAGACTGCATTACATAAGTGTACTACCGAGTGGCAGACACACAAACAGTATTACAGGAAAAGCATATGCAGACCATTCAACTAGTAATATATACATTCTATAGGCCAGACAAGAGGAGTGCCACAACTTTTAATAGTTCAAGTAGCCTTGTGCTAAAGAATATAAACTTATATTTACACGTACAACACGCAAGCCAGAAACTTAGCTAGAGTTTGTAATGCGCAGATGTATTTAAACTTGTACTTGTAATCAAAAGCTACTCTTAGTAAACTGATGATAATTTAGGAAACATGTTGACACTTGGCTGTCTAAGGTTTTGTCAGAATAGTAGTGAAAAAATTCTCACTTGGTCATAACCACCAATCATACATTGTGCAGGCATTTGACAAAAAATAGTTTTATCGGTTACTTTTTATCTTCCAGGTTCTGTGATCTTTGATAAAAACCGCTTGTCGTAACAAATAGTCGTAACAAATAGTCGTAGGCAAATTCTATCAAACTCTTATCAACCTATTGACTGAATTGAAAGCAGCCCCTATGTACGCTTGTAGGTGCAAGTAGGGGATGACCAAGCCTGCAATATGTGCAAAACACTTGTCAAAGATATCAAGGCATTTTTGTCTGATAATTCGACTCAGGTATGGAACAACTTGATCTTTGCATATTGCTTCGTTTTGGTGTTAAGGAGCAAGAATTCATAAACTTCTATTATTTTATGACTTGAAAGTTTGCTCTTGTTTTTAAAGGAAGAGATATTTACACAAGCTGAGATGCTATGCTCCACTATACCTGATGATTATCTGGTCAATGAGGTAATTATTTTCTTTTACTCATATTAAACCATATGAGTACTCATATTAACTCATAATTAACTCATATTAACTTAAAACTCATATTAAAACAGACTTTTACAAGTCTGTTTTAATTGTATATAGTACACTAGCTGTATTACCCGGCGTTGCCCGAGTAATAAAAAAGTCTTTGCATAGAAAATTGATTTATATACTAAATATACCACATATACAACATACAACACATACAACATATACAACATATACCACACATACAACACATACAACATATACAGCGTATACAACATATACAGCGTACACAGCGTATACAACGTATACAACATGTGCAACATGTGCAACATGTACAATATATACAACATATACAACATACACAACATATACAACATATACAACATGTACAACACGTACAACATATACAACATATACAACATGTGCAACATGTACAACACGTGCAACATGTGCAACATATACAACATATACAACATGTACAACACGTGCAACATATACAACATATACAACATATACAACATATACAACATATACAACATTTGCCATTCTAACTTTCAAACTACATATCATGAGAAAAGTATTTTTTGTAGTTGAAAAACATTACGGGAGAAAATAAAAAACTGTAAAGGTTTTCAAACTTTGTCAAGCAACTAAAACTTTCAAACTTCATAACGTGAAAGAAGCGTTTTGTTGAAATAAATTAGGATGAAAAATAAAAATATAAAGGTGTTTAAATGTAAATGCAGAAGCATTAGCAGGTAATGGCTAAATATAATCTATTTCGCCACGATTTCAATGAAAAATTGTTTGGTAGGCTTATACAGTTACATGATTTTAGTTTGTTTCAGTGTTGGCATGAAAAAATTGGCATGCCTAATCGCATGCAAACACTAGCATGCAAAAATATCGTAGGCTGTAGACGTACATAGAGTGGTGTAGAAACCCGTAGTAATTATGTAATGCAATCACTGCATGGTAAAAATCATCATCATTAAAAATAGTAACAGAACAACATGTTAAACTTAGTAACTATAGGTACCTATAATGACTTTAGTGCATTTTGTGGTTATGATTTGCAAGATAATATAACATTACAATGTACTACGTGGAGAGTTCTTACCTTCGAGACAGGAGTATAATATAAATGTTGAATCTAATATATATGAATTTAGCATACTAAAAACATACTTGAAGAATGTTTTACTATGTATTTTAATAAACTTCAAACTTTCAACTAAAGTTTTATTATTTGTTCGTTTTATTATAAGTTATTGTCGATATCGTGGGGCTGAACAAATTACCCCTAACGAAAAAAAAGACGAAGAAGCATCGTGTTGGGTCACAAAATATTTCTTAATTGGGACATCGTAATAAGTGAGCACAATGCTAAAATAACAACTATAGCTGGACAATCACAACGAATACACATTCGACCAACTTTGAGAGATATATATATAGATAACTATAACGTAAGGAAAGCTGATACAGTAGTTACTACAATCTTTATCATAATAAGAGTCATGTCTGTCTGTCTGTCTGTCTATCTGTCTGCCGTCGATCGAATGTTTGAGCTTAAGAAAAAGAATGCATTGAATGAGATTAAACCTCATGACACTCAGCTTAACACCCAGCACTCTTACACCTGACTAATCGTCGGCCTTCTGACATATCAGAATAGTTGTGTGCATCCTGATTTTCTGCACTTTATTGGCACTCTTGATGGTTCCTCATCAGGGCACACGAGACAGTGAGGGCACTAGTTCATATAATAATACATCTAGAATACGAATGTAAAGGATGAGTTAGAATTAGTGTATTAGCAATTATGGAACTAGCGCTTGTCCTACCTTGTCTATACTAACAAAGGAAAGACAACTACAACTGCTCATACAATGTACATTTGCGCCCAAGGAACAGTTTGTTACCGATGAGCTGGAGGTTGTAATATAGTAATCTAAAAATCTTAAGCATCAGTTCTTCATGTAACTAGTTATATGTGTAGGGCGATTCATTGACATGTAGAAAGTTATATTATTTTCTGTTATAATAGATTGATATTGTTGCAAGACATTAATCAATCTGTGACTAGTCAGACATGAAGACATATGAGTCAGAGTAAGTTATAAAGACCTATGAGTAAGTCTTAAAGACATATAAGTCAGAGAAAGTAATGATGACCTATGAGTCAGAGTAAGTAATGATGACCTATGAGTCAGAGTAAGTTATGAAGACATATGAGTCAGAGTAAGTTATGAAGACCTATGAGTCAGAGTAAGTTATGAAGACCTATGAATCAGAGTAAGTTATGAAGACCTATGAGTCAGAGTAAGTTATGAAGACCTATGAGTCAGAGTAAGTTATGAAGACCTATGAATCAGAGTAAGTTATGAAGACCTATGAGTCAGAGTAAGTTATGAAGGCTTATGAGTCAGAGTAAGCTAAGTTGTGGCCATACAATCAAGTCCTTTAGTGAACAAATCTTTAGCAAAGGTGTCATGCTGATGCTTGGGAGATCAACTAAGCTGATGCTACTCGGTGATAGTCTGTTCAAGGTATTTCACATACATTTTGTTTTTTTTAGTAAAACTGGCGCTATTGCCTAATAAAGGATTTCTTTTAAGGGTCTTCTACTTTAGTTACAAAAGAATATTCATTACGGTGAACAGCATTTATGTCGGCATTTATAGTTAGTAGGAAAATGATACAATAAAAACATTTCTTTGCTTGTATCGTCGTGCGTCAACTTGAAACTAACAATACAAAAAAGTTTTAAACAAAACACTGACACAAGGTATTTTGAGCTAATACCACCAACCTCTTTTGCTGAACACCTGCATACACATTGGTCTTTAAATTAATGCTGCAGACTTACTAACTTGTCTTAACACTGTTGTTGCAGTGCAAGAACATAATACAACACTACATCGCGCAAGGCCTAGATATGGTAATCTCTGCTTTGGATCCAGTCGTCATCTGCACGTCAGCAAGGATCTGTGATGGACGATCTGTGTCATGGCTCGACCACGTGAAAGATAATATTGTTTCCAATGTAAGTTGTATATTATACATGTATTTGGAGGAGACGAGGATGTCAACCTTTGTAAATGTAGCGCAACAGACTCTGACTCTTTGTAATCTTTTGAAGCACAAATTTGAATGCTTGGTTTTTAGAAGGTCATTGTGCAATGGTTATGTTTTTGCTGTTTTACCTTAAAAGGCTATTAGAGTGCTAACACATGAGCTTGTTAGCTTATACTCAACTATTTATGATGTAAGAAAAATCACGTGTCATCAAGATTTGTAAGTACATACAAATTTTCAGCTTTTAAGAAAGTTTTTAGTTCATCATCAGCTTTGCTTTAACAAATGTTTTCCTCGTCACAACAATCAACCACCAGTGATGGGGAACAACAGCAAATGATATCCACTAACAAGCACACAAAATGTGCAGACTAAAGTTTCAGGTTTCTAGTGCTGTATGTAGCTGTGCATGTATGTAGCTGTATGTAACTGTATGTAGCTGTATGTAACTGTATGTAGCTGTATGTCGCTGTATGTAGCTGTATGTAGCTGTATGTAGCTGTATGTAGTTGTATGTAGCTGTATGTAGCTGTATGTAGCTGTATGTAACTGTATGTAGCTGTATGTAGCTGTATGTAGCTGTATGTAGCTGTATGTAGCTGTATGTAGCTGTATGTAGCTGTATGTAGCTGTATGTAGCTGTATGTAGCTGTATGTAGCTGTATGTAGCTGTATGTAACTGTATGTAGCTGTATGTAGCTGTATGTAGCTGTATGTAGCTGTGCATGTATGTAGCTGTATGTAACTGTATGTAGCTGTATGTAACTGTATGTAGCTGTATGTCGCTGTATGTAGCTGTATGTAGCTGTATGTAACTGTATGTAGCTGTATGTAGCTGTATGTAGCTGTATGTAGCTGTATGTAGCTGTATGTAGCTGTATGTAGCTGTATGTAGCTGTATGTAGCTGTATGTAGCTGTATGTAGCTGTATGTAGCTGTATGTAGCTGTATGTAACTGTATGTAGCTGTATGTAGCTGTATGTAGCTGTATGTAGCTGTATGTAGTTGTATGTAGCTGTATATAGCTGTATATAGCTATATGTAGCTGTATGTAGCTGTATGTCGCTGTATGTAGCTGTATGTAGCTGTATATAGCTGTATATAGCTATATGTAGCTGTATGTAGCTGTATGTCGCTGTATGTAGCTATTAACAAGAAGAAAGAGCTGTAAGAAACAGTTTTATTAATTATTATTTTACGGTCAAATAAATTAACTTGGGCCTAAATCACTCACAAAACAAATAAAAAACGGAACAGACAGAATTATTTTCCTAAAGATACAAACAGAATGACTGTATAGAATAAAAAGGTTTTTTTAAAAGCTAGTGAAGCGAACTCTACTAGGCAAGGGTAGGCAACTCTCAACTCGAAGGTGAACCCACACCGAGTCGAGGGCGAGCTGATAAACAGACTCGATAGTGAGCTGATACACGGACATGAGGGTGAGCCGATAAACTGATTTGTGGGTGCCTTCTCCCAACTTTTACACCCTGGGAAGCCAATCGCACTAATTCTTGATGTTTGGCCAATAGGACTTATAGTGAATGCAGCAATGATTTGCTGATTGCTATCACAAGACCAGTCAAACAGTGACAAGAATTTGATACTGTACTTTGCCTTGTGCAATCAAGCAGAGCTATAGTTAATAAATGCAGTATGTTTATTGGTACTATAACTTACAGTGCAAAGCAGTAACACACCCAGGTATGGCAAACCTGAAAGTTTATATAACAAGCTAAAGGAAAAATCTACAGTTGATTGGCTGCACAATAATTAGGTCAACTGTTGTCACAATAAAATATTTCAAACGCAAAACGATAATATTTATCACTAACTAATCGCGTAATACGAGTATTAACAAGTTTCTGAGTACATGTATAGTAACATGCCAGTTCTAAAATTGCATGGTAATAAACGGCTAACATAAAGTTTGCTATTATGAAACATACATATAATATTATACTACAACGGACATGTGTTAAGCGAACGCATTATAATTAACTATTCAAATTTGAATAAACCGCGATAATTCCAGGCAACTCTATTCCACATGCTGGCAGCCTATAAATGCGAGTACCAACTGATAGTCACTTCACTAGTTATCCTCTCCCATCTCGGCTCTCCTCGGGGCCACCATTCCCATCCCAAGCGCTGTGACAATAGCGGGAACTCCGTGTCATACCTAATTACTGCCACTCTTTTCTTATAACACTAGATCATGACTTCAAAAAGTCAAGTTTTTAACAACATAGAGCTAAATGTTGTCTCATGCCTATCTGTGTACAAAGAGTGTGATGTAGTTATCTTACCCTTACCCATGAAGCGAGAGAGTGTACTGTTGTTGACTCACCGCCAAATGTGCAACAAAGAGTGTTCTTTAGTTGTCTCACCACTACCAAAGAAAGTGTATTGTAGTTGTCTTACTCCTATCTGCGCAACAAGAGAATGTTTTGTGGTTGTCTCACCCCTACCTATGTAGCAAGAGTGTACTGTAGTTTTTTTACCCCTACCTGTGTAAGAAGAGGGAGTACAGTAGTTGTCTCACCCATCTGTGTAACAAGAGAGTTTGCTGTAGTTCTCTCATCTCAGTCTGTGCAACCAGAAGGTGTACCGCAGTTGTCTCACCTTTACCTGTTCAACATAAGAGTTCACTGTAGTTACAGATAGTAGAAGCTGGTGTTGACTACTGCAGCCTGTGTGAGGAGACAGCTGTCTATCTTTATTCTCTGGCAATAATAAATGGCACAGAGCAAGCTGTTAAAAACCAGCTGTTGCAAGAGGTCTGCCCAAAGTTGAAGGAAAAATCTTTCATCAAAGCGGTAAGTATTGGAAAAAGCTCATTTCATAGAGTGAGTTCTTCTATAAAAAGGTGGATTGTAAGCTTTTGGAAAACTTTTAATTGTCAATTATATATTATACTATACCGTATCGTATTACATTATATTATACGGCTGCAGGTGTAGTTCAAAAGTGAGCAAGGGATAACATTAGCTAAGCTTTGTGTTTTTACGAAACTTGCTTAAAGAATAGAGAAAGCATAATATTATTATGCTTTATTATTTATCTTGAGGTGTTGACTGATGTTCTAAAAAAAGAATCAAGGAGATTGACCAACCAGAAGCTGAGATATAGCCAGCCAAACACAGGTCTACCAAAAAACATAAGTGTTTTAGTAATCATCAATATATGACGTATGAAATCGACTTGTGTGCCATTGGTCAATTAAGCCAACTAATGCGCTCTCCTATAACAATCACGGCGTTTTAATTGGTTTAATCCCTGGAAGTATAGAACAATCAAATTGGGCCTAACAATCATCGCTCCTAGAATTCCGAACCAGTCCCTCTGACGTGTAGATTAGTTTTAGCATAAAATAATTACACGCATCTATTATTTCGCAACATTTCGCTATCGTGCCAGTTCAGCTCAGTTTTGTTGTTCTCCTACTTAGCTTCCCTATTCAGACTCATCTTTAGCGTTGTTCAGATTTTTTAACTATAGCTAATAAATGGAATCAATTAAATCAATCATCAATCTCGGTTATCATTTGGAATTTTCTACAAATTATATTAGTTACATCATTTATTCTATACGCAGTTATATTATTATTTTGTATAATATGCATTATGAATATTATATAAATCATAAAAAATAATCATAGATAAGATAATAGATCAATAGAAAAATCAAAGCAAAAGTTATCGTTTTCTTTTCTTATAGCAAGAGCAGCACGGTCAAGTTAGTCTTTTTAATATTATGGCTGTAGTGAACTTCCAGTCTGTTAATAGTGACGATAATCATGAAAATCAACTGAATGCTGCAGTAGATACACAGTAGAAGAATGCTGCAGTAGATACACAGTAGAAAAATGATGAAGGAACAAAAAGTCCCATTCCTATTTCTTATTCTAAACAAACTGCAACTCGCGGATATCGCATATAGACTATACACGCGCCGTTCGTTGAACAGATGATCTTCGGAGCATATCCGTGGAGATCGAGTTAAAGTTTGAAGCACAATAGTCAAAATCTGCTCTTCTGCTTTGAAAAATCATGGCGAGGGGTTGTGGGCAAATGCCTTTACCACACAATGTTTGGATGATTTTCCTGAGAAACCAGAGCTAGTATGTAAATTATTTACTATCGCGAGAAGCGTTTCACATCTCGTAGCCAAAACAATCATTATACATAACGGCGGTAAGGGTGCGCAACTCCGGCACATGACCATTAAGTCGATTTTATACGTCACAGTTTTCGGGATTTTCGAAGGGTTTTCCTCTGATTCTTTATTAGGTAGACCTGTGTTTGGCTGTCTATATCTCAGCTTCTAGTGGGTCAATCTCCTTGATTCTTTTTTTAGAACATCAGTCAACACCTCAAGATAACTATTAAAGCATAATAATATTATGCTTTCTCTATTCTTTAAATATTACAAAAACATAGTCTTCTGTTTTAGCTGCTCTTGAGAAGATTTTTAGAAGTTTTGTTCCATACATGTTTATACAAGTTATTACATAGGCAGCATTAATAGTCTGCAGCTGACAGCAATTTGCTGTACCCTTGCGTAAAGGATAGATGGAGGAAGGCAAGTCAGATATGTTTTAACATAAACTAACAGTTATTGGAAAGATGGTAAAATGTTCATTTCGCCCTATTGTGCTACTGATCACATTTTCCCTGATTGGTCCATACCAAATGCCTTTCCGCTATTCCCCTCTATTTTTAGTTGCGCTATTATTTTCTACTCTAATGCTCATGATGCTAGGCATTTTATCATATCTAGAGTGAAAGGTAATGAAATGTAAGTAGAGTGCTCCCCAATAGTAGTAGGTGTGAATGGGTAATAAACAGAACCGAGCAAGTCTAGATATATGCTAAGTCGGTTACAGCGCTAACATATTCTCAGGTATATAGACCTACTTGCTAAAGGTTTTAAATCTTATCAGACTTGAGTCTTTCACTGTTTCTTCTAACATTGTTGTTTTTAGCTTGCCATAGCTCTATTTTCACTTTAGAATTTATGCTTTAGTGTGAGTCAGCAGTCCAGAACTCCTTTCCTCAACTCTGGGCTCAAGCGCTGGCAGCATTAAAGGTATGAGGCTAAGCATTCCATTCCTAGTTACTACCAATACTGATATCTTATGTCTAGGGCTTTAGCACTATCGGATGACATCCAAACCATAAACAATAAATACTCTTTAACTAAGAATAGCCACCCGTGATAATAGCCAAAACTTTGGTTAAAGAAAACAACCTGTCTTGTAGCTGAGGCTTTAGCATTATTTGAATGGGAACAATATGCCTTTCTTTATCTCTCTAACCAACCTAAAATTTGCTATTGCAGACCATATCACGTTTCATATCTTAAATGTTCAATGAAGCCCGTCATTGTTCAACCAATAATGTACCAGAGAAGCTTATTAGCTTGTGCAAACTTCCTTTTAAACCGCATAATTTCTTGAGTGTTTTCTCCAGCAAGTGCCTTGTTACTTCCTCCTTGCTGGCTTTCAAAGGTCTTGTTACTTCCTCCTTGCTGGCTTTGAAAGTTGATGTTGCGTTAATCTATTCTAAATCATTGTAAATTTTTACCTTATGTAATCTTTAAAAAATGTTAGTCATTTTGATAAGATGAGCAAGCGTGTTGAACTGACAACTCCAATTTATTCTGTTCTAATCCTTCCTTGTTGGCATTCTCTAGCCCCATTATGAGTCACACTATACTTGTACCTTCATATAATACTCTTTCCTTACTCTAGACGCCTAATGCTACATGCGCCAAGGTAGGATTCTGTTCAGCACAAAAGTTGTCATCTCCTTCTGTAGACAGTCTACCACAGCTTAGCCTGTCTCCCGCGTAAGTTAAAACTTGAGTGGTGATATACAACAGATATTGAGCCTTTACTAACAGCCACAGCTGCGTAAGTTAAAATGTATATGCATGTGAATATGAATTTTGGTTGGATACATCAATTATTGTGACAACTAGCTGTGCTACCCGGCGTTGCCTGGGTAATAGAAAAGCCTTTTTGGACAGAAAATTGATTTGTATTTAACATATAACAACATTTGCCATTCTGACTTTCAAACTACATATCATGAGAAAAGTGTTTTGTCTTATAAACAATGAGAAGTAGTGAGAGTTGCTTGCTATTAGCCTGGCACATTGCCAATGGAAAATTCCAGCAAGCTAGTTAATAATGCCGGTAGGCATGACGTTTTGTCACAGAGTTGTTGTCCAGCTACGCTATTCTAGTAATAGCTATAGCTGAAAGACCGACATACTTTCACATCTATATATATAAATATAAGTAGCGCAGCTAGTTTATATATATATGGATGTATCAGTGAATACAGCCTCTATTTTTACAGCTTACGATGGGCTATCATACAACAAAGCATATGCATTTGCGCTTGCCGCTTAGCTAAATTTGGAAGAGTTTTAATTGCAATGAAAGTTTTGAGCTACCAACAGTAGGCTCTAAAAATTCAGAGTTTTATGTAACGGATAAACTTAGCAAGTATCAGGTGTTTTATTTTAAATATTTGTTCTGCGTTGTCAAACAATAATTTACAATAGAATTTCATTAACTCGTGTCAGCAACTTCTTTCTCTGAATGTGTTGCTTTAATATCCCATATCATCTTTTGGTATCTTTTGCCTCCTTTTTGTTGGTCTATTCTATGTAGGCACACAGTTGAAAAGCTTCACATTAGCTTACATTGTATATGTTCTCATTGTATTTTCCAATTTTATCATCTCGAGTAGATCCACACCACAGCTCTGCTAGAGCCAGTCGCCTATGTCCAGAGATGTAAATATCAAACACGATGTTTTTTACAGAGCAGTGAAATCTGGTGCTTCTGGTAATAGCTCTGTTTGCAAGATATGCAAAGATGCTGTAGCTCTTATAGAGAGAGAACTGGTCCTAGAGAAGGTCTGTGTTAGTTATACTTACTTGTTGTTAATCGTTGGCAATTAACAAAAGTGCTAGTTGTAACCTACTGCTAATGTATTGTTCTTTTGCTTGTTGCTAGATGCTTGTAGAAATAATGGTAATTGCTCATTGCTAGACACACGAGCATTTGCTAAATGCACTGATACTCTGTATTCATCATCAATCTCATGCAGCTTTTAGTGCTGTCTGGTCTAAATAAATAACTATTTTCGTAGACGTATGCATAAGACATATTTTCAAGAACCAACAACTGTAACTGTTTTATGTATTCCATTTATTACCATTCCACGCTGTTTTCATGATGCCAGTGATACTCGTTGGCAAAGGGGAACCTCAATTAAATGTGTTATTTCAGTCAACACTTTGTGGTTGGAGGTAAAATAAAAAAGTATCTTGTGCGCACAATCATGTATGTTTTTACAGTCGTATGGGGAGTTATGTCCACACAAGTCATAAATAATATTTTGGGCGTAGAGATGCATAAAAACCACATTTTTATATGAATACAAAAGTATTTTTTGTTGTATTAAAATAAAAATTCATAGTTAATAAAATTGTAAAAATCAGACAATTATTATCTAGAATAATCCAGTTAAAATTTATCCGCTATTTCTTGACCATAGTTATCAGTAGTACTTGCTATCAGGTACTAGCGATCTATGCACTTCTTTAGTGACCTGCTTTTTACAAATGGCTCTCCTAGCCCTTAGCTGCTCTCCTAGCCCTTAGCCGCTCTCCTAGCTCTTAGCCGCTCTCCTAGCCCTTAGCCGCTCTCCTAGCCCTTAGCCGCTCTCCTAGCCCTTAGCCGCTCTCCTAGCCCTTAGCCGCTCTCCTAGCCCTTAGCCGCTCACTTAGCCCTTAGCCGCTCTCCTAGCCCTTAGCCGCTCTCCTAGCCCTTAGCCGCTCTCCTAGCCCTTAGCCGCTCTCCTAGCCCTTAGCCGCTCTCTTAGCCCTTAGCCGCTCTTCTAGCCCTTAGCCGCTCTCCTAGCCCTTAGCCGCTCTCCTAGCCCTTAGCCGCTCTCCTAGCCCTTAGCCGCTCTCCTAGCCCTTAGCCGCTCTCCTAGCCCTTAGCCGCTCTCCTAGCCCTTAGCCGCTCTCCTAGCCCTTAGCCGCTCTCCTAGCCCTTAGCCGCTCTCCTAGCCCTTAGCCGCTCTCCTAGCCCTTAGCCGCTCTCCTAGCTCTTAGCCGCTCTCCTAGCCCTTAGCCGCTCTCCTAGCCCTTAGCCGCTCTCCTAGCCCTTAGCCGCTCTCCTAGCCCTTAGCCGCTCTCCTAGCCCTTAGCCGCTCTCCTAGCCCTTAGCCGCTCTCCTAGCCCTTAGCCGCTCTCCTAGCCCTTAGCCGCTCTCCTAGCCCTTAGCCGCTCTCCTAGCCCTTAGCCGCTCTCCTAGCCCTTAGCCGCTCTCCTAGCCCTTAGCTGCTCCCTTAGCCGCTCTCCTAGCCCTTAGCCGATCTCCTAGCCCTTAGCCGATCTCCTAGCCCTTAGCCGCTCTCCTAGCCCTTAGCCGCTCTCCTAGCCCTTAGCCGCTCTCCTAGCCCTTAGCCGCTCTCCTAGCCCTTAGCCGCTCTCCTAGCCCTTAGCCGCTCTCCTAGCCCTTAGCCGCTCTCCTAGCCCTTAGCCGCTCTCCTAGCCCTTAGCCGCTCTCCTAGCCCTTAGCCGCTCTCCTAGCCCTTAGCCGCTCTCCTAGCCCTTAGCCGCTCTCCTAGCTCTTAGCCGCTCTCCTAGCCCTTAGCCGCTCTCCTAGCCCTTAGCCGCTCTCCTAGCCCTTAGCCGCTCTCCTAGCCCTTAGCCGCTCTCCTAGCCCTTAGCCGCTCACTTAGCCCTTAGCCGCTCTCCTAGCCCTTAGCCGCTCTCCTAGCCCTTAGCCGCTCTCCTAGCCCTTAGCCGCTCTCCTAGCCCTTAGCCGCTCTCCTAGCCCTTAGCCGCTCTCCTAGCCCTTAGCCGCTCTCCTAGCCCTTAGCCGCTCTCCTAGCCCTTAGCCGCTCTCCTAGCCCTTAGCCGCTCTCCTAGCCCTTAGCCGCTCTCCTAGCCCTTAGCCGCTCTCCTAGCCCTTAGCCGCTCTCCTAGCCCTTAGCCGCTCTCCTAGCCCTTAGCTGCTCCCTTAGCCGCTCTCCTAGCCCTTAGCCGATCTCCTAGCCCTTAGCCGCTCTCCTAGCCCTTAGCCGCTCTCCTAGCCCTTAGCCGCTCTCCTAGCCCTTAGCCGCTCTCCTAGCCCTTAGCTGCTCCCTTAGCTGCTCTCCTAGCCTTTAGCCGCTCTCCTAGCCCTTAGCTGCTCCCTTAGCCGCTCTCCTAGCCTTTAGCTGCTGTACATGTATTTAATAATAATCTTCATCTATACATATAAATCTCAGTGTTTGTCGTCTGTCCAGTTATAACGATAAGGTTAAAGGTTAAAGCAATGAAAAATCACCTTCGTACTAAATTTGAACTCACGATATTCAAATCGCAAATCTACTAACAAGCGTCTGTAACCACTAAACTAAGCTAGTCTTATTATTCCTATTGCTCTCACCGTATACTGTATATCCCTTTCGGATTGCACACGCTAAGTATACACATGTTATTATTAATTAATATTACCTTTGGCGCTTGTTTTATTTTAAATTTTATTAAAAGCTAATTTTTTCCATTGCATTCTATTTTTTAACTTTTAATTGCCAAATGTGCTGTTTCAATTTCAAGTGTGCCACTATACTCATATTTCTGGTTTTGGTAAATCTTAAAAACCAAATGCTTTTCACACGGACAATTGTATTATCTGGAATAGGAATTACCTCTACATTCTCTCCCCGTTCGGTTAGACAATGTACCAAACTAAGAAAGTCAGATATCTCATTTTTACGTTTGTGTCAGTATCCCGAGGAACCAGTATCGTCCATCAAAACTTTGAATACAACGAGCTTCTGCTACAACAGTAACCTTTTTATATATATATATATATATATATATATACTGTATATATATACTGTATATATATATACTGTATATATACGATAAGTTGATAAGTTGCTAGCTGAATTTCAATCGGCTGCTCTTACAACAGACCTACGCCCTGATAATGAGGAAATTGACTGGCACACGAAACCCATGGTGCTTCATGGTGCTTACCACCAACAAATATCTAAGGTTGGCGATCTTCACCAGACATATATTTGGCTGAACAAAGGAAACCTAACGGCCAATACAGAGTCGCTAATCATGGCAGCCCAGGAGCAAGTGCTCCCAACAAGGCAACTCCAAACGAAAATCTATCACACTAGAGACGATCCTACAGTAGATGCAGACTGTGCAAAGATGCACCTGAGACCATCCAACACATCATCAGTGGATGCAGGCAGCTAGCAGGGAACGCATACACTGAGCGGCATAATCATGTCGCAGGTATTGTGTATAGAAGTCTATGTGATGAGTATGGCCTTAATAAACCACAACACTGGTGGGAAGCTCCTGGTAAGGTGAATGAAAATGACCCGCTAAGATCCTCTGGGACTTCTACATCCAAACTGACAAGCATGTCCTAGCAAACCAACCAGATATAGTGGTGGTAGACAAGGAGAACAAGAGGGCTACTATAATAGATATAGCAGTACCCAATGACTACAATATAGCCAGCAAAGAAAAAGAAAAGGTAGAGAAATACCTCCCTCTTGGAGAAGAAATAGAAAAATACTGGAATGTAAGAACAACTGTAATCCCAGTAGTCATTGGGGCACTGGGCGCAATAACACCGGCGCATAAAATGTGGTTTGACCAAATACCAACAACAATCAACTCAGGTGAGTTGCAGAAAAGTGCGCTATTGGGAACAGCTAAGATCTTGAGGCGAGTGCTCAAACTCCCAGGTCTCTGGTAGGAGACCCGAGTTAGAGCAGAATTTACCACCCATACGGGGTATCCGGGGTGAGGAAACAATTTTATATATATATATATATATATATATATATATATATACTTCCATGTAATCATTGTTTATTTTTTTTCTTATCTCAACTACCAAAACACTTTTCTCATGATATGAAGTTTAAAAGTTATATTGGTGAATGTTGCACATGTTAAATGAAAATAAGTTTTCTGCGTAAATACCTTTTTATTTGCTGGGCAACGCTGGGCATTTATCTAGTATTCTATATTTTCGGTAAGCATGCTATCATCTTTGTATTCTTTCGTGATAACTAGACCCTTGTTGGCAGGCTATGATCGAAGACAGGGTGAAAGGTGTTTGTCAACAACTTAGCTTCTTGGAGGCAGAATGTGAGAAGGTCACACAGCAGGTTATCGATACCTTTTTCAATGTTGCCTCGCAGATGTTTAACAATGGCTCTTGCTTCCAGTGGTCTCTCTGTCCCTCAAATCACCTGCTTTCCTTATCAAATGTAAGATATAAGAGTTTTCTATTCAGTGCGCACTGTTTAATTTGTGGTTACTTTTCCATAGCTTAAATTAGTTGATCGTTTGGCCAATGCTACTGCTGATTATCATCCTGCTATGTTTGTGCTACTCCTAAGGTTACTCATAGCCCAAGTAACATCCGATGAGTTTAATGACGGAAAAGTTGCATAAGGGGAGGTGGTTTTAGGAATGTTTACAGCTCGAAAATTTTGTAGAAATTTTTGTTCATGCAAAATATACAACCACCGGTAAATAGCAGTTCTTCGAAGCCATGATTGTATTATAACTCACCATATTTAGGAGCTATACTAATAATATTCGACGTTGCGTATGACGTTGTGCCTGACATGCCGAGTAGTTGGTAACTAACTCGATGTAAGGCTGCTTTTAACTAAGATACTGGAACATTCTAAACAACATCTTATAAGTTCTGCTAGCTATTATATCAGTCATCAGGTAAGTAGCAAATATCATACAACAAATCATACTACAGGATAATATGCTGTTAGTCTGCCTCTTGCCAAGGATACGGCTGTATCTAACCTGAAACAATTCAATGGTTAAATGTCATTTCCTCAGCTGTGTTGTTTTTTTTAGAAATTTGATGATGAAGACGGCGCTGACTCATGCGCTACGTGTGAAAAAGCTGTTGCCAATCTGTATATACTAGCTACGAAGAGCGGCATGAAAGGCTATGTGAAAGATGAAATAATAAAAGAAGTGTGTGACAAAATGAAGAGCGAATTTGAACGTCTCGAGGTGAATACCAGATATAGGCTTGTCTCACTGTATTTGTGGATATAATGCAGCCTTGGTCAAGTTGATTAGACTTCTCTCACAAAACTCATGTTAAAAAACCATCCATTAACAACAACATATCAGCCAATAATTGGTAATTATGAAGAACAGAGATAGATGTTGGAAGAAATCGTAGGCAGTATGGGTCAATATCATCAGTTTGATGATGCCGATAAAACTGATCTCTGCCGCACATTTCAGAGTTTAAGCATATTTTTACTGAAAGTGCATAACAGTATAAGTGCAAAGTACTCAGCCATAATAACCATTGTACATAACTCTGAACATCATGTGTTGTAGTGCAAGCTTGGTGTAGACGCAGGGTTCTCTTCTCTCTGGTCAATGCTACTGGATTCACTAAAAGTAGGTAAAGTACAGCAATTGACACTCAGAGGAGAGTTTAGTCTTTTCTTAATTTACAAGTACTTTGTGTTTCTTGATGGACCTAGGCTACAAAGATTTTTTTCCATGAACTTAGCTCACAATTATAAATTATTCGTCGCATTTTTCCAGCAGCCTAGTTTGTATTAAATGAATTGCTACTAGGGACGATGTTTTGTCATGACACTTGAAAGTTGATTTGATGGATAGCCAACGGACCAAGACAACAGTATTTGGACCTCATGAAATAGTTACAACTGTTAGTATAAAAAATATTTTGATGAGGTCTTTTCAAAAGATCCTATGACTTTTGCTACAATAAACCAATGATTGTACTTCCCAATTTAGAGTCGTGCTCTTAATACCAGGGGAAATAAGTACTATGATAATCTTCTTCAATGACTTCAATGACTAACACAGCAATAAATCATACGTATATTTTTGCTTTCAGGATGCTAATAGTACCTGCGCTAAAGTTGGTTTCTGTCGCTCAGTCTCTTCTCTTTCAAAAGGTAATCTTTATGTTTACAAAAATGACAAATATCATCAGTTCTCTTCACTTACTTGTCGACTTCATGTTGTACGGAAACCTGAGCAACTTTAACAGTTGAGTCTTAGGCTATCAGCCAACAATTGACTAAAAGCTAGATAGCTTGTAAATATTAAATTCTTACTCTTCAAGACAGTAAACATGTAGTGATACAAAATGGGTCTTAAGTGACCTTCATCGATGTCTTGTTCTGAGGGAGATATGTATCAGTCAGCAATCGGCTAGAGCTCTTTAAAATATCCAAACTCAACTTTAAAATATAATCATAATATCTCACAACACACAAGTAAAAGATTATAAATTCAATAAAAAAATGGCTTGCATGACATTTCATATCTGCATAAAGGTCAAAAAATTTATCTGCTAATCCAGTCAAGTTTATAAACTAAAGGTCATCAGATGCTGCCAAAAGCTTGATGTATTAGAGAGGCCTATTTTGAAATAGTACTGATGATATTGCACAGGAAGCAGTGAAGGCATAACAAGTGAGTGCCAAGTGTGCGAGTCAGCAGTACTCCATTTACAGGCATCAAAGGGGGAGACGACTCAACAGGTTAGGGAAGAGTTGAACACATTCTGCAGCCTGCTTCCAGTCAGTGAATTTGCTGAGGTTAGTCGATCTGTCACATTTTATGCATTAGAAGCATATAGCAATATAGAGGTGCTGTAACAGTAGACATACATATCTATATACATTAGACATACATATCTATATAG
The DNA here is from genome assembly GCF_963576615.1 of Watersipora subatra. Lineage (NCBI taxonomy): Eukaryota > Metazoa > Bryozoa > Gymnolaemata > Cheilostomatida > Watersiporidae > Watersipora > Watersipora subatra. The sequence goes on from NC_088711.1 coordinate 29,089,190, forward strand.
TATATACATTAGACATACATATCTATATGGTATATACATTAGGCATACATATCTATATGGTATATACATTAGGCATACATATCTATATGGTATATACATTAGGCATACATATCTATATACATTAGACATACATATCTATATAGATGAAATAGAAGTTAGGCATACATATCTATATACATTAGACATACATATCTATATGGTATATACATTAGGCATACATATCTATATACATTAGGCATACATATCTATATACATTAGACATACATATCTATATACATTAGACATATATATATATAGTATATGTGGTTTACATACATAACATATAATATATACAGTATATATATATATATATATATATATATATATATATATATACACAGCATATAAATCTCAAAGTTTGTTGTCGTCTTTCGTCATCTGTTCGGATGTCTGCCTGTCCAGCTATAGCTATTAAAATTTTGAAATTAAAAGCTCCCTGCATGTGGAATTTGAACTCCTGGTAATTGCAACCACAAGTTTCAGAACCACGAACTTAACCACTAAGCTATGCATTCCTTAGCACTGCCAAGCTCATATCATATACAGTATACCGTTTTCTAGATTGCCCAGGCTAAATGACGTGTTAATTAAAACTCTATTAACTCTATTAACTCTATTAAACACGATGCCTTTTAATGCTTTCATGAACTTCTATTTCAGGTTTTTCAGAAGGTTCAGTTGCTAAATCGCGGTCAAGGCTAATTGCTTTTTATGCGAACTGTTGTATTATCTTGAGTAGGAATAGCCTCTAAATTCTCTTTCTGTTTGATCAGACAAAGTACCAGACAAAGACAGTCCGATATCTCATTTTTACATTTGTACCAGTGTCAAGAGGTACCCTTATCATCGTATTCAAAGTTTTGAAGAGTAGCTTCTGCTGGAACAGTAACCTTTTCATACACTCGCTTCTATGCCTGGATTGCTATTATTAATTCAACATATTCAGGATTTTTATTTTGTTTTCTCAGCTCGTGTTAGTTGAATTATTACCAATACATTTTTACTGTAATCATAGTAAAGCAGACTAATTTAGCTATTACTTGCTAATTATTTCATATTTACATTTAAGCACTTTTATAGTTGTTTTATTTTGTTTCTTAATTTATTTGACCTGCACAAAACATTTTTCTTATAATATGTAGTTTGAAAGTTACAGTTGTTTTACAAAGTTTGAAAACCTTTACAGTGTTTTTATTTTTTCTCTCAATTTATTTCAACTACACAAAAACACTTTTCTCATGATATGCATTTTGAAAGTGAGAATGGTAACTGTTGTAATATGTTAAATACAAATAACAAATAATTTTTCTGTGTAAAGACTTTAATTACCCAAGCAACGCCTGGCATTCATTTAGTAGATCACATGATGTATTGGCATACATCGTCTACAATACGTCTCTGATGATAGTAGTGTGTTGTGCTCACTGTGTTGTGCATGTATTACTAGGCTACTACATGTCACTATATGTTGGTCTGTAACACTCAAACAGACATGTTGCCTGTTAGAGCCCTGTTAAATTATTGCAAGGTCTTAAGGTTGTTTCAAGTGCTAATCAGCGCCAGCATGAACTCGATGGCCTTTTTTCGCAAGAGCTTATATATGCGCTTTCAGTGCTAAATGTGTTAACAAATAGCAAGCTTTTTGGTTGATTACTCGACTAGCTATAATAGGCAGTCATAGTAGTTACAAGAATATGATAAACTAGCCAAATTAGCTATTCACGACTTTGTTCATGATAATCAATTTATTTCATTATATTTATGTATTTATAGAGAAAAACATTAACATTGTTATGTACATGCTTGAAGTATATAAATTAATTACTCTATTACATTAACCAAAAAATGGCCAACATACTTTTTTCTTTATGGGCTTTTTAAATAAATTCTATCAGAGCATCAATCAAAAGCTTTTGTAATTTTTTAATTACCCTAGGACACTATGTATTCGCCTCATCTAACTTTCGCGTTTTCACGGAGTCATCCTCTCGCGAAAATTTCATGTGCAAAACTAAACTATCATAACGAAAGAGCGAAAACGCGAAATTAAATAGCTATGTTCATTGATAGTTCAAGAAACAAATGGCAGCAAGCGATCAAATTGCATTATTGACCTAGCCCACACCATTCTACCTGCGGTTCACAATTACAAACTAGTCCAAAATTGAAATTTTCTTCTTGTCGGTGAACCAGGCCTGTATTCCCTGGGGCGGCTGGCCGGCTGAGCCGTCTCAACTTTTTAGGAACTTTCCGCGGCTAAGTACAGTCAAACTCTGATAACTCACCCTCGGATAAAATGTAACATTTCATCTCAAACACAAGGTTAACTCGAACGTATTTGTTTGGTCTGTTCCCACGCAATGATAAATTGCTTCAGATAACTCGACCTCAACATCATTTATTCGAAAAGTTATTTGCCCAGCGGCTATGGAGACGGTTTTTATCGCTGTAGAATATCACTTTATTAGAAGCCATAGAGACAAACATCAACTTTTAGTAGTTCTTAGGCGTCATTATTATCATCATCAGTGGCAAAATATTCTTGTTAACGACCTTTATAAAGGTTTGCAAAATATCAAGTTTTACCAAACAATTTAAAATAAAATCGGTAAAATTGATCTTTGTTAAAACACTCAAAAGAAAAAGATGTCTTTTTTCTGAGCGTTTTAACTGCGGTCAAGTTTTGCCTATTTTAATTTAAAAATGTCTCGTCAGTCACATCACCTAAAACAAAACAAATCTCAAAAAATAGAAAAATGTTGATACTCTACGATAAAATTTTTTAAAACTTTACACGAAAAGCTCGGCTGAGGTCCTACATAAGAAAAACCTGTTGGGGGCTTACACCGCCCCCCTTAACACCCCTAGGTGTTCATAACTAGTCGCCTAACATTAGCCGCCCCAACTTGCAACCAGAGAATACAGGCCTGCGGTGAACTGAACCTGAGGAATCTAATTATGTTTGTTCCACTGCATTTATTTTTACATCACTATATTTTCACACTCATCAGAGCTGCAAAATTAAGATTCAGCGAAATTTTACTCTGTATGCTACTCACGAAACTAAATACATGTACTAGCGAAATATAAGTGTCCTAGGGTAATCCATATAGCAGATATTTAGTTATTTAAATTTTAATATAATAAATATTTGAAAATAAAATATACTTGAGTAGGCCCTACTCTATACATACCTTTATAGATGATTATTGAAAAATTATCTAGAAAATATAAAATTATTCCTAACTGAAAACATCAGTTCAATATATTATGAACAAGCAGGCAGAAAGTTCAACTATATTATACTAGATGCTGTCTATTGCAGTAGAGTTTATGACAGATATCTTATCTAGGTCAGATATCTTATCTAGGTCAAATTTTTTATTTAGGTCAGATATTTTATTTAGGTCTGATATCTTATCTAGGTCAGTATGAACGGAGATTTTTGGTAATTTTGGTTGATATATTCATGACTTTTCATGTTTGGATATTCTGCTGTAGTGTAACATGATTGAGGAGCATTCAGAGATTATAGCCTTTCGTCTGCACCAAGGGGCTGCATATGCAGATATCTGTGAGGTATGCTTTATCTTTCACAATTAGCCAAATGTCTCACTATGTGTTTTGCTATTATATACTAATTTTTAAATATGATTTAGTTGAGGTATATATATTTTATTAATTCTTACTACTAAAGGGGTTGAACAACCAATACTTAAATATAGATTATCTTCTTTGTGAGTGATCTCGTAACACTTAGTGATTCTATAAATTCATGATAATTAGGTGTTTGACAACAAATAAAATATATTAAAGTAATTATCAAATAATTGTTCAGAAATTATGGAATAATTCCAAACTGAAACCTTGAGTTCATTATTATGTTACAAACAAGCAGGTATTTAGTGAAAATACCACAGTTCTAAGATGTTGGTGGGGTGCGATGGTTTGCCTCCCGTGTGGTGCAACCCTTTACTTAACGCTCTTAGCGTGGCTTCAGACTGATGGACACTATAGTATAGTGTCCATCAGTTTGTATATTGTATTATAGTAACGATTAGTCTGCCTTACCAAGGAAGGTAACAACAAATCGATTTTGCGGTGTCGCTTGTCAGGTGTCTTTGTTTGAAACAAAGTAGCCTGACAGACTTGTATTAAAGAAAAATTGGACTTTCTAGATAGGTTTTAGTTTATCTTATATATATGTATTTCTCAAAATTGGTCTGTCCGTGTGTTTGTACAGCTATAGCTATTAAAATCTTAACATAAAGAATTCATGGCACGGAAGATTTGATCTCAAACCCTTCCATTGGTCAGATGAATGCTTTACCAATTCAACCACATGAGCTTAATAGATTCACTAGGGGATATATGTCGCTATATAAGAGCAAATACGCTACCGCTCTCTGTTTTGATGGCACAACGTGATGGAAAGCGGTAGAATAATTTTATGCGTACTCAATCGTGAGAGCAAATAGTTAGTTCTTATTAGTTAGCTTACTCAATTTATCCATTGGCAATGTGCCAGGCTAATAGCAAGTGGCAGGCAACTACATTGCTTCTCATCTTTTATAAGCTGATTTTCAATATACGGGCAACATCGGGCATCTATTTAGTCTTATATATTGTATACTTTATGCCACTCCAAGGTTCACTGACGAGTTCTATCTGAAGGTTGTTTATTTGATTGTATTCTGATCATGATGACATGTATTAGCTCAATTTATTTATCAAGCAACCCTTAATTTTGAAAGTAAACATAAAATACATCACGGACATCTATTTATTGCTGGAATTTGATAGATTAGTGATTAGTATTTCTTTCGCCAAAATGAACAGTGCTTTGATAAATACCTTACTATGATTTACAGGACCTTAAGCTATGCAAGATAAGGACACAGCCAACAAGACTGCCATGGTACATGAAGTACTGAGGTTAGCCTGCAACCTTGTCAATCTTTCCCTAATGTCTTCATATCGGTCAAAGCAACATTAAACTTTTCATAACACTGTTCTATTAATCTTTTATATATTGTTTAGATGTGTACTTGCGAGTATGTATTGCCAATACTTACAATGACAAATTAACTCAATGTGTTTTTTTATAAAATAATTTTAATAAGATAATTGATGCAGTTTAAACAATGGTATATTTGCTGCAGGTGGAGAACTTGCCATTGTCATTTACACGTAGGTGAAGGTGCTGTGTGTAGTTCCAACCAAACATTATGTCTATGATTGAATTACCTGCATACTGCCTATTTCTGGGAACATTTTTTAAGCTATGCAAATGGCCAAAGAATTAATAACTACCATTTTATCTGATTGGAAAGCTAGTGCAGCAGCTAAACAGTTATGTACACTGTTACGAGAATGAACCAGCGACAGCAAAAGAAACGCTTAAGTAACTACATGTATCACTATAATTGTTAAGACTTGCTAAGAGAATGGACAGTGTACAGATATGATTTAATCAATTGCGTACTACAATAACCACTCAATTAGTCATTCCGTGCAGATCTGGCTATACCAGTAGTCAATCTGTATAAATATAACTTATGGAGAATATCAGAAAGATTGGCTGGTTGTCATAGCTTGCTAGATTTGATTGGTTCAAAGCTTGCACTCTATCTGCATTTTAGACAATGCAAAGTAAAGTATATTACCTATGGTTATTCGGTATGTATGTAAGCACGCATGTATGTATTAATACACATATGTACATGTGTGCGTATACATACACATACGTACACAGGTATGTATGTGTATGTATACGTACACATACACATGTATGTATATATACACATACGTACATGTGAGCATATGTATATATTTTTATTGGGCAGTCCATAATCAGTTTTAGAGAAAAAATGTTTTACATATGGTGCCACAAAAATAGCTGATGTGTGTGCAAAGACAACTCCTATTGGCATCGAGTTATCAAACATGTATCTTATTCGCTTATGCTATCTTTCCAAGGCAGACATCCTAAGTTACCTTACAAGTAACGGAACATTTGAATGGCTGTATATACTGTAAATCGATTCCAAACTTGTCGATAAAGTCACTGAGCTGAGCTGCATTTGAATCATTCCGGAAACCTGAGTCAGTAATTTAATAGAACAAGGAACATAAAATCAACTTATCAACTCTAAGTGCTGTAACATGCCCTCTATTTATTCGTAATATAGTAATATCTAATTGGGAGCTCAAGCTAATCATATGATGCAAATAAGACAATTAAGGCTAGCTGTAGCCATCCCTATAAAGAATGATGAGACACGGCCAGGAAGCTGTAGCCAATATAGGTAGGTGTACTAATTAACTGTCTCAAAGCTGTGACTTGTTGAGTCACAGATTTGCTTAAAGCATGACAATCACTTTTTGCATCAGAGCAGGAGGGAATCTATAAAACTATGATGAGATCACCACACGAGTATGTTATAAGCTGCAGTGTGGATTAGATAGTCTGCAACACGCTAAGAGTTATGTTTGAGAAGTCGATCTACCCACGCCCTTCACGCAGATGTGTGTTTATGGGCTTTGGTCTATTATATTACATATGCATTCTGTCCTTATTTAAATGCCTGCTTTTAGTTTGACAAATTGTATTGACGGCTGGCGTTTCTACTATTGATGATGTTTATAGCCATTGCAATCAGAAAAGCTTGGCCAAGGAATACACAGCGCAATCGACTTTCATCGAGCAGCTTATTTTTCCAATAACTTAAACGGCCAAAAATGGTGAATAAATTCTGCTCGGGAAACTATTTTAATTTTAACTGAAATTTACATAGTTCTTTTTTTTAATAAGCTATAATCAGAGTGAATGATGGGGTGAGCATGGCAGTGGTGGTTGGTAGTTGTCTCCTCTATGATGCAGACATAACGTATAAAAGCTATTTCTCGTTTAAAAAAAAACCACCTTAACTACCTGTATTTGTGTGTCTATTGAGACATCTTCAACACCATCAGAAGCTGATAATGATTAAATAATATATGTACCTGCACAATCAATCAAAAACCAGATGTAGTTGGCTAAAAACCTATTTAGCATCATTTGTTCAGCTTAGCTATCCATATAATGATATTCAGTGATGTAAAGCTCTACTGTCAATATGACTAATATTTAATGATGTTGAAATATGTCAGGTTTACTCAATATTTAACCCAAAGAAAGGGACATTTTATAGTTTAGATTTTTTTTCAATTCCAATACTTCATAAAATTACAGCTACTCATGAAGTCCATTTTTAAAAGCTGTGACCATGAAACACCTTCTAAGCATTAGTAAATTACACTTGTATGTGATCAGCTTGAATTATTCATGTGTTATAGTAATAATAATAATAATAATAATCATAATAATAATAAGTAGATAGAGTACAAATCTCTGCTCAACTAGCCTCAGTGAGGATACTGAGAAAGGTGTTGGATATCCCAGGTTAGGGGCCCTAGCCCGATACCGATGTATCATTGGCTGAAGAGCTGAGGAAATCAACAAGGACAGTAATAATAATAACAATAATAATAGTAATAACAGTAATAATAGTAATAATAATAGCAGTAATAATAGTAATAATAGTAATAACAGTAATAATAGTAATAATAGTAATAACAGTAATAATAGTAATAATAGTAATAACAGTAATAATAGTAATAGCAGTAATAATAGTAATAATAGTAATAACAGTAATAATAGTAATAACAGTAATAATAGTAATAATAGTAATAACAGTAACAATAGTAATAATAGTAGTAATAGTAATAACAGTAATACTAGTAATAATAGTAATAATAGTAATAACAGTAATAATAGTAATAATATTAATAATAGTAATAGCAGTAATAATAGTAATAGCAGTAATAATAGTAATAATAGTAACAATAGTAATAACAGTAATAATAGTAATAATAGTAATAACACTAATAATAGTAATAATATTAATAATAGTAATAGCAGTAATAATAGTAATAGCAGTAATAATAGTAATAATAGTAACAATAGTAATAACAGTAATAATAGTAATAATAGTAATAACACTAATAATAGTAATAATAGTAATAATAGTAATAACACTAATAATAGTAATAATAGTAGTAATAGTAATAACAGTAATACTAGGAATAATAGTAATAATAGTAATAACAGTAATAATAGTAATGATATTAATAATAGTAATAACAGTAATAATAGTAATAGCAGTAATAATAGTAATAATAGTAACAATAGTAATAACAGTAGTAATAGTAATAATAGTAATAACAGTAATAATAGTAATAATAATAATAACAGTAATCATAGGTCTACAAAAAAGTTAGTCAACTGCTCTTCTACTCTCTGCATATGATTCTACTCACTTCTTACAAAGTAACCTTATACTTATTTTGGTAATACAAAAGCTGAAATATGTCAATAAAAACTCAGTGAATTTGGAAGTGAGGTACTGCGAAAAGTGTAGGACCTGCCCCCCACCACTACCGATCAATAAGAGGAGCTGTAGTCGGCTGTTCCTACTTTTCCTACCTCCATGTATGAGTCATAAATAGTGTAACAGACGATGTACTAAACAGACGATGTACTAAAGGCTGTGGAAGCCTTTATAACGATGTGTCCGTTTCTATATTTGACATACACGCAGTCCATAATAACTGACCTAACTGAAGCGTGTAACACTTCTACTCATCACCATAGGATTAGCTTACCTCTTATCAGCGATGATACACGAGGGCTGGACGAGAATGAGTGCTCCATATATTCATATAATTGCTAATTGTTCCTCAAATCTAGTATATAAATGATATTCCAAGTCTCTAGATGACATATCTGGCTCTCACACCGTTACACAAGGTTCACTCTTTTGCTTGAGTTAAAATGTATTCAATTATAGTTTTAGCGCTCGCTCTTCTTGCTGGTATGTTCTTCGACATAAGCTAGTCTTTGTTTATAAGATAAATGCTTTTCGTATTTATTACCACTTTAGTACAATAAAAGATTGTTATTATGTTGTGTATTAATCATCTCGTTTTAATCTTTTTGGCATAGCGGAATATTATAGTGTAATCTGGTAAGGTTGGTATATACATGTACATGGAGCTGTATATTCTGCTGAAAATAGGTAATGGAAAATTAGGCATTTGCTTGACAACACGTCTTACAGTTTTGTTAACTCTATAATGTTGTTTTATGGTCATTTCTGTAGTACTCTGTTGATAATACTCGTAGAGGAAATTTCATAAAATAGACAATGGCAACTATCACCTAAAATGTTTCTTTCAGTTGACACCCTAGAGTTCAGTAAAATAAACTTTTACCAGTGTTTTTTCGATTTCAAGTAACCAAGCACTTCTGGCCAGGTCAAGTTTTTTGAGATAGTGAATTTGGTGCTTTATACATCTCAGTGTTTAGTGCGTTTTGTCTGTCTGCAGCATGCGACGGATTTTCCATAGTAAGTGGACCAACAACTACCACACAAGAAATTGGCTCTAGATTTACCCTGAAGTGCGCTGTTGCTGACAAGACCAGCTCTGACACCGTATTCTGGAAGTTGGTACGAGCTGCTTATTTACTATCTCCTTCAACTGATCCATTTTAGAAAACATTCAAGTTTTTTAAAACACACAGAGGCGAATAGGAATATGCAGTAACTCGTTATTTCCATAGCTCTGCTGATTATTATTACTGTTAGCAATAAAATGTAAATATAACTACAGCTAACACAAAATGTTATCATCAATTAAAACACCTTGTCAGTTGTAATGTTATGTTATGTCATGCATGGCTATTTAGTACCCTTTTAGCTCATAAAACAAAGTAAATAGTGAAAGATAGCCAAAGACCATTTGAAAAAATAAAAATTATTTTATATTAAAATTTTTGTACGGCGTTTTTGCTGCAAGTGTTATGAATGGGGAAGTGAAAAACGGTTATTAAAGTTTTACTGGTCACTAGTTGGGCTACATGAGAGCTTTTACCCCACAAGCCATCTGTAAGGATGCTTTACCATGGACAGGCTATGTGTAGTTAATAAATAAAGCATATGGCACTAATGTTGTTGCATTTGTATATTATAATGCATCAGGTATTATATAGATGTCTGCGAAAATATGACTAAATGAATAGCCTAAACTTGATGAGCCGTATACAATGTGTCTTAAACTTATTTCTAGTAGTATCTCATCTCAGGTACCGTTAACTAGATTTATCGATTATATCATTAAACCAAATTTAAATTGTTTGCAAAACTAAACTAAACTTTTTAAAAATTTCATTTGAGTCATTCTTTTAAATGCTTCCTGATTCCTTGTGCGTTATTGCTTTAACATTGATCACTTCTCCATGAAAGATGCATTGACAGGAAGTTGGTAACAGTTTGGTCTATTATCTTTAATAAATTTTAGCCTAGCTTATAAAAAATTTGGATATTATATTTTCATAGCATAATGTTTGACCCCTTGATCACTGACAACTAATGTACTTTTGACAGAAACCTGAGAACACAGCAGGCACGAAATTGCTGACCTTTAATGAGAACTCAAACAATGCGCCCTTCTATGAGATAGAGACGGGCACCTTCAACTTGATAGTAAAGAACGCCACATACGAGGATGATGGAATGTTTGAGTGCGAGGCTGGAGCTAATGTTGTTAGCGCTAGAGTATATGTCTATGGTATGTTACATATGCTATGTAAATGACATCTATGACAAGATACCTACTAGCTACCTACTGTCTTCCTACCTCAGACTATTTCTTGGAGACCTTTTGAACCAATCGAAAGCTTTTTGAATAATCTCTACCATGAGGCTAATTAAAATAAAAACAAATTGTATCAAAATAAACAGACTAAAATAAAGTAAATCAGCAACATGAAAGTCCCTAAATTCATTTTTGGTACAATTACAGCACTCTGGAAATTTTGAAAATTCAACCTAGAAAATTCACTTTTTATTGCTAGTGAGTCTTTTTTAAATAACTGTCATGGAAATTTATTGAAATATTCCTGTTTTAAACAATTTATCAAACTCAAATAATAAATGGACTCAAAAATTATTTTTATAAATTATAGCTTATTAAGTGATCGCATTTTAAAAAGCTGATGGTTATAGCTAGTGGATAGCATAACCAAGCCTTCCTCTCATCAAAGATTCTATGGCAAAACTCTTGTTGGTTTTTCATTGCGATTAAAGGAATTAAATTGTAAACTATTGCTATTTTCAGATAAACCAGAAAGCATGACCTTAGATTGGGAACACAGCATCAACAAACCTGATGCTGTAAAACCAAACGAAGAATATAAGCTAAGATGTTCAACCATCCACAGCCATCCACCAGCCACACACAGATACTTCAAAGATGGAGTCGAGCTCAACGGCTCTGGAATTGTCTACACATACATGAATGACACGGATACAAGTCAGTACTTGTTGTGGCCTAATTTAATGATTCAGCTGTAATTATTTTTCAAACAGAATGCATAGGAGTTTCTGCATCTTTGCTGACTCCTATGTAATAGCTTAGGTTGACTCGCTAGCCTCAAGTTCAGAGGTTATTAAGTGCCCTACAGCAAAACAGAGTTTAAAAATGTCGGTTGAAAACATTTTTACAATATGAAATACTTCCTTTTATAAAAGAAAGACTGCAGCGAGATTTGAACCTAGAACTCATTGCGGATATATTGGCTAGTCAACTTCCTCAATCAATCAGTACCCGTTGAACTTTGGGACATACATGTAGTTGCAATCTACTGTAGATTGCAACTGTGTCCCAAAGTTTAACTGCTGACATTATTTAAAGCTACCCTTGATAAAGTTTATTCACGTTCGCACAGGTAGAGGCTATGGGGATGTGACTAGCACTCTTCCATTCACTCCAAGCAAGGACGATATTGACAAAGTCAAAACTATCAGATGTGTCGCTGATTTATACAACAAGCTGAATGTCTCACATGTCGCTTTTGGTATCAACTGTAAGTATTTCAACATTTCTTGGAGTCAAGATAACTTTCTGTAAATAGTATTTGTTAGCATTGCAATCGTGTTTATACTCAGAATACAGCTTAGCTCTAATCTAATTTCTGACAAATACTTAATGTTGGTGACTTCCAAGTTATTTTTTTAAATACTTGATTCTTTGGCAGTTGAATAATTTCACTAAAGCTTTAATGGAGAGAGTCTGGTTTATGGATTTACTCTTGACATTTAACAGGGTCACTCAAACAATACAGAAATATAGACACAAACTATATCATCTGCACTTATGTCCATTAGCTGCATCTTTGAAATAACTATTAATAGTATGTAATAATAATAATACATAATATAATCCACGTTGAATTCTAGTATGCTTTGTAAACAAATTTCAATCATTTACAATAATCTTTATATAAAAACCATTGAATTACTACTATTGCTATTTCTCTTGTCAAATTTTTATTTAAAGAATAAACAACCAAATTTTTGATAACTTTGAGAATTGTCTGCTCTCGAAGCATTATGTTATGACCTATTTGTAACCCTTCTTTATCTATTTTGTAGCTGCTAGCAAGTTCACCTCATTCAGTCTTTTTACTGGTATGGTGATGCTTGTTGGAATTCTGCTAAGAGCTTAACGACCTCAGTCTATACTAAAGAATATTGCAAATGCATACATGTGTCAGCGCGACGAGTTTCTGAACGATATAATCTATGAGAAGACTTGACAACCAACAATCATCTCTTAGTGACTCTAACAACTTACAACAGAGTCCGTCTCTTTTGATACATCCTTATTCATGAATGGATTTTGTGTTTCGCTGTTAACTCTTGTATGACTTGAGCACTTGATGCAGGCACCATAATTGTTTTCTATATATCCTATAGAGCCATATGACAGGCCTCAGTCATATATCCTATAGAGCCATATGACAGGCCTCAGTCATATATCCTATAGAGCCATATGACAGGCCTCAGTCATATATCCTATAGAGCCATATGACAGGCCTCAGTCATATATCCTATAGAGCCATATGACAGGCCTCAGTCATATATCCTATAGAGGCATATGACAGGCCTCAGTCATATATCCTATAGAGCCATATGACATGCCTCAGTCATATATCCTATAGAGCCATATGACAGGCCTCAGTCATATATCCTATAGAGCCATATGACATGCCTCAGTCATATATCCTATAGAGCCATATGACAGGCCTCAGTCATATAAAGATTTAACATATTTAGCAGCTTTAATTATCCAATTTTAATGCTTTGAACCTCTACATGTTCATAGAGTAAACATTAATGAAGTGTTTAGATCTATCTAAATACTGAGTTGTCTACTTTTTCTAATCATGGAAACTTGCAAATTTATTGTTGAGCTCAAAGTTTTATTATTTGCTTCAAGCAATTTTGCATTTGATAATAATAAAAAATGAAAATTCTGAATAATTTTATAGCTTATTGATTTCCAACTTAACCCAATAATAGTTTGTTGCTAGTACTTATGCGGTTATATATCTGCTAAATCCTAAGTATTGTATATGGATTTTGTTTCACAGTATACATTGATTTCACTGGTTTCCTGTTGGTGCTAATTTGGAATTTTTTTTATTTTAGTTATAGTTTGTTAGTTGCTAAATACATACTCTGCAGTTTGCTAATTGTCGACGTAATAGTGCATGATTTGCTAGTTACTAAATATATAGCCTAGAGTCTGGTAATTGCTAAAATTATGGTGTGTCGATTGCTAAATCCCTTTCTAATAATTCCCATACTATCTATGTTATTTTATTAAAGTTATTAAATCATTCATGTTAACTATGTTAGTTCTATTAATATACATGTCATCTTGATATATTAAAGCACATTTAGTTAGGATGCATTAAAACACATATATTTAATATATTTCAAAATACATGTAATTAGCATTTACTAAAATACTTGTGCTCATAATTAACATATATAGCAGCGAATTATATTAAACACTGTATTTAATATAATTCACTGTATTTATGTATCATTACACTGAAATAAACACAACACCCAGAATACAGAGAAACACTGAGACTTATATATAGACTAGGTGTGCTTCTTGGCGTTGCCCGGGTATTAAAAAGCAGCTTATAAAAATGAGCAGTAATGAGAGTTGCCTGCCACTTGCTATTAGCCTAGCACATTACCAATGGAAAATTTGAGTAAGCTTACTAATGACAATCATTTACGCAATCACCCTGCATAGTACGAGAGGCCGTTGGGTATTTGCTCCCATATAGTGACATATATCGGCTAGCAAAGAAATCAATCTTTATGGAATAATTGATATGGCATCTGACTGGTGAATTTGAGGGTTCGAGACAAATCTTCTACGGTATGGATTCTCCATTCCAAGATTTTAATAGCTATAGCTGGAGGGGCACACATATCCACACAAAGTTTGAGAAATATATACATGTATATACATGTAGATATGGTACAGGATTTTAGATTCTATCATAACTACACACTTTGTAAGTACTGACCAATTGAATATGTTTATTTTTAATTAGTTTTATGTACATATATTATATTTATGTATTGTAAAACATTTAATGCTGATGCTGAATGCTGCCAGTGTATGATCTGTTGTTTACCACTGGGTTTAGACAAAGGAACAATTGCTGTGGGTGCATGCATGAAGCTAACTTGGATGTACTTACGGACCGATATAGACCAATGTTTGCAGGTTTTAACTCGAACCCAACTAGTTATGTAATGTCAACTTTGAAAAGTAGTTCCTTTGTTTTATATTTCATCAAAAGTTATGTGCATCTAGTCACACATTTTTTGCTGCCTTTTAAAACGTTCCATTGCATATTCATATGTAATATAATTTACTCTATCAGTATGATAGAACAATGAAAGTTTGATCTGTTGCTGCCGTGCTATCTGCAGTCCAGACATCGACTTTGCATACTAAAATAGACCTTAGTAATATTACAAAGTTTATTAAAACGACGGCAGGTAACAAATTCCTTAGACACAATTCCTACCTAAATGTAAATAGCTTATATAAATACAATTATACCAGATGTTTATGTACAACATGTGTTTTCATCAAAAGCATGCCAAAAATAGAATTGACTATTTATAAGCATTTGTCTTTTGAATATAAATAGAAAACCATCTAACACGGTCAACCAACCACTGTTTCTACCTGGTACCACTTTAGGAGTTACCTCATGCTAGCATCAAGAATATTAGTCACAACTGGAGTTATCCAACTCGGTAACCCTGTAGGAGTTACCTTATTCTAGCATCAAGAACATTAGTCACAACTGGAGTTATCCAACCTGGTAACCCTTTAGGAGTTACCTCGTTCTAGCATCAACAATATTAGTTACAACTGGAGTTATTCAACCCGGCAACCCTTTAGGAGTTACATCATTCTAGCATCAAGAATATTAGTCACAACCAGAGTTATCCAACCCGGTAACCCTTTAGGATTTACTTCATCTAGCATCAAGAATATTAGTCACAACTGGAGTTATCCAACCCGGTAACCCTTTAGAAGTTACTTCATTCTAGCATCAAAAATATTAGTCACAACTGGAGTTATCCAACTTGGTAACCCTTTAGGAGTTACCTCATTCTAGAATCAAAAATTTTAGTCACAACTGGAGTTATCTAATCCGGTAACCCTATAGGAGTTACTTCATTCTAGCATCAAAAATATTAGTTAAAACTAGTAGATAGAGTCGACAACCCTGTAGGTGATAGAATAGCCAACCCTGTAGGTGATAGAGTTGCCAACCTTGTAGGTGATAGAGTTGCCAACCCTGTAGGCGATAGAGTTGACAACCCTGTAGGTGATAGAGTTGCCAACCCTGTAAGTGATAGAGTTGCCAACCCTGAGGTGATAGAGTTGACAACCCTGTAGGTGATAGAATTGCCAACCCTGTAGGTGATAGAGTTGACAAAACCTTGAGCAAATGGAAGAAATATGATAATTAATAAGTTTCAAAAAGGAAAATTTGTATATAACAACATATAATAAAATATATAATAATTTATAACAAAAATGTGTAGTAATTGTTACTACTAGCAAAGAAACATTTTATTTTAAGCTGTTTGATTTTAAAAATTAAATTACTTCGTTAATAAAAACAAAATACACTTTTTCAAATTTAGTCTAGAAATGATGCTATCGCTATTCAGTTTTGCAACTCATTCGAATAAGCTGTTCCAAAGATGATGTGTCTGTACCTTACAGCTTTGCTTGTGCAATGCTAGAAGGATACGGCCAATAAATCTACTGGCTGGTCTCATTTCAATTGTTCAATTGTATTAATATTTTAATTAGCTAAAAAACTAAATACCAACTTTTCGGTCAAAATATTTTGATATGAATTAAAATCTTGGCGCCTGCATCAGTTAACTAAATGTAACAGTAAATACTGATTGAAACTATTCAGCGTCGGTTTAATGCGTATAACATTATGATAGCTAAAAATTGGACAGCATTAGATGGTCTTTACAATATTTTAACACTGTGGACAGGTCTCTCCGTTTTCCAATAACTTGATTTTTCTTGATAGTTCTATGTTTTATCGAGTGATTCATGGTCAGTCTTGTTGTACAGAGTTATATACATGTGACACGCTTACAAACTGCTGACAAATCTATAGAAACAATACTGGTGATTTAATAAGTTCATGTATTTGTCTCCGTAATCGCTGATTTACACTAATTACCTGTAAGTCACTCAGTGCATTTTTCAAAATAACTTAATTTTAGTAATCTAGCTAACTTCGAGTCATATGTGACTAATATAACGTCGACAGCAAAGGGCAAGATTGGCTAATGATTGACTTGAGAAACATCAAGTCAACCCTCTATTGAGCAGAGGTGTGAGCACTTACAGAAAGACAGTTGAGTTAGAGAACAGAATTCAAAAATGTTTTGTATCTTGGTAACTTTTCTGACAAGCATTGTTGGTAAGTCATCTATATAACTTGTCTTAATTAATGGAACATTTCAAACTACTTTGTTCAATTTTTTAATGTATTTCTCAATTTTAGTGATTTCACTGTAGAATGGATAAGATTACAAATCTGTCTATTTCGTATTAAAACAAATATTTTGTTATTGCGCTTCCATCTGCTCAATGTGTACAGGAGTCAGTTGAATGGTATTGTAATATAAGATTGAATACGTAGCTGTACTAAAATACACAGCTGTGCTAAAATATACAGCTGTACTACAATATACAGCTGTACTAAAATAAACAGCTGGACTAAAATACACAGCTGTGCTAAAATAAACAGCTGGACTAAAATACACAGCTGTACTAAAATATACAGCTGTACTACAATATACAGCTGTACTAAAATACACAGCTGTGCTAAAATATACAGCAGTGCTAAAATATACAGCTGTACTAAAATACACAGCTGTGCTAAAATATACAGCTGTGCTAAAATATACAGCTGTACTAAAATATACAGCTGTACTAAAATACACAGCTGTGCTAAAATATACAGCTGTGCTACAATATACAGCTGTACTAAAATAAACAGCTGTACTAAAATAAACAGCTGTACTAAAATATACAGCTGTACTAAAATACACAGCTGTGCTAAAATATACAGCTGTACTACAATATACAGCTGTACTAAAATACACAGCTGTGCTAAAATATACAGCAGTGCAAAAATATACAGCTGTACTAAAATACACAGCTGTGCTAAAATATACAGCTGTGCTAAAATATACAGCTGTACTAAAATATACAGCTGTACTAAAATAAACAGCTGTACTAAAATATACAGCTGTACTAAAATACACAGCTGTGCTAAAATATACAGCTGTGCTAAAATATACAGCTGTACTAAAATAAACAGCTGTACTAAAATAAACAGCTGTACTAAAATATACAGCTGTACTAAAATACACAGCTGTGCTAAAATATACAGCTGTACTACAATATACAGCTGTACTAAAATACACAGCTGTGCTAAAATATACAGCAGTGCTAAAATATACAGCTGTACTAAAATACACAGCTGTGCTAAAATATACAGCTGTGCTAAAATATACAGCTGTACTAAAATATACAGCTGTACTAAAATACACAGCTGTGCTAAAATATACAGCTGTACTACAATATACAGCTGTACTAAAATAAACAGCTGGACTAAAATACACAGCTGTACTAAAATACACAGCTGTACTAAAATATACAGCTGTACTAAAATATACAGCTGTACTAAGATATTCAGCTGGACTAAGATATTCAGCTGAACTAAAATACACAGCTGTGCTAAAATATACAGCTGTACTACAATATACAGCTGTACTAAAATAAACAGCTGGACTAAAATACACAGCTGTACTAAAATACACAGCTGTACTAAAATATACAGCTGTACTAAAATATACAGCTGTACTAAGATATTCAGCTGGACTAAGATATTCAGCTGAACTAAAATACACAGCTGTGCTAAAATATACAGCTGTACTACAATATACAGCTGTACTAAAATAAACAGCTGGACTAAAATACACAGCTGTACTAAAATACACAGCTGTACTAAAATATACAGCTGTACTAAAATATACAGCTGTACTAAGATATTCAGCTGGACTAAGATATTCAGCTGAACTAAAATACACAGCTGTACTAAAATATACAGCTGTACTAAAATATACAGCTGTACTAAAATACACAGCTGTACTAAAATATACAGCTGTACTAAAATATACAGCTGTACTAAAATACACAGCTGTACTAAAATATACAGCTGTACTAAAATATACAGCTGTACTAAGATATACAGCTGTACTAAAATATACAGCTGTACTAAAATATACAGCTGTACTAAAATATACAGCTGTACTACAATATACAGCTGTACTAAAATAAACAGCTGTACTAAAATATACAGCTGTACTAAAATATACAGCTGTACTAAAATATACAGCTGTACTAAAATATACAGCTGTACTAAAATATACAGCTGTACTAAGTTATTCAGTTGGACTAAATATACAGCTGTACTGAAATATACAGCTGCACTAAGACATACAGCTGTACTAAAATATACAGCAGTGCTAAAATATACAGCTGTACTAAAATATACAGCAGTGGTAAAATATACAGCTGTACTAAAATATACAGCAGTGCTAAAATATACAGCTATACTAAAATATACAGCAGTGCTAAAATATACAGCAGTGCTAAAATATACAGCTATACTAAAATGAGCAAAACTCCTACTTAAGCATTTATGAAGAGCAGCCAAAGCACTCCATAACTAATAATGTCACATTCCACAACTACTGATTGGTTGTTATCATGTTTTTCGTTTTTAACAATAAAATTCCACCAACCAAAACCAATAAACTTTAGCTCAGAGATTAAAACACTACCTTTAAATCCGATATAATGTTATAAAACATATCTCAAACCCAAATTACATACGTTATATATATATATATATATATATATATATATATATATATATATATATATATATAGGTTATATATAACAGACACATTACACACATTATATGTAACAGACATATTACATACGTTAAATATAGCAGACAAATATATACATTATATATAACAGACATATTACATACGTTATATCTAACAGACATATTACATACGTTATATATAACAGACACATTACACACGTTATATATAACAGACATATTACACACGTTATATATAACAGATATATTACATATGTTATATATAACAGACATTACATATGTTATATATAACAGACATATTACATACGTTATATATAACAGACATATTACATACGTTATATATAACAGACATATATACATACGTTATATATAACAGACATATATACATACGTTATATATAACAGACATATTACTTACGTTATATATAACAGACACCTGGTGCGATTGATTACCTGTCTATAAACAGCCTAAAAATTAATGGGGCAATTGCTATATGATTCTAACAAGTTATATAGAGAAACATACCATATTATATTATAAAACTATACTATTACACCTGGCATGCATATTTTATTACTGCAGAGACTTTTGATTATCCATAACTCATTGCATGTACATACATGTAAGTTTTTACTTTGCTGTGTGTTTTGCTTTATCCTCAAGATTTGGTGACAAAGTGTATACGTTTGGTTTGCCGTAAGTAATCATGTACCATCAAACCGCTAACAAAAGACCACATCTACTTATTTAAATTTAGATCTTGTTTCCCAAGAATTGACTCTTCGGTACACATACAGAGATTTGAGATGTTAGATCTTTAGAGTAGCGTTTCGATTGGTTGGATAGCACCAGGAAAAATCTTGGTACAGTTTTGAAGATCGATGACAAGATTGTAAAGTTGCCGCAGAGCAGTGCTATGCAACAGGAAACCATTTTGGGTGAATACAGCTGAGTTGTAGAATGAGTAGTCTTCAAGGCTTGACAAGAGTTCAAGCTTTTAAATTTCTTGACGCTGCTTAGTCAACTTGAAGAAATGAAATTAGGATGTGAGAGTGTAATTATAATGTATTTGCAAAACTATTTTTAAACCAACTTTATGATAATATGTGTAAAAGATGATATGCAAATCATTTGTCCAAAATTGCTAGTAATGCAATGTTTATATGTACCGTAGCATATGTTTAATAGTTACGATATAAATTGTATCGGTAAATGACTCATTCACTTTTACATCGACATTTAGTGGGTCAACTTACATTAATATGTCGAAAAACTGATTATGTGTGCTGATTCATCTGTATTTATGGCAAATTAGTTCATATCATTAGAATTTACCTGTATGTCAATAATGCCTCATATTACTATAATTAACTAAAATAATTTGTTTATTTTGCTGATTTACACATATTTAAGCACAGCTCTGTTCTCATAATTATAAGGCAATGTTGGTTTGATTGCAGCTTGTCAAGGTCTTACAATAGCATCAGGTCCAACAAGCCAGACGAAGGAGGTAGGGTCAAATTTCACTCTACAGTGTAGAGTTACTAACAAACAGTCTCATGAAAGCGTTTTTTGGAGTTTGGTGAGTTGTCTTCTCTACTCTTACTTTATAAATGAGTACCTCGTTGGTTCAATAACAAGATGTCATTTTTAGTTGTAGGAAATCATATTTTTCCTGGCAGTTGTGCCGGTCAATTTGATAAAAGAGTGGAACAATGCATCAAGTCAATAAAAGTGTTATTAATCATTTTGAGAACATGAGATACTCACAAACATACTCAACATACCTAAATAGAATAGTAAAGTATGTGACACAAATAAGTTGTGGAGTTATGCTCTCTACGAGTGGCTAAAGCAAAAATAGTTAGTCACATCAGCAGATTTATAGAAGTTTTACCGATTGAAAAAACTGAGATGATACCTAGTGATGCGTTTTCTCTTATATAATACTAGTATATAGTTATACTAACTGTGCTACCTGGCGTTGCTCGGGTAATAAAAATGTATTTGCATAGAAAATTGATTTGTATTTAACATATTACATCATTTACCATTCTAGCTTTCAAACTACATATTATAAGTGCTTTGTCCAGTTAAAATAGATTGAAAGAAAAAACAACTGTAAAGGTTTTCAAACTTTTTCAAACAACTGTAATTTTTAAACTTCAAATCAGGAGGAAAATGTTTTGTGCATGTCAAATAAAAAAATAAATGAAACAACTATAAAAAGGTTTAAATGTAGATGCGAAACAATTAACAAGTAATAGCTAAATTAAATCAGTTTTGCTACGATTACGATGAAAGATGATTCGGTAATGATACGATTAATATGAACTGAAAAAAACAAAATAAAAATCATGAATATGTTGAATTAATAATAACAATTCTTGCATAGAAGTGAGTGTGTATAAAAAGAGGCTACTGTTTCACCTGAAACTATCCATTAAAACTTTGAATACGATGATACTGGTACCTCTCGATACGGGTACAAATGTGAAAATGAGATATCGTACTGCCTTTGTCTAACCGAACGGAGAGAGAATGTCGAGGCTCTTCCTACGAAGATAATACAATTGTACATTAATACAAAGAATTGGCTTTGACAGGGAATATAGCAATTGAACCTTACAAAAAACTGAAAGTAGAAGTTCAAGAAAACACGAAAAAGCATCGTATTTCATAAAATTAATAAAATTCATAGAGTTTCAAATAATGCGTCATTTAGCATGTGCATACGCTATGTAGTATATGATAATGTCTTTGAAAGTAGAGATAATGTCTTTCAGTGGTAGAGTGGTAGATTTAAAACTTGCAGTTGCATCTCTGTTAGTTCAAATCCATTAGAGTTTGATTCCAAGTTTGATTCCAAATTTTAATTCCAAGATTTTAATAGCTGTAGCTGGACATACACAGTCCCAGACACACAAGCTTTGAGAACTATATATATATAGATAATAATTCTAGTTAATACCCGTGCGCCATGAGATGTCGTCATGTGTAGTAACTATGTGCACAAATATTTTCAGCTGTAAAAAGGTGGGTGAGGGAGCTGGGAGTGCACTCGGCTGAAAGGCCAAATATTCACGTGTAATGCAGCAATTGTTTTTCCTAATGACGGATGGATGACCACAATTCTTATTTTAGTTAAGATTAATATTATAGTAAAAATTTGCCACACGTGTTTCTAGTCATTTTTTTAAACTAAAGACTGTTAATAACTTTGACTGATCTATAGCTGGTCGATCAGTTAGCTTTACACATTAAAAGCCAGTTGTATGAGTCACGAATAACTCAGCAGTTATAAAAATCATAACTAACTCAGCAGTTGTAAAAGTCACAACTAACTCAGTAGTTGTATCAGTCACAACTAACTCAGCAGTTGTATGAGTCACAACTAACTCAGCAGTTGTATGAGTCACAACTAACTCAGCAGTTGTATGAGTCACAACTAACTCAGCAGTTGTATGAGTCACAACTAACTCAGCAGTTGTATGAGTCACAACTAACTCAGCAGTTGTATGAGTCACAAAGCAGTTGTATGAGTCACAGCTAACTCAGCAGTTGTATGAGTCACAACTAACTCAGCAGTTGTATGAGTCACACCTAACTCAGCACTACAGGTAGCCAGGAAGTTTTAAGTCAGCTCCAGTTCAGTTATGACCAACATTCAGTGTAAGGTGTGATAGTGAGAATTGTCAAACATTCGTTGGATAAGATATAAGATACAGAGTTGCTTCTAACAATGAGAACATGTGCTATCTATTTGTTGAATACAGGGTGAACCCTATTTAGCAAATATAGGTGACAGCTAGTAAATAGATTGCAAATATACTATACACTATAATAGTTCTTTGCGCTGTGAGAGATCATCAGATGTAATAACCATACAAACAATTATTCCCAACACTGCAATGTGGCTGATAATTGTAGATGTTAACGTGTCAGCCTAGCAGGATCTAGAGCAAGAGTTCATACCCCCCGCCATGTAATCCTTTTTCCAAACCTTTCACGGTGGTTTCGTACAGACGGACTGGCATGGCTCATGTTATAGTAAACAAGTATTATCAGCTATGAACTATGAAATTGAGAATCACCTTCTCCTCCATTCTTGACTAATATCAAGTAAAAATTAAACAACTGTTTGCCTCTCTGAGTTGTATTTTATTGCTGCTCATCAAACTTATAAGAATATCTGTTTGAACTAATTCGGCTCAAATGGTCAATGAACAGACCACAAACTTGCATATTAGTCTGCTCTAGAATGATGACCAGACGTTCAAACACAATCTATCATGTTACCTAAAACCTCACTAAAACTATTTAGCAAATGCAAGTCCAACTAAAGAGAATACTTGGTAATGGCTGGTTGCGCACTTATGATTTTGCTTACAATATAAGGGTGTATGTTGGAGTGATATAGTTATGTAGGTACCTCACAAAAATAAATTTTCCACAGCCAATAACATGCAGTTACTAATCACAAGCAGTTGGAAGGGATAACATTAGTACAGAACTTTCCTCATCGCTGGTAGCTCTTACGTTAAAAAAAATCATTGAAGTTTACTCTCTCTACTGTTGGGTACTTACCAGAACAGTCTTTGTTTCAGAATATCTCAGAGGCAGTCTCAGATTCACTATTTCTCAGATACTGAGAGGTTTTTATACTGACCTTGCAGACCACTGTTTGACCTGATTGGTCCGCTATCCTTAGTTATCGTATTGTAATCTACTTCAGAACATGTAAAAGGAAATAGCTGCACTATAACGATATGATATAAATATGTTATGATCCCGAACAAATGATATGCTACCATTATCCGTTGTGCTGAGAACTTCTATTGAGATATGATAAAGTTTTTCATAGACAGCGCTCGTATTCCTACCTTTTTTTTATATGCCAGTTGTCAGAGAATTCAGATAAAAATCCACAGTTGTTGCTTCTCGACACCATCTCTAAAGAATCCGGCCACTATTCCTTAGAAAGAAACTCTTACAACCTTGTTGTAACCAATGCAACCATAGACGATGATGGTGTGTTTGAATGTGAAGCTGGATATGACAAAAGAACTGCCCGCGTCTACATCTATGGTAAGTCACAGGTTAAATGGAATGGTTAGTATGTATCTACCAAAAATATTATGATCAATAAGATATACGCGCAGGTGTATATGTATTCGGTATATATTTGGTATATGGTATTTGACAAGGTATGCAGAGAATTAGCCCATATAATTTATATGCAATAAAGTATTTAGTTCATGGATGTGCAGTAATATTAAGAATGAATATTGATTGAACTCATACTTAATCAGTTTATTGCAGTTATTAGACTGTTTGTATTATTCATATGCCGCCGACCAAAGTACATATTATATTGTAACTGTGTGTACAACTATAGTGTATTCGACTGAAAGAAATACTAGGTATGTCTGAGGTAGACACACATTCTAAGTTGTCCACTAGATATGACTAAGGTAAACACACACTCCAAGTTATCTACTAGATATGCCTAAGGTAAACACACACTCCAAGTTATCTACTAGATATGCCTAAGGTAGACACACACTCCAAGTTATCTACTAGATATGCCTAAGGTAGACACACACTCCAAGTTATCTACTAGATATGCCTAAGGTAGACACACACTCCAAGTTATCTACTAGATATGCCTAAGGTAGACACACACTCCAAGTTATCTACTAGATATGCCTAAGGTAGACACACACTCCAAGTTATCTACTAGATATGCCTAAGGTAGACACTCCAAGTTATCTACTAGATATGCCTAAGGTAGACACACACTCCAAGTTATCTACTAGATATGCCTAAGGTAGACACTCCAAGTTATCTACTAGATATGCCTAAGGTAGACACACACTCCAAGTTATCTACTAGATATATATGAGGTAGACACATGGCGCTAGGTATTATAATGTTGTATCCTAAAAGCTGCAGGATGTCTAAAACTCTAATATTAATCTAAGCTAGAAGGAGATATTACAGTTTGTTTTGTATTAACTGAGTAACAGATACACATAAAATCGCTTTATTTTTATTACTGTTAGTGTAGTAATGAGGAATACTATATTTTTATTAATGTTAGTGTAGTAATAAGAAGCATTATATTTTATTACTGTTACTGTAGTAACAAGAAGCAATATATTTTCATCACTGTTACTGTAGTAGTGAGGAACATTGCATAAGTTGTTTTAAAAAACAAAAAAAAATTGCATGAATTTTTAAAAACAAAAACCAGCTGTTTTTCACTTGGTTGAAGCAAGCAGAAAGCCTCATCAAACAAGCGTGCACACAAGCGACTGTTTTCTGACATTCATAGTATGACATCCTTGTGCTAAGACATTTGTCTTAAATGTTTAGGCAAAATAGCAAAAAATATGCTTGTGATCATTTGTGATCCTTGTGATCACATTTTTACAGGACACCATTTTATCTGGTAAAATGATTTTTAATCTTTAGATTCACCAGAAAAGATGACTTTAGACTGGGAGCATGGTATTAACAAACCCGGTGCTGTGGAAGCCAATGCAGAATACAAATTGAAGTGCACAACAGTCCGTAGCTACCCTGAGGCCAGTCATAGATACTTCAAGGATGGAGTAGAACTCAACTATGATAACATGATGTACATCTATGAAAATGAGACTGATTCAAGTGAGATTTTGAGGCCTATTTAATAAAATGATAACTTCTACTCATTGACTATGTACTGACAAGGACCTGCTACTTGAGAATATCGTAAAGGTACTGATACATGAGTGATCACCATGCCTCCAGCTAAAAAGCTCTTGCTACTGGTGGAAGTGTTTAGTACAAAGGCAAATGTTGATGTAATAACTGCGATCCTAGCTCAGGATGCCATTAGCTCTAGTTATAGCAGTTTGTTGTAGATTAGGAATGCTCTTGCATTGTTAGTGTCTTATTGACAACTACTTCTGTTGACTGAAACAATTTTCACTACAAAAGTTGTTTGAACTGATGAGCCTGAACTATGACTCATCACTTCAAAGGACTATGACTCATCACTTCAAAGGACTATGACTCATCACTTCAAAGGACTATGACTAATCACTTCAAAAGACTATGACTCATCACTTCAAAGGACTATGACTCATCACTTCAAAGGACTATGACTCATCACTTCAAAGAACTATGACTCATCACTTTAAAGGACTATGACTCTTCACTTCGAAGGACTATGACTCATCACTTCAAAGAACTATGACTCATCACTTCAAAGGACTATGACTCATCATTTCAAAGAACTATGACTCTTCACTTCAAAGGACTATGACTCATCACTTCAAAGGACTATGACTCATCACTTCAAAGAACTATGACTCATCACTTTAAAGGACTATGACTCATCACTTCGAAGGACTATGACTCATCACTTCGAAGGACTATGACTCATCACTTCAAAGAACTATGGCTCATCATGTCAAAGGACTATGAATCATCACTTCAAAGGACTATGACTCATCACTTCAAAGAACTATGACTCATCATGTCAAAGGACTATGAATCATCACTTCAAAGGACTATGACTACTTTGAAAACAAGAATGTGTACAAATAATAGACTTGAACACTAAGCTTCATTAGGCAATTATCCACTAGACTAGAGTCGCTACAGTATCAGCCCTTTCTCCTTCGCGTCTTGCAACATCAGCCTGAGTAACCTTGATTTTGGCTTTAGGTGCTCTATATTTTAAACATATAATTCGTCTGATATATGAGGGTATTGCATATTTTTACACAGCTTATTGCAAGATGCTTCCTTATTGTAGACAATAGTCATCTTTAAGTTAAAACTTGGAAACCTTAATGTATCACTGCAGATTTCTTGTTAATCTTGGACAGAATGGAAAAACTAGCAAGTGATTATTTTGTATTTACAAAGTGTAGAGTGGTACTTGTTATACAATGACAATATATTCGATAGAATAAAGATGCTTTGGCTTTAAAATCATGATGTAATTTCTGTGGCTCTAGTTGCAGTGATGTTAGCGCAAGAAATCAGATACATTTAATCAGTTTTTGTTAACAGAGAAAATATCCTGCAATTCTATTGCTTACTTAGTAGCAGCAGCTTATATTGCAGATTACGTAAATGTGACAAGTATTCTTCCATTCACACCAAGTAACAGAGACGTGAACGAAATGAGATCAATCAGATGTGTGGCTGATTTATACAACAAGAAAAACGTCTCTTCTCTTGCCTTTGGAATTAATTGTAAGAAATGTTGAATGCTAACCGTACATATCCTGTATGTCCTGTATGTCTGTATGTCCTGTGTGTCTGCATGTCCTGTATATCTGTATGTCCTGTATGTCCTGCGTGTCTGTATGTCTTGTGTGTCTGTATGTCCTGTGTGTCTGTATGTCCTGTATGTCTGTATGTCCTGTGTGTCTGTATGTCTTGTGTGTCTGTATGTCCTGTATATTCTGTGTGTCTGTATGTCCTATGTGTCTGCATGTCCTGTATATCTGTATGTCCTGTATGTCCTGTATGTTTATATGTATGTGTGTCTGTATGTCCTGTGTGTCTGTATGTCCTGTATGTCGGTATGTCCTGTATGTCTATATGTCCTGTGTGTCTCTATGTCCTGTGTGTCTGTGTGTCCTGTGTGTCTGTGTGTCTGCATGTCCTCATAGCTCTTAATACATGTCCTGTATGTCTGTATGTTCTAACAGCTAGTAATAACATGTTTATATAGCTAGTGATACATATGCTGTATGTTTTTATTTATATAGCTGGTAATACATACGCTATAATTTTTTAGCTGCCACAAGGATCCACCAAGTCCAACTTGGAACAGCATTACTGATGTTAGCATCAGCCCTCTTTGCAAGCTAACACTACGCAAGCTAACACTCACAAAAGTCAGACAAGTTGAAAAATTGTTATTTAAAAAACTGTTGCGAATCTATCAGCTTGTTGAAATATTGAGTATTAATTTTTTGTTGTTCTTGAACACAAACTAAATGCTTGTTTGTTAATAGAATTTATTGACATCCATTTAAGATGAATGTTAGTTGACATATATAATAAAGTTGCAATGATGTAAACAAGGAACCATTTTTCTTCCTTATTGTCCAGATTTTGACTGAGAACATTTGTCACAAGAATGAATGCAATGTCATCTATGTCCGCAAAGCAGCCAACTGCAAAGTGCAATTACTGTTCCCTAATATATACCAGTAGCTATCAGTTGTGAGATCACCAAAGAAAAACTCTTCTGTCTGAATAATAGTGATGGGGATCTCAATATGACAGTAACAAGGTCTCTTCTAGAACATATGTAATAATAGGCACACCATATATCATTACAGTATTTATGTTTAGCTGAATGTCCAGCGTTGCATTACTCATGCATCGCTGGGTATTCAGCTTGTTTATATATATACATGTAGGTAAGCGAAACATTGCAATTCTGTTAAATTTAAAGACTAGTCTAAGATATACTCAGGAATCTTTTGAGTTTCATTTGAACAATTATTTAAGTCTATGTCATTGAAAGAAAATTGATTGCCAATAAAATTTGTACACAATCATTTAGATCGATCAAAAAACTGCAGGGTTGAAGAAAACCAGGTCTTGCTTCTGATGAATATGAAATATTCATGAATATTAGCAAACCTTAGCAAAGAGATTTCGAACAGACTCTAAAGTTATCGGAGATTTTTTAATCTTAATGGGATTAACTAGCGAATGGAGCTTGTGCAGCTATTGAGATGCCTTCAAAAATGGTCCTCAAAGAGAAATGTCTTGGCAGGTCACCACCCTTGTGTACAGGATTGTAATCTGAATATTGCTTACTCTTTGGTTTACAAACATATATAAAATAGCCTCAGCTAGCAGACGTAATAACCTGTACACTCACTCAATGCTTTTCATTATTAACATTGAGCATGTTTTACCCTGAATTATTCTCTGTTAGATAATTTTAGTCTTTTGCCTACTTGTAATTGGTAATAGTAGGCATTCTACTACTGCAGTTTGTGTTTAATCTGAATTTGTGGAGTGAACCAATGAATGTTTACTCCTTGTGATAGTAAATTTCTCTCCTAGAGCTATACAAATTTAAGCTTGAAACCTATCCCATAATGCAGTTGCAATATTACAACTTTCAATAATAGTTTAAGCTATGGAAGAACAATTAGTGCTTGATTTGTAAGATCTGAAGTTATCTTCTTTTTAGAGAAACACTGATAACTTCATCTATTTGTTAGAAAGTCTTAGATAAACTGCTTATTCTTACAAAGTGAGCTCATCAACCTAAAAAGTTAGTACCATAATTACTGACAAGATAGCGACGGCGAAGCGAATGTCACCTATATTTTGCTCTCTTTTTCCGGTGAAATGATATTGAAACTTTTGGATGCAATAAATCTGCTAACTTACCTCCAACTTGTCAAAGATCTCTCAATAAATATGCATTGAGAAACTGAGAAATATCTCTACCAGTTGATATCTATTGTTTGCAATTAACCTGCGATGATATTATAGCCTGTGTCCTCCTTTGCAAGTTGTTGGCATTTTCAATTTTTATTTCATTCTGAATTAAAAGAAATATTTTTGTTTTCTATCTAAATTTAACAATGTCGCATATTGCACTTATTGATATCTTTGTTACAGTTTGCAGCCAAAGCTAACTTTTTTATGTGCAATAGAAGTAGAGTTATGAGCATCGATCCATTGTAAGCCGTGTTAAGATAACCGTAAGTATGCTAATAAATAATATGCTATAAATCTGCAAATTTATAAGTTATATAACGATAATCTATCAAATGATACAAATATGTAATCATGAAAAAGTGACCTAAACGAACCATACTTGTATTACATGTAGAACCAAAAATTAATGTTTTTAAAACAAAAATATTTCTATCGTTTGCTCAGATAGCTGCGTTCTGATTGTTGCTTTTGTTGGAACGAACATCTTCTAGTTGTCCAATACCTTTCACAATACGTTCTGGCCTCAAATCTTCTTCTGCATTTCTAAACTAGTCGATATTAGTGTCCAAACTATCTTTTGGCATTGCAAAACTTTTACGCGATGCATTTAACACAAATGCAAAACGTAAAAGTTTGCTCGCTATAAATAACCTTTGGACCAAAACTTGCAAACCGATTTTATATGCGTGTTCTTCAAAGTATTTGTAAAACCGCGTTAACCAAGTAACTATTATTAGCCTGAAACAATTAGTAATTATTTCTATGGCATTGCTTTCAAAGTTCATCTACCATCGTAAATTTAAACTGTTTTTTATAGATGTGAGCTACTTCGAAGTAAAAGACCGCGTTAAACAAGGAACTACTTATTAGCCTGAAACAGATATTAATTATTTCTATGGTGTTGCTTTCAAAGCTTTAACGAAACAAAAGTGAGAAGCTTTGGAGTTGGGCAACAAAAGAATTGATTGTTGTTATAGTGGAATGTGGGGTTCTCAATTACTCAAACTAACCAAGGGGTGAGAATTAATAACAGAAACAAACTGACCCACACTCTATTACAACACAGACTCCTAATATTGGAGGTCGCTTGCAGAAAGAGTTTATTCATTTATTAACTTATTCTTAAAAGACACTAATTATTTTTGTTTTTAATTGAAGAAATATTCAAAGGAACGATTATTACATGAATACATTTATTATTAAATTCAAAATGAAAGTATACAGAATTACAACATACCTGTTATGTAGTGAGGGAGCACAGTGAGTTGATCACTCTTTCTGGGATTTACGCAACCCGTCACGACAAGCGTGGATTTTTGGTTTTGACGTAGTCAGCAGCAGGATCTCACGTCTAGTCACTAGGCATGAAAAAGAGAAAAGCAAGAGACAAAGAGCATCCGTAAGAGGTCTGACTTCTCCGAGCATCAGATGGTGTAGACAGGATCACTCAATGGTCACGACCAAGGGGCGGGGTGCGGGGGATGAGAAGTATCGGTAGACTACTCCATCAAAAAAGAACTTGGCTATCATAAATGATCCAAGACCGCTGGTGTCATTCTATTGGCTAAAGACAAAAATCGTCAACGTTAGGTCAATTCAAACATCAATCGCGATGTGAGATGGATAGGTACCAGTACCGTAATGCAATGCGAGCGACGCAAAATAACCCGGTGACGGCGCATTGCTCTATGAGCTATCCAAAGCAAAATGTCAACTCCAAGTCTCAACTGATAACTGAAAACTACCGAAATCAGATATAACATTGTTATTAATGTAAACGATTCATCATTAATACGATATTGGGAACACTTTTCTACTGATCACTTGATATTATGGGCTCATGAAGATCAGAGATAGTCAAAGTGGTGGTCAAATGGAGGTGGCGTTCAAATAGAGGGTTGCGCTCTATTTTTGACCTTTCTCTCGTAGTGGCATTCAAATAGAGATAGCTTTCAATTAAAGGTTTTACAGTATAAATCATTTAATCAGTTCTACATACATATATATATATATGTATATATATGTATATATATATATATATATATATATATATATATATATATATATATATATATATATATATTTGTCCTAGCAAATAATAGATATAGCAGTACTCAATGACTACAATATAGCCAGCGAAGAAAGAGAAAAGGTAGAGAAATATCTCCCTATTGGAGAAGAGATTGAAAACTGCTGGGATGTACGAACAACTGTAATTCCAGTAGTCATTGGAGCACTGGGCACAAAAATGCGCATAAAATGTGGCTTGCCCAAATACCGACAGCAATCAACTCAGGTGAGTTGCAGAAAAGTGTGCTATTGGGAACAGCTAAGATCTTGAGGCGAGTGCTCAAACTCCTAGGTCTCTGGTAGGAGACCCAAGTTAGAGCAGAAATTACCACCTATATGGGTTAACCAGGGTGAGGAAACAATATATATATATATATATATATATATATATATATATATATATATATATATATATATCAGTCCGGTAGATAACAGACTGATAGCAAAAAGCTGTAGAGTGTCAAAATTAAGCGAGGCATCTATCAAGGTGACTCCCTATCACTGTTGGTCTTCTGCATATGCCTAAACCCTTTAAGCAATATGCTGGAGAAGACTCAATATGGGTACTAGTTCAAGAGTGGCACCAAGATAAACCACCTCTTCTACATGGATGACATCAAGCTGTACGCTAACAAGGAAAGGGGCTGTGATTTGCTAATACACCTTACTCAAGTATACAGCAAGGACATCGGAATGACCTTTGGTATTGGGAATGCGGAAGGCTAATTCTCAAGAAAGACCATTCTGTGCTCACAGATAGCCTAAAATGCTAAATGGTACCGTCAAAGATACAGAAGAAGGGTACAAGTACTTGGAGATTATGCAAAGCAATATCAAAAATAAAGCCGAAGTACGTCACAAAGCCATTGCCAAATACAAGAAATGCGTTCGGCAGGTCCTACGAAGCCAGCTCAATGCCAGGAATCAAGTCATAGCAATAAATACCTACACACTGCCAGTAATGCGAGACCCAGTGGCATAATAAAGTGAATTGAGGAAGCCATCAAGGAAACAGATATAGCAACTCGCAAACTGCTTACGATGCATGAAGCACTCCACCCAAAATCTGATACTACTAGATTGTATCTCTATAGGAAAGATGGAAGTAGGGGACTCAAAAGTGTACACCAGACAGTGAAAGAGGAAGAACAAAGCATTAAATCCTATGCAGCTTCCATGGCCACCTCAGATGAGTTGCTAACTGAATTTCAATCGGCTGCTCTGACAATGGGAGCTTTGCAGTGATGATGAGGAACTTGACTGGCACATCAAACCTCTTCATGGTGCTTACCACCGACAAATATCTAGGGTTGGCAATCTTCACCAGACATATATGTGTCTAGACAAAGGAAACTTAACGGCCAATACAGAGTCGATACACATGGCAGCCCAGGAGCAAGTGCTCCTAACAAAGCAACTCCAAACAAAAATCTATCACACTAGAAATGATCCTAGATGCAGACTGTGCAAAGATGCACCTGGGACCATCCAACACATCATCAGTGGATGCAAGCATCTAGCAGGAAACGCATACACTGAGCAGCATAATCGAGTTGCAGGTGTTGCGTTCAGAAGTCTATGTAATGAGTATGACCTAATAAACCACAACAGTGATGGAAAGCTCCTGATAAGGTCAATGAAAATGATTGTGCTAACATCATCTGAGACTTCTACATCTGGACTGACAAGCATGTCCTAGCAAACCAACTATAGTGGTGGTAGACAAAGAGAATAAGAGGGCTACTATAATAGGTATAGCAGTACCTATTATACTAGTCCTAGAGCGTAAAAGGGGCGGAACCTAATGAAGAAAAGCACACTATTTATATATATAAATCTCAAAGTTAACTGTGTGTCTGCGCGCGTGCGTGTGTAGTTTGGTTTGAACTACTATAACTATTAACATGAAGAATCCGTATCACAGAAGATTTGATCTCAGAACCTTCCGTTTGCCCGACAAATACCTTACTAATTTAGCTACGGGAGATTGATAGATTCACCAAGTGATATATGTTGCTATGTTGGTGAAAATACACTACCGCTCGTCGTTACCACGCAACATAATTTTATGCTTACTCTCATGGCTCTTATTAATAAGCTTACTCAAATTAGCCATTGGCAATGTGCCAGGCTAATGGCGAGTGGCAGGCAACTACTCTACCTCTAATTGTTTACAAATTGATTTTAATACCCGTGCAACACTGTGCTTTCTGCTGGTATATATATAGAACTGACAAAAGTTTTTAGTAGTTTTGATGCATCGTTCCTGCATGCTTGTTTGTACTTCAACTTATAACTACCGTAAAACCTCTAGTTGACCACCACCTCTATTTGAACGCCTCCTCCATTTGGTTGCCACTTTGACAATCTTTACTAATTTATAATATCAAGTGATCAGTAAAGTGTCCACAAAACAGTATTAATAATGATTCGTTAGCTTCCATAACAATTGATTCTCTTGTTGTCCAACTCTAGAGCTTTTCGCTTTTTTCCATTGAAACTTTGAAAGCAACACCATAAAAATAATTATTAATGATTTGAGGCTAATAGTAGTTTTTTGTTTAACACGGTTTGATACTTCGACGCACATGTATTATATATAAAACTGTTTACATTTATGATGGTTTACGAACAACGAGTTTTAAGCTAAAGGTTGCGCTTGGCGAGTAAAACTTTTATGCGTTGCACTTAGGCTAAATGTCATGCGCAAATTTTTCTCAATCAAAAAATTATTTGGACACTAATATTGACTAGTTCAGCATTGCAGAAGAAGAATTGAGATCAGAAAAAATTGTGGAAGGTATTGGACAACCAGAAGATGTTCGCTTCATTGAAAGCAACAATCAGATCGTATGAAAAACAAAAAAATGATGCAAATATTTTTGTTTTAAAAACGTAATTTGTGTTTCCGCATGTATTATAAGTATGGTTCGTGGTGGATAAACCCATTCAGATGATTTGGGTTAAAGTCAAAGTTACAGCTTGGAGTTAGGTCAAGGCAAGCCTGCTTTTATGTCAGCTGTAAATGTCAAAAACGTTCTGTAAGGATCTCGCGTGCCAACCAACTTCACGTGACTGGATCCTGTACTCGACTACTTCTATTCATGAACCTCTCGTGGTAAGTTCAAATATAACATGGTGCAGCGCAGCGGGATAAGAGAAACATAATTAAATATGCGCACTTTTTATATATATATAACTTGCGAACAACATAATTTTTTTAAATTTCTAATTTTCATAGCGCATTGCTTTGTTGAAATTTTTATCGTTTTCCTGACAGTTTTCGATGTGTTTCGTGCATCGATTCCTCCTACGAAGGGCTGGCGGTAATGTGTGCTCTTGTTGGTGGCGTTAGTGTTACAGGTGTAGTGGTGTATCGTGGTGTATCGTGGTGCCAGTGATGGTGTGTATTTGTGGTGATTGTGGTGTATAGCTTCGGTGTAAGTGTCTTTTTCTGTGTCAGTGATTATTTTGGTGTCGTGTTAGTGTAATATTTTCTTTGTTAAACTTTGTGCTTACTGATTGTGGTACTCTACTCATGCACATTGTTAGTGGTGTTACTTTGAGATTGTTTATAGTACCATGTTTAAGTGTTGTGATGTTGTACCGAGATTTTCAATTATTATTTAAAACTGCATTTGGAATTTTCCGTCATGAGTACTAGGAGAGATTTATCATCTTTTCCTACGCTAATGTTTTCCCCTTCTGATATGACTCGATTGTTCAAGTCTTGACTATCACAATTAAAAATTGCTTTGAACTGACCACTTTGTCACTAGGTAAAGAAACCGTTTTAGCCGGCAAGTCAATAAGTTCTGTGATAGAACTAAATTGTTAGCGTTACTGGGTGCCATAGGCAGTGAGGGTATTGAATTGTTAGACCTTAAGATTTGACATCGAATCTGATGGTGAAAATGCTTATGGAGATGCTTTGAAATTGTTGCAAGATCATTTTGAGCGTGAAGAAAATATTTGTGTTAGAACTAAGAAATTTGTTACTGTAACACACGCTATGAGGGAAAATGCTTTAGATTACTTGCTCAAAGTTGAGAAATTAAGCAGAACCAAGGGTTTTGGAGAAAGGGAAAATTTACGTGAGTGTTTTTAGTAGCTTTGGCTGTAAACGGCCCTGGAGATTTGTCAGCTCATATGCAGTTGCTGCAAGAAAGTACTTTGTCGTGGAAAGATTTAGCTTCTAAATTGAAGAGCCTGGTGCTAAAATTTCTCAAGTCACAAAATGGCCAATTGCAGAAAAGCAAATTTAAAGTTAGAAACTTGTTGTGAAATCAGAGAAAGGTCACTAGGCACCCTTTACCTACATTACCAGGCTTATAACTATCACTACATTCACATTGTAAGTTCCTTAGATCTCCTTGTACTATTGGAATCATAGATATAGTAAACCCTACATGTATGATATAGAGTTGATATGTATATGGTATTTGTTTGTATATGATATCTGATATGTATTGATATAGGATAGGGTTGATATATATGATATCTATGGTTTACTATATCTATGATTGGATTGCAAAAGTCTGAGACGTTTTTTAAGGACTTGAGTACTTTTAGTGCAATGACTCGGGTTTTTGAAAGGATTAACACACGTTTATTCATGTACGATGACAATGAGAATGACAAGGTAAACAGCAGATGTAAAGAACAGCAATGTCAGATTAACAGGCTGCATAATAAAACATTTTTCTAGCCCATTCTCGATGAGTTTCTAGAGGTTTTTTAGCACTTGAAATTAGAAGTTCCGGAATAGCAGCTTCATCTAATTGCTCGGCCATTGTTGAATGTTCTGAACAGAGCCGTGTGATCACATGACCCAAAAGCCTCAATTTGATTGGCTGCTCGAGGACTTCAGTACTTTGACTGCATCAGTATAGAAAGTTTTGGTTTACCTTTGTAATTAATACAGGACTTGATTAATTTTTCATGCTTTCATGCTTATTTTTGGTGTTGTTGGATTTAGGTGGGTATGCTTTAACATTCTACAGTAAAAACTGCAGTTGGCCAAAATTGGGATGTGAGTATTTTTAACACTAGGCTCTTCAATTAAAAGCTATAAATTTGGCCAAATCAGACAAGTTGAAAAGTCTGTTAACTGAAATAAAAGCTAATCAATTTAATGCTACTAGTAATGTATCAGAAATAGATGCTGATAAATATGCTTATGGTTTTAGTTGCGGCACGAGTGCTGGCAATGAAGCCGGTGCTTATTCTGTCTCAGTAAGGCCACATAAGGGGTCTTCTAATTATGGCTCACAACAGCAGGGTCATAGTGGATATCATAAATATGATTACCGCTCTGGTTACAGACCTAAAGATTCTAGCAGATCTAGTGTTGAAAGCAATGGTTCCGATGTGAATAAGAATAAATATCCCAACAAGTATAGTAAAGATAAACGCTTTAGTTATTCTCATTATCGTTCCCGTGACTTGAGTGCTTCTAGTAGAAAGCAGCAGAGGAGGTGATGACAGCCACAGGTCACCTAGCTCAAGGTATTACGTGCGTTACAACTATCCTGTGTGAGACAGTAGAACTTGTTACCACTGTAAGAAAGAAGGAAATCAGGTAAGAAATTGTCTAGATGCTCACTGTTTTACATGTAATGTACAAGGACACACTTCCAAAGACTGTTCGGAAGAAAAGCGATCTAGTCCACAGAGGCAAGGTTATCGCAGTGATACTAATAAGAGTCCTGATAGACATTATCACAGTCCACATAGATAAAGTCATAGAAGTTATAGGGATAATAGTAAAAGTCCTTGTAGAGTGCGGTTTACAAAAGAAAATCAATGACTCTATGGCAGTAGTAATACCATAGTTAGCACTATAAAAGTGAGTGGTATGGATATAGATTTCCCTTTTGATACTGGTGCCAAAGCTCCTGTTTTGACAGAAAAATTTAGTCAATTCTTAAAGGTTGACTTGCAACAAAATTCACATTACAGTTATTTGGTATCGAAAGGTTCACCATGTCTTACTCTGCTGTGTTGTAGGTGCAAAATCTGTAGAAATGTAATTACAAGCTCTTAAAAACTAAAAAACGAACAGTTGACCGCAGCCATCATAAAAATACCATAGGTTGGAATCTCTTTATTTCGATGATGTACTCCAACATTGTGGTTTTTGTTTGTTGACACGTGATAATATCATGGGAAATGAAAGGCCAATAAAAGGCTCAATATAAAACGCCTCGTAGCACTAATTTATAACAAACGCTTCACGTTCTACCGCAAAGCCCTTGCCAATTATAGATGCTTGCTACTTTACAGTTTTGTTTCGGCTTGGTCTAATCATCTAGTCGTAACCTGATCATGTGATCCATACTTCCTGTCAAATGGTGCGAACAATTTTTGCAGGATTTTTTTGATATCACAGGTGACCAACAGGCTCTTCATGTTTATTAGAGGATGATATGCGCTCTTTCGAGCTAAAGTTGAAAAGTTTAACAAATTTTTACGGCATGTTTTGAGATACCAGTGCTCAAAGTGACAGCATTACAATGATGATGAAAGAGACTTGTAAGGACAATAGACATGATTTTATTGAATGCGTGAAGTATATTTGTGAAAATATTTCGCCGAATGAGGTTGCATGAAAATGTAAACAGATGCTATCGTGTTCAACTACAGTCTATTTGAGCCGTTTTATGCATTTATTACAGTCCTATTTACATGGAATATTAAAAATGAATGTATATTGAAACTCAATATATCTATCATTGTAAGACAGTCAGCAGACTAGTGCGATTTCTGTGTTTGTTTGGAGCTGACCATAATTTTGATGTTAGGTGTTGTTGTAGATAGGGCACACCGTAGGTCAGCTTCTACTTCCAGACGGTTTCTAGATTTGCTCTGTATGGTTAGCATTACAGAAAATGCTGACTCGCAAAGATATGTGGAAGCAAATGGTATGAGCATCTTGAAAGTGGCCAGGTTTATGTTGGGATACAATTTTTGGGCCTGAACCCAAACGTTCTCTATTGATAGCTCTTTGAAGTCATCTTTTATTGCAGAGTTGTTTGTCAGCTCCAAAAACTCCTTCTGAAGCTGTTCCGCAATCTCGTGGACATTGCGCCTGAAAGGGTTTCGGGTAAGGCTCATCAATTGCTCTGTCCTAGGATCTAACTTTGGGAAATATCTCTCAAACTCTGCTATCAAGCTGTGCAAGTGATGCTTTATGTCGGTTAGCAAAGAAGCGGAAGGAGCTTTCTTGTCAACTAATGAATGCGGAACTAGAAATGAAACTCTTACATTCCCAGTAGCCAGTCTTTCCACCCAGAGTTTGAGCTTGTCCTTGAATGCATTGATACTATCAGTTACATTCAACACATTTCTCTCTCTACCTTGCATCTTTGTGTTCACTTCATTGATTGAACCAAATATGTCAACCAGGTAAGCAAGACACTAATGGAAGCCTTCCACCTGCATTGAAGCCAGTAGTTTGGGTTTGTTATGAGTTTTCAAGAACTCATTGAGCTCTGCTCATAGATAGAAGAAACGCAGAAGCATGGTAACCTTTGATAACCATCGAACTTTGGTGTGGAACAATAGTGATGAGTGCACAGCATCCATATCTTCGCATAAATTGTGGAAAAGACGTGTTTGCAAGGCAGAGCCTTTGATAAAGTTTACTACTTTAATCACTGACAAAAGGTGTTCCTGCAATCCTTTGGAAAGAGTTTTTGCTGCTAGTGCTTGTCTGTGAATGAAGCAACAGGTACTCACCACTAAAGGATTCTTTTCTTTTATCAACTGTGCAAATTCAGTACGACAGCCAAGCATGGCTGCAAACTCCAATTAGTTTGCCCCAGTCCAGGTGTTCTTTGCTGAAGAAGTCGGAAACCATGTTCATAACATCAGCAGCTGTGGTGGTCTCTGTTAGAGGACTGCAGAGCAGAAATTCTTCCTCAATTGTCTCTCTGTGTACATAGCATGCAAACACCATCAGCTGTAAAATGCTAGCAACATCAGTGGACTCATCAAGTCGAATGGCGAACATGGGAGATGACTTGATCTTTTCAATTACTTGCCTCTTTATGTCCGCAGTCATATCATCGATCCTCGATTTCACTGTGCTTTCTGAGAGGGATAAATCAGCTATCTTTTGAGCGGCTGTGTCTCCGAGAATAATCTGAGTACACTCCAGCAGACAAGGTTTAACTAATGTTTCACCAATGGTGTGTGGCTTCTCATCTCTGGCGATACGGTAAGACAGAGCATAGGATGCCTCGGTAATGGCCTGTGCCTGGATATGAAAGCTGCCAGTGGAATCCAGTTTTGCTCGCTTGAGTTCTCTCTCTTTAGCTTCAAAGAACGGCTTTGATTTATCCATGTGTTCTGCATGTTTAGTTCTTAAGTGTTGCTTAAGTTTATGTGGTTTCATGGAGTCATTAGCGAGCACTTTCATGCACAAGACACATTGTGGTACTTTGATGCCGCTTTTAATCATACAAGTAAATCCATAGTTAAAGTAAGAATCATCATATGTTCGTCTTTTTGTCTTTGACATTTCTAACACCTACAATATGGGATATGCAATCAAAATATTTGAATAAAATTTAATGTTTGAATGAAATTTCAATATCTACATGAGCAAAACATCATACAAATGTTAGGCTACAGAGCAAATTGTCAAGATGTTATACGTTTATGCAAACCAAGTCGGTAATTGAACAATTAATATTGCAGGTATGTATATGCATGTAGTGTAGCAATCCTTACTTTTCCACAGTTTTAGATCTTGGCTTTGTTGAAACTACTGAAATTCATTGACTCCTCGCTGCCCTTTATATAAGAAAAATTGGTGCCACAGAAATCCCCTTTGGCAAACTGCCTAATTCCCCCCTTAAATCCCAAAATTCCACCCCTGGGGGGGGGTGGGGGGGGGGTGGGTTGACTTACCCCCTGGTTAAGAACCACTGGCATAGTTAGACATTGTTGCAAAAGTAATGAAGTTGTCTCCTCTTCGTGACGACATTTCCGTGTAGGAGGATTATTTTAGTGAATCAAATACTGTAATTTAAGATACTATCCGGTTGGTCCGGGACTTCCGTTAAAAGATAAATATAAGTAGTGCCTACGGTTTGCTGATACGCATCAATTTCTTTTATTATTTTTATTTGGTTGATTACCAGTCTAAAGTTACGTTTCAAAATGGATTACTGCGATTTTACACTAGCAAAAGTTACTTCTTAATGTGTAATGCGATGCATATCTCTTAGTATTGGATCATTTACACACAGCGTATCAGACCTTCACACAACCTTCGAAACATCAATGTGTTAAAGTTTATTCTATACAGAGTTAGCAAATCTGTTTTAAAGTTATTTATGAATTTTTTTTTTCTAAAACTTCGATGTTGTGTTCTTTCATAACATCGATTATAAGTGCAACTTCGATGATAATCAGTATCACTTATAATTAAATTTATGCCCAGGTTTAGCTTACTATGTCATATGCATCTTTTGTGTTTTTAATTTTAAATCTTTTGTTGTCAAAATTGCATGGTCATAAAGTCGTTTCAACTATTAATGCAGTATTACCATAGCTGTAATCGTATTTGTATCAGTTTGCTTTTGAGTGTGTAAGTTTTCAGAAATAACCCAATAGCCAATTTCGAGTTTACTAAGAGCATGCTGCGCTATTTCTAGGAAAAATCAACTTTGTAGGCACTAGCTGTCGCGGAAACCTAGTGTTTGATTTGGCTTAGCGAGTGTGTAATAGGTCTTCTCAATAATATGATTTGATTAGATTTTCTTGCACTGTAGATGGACTCTTTACTAAATAGACTTTCATCTAGTTATTCTTGTTACAACAAAATTAGTTGTTTTTTACTAAAAGTATGTGATTTGCAGCAACCTACGAAAGAAAGTCTCTTTGTAGACTAAGCTTTAATTACACTTTATTAGATCTTAACATTCAGAGTTGGTATCAGAGTTGCACAGAAGTATCTTCTAGTATCAGAAGTAAATGAATATAGGTGAAGGGCATCTAATAATGTATTTAAAATAATGAATTTATTTTTGTACAATCCACATAGATATTGTCAAAAGCTGCAATATCATTAACCACACTAATTTTTTTAATGGTTTTGTCACAGGTGGAACTCTTTAATAGCTATTCAAAGTTAGAAGTTTAGAGAAATTTTAAATGTAGTTTTTGCATTTTTGTATAATTAAATCCCTAACTGATAGACAGTCTTTTTTCTAGAACATTTCAGTTTAGGCTTCATCACTGTTCTCAAAAATTGACACGTTGTTTGAACAGATGATGTTTCTAACAGGTACAGCTTGGTTTTTGAGATTGTTAGGGGACTGCAAAAGGTCTAGGTCAGTAGAAAGCGCATATGTATTATGTAGTTGCTATAGATTTTGTTGTTGCAACTTATCACTCTGTGAAAAAATTTTGTAGTCTTATTTTTGTCAAGGAGTGCTCATGGGTCAGCTACCATCTCCCATTTTGCTGACTCCACTTAGCTAAAACTCAACTATGTCTCAATACTCTTCATTGAGGAATCTTGGAAACTTCAATGATGATATGGACATCCAGTTTGACAAAGATGTCGAGATAGCAATAGAACTAAGTCGCATCTCTGCTGCCCAGGAAAATGAACGTAGACAAAAGTTAGTGATAGCAGTACATACAAAACCATTTAAACAAAATATCATTATTCTTGGCATCGCTTGTTTTTGTATTAAGATTGGAATAAACAGATGTAATTTGGTCATGGTTAATATTACAGATTGGGTCTACCTTTATTGACATCTGACAATGGAAGTGAATTTCCTCGCTCGCAGTCCTTTCCTGATGCATTAAATGCTGAGCCAGTTACAGTCAAGCCTGGTTCTAGACCAAGGATACCCACACCTACCTCTTTTAGTCAAAATAAAATCACCCCAAATTGCGAAACATCGTTGAACAAACCTGCTGCACGTCCTCGTCCACGTCCATCAAGCACAGGTCGCAGTGCTTCTCCAGCGACAGTATCAGCAAGACCCGAAGGCATTATAGTCAATGCTAACATTGATTCATCTGATACGTGTGTAAGAAAATCATACCCTTGGGATTCTTTCTCGAGAAGTCCCAATCCTGTTGCAAATAGCAAAACTACTAATCAAATGGCATTAGGGGAAGCCTTTGAGATGAGTTCTGATACAGACCCATTCGCAGTTTCTCAAACATTACTAAATCCATTTAAGGTTCCAACATCAACGGAGTCGGCCGACACTTGCCCAGCGACATCAACGTCAACTGCAACTCCATTTGATTCACTGAATTTGGATACAATGTTCTCAAACACTCCCTTTGCGCCAGAGTCGAGTATTTTGGAGGTATGTATTCTGGGCTGAATATTACTTCATATATGTTTTTGTTTCGCAATTTCAATGCTAATAATCGATGGAAAATAGTTTGACAAGTTTCAACCAAAATTGTTGCGCAAGGGAAATATTAACGATTTGTTGAGCTTGAAAGTTCTAGGTTTACCTGTTTTAGATAGTCTAACCTATAACTACAGTATATTTGAATTCTAACAAAATTGCACTTGCATAGAACGTTGGTGAAAATGAGAAAAAAACCACCTGGGATGTTATGCATAGCCTGGGTGGTGTTTTCCCAAATGGATCTTTTAGTATGTATTGATTAAGGTTTGTATAACACTGTCACTGTTGTTAAATAAAGTTATAATACCACAAATCTGCAAAAATACACCCAAAAATGGTTCTGTCATGATAATTAAGGTATTTAATATACTAAACAATTGATAAATACATAAAATAACTTCTAAAGTACTGTATTTGATGTCTTTGATGTCGTCTAATAAGTAATATATTTCACCTCGTACATCAAAGCACACTGGTATCCTTTGTTATTTTACAAGTATCTGCGGGTAAAAAAAAAGTTAGGTTGTTTGAAAATTCCAAAAGCTGTTCTAAACATATTGTTAATTATTGTGTGCATAGATAGCACAAGCTGAAGGCGAACATTTGTCAATCACCAGTGGTAGTTGAAATGTATTCCAACGTATTCCATGAATCCAACAGCCTCACTTCTTTCCGCCACTCTATGTCAAACAAAGAGCTGCGCTAAATTTAATAAACCACACTTTAAGCATCATTTTTCACTTTATTGGCTAACAAAACACTTTGAGAATAGTATATGGAACAGAAAGTGAAAAGCTAGTAATATCCTTTGCAAATGTGAACGGATTAAATGGTTATTTCCTTTCTGTTGATGTGAGTTGTTGTCTTTTGTTCTGTGAGCTCTATTAAATACGAAGTTAATATGAAATGATATGAGGCTTTGATGCCAAAATGATGACTTTTAATGACAAATTTACATTTGTACCTGTAGATATATACATGTGTATATAAAATAATTTAAAACAAGATAAGAATTTTGACTATTATATTTACACTACTAATAGTTTCGTGTTAAAAAACAGCTTTTCTCACCCCAATTTATTGTTACTTCGTACTTTTACTATTGCCATCAATTTGTGAATTTA
This sequence comes from Watersipora subatra, assembly GCF_963576615.1. Taxonomy (NCBI): domain Eukaryota; kingdom Metazoa; phylum Bryozoa; class Gymnolaemata; order Cheilostomatida; family Watersiporidae; genus Watersipora; species Watersipora subatra. The sequence goes on from NC_088711.1 coordinate 29,133,752, forward strand.
CAGTGCTTGCATGCCTCATTATAAGATCACTGCCTAGCTTGTATGTTCCTACGTGTGTATATATAAGCTTCTGAGCATAAATAAATGTCACCTGATGAGTGTTTTTTAACACGAAACTATTAGTAGTGTAAATATAATAGTCAAAATTCTTATCTTCTTTTAAATTATTCTATATGCACTGCCTTTACGGCATTGAGCACTTTTTTAGTCAGGAGATTTCCCCTAGATATATTAGTACACGTGTATATATGATTATATGTATACAATATATATTAGCTTTCTACTTCTTGTTTTATATGCTATTATACAAGTGTTTAAAGGATGGTTTATTTAATTATATACCTGTATATACACACTTCGTTAGGTATAAATCTCATTTCATCAATATTTTTTGCATCTAAATGCGCACAGAAATGTTCAGATATTGTAGACTTGTTAAGTACTGAGAAGTGTTTAGGTAAGTCTAGGCTAGAAACTTTATTCCATCTCGACATATTATTCAGACAGTTCCTAACCGACCCCGTGCCGATTCCTCTTCTAATCTCATTGCTCTCTCTCCGATGAACAAAGAAAAGATTCAAACTCACTACAAACTTAACCTTGACAGCTTGTATGCGGCATCTAACCGCAATTCTCTTGGTAGTAACATGACGGCATTAGCACCTCTGACTGAATCACAGCAGCCCACAGGAACCTTGACTCAGTCCATGAGACAATGGCAGACTACCAACCGTCAGAGTACTCCAGGGTCTTCAGTCTTTTCTACCAATTCCAAAAGTGGTGAACAGCCGCTGCTGTTAAATTTCTCTTCAAATGATTTGCTGCATCCACGAAGCTCAGAAGACTTATTAACTGTCACGGATGACCCAGTGATAGACGAACCTTCATTTCCGATGCCTAAAACCAGAGCTCCAGGGCTGCCAATTCCTCCACCTTTACCGGCTAGGATAAAAATAAAGCCATCTTTACCTAATGACGACCTTTTAGACTTGAAACAAGGACTTGACCTTGAGAAAGTAAGTTGTGGTTTGGTGGATGCATGATTTGTTGCTTTGTACTTGATGAAGAAACAAAGACTTTACATTTGTAGCGTTCCGACTTTTATCATGCTTTAGTCTTTCACAGGTTTCGAGTGTTTCCCTGTTTGACCCTTTATTCTCTCCACCGGAAGACCAAAAAAAAGATTTCGATGAGCAACTTACCGATTTGAATGCAAGAATGAGTGTTAAATCGGTTTTTAAAGTGATAAGTGCAGAAGGTAAGTGAATATTTTGACATCAACATCAAGTATGTTTGTGGTCTGTGCAATGACATATGCAGCAGGCAGTTACATATACATTATTCACACTGCTTTAAGGCTTTATGTACTACGTAAGTATGAGACTAGAGAGGACTTGCAATGGACCTCTTGTTTTGGAATAGCAGACTTCTGTTGAAAATTTGCTACATTGTGTGTATGTTCAACATGTTTTGGTGTTTTGAGCTTATTCAAAGTGGTCAATATAGCATGTTATTTTTTGTTGAAAAGCTTGCACAACTAAATGTATGCCATGAATCGTTCCGCTCTGTTATAGAAGATGAAGACATACCGGAGTCACAGCTGCAGGATCCCTTCTCATATGAGGAACTCAGCATGTCTCTAATGACAACAAAAGTGCTCAGTAAGCGTATTAATATAGTTCATTATTTGTAGTAATGAATGGAAAGGTTCTAAACAAGTCTGAATTTTCCAATGTTGTCAAACCGCGCTTCTTTTAGGGAGCCATACTACAGTAAATGCTCCTACAACGTACATAATCGGTTCTGAGAATGTTTACAACATAAGGATTTGACAATATATCAACATTAAAATTCATGTAAATTGCCTAATCAGCTCCAAGGTGGTTCCAAACTCACCTCTTTAGCCTGTCAAGTAAGAAAAACTAAACTAAACCTTTTAATTTAATGACTTTACATTAGATTAAAAGGTTGGTGGTATTATTGGTTTGTATTGACCATTTTTTTCCTTATGTCTTTCACTTGTTGTAGGGTTAATGATTACAGTATTTTTTTGCTAAGTTAAAAGGAGGGCACACTTTCAATGTCTATTTCAATTGATTTTTTTCACTCACCTCTTGACAGCAAGGTTTGTGCTGCAAAGAAAAAACTTGTGTATGTCTGAAATGAATTATAAAAAATATACATTTACTATCGTAAGAGCTGTCTATCTGTAAGTCTGGTTTTCTAAAACCAGGATTAGAGGTTAACATGAAAGATTGATTACATTGAAACTCCAAATTATGACATTCAGATTGGTAGATCGACACACTAACATCTTCACCAATTGACTCCTTTAGGTATTTTTGAATAATAGTGTAGCTACGTATTGTCATTGCTTTATTTGTACTCCTGACGATATTGCACGTCATGCTAGACTTTGAGAGTACTAGTATATATTGTATAGTAGAGATACACACCTATACGTCATTTTCTCTCCAAATGCAGCAAGAGAGAAAGCGACATTTTCAAGGTTAACTATAGGACATTCATTATTATTATTGTACTCTTGTTATTATTATTGTACTCTTGTTATTGTTATTGTACTCTTGTTATTATTATTGTACTCTTGTTATTATTATTGTACTCTTGTTATTATTATTGTACTCTTGTTATTGTTATTGTACTCTTGTTATTATTATTGTACTCTTGTTATTATTATTGTACTCTTGTTATTATTATTGTACTCTTGTTATTATTATTGTACTCTTGTTATTATTATTGTACTCTTGTTATTATTATTGTACTCTTGTTATTATTATTGTACTCTTGTTATTATTATTGTACTCTTGTTATTATTATTGTACTCTTGTTATTATTATTGTACTCTTGTTATTATTATTGTACTCGTGTTATTATTATTGTACTCTTGTTATTGTTATTGTACTCTTGTTATTCAAATTGAATTTGAGGACTTGCCCAAACTTGATGCTTATGTCATATGAAAGTTTTTACGTAGTACGGAGCAGAAACTCTACATGAATTCATTGCGTTAGTGTTAAATTCACACTTTAGGTTTATGTTCTATAAGCGCCTTAAAGATGTCTACAGATACATGTATAATGTTAACACATTTGCTTATAAGGTTTTTGCTTAATATAATATTTAAACGCACAAGCTTTTTAGGTGCCAAAGAGCTGAAGACCTCCGTTCAAGCTCAGTTGGACGCTTGAACCAAGGTCTTCTATAAACATTCACAACAATTAGCTATGAGAGATCACATGACAAATATAATAATAATAATAATAATAATATCCAGCTAACAAAAATGCTTTTGATCATCATAAATGCTTCTGAGGTAATGCAGTCAGTAAGCTGGTAATGGTATGCTCGTAATGGTATGCTCGTAATGGTATGCTCGTAATGGTATGCTCGTAATGGTATGCTCGTAATGGTATGCTCGTAATGGTATGCTCGTAATGGTATGCTGGTAATGGTATGCTCGTAATGGTATGCTCGTAATGGTATGCTCGTAATGGTATGCTCGTAATGGTATGCTCGTAATGGTATGCTCGTAATGGTATGCTCGTAATGGTATGCTCGTAATGGTATGCTCGTAATGGGAACTCATGTCCATTCGACAAAGGTCACTGTGACAAACTTGAATAGGTCGTGTTTTCAACTTGGTTAATTTATTGGTTTTGAATAATTTTTGAACTGTTGCATGCTGCGTGTTGTCTGGTACACAACTAAACCGCTTTGTAGAATATGTAAGATATGATGTTCAAACTTTTCAAAACTTTCGTTTTTAAGAGAAAAAAGGCGGTGAAAATAGAAAAGAAAAACGTAATACTAGCAAAACATAAACATATACGCCACGTTTAAACTTCTCATAAAATACATCATATCTTATCACTATAGCCTTCTAACCTACTCATATCTTATCACTATAGCCTTCTAACCTACTCATATCTTATCACTATAGCCTTCTAACCTACTCATATCTTATCACTATAGCCTTCTAACCTACCCATATCTTATCACTATAGCCTTCTAACCTACTCATATCTTATCACTATAGCCTTCTAACCTACCCATATCTTATCACTATAGCCTTCTAACCTACTCATATCTTATCACTATAGCCTTCTAACCTACTCATATCTTATCACTATAGCCTTCTAACCTACTCATATCTTATCACTATAGCCTTCTAACCTACTCATATCTTATCACTATAGCCTTCTAACCTACTCATATCTTATCACTATAGCCTTCTAACCTACTCATATCTTATCACTATAGCCTTCTAACCTACTCATATCTTATCACTATAGCCTTCTAACCTACTCATATCTTATCACTATAGCCTTCTAGCCTACTCATATCTTATCACTATAGCCTTCTAGCCTACTCATATCTTATCACTATAGCCTTCTAGCCTACTCATATCTTATCACTATAGCCTTCTAACCTACTCATATCTTATCACTATAGCCTTCTAGCCTACTCATATCTTATCACTATAGCCTTCTAACCTACCCATTGCTGGCCCACAGCTCCATATGCCAGTTCCTAAGATAAAGTAACAATTATACAAGCTTTATATGTTCATTATTTATTCATTAATTTTGTTTTTTAAATATGACCTTTTTGCACTTGGTTTTTATGTAGTTTTGTATAATGCATGTATTTTAATGCTCTGTAATTATTTGCAATATTTGTTCAGAGCTTTTTTAGGTTACAGAACAGAGGAAGCAGTTTGCAGTGTATTCCTATAGTAATATTTGCTTCAGCCTACATTCATACCACAGTACTACAGTACTACATACATACTACAGTACTACATACATACTACAGTACTACATACATACCACAGTACTACAGTACTACATACATACTGCAGTACTACAGTACTACATACATACTACAGTACTACAGTACTACATACATACTGCAGTACTACATACATACTACAGTACTACATACATACTACAGTACTACATACATACTACAGTACTACATACATACTACAGTACTACAGTACTACATACATACTACAGTACTACAGTACTACATACATACTGCAGTACTACATACATACTACAGTACTACATACATACTACAGTACTACATACATACTACAGTACTACATACATACTACAGTACTACATACATACTACAGTACTACATACATACCACAGTACTACAGTACTACATACATACTACAGTACTACATACATACTACAGTACTACATACATACCACAGTACTACAGTACTACATACATACTACAGTACTACATACATACTACAGTACTACATACATACTACAGTACTACATACATACCACAGTACTACAGTACTACATACATACTACAGTACTACATACACACTGCAGTACTACATACATACTGCAGTACTACATACATACTGCAGTACTACATACATACTGCAGTACTACATACATACTACATACACACTACAGTGCTACTTACATACTACAAACATACTACAGAACATATAAATCTGGCCTAGGAACAAATAACTTCATACATAGAAGTTTGACTATGTATGGTATTAGTTCAAATTTTCCTATGGTTTGTTTTAAATATACACCTAGTGACACTTGGTGACACCTGGTGATCCTAAAAGTTATACATAGATGGAAACATTCTTCAAAAGATGTCCTGTAAGTTAATAAAATGTTGAATTACGGCTGACAAGCTCAAGTCGCAGTCACTCACCTTAAAATATGTCGAGCACAATATTTTCAGAGCTTGTTTTCTATTGCTACCAGAATTGATCAGAGCGAACGAAGATGGAGAAGGAGTAGACGAGGAGACCGTTGAAAGGAACAAATCGAATATATGCGAATCAACCAAGGAACCTGCTTCTGACAAACTTTCGGAATCTAAAGACCTCCCAGTCAGTTTTCAAAGAGTTATTTTCAGTTTACTAGCACTCTAAAAATTAAAGCTGCTTTTAGATTGCAGACGTTTGGGAAGTGGGTCTATAGAGTACATGCATGGCATATAGAAGAAGGATTACTGTGGTTTTTGTTATGAATGTGGCACATGATGGTGTGTGATAACTACTGGGTAAACATATACCCAGCAGCATTAGAAAATGTGGCCTCAGATCTTTCTAAATAGCATTTATTTGTAGGCAGTGATTGACAGGCGTGTTCAACACATGCTAAAAATATTGTTGGATTAGCTCTGCAGTTTTTCTCTAAGTTCTGCAGTAATTGCTGTGTCATATTATTGAAACTAGCATCCTTGCCATTTACTGTAGCTTGGCAGGTCTAATAGCTATACATGGCCATTTACTGTAGCTTGGCAGGTCTAATAGCTATACATGGCCATTTACTGTAGCTTGGCAGGTCTAATAGCTATACATGGCCATTTACTGTAGCTTGGCAGGTCTAATAGCTATACATGGCCATTTACTGTAGCTTGGCAGGTCTAATAGCTATACATGGCCATTTACTGTAGCTTGGCAGGTCTAATAGCTATACATGGTCATTTACTGTAGCTTGGCAGGTCTAATAGCTATACATGGCCATTTACTGTAGCTTGGCAGGTCTAATAGCTATACATGGCCATTTACTGTAGCTTGGCAGGTCTAATAGCTATACATGGCCATTTACTGTAGCTTGGCAGGTCTAATAGCTATACATGGCCATTTACTGTAGCTTGGCAGGTCTAATAGCTATACATGGCCATTTACTGTAGCTTGGCAGGTCTAATAGCTATACATGGCCATTTACTGTAGCTTGGCAGGTCTAATAGCTATACATGGTCATTTACTGTAGCTTGGCAGGTCTAATAGCTATGCATGGCCATTTACTGTAGCTTGGCAGGTCTAATAGCTATACATGGCCATTTACTGTAGCTTGGCAGGTCTAATAGCTATACATGGCCATTTACTGTAGCTTGGCAGGTCTAATAGCTATACATGGCCATTTACTGTAGCTTGGCAGGTCTAATAGCTATACATGGCCATTTACTGTAGCTTGACAGGTCTAATAGCTATACATGCAATTATTGTGTAATGTGAGTAGGTGGTTGGTGCGGTTGTTAGAGTGTCGGTCTGCCATGTCAAAGGTTGTGTGTTTGAATTCCAGAATGTTAGAATCCTTTTCCAACCTTCAGCCGTGGCTAGGCCGGACATGACTTTTATTATAGTAAGGATTGGTGTGCGGAGGATAATTCTAAAGTTTATGGATGCGGGTTGGCCTCGGCAATTGCTCACATAGTACCTTCGTTCAATGATGATACTATTCTTGAGTATTGCAGAGGGAACTTGAAAGCTCACTACATTTAGCTCAGCTTGACAGAGCTGTCTCGATTGAGGCAGCATTAAAAAGTTATTATTGAACTCTTTATAATCTTCTTAAATTTGAAATATTTGTTTGTTGGCGTCTCATTAACTACCTGTTCTAGCTTATTAGTGATTCCAAATCATGTCTTTAGCTCAACTAAACTTTTCAAAATGGTTTACAAATAGTGGTGACTCGGAATAAATAGTTGTAAAAGTGCAGTCTTTTTTTTCTACACCCTTTTGGGTGAAAAATATAATTTAACATCTTAATTATTCACACGTCTCTGTAACACATGTTGTTTCCTACTAGACGCAATAGCTGCGATGCTCGCAAATGTGAGTCAGCATGAAATGATATTTGTAGAATGATCAACTGGATGAGGGAGATATGGATGAGCTCACAGCATTCTCTGTGATGGTTGCCAGGTAACCTCGCTAAACAACGTTATTGTTGAAAACCGTGATAACCACTCTTAAACATGTAGATTCTGATGCTAGCATTCCAAGAAATGTTAGCTTGCCATAATGCTTTTGATTGCGTTATCAATATGAACCATCATTGAACTATTGTATACCCTCACAGATGAAAACTGAGTTAAAAACTGTCAGTTTTAAAAAAAGTTACCAAACTAAGAGGTCGGCTTATAACTTAATTCTGATCACACTCAAATGAAATGATGTTATGCTAACTTAATTCCAACAGCTATGACTTAACCATGCCAAGCATGTGGCTGGGAGCCTGTTAAGGTCTGCTTTATACCGTACTATTGGCTTGCGCTTGAAAAAAAGCTGCATGTAAAGGTTCCTTCAACAAATACAACAAAATAAGCGCATTTTGCCTTCTTTTTCTGTTCAGCTTTTATTTTAATGATAAGAGTGTGCATGCACACATGCGAAGCAGCGCTTGATAAAAGTACGCTATGACAGCGATAACAATCTGTGATTGGTTGGTCATACGCGTGTTTGCTTGCGTGTTTAGACTCGTCACATACAACGTTACATGCAGTTTATTTGCATTAATAGTACTGCTATGCATGCATTGGCAGTACATACTAGTATCGTTTGTGCATTGAAACAATTCCCCGTTATCAATAAAAGTAAGGCATAGCAATAACGGTTATTATGTTTTCTAATCCTTTGCTGTGATCGGTACGTATGACTCGGTACGAGCTGTAAGGTCGGCTTATATGCCAATTTTTATCAATCCAGAATTTTAGGGTCGTTTTTCTAGGGTTGGCTTATATGTGAGGGTGTACGGTAATTCATCTAAGGATGGCCCATATTGACGGTGCACTTGAGGTGCACACACACTACGTGATACAATAACAGGCATCAGTCTCCTTGTGAGTCTTTGTGAAATTACACTATTTTCAGAGGTTGATTCAGTAATTTTAAACTTAGCTGGTTATCTTTGATTCAATCCTAACATAGTAGCATAATAATATCAATCCGTTCTTAATTCACAATAATTCGCTGTCGATAAATTTTGCTTATGCAGTCGTTTCACTGGTCGTGATTTTGATAATTTGCAAAAGAATTTGTATGGCTGGACCTAGTCGTATGACATTTAAGATGCGTTGTGTTTTAACAGTGTATCCAGTTGGAAAGGCATGAGAGCGTAAAGCCCTCAAGCATGCGAAGGCACATGTTTGCTAGTGAATTAATACGTACAATAGTAAATTTTTAATTTAAAAACAATTATTTATTTTGTATGTAGCAATGATACCTTGGAGACGAGTCAGCGATCAGATGTGGGTTCAATAGTCATTTGGGTCAAATCAAAGATTATTATTAGAGTTCAACTCGCGATTTTAGATTGGTTGCAGCTCCAAGTCGGACGCTACAACTTTTATCTGCATGCTTTTAAATAGTAGTGGAGATCTGTCTCTTCAAAATTGTGTTCAATATGTCAGGTTATGCCAATAGACGTTTAAATTGCTAGTCAGTATAGATAGCACCAGGTATGAACTGTTGTGCATGTTTTTCAAGTATTAGCCATGCTGAACACAGTTACTAAGTTGCTAGTTTTTTCTCCGTGACTGCTAGACTCAAATCAGATTACAAGTATATATGTATTTGTAATCACTCCAGTCTCTATCACCTGTAGACTCAAATCAGATTACAAACATGATGATAAATACACCAACCTGGGAATTCTCTTTAGCCCAACTGTCAATATTTCCACACCTGATGGTCTCACTGTAGAGGTTACCATCTACACCGAAATGGCCTCACAACCTATTCACTTTCGAACTGAGGGTAAGCGTTACCGTTTGCTTGTCAACTAGTCAACTAGGTCTATTTCTGTCTATATGGGTAAGTGGCTCACCAACCTAAATATTGAAACTTTAGTCATCAAGCAACCATTAGTTGACAAAACGGTACTTTCAGTAAGTAATGTAAAGCGTAATTCTAGCATTTTGTTAATATCTTTGTCTATCATAATTAATTTATTTGTGCTAAGGAGGTGTACTCACCACTCAAAGAAAATGTATTTTCTAGTGACTACATCTATCGAGATTCTGATATGGAATGTGATGAGCAACATCAGTGGCAACTTCCTTGAAGTTTCCGTGGATGACTATATCCTTAAAGTATTCAACTGCTCTGAGTACCTCGTAAAGTGAGAATTTCTCGTGCTCAGTACTCCTATGACTTAACTCTCTCGTATTCTTCAACTGTGCTCAATACTACTATGACTTAACTCTCTCATATCCTTTAACTGTGCTCACTACTCCTATGACTTAACTCTCTCGTATTCTTTAACTGTGCTCATTACTCTAATGACTTAACTCTCTCATATCCTTTAACTGTGCTCATTGCTCCTATGACTTGACTCTCTCGTATCCTTTAACTGTGCTCACTACTCCTATGACTTAACTATCTTGTATCCTTTAACTGTGCTCACAACTCCTATGACTTAACTCTGTCGTATCCTTAAACTGTGCTCATTTCGCCTATGACTTAACTATCTTGTATCCTTTAACTGTGCTCACTACTCCTATGACTTAACTCTCTCGTATCTTTCAACTATATTTTCATGTATAGTAGCTTTTATATTTAGGTGTTCTGATAATATGTTTTTCACTATGTATATGCTAGGGATATGCTGTTAATTTAATCACCCTGTAACTCCATTTCCCTACACTCCTACATTTCTTTATTTCTTTACCCTCCAGTAACTACATGTATGTGTGTACCTGCACCAGTTAGAAGTCTGATGGGTATGTGTGTACCTGCACCAGTTGGAAGTCTGATGGCTGTCTTACTCGTATTTCAGTGATTCCAACCTCAGTGACTATGTGTATACCCACAACTGTTTGAAGTTGAAGCAGCCAATTAAGTTCTCCTTGCACAAGGTCGCTGTCCTTGACAAACCTTTTCTCCGGAAACCCGGTGATGACGAAGAACCAATCTACATGATCAAGGTAGAGCTTAGCTTTTAGTGATATCTCTACTATCAAGGCTGACAAAAGGCTGGCGACATCCGTAGCTTGACGCATTAGGATCTTTTGGAATGTTGATAATTGTTTCGTTACTAGATTCTTTTTGCTAAAGACTGTCAGTTGGTCGGAAAATTGACATAGCGTAATTTTTTGTCTCTGCCAGTATCAAATACATAATACTGCTTGTATCAAATACATAATACTGCCAGTATTAAATACATAATACTGCTTGTATCAAATACATAATACTGCCAGTATCAAATACATAATACTGCCAGTATCAAATACATAATACTGCCAGTATCAAATACATAATACTGCCAGTATCAAATACATAATACTGCCAGTATCAAATACATAATACTGCCAGTATCAAATACATAATACTGCCAGTATCAAATACATAATACTGCCAGTATCAAATACATAATACTGCCAGTATTAAATACATAATACTGCCAGTATCAAATACATAATACTGCCAGTATCAAATACTTGTACATAATACTGCCAGTATCAAATACATAATACTGCCAGTATCAAATACATAATACTGCCAGTATCAAATACATAATACTGCCAGTATTAAATACATAACACTGCCAGTATCAAATACATAATACTGCCAGTATTAAATACATAATACTGCCAGTATTAAATACATAATACTGCCAGTATTAAATACATAATACTGCCAGTATCAAATACATAATACTGCTCTTAAAACAGTTTGTGTAGACTAGGGAATCTCTGGTTCACAGGCACCACCACATTTTATGCTCATTATTTACAACTGTTAAGCGCTTCTCGCTGTTTTCAATCGAAGCATTTTTAATGCAAAGGATCATTCGTGCAAGGTTTTTAAGCGGAACAATACTAACAGGCGATTAATTTAAAAACCCAATCAGCTCTAAGATGTACAACTTCCTGACTGGTTTGATTCGTGATGCTTAACTTCAATCATTTGCATAGCCTTTCCCATGTTTTCTATCTTCATGTTATCATCAGACTATGTTCAGTCAGCTCTTTTATGGTATTAAATTTAATTGAGTCATGGCCTTACCATTGCATCATCAAGCCTCTTGGATTAGCTAAGTGATGTAGCCTATCTAATAAACCAGCTCCCTGGTGCACATATGAGCAACGCTTTGAAATAGATGTAGATGAACTATTACTATAGCACAGGCTATTACTATAGCACAGGCTATTACTATAGCACAGGCTATTACTATACCACAGGCTATTACTATAGCACAGGCTATTACTATACCACAGGCTATTACTATACCACAGGCTATTACTATACCACAGGCTATTACTATAGCATAGGCTATTACTATAGCACATGCTATTACTATCGCACAGGCTATTACTATACCACAGGCTATTACTATACCACAGGCTATTACTATAGCACAGGCTATTACTATACCACAGGCTATTACTATACCACAGGCTATTACTATACCACAGGCTATTACTATACCACAGGCTATTACTATAGCACAGGCTATTACTATACCACAGGCTATTACTATAGCACATGCTATTACTATACCACAGGCTATTACTATAGCATAGGCTATTACTATAGCACATGCTATTACTATCGCACAGGCTATTACTATACCACAGGCTATTACTATACCACAGGCTATTACTATACCACAGGCTATTACTATAGCACAGGCTATTACTATACCACATGCTATTACTATACCACAGGCTATTACTATAGCACAGGCTATTACTATAGCACAGGCTATTACTATAGCACAGGCTATCGCTATACCACAGGCTATTACTATAGCGCAGGCTATTACTATAGCACAGGCTATTACTATAGCATAGGCTATTACTATAGTACAGGCTATTACTATAGCACAGGCTATTACTATAGCACAGGCTATTACTATAGCACATGCTATTACTATAGCATAGGCTATTACTATAGTACAGGCTATTACTATAGCACAGACTATTACTATACCACAGGCTATTACTATACCACAGGCTATTACTATACCACAGGCTATTACTATAGCACAGGCTATTACTATACCACAGGCTATTACTATAGCACAGGCTATTACTATACCACAGGCTATTACTATACCACAGGCTATTACTATACCACAGGCTATTACTATACCACAGGCTATTACTATACCACAGGCTATTACTATACCACAGGCTATTACTATACCACAGGCTATTACTATACCACAGGCTATTACTATAGCACAGGCTATTACTATACCACATGCTATTACTATACCACAGGCTATTACTATAGCACAGGCTATTACTATAGCACAGGCTATTACTATAGCACAGGCTGTTGCTAAAGCACAGGCTATTACTATAGCACAGGCTATTACTATAGCACAGGCTATTGCTATACCACAGGCTATTACTATAGCACAGGCTATTACTATAGCACAGGCTGTTGCTAAAGCACAGGCTATTACTATAGCACAGGCTATTACTATAGCACATGCTATTACTATAGCATAGGCTATTACTATAGCACAGGCTATTACTATAGCACAGGCTATTACTATAGCACAGGCTATTACTATACCACAGGCTATTACTATACCACAGGCTATTACTATACCACAGGCTATTACTATAGCACAGGCTATTACTAAAGCACATGCTGTTACTATACCACAGGCTATTACTATACCACAGGCTATTGCTATACCACAGGCTATTACTATAGCACAGGCTGTTGCTAAAGCACAGGCTATTACTATAGCACAGGCTATTACTATACCACAGGCTATTACTATAGCATAGGCTATTACTATAGCACAGGCTATTACTATAGCACAGGCTATTACTATAGCACAGGCTATTACTATACCACAGGCTATTACTATAGCACAGGCTATTACTATAGCACATGCTATTACTATCGCACAGGCTATTACTATAGCACAGGCTATTACTATACCACAGGCTATTACTATAGCACAGGCTATTACTATACCACAGGCTATTACTATAGCACAGGCTATTACTATAGCACATGCTATTACTATCGCACAGGCTATTACTATAGCACAGGCTATTACTATAGCACAGGCTATTACTATAGCACAGGCTATTACTATACCACAGGCTATTACTATAGCACAGGCTATTACTATACCACAGGCTATTACTATACCACAGGCTATTACTATACCACAGGCTATTACTATAGCATAGGCTATTACTATAGCACATGCTATTACTATCGCACAGGCTATTACTATACCACAGGCTATTACTATACCACAGGCTATTACTATAGCACAGGCTATTACTATACCACAGGCTATTACTATACCACAGGCTATTACTATACCACAGGCTATTACTATACCACAGGCTATTACTATAGCACAGGCTATTACTATACCACAGGCTATTACTATAGCACATGCTATTACTATACCACAGGCTATTACTATAGCATAGGCTATTACTATAGCACATGCTATTACTATCGCACAGGCTATTACTATACCACAGGCTATTACTATACCACAGGCTATTACTATACCACAGGCTATTACTATAGCACAGGCTATTACTATACCACATGCTATTACTATACCACAGGCTATTACTATAGCACAGGCTATTACTATAGCACAGGCTATTACTATAGCACAGGCTATCGCTATACCACAGGCTATTACTATAGCGCAGGCTATTACTATAGCACAGGCTATTACTATAGCATAGGCTATTACTATAGTACAGGCTATTACTATACCACAGGCTATTACTATAGCACAGGCTATTACTATAGCACATGCTATTACTATAGCATAGGCTATTACTATAGTACAGGCTATTACTATAGCACAGACTATTACTATACCACAGGCTATTACTATACCACAGGCTATTACTATACCACAGGCTATTACTATAGCACAGGCTATTACTATACCACAGGCTATTACTATAGCACAGGCTATTACTATACCACAGGCTATTACTATACCACAGGCTATTACTATACCACAGGCTATTACTATACCACAGGCTATTACTATACCACAGGCTATTACTATACCACAGGCTATTACTATACCACAGGCTATTACTATACCACAGGCTATTACTATAGCACAGGCTATTACTATACCACATGCTATTACTATACCACAGGCTATTACTATAGCACAGGCTATTACTATAGCACAGGCTATTACTATAGCACAGGCTATTGCTATACCACAGGCTATTACTATAGCACAGGCTATTACTATAGCACAGGCTGTTGCTAAAGCACAGGCTATTACTATAGCACAGGCTATTACTATAGCACATGCTATTACTATAGCATAGGCTATTACTATAGTACAGGCTATTACTATAGCACAGACTATTACTATACCACAGGCTATTACTATACCACAGGCTATTACTATACCACAGGCTATTGCTATACCACAGGCTATTACTATAGCACAGGCTGTTGCTAAAGCACAGGCTATTACTATAGCACAGGCTATTACTATAGCACATGTTATTACAATAGCACAGGCTATTACTATACCACAGGCTATTACTATAGCACAGGCTATTACTATAGCACAGGCTATTACTATAGCACATGCTATTACTATCGCACAGGCTATTACTATAGCACAGGCTATTACTATACCACAGGCTATTACTATAGCACATGTTATTACTATAGCACAGGCTATTACTATACCACAGGCTATTACTATAGCACAGGCTATTACTATAGCACATGCTATTACTATAGCACAGACTATTACTAAAGCACATGCTGTTACTATACCACAGGCTATTGCTATACCACAGGCTATTACTATAC
Source organism: Watersipora subatra (assembly GCF_963576615.1). Taxonomy (NCBI): domain Eukaryota; kingdom Metazoa; phylum Bryozoa; class Gymnolaemata; order Cheilostomatida; family Watersiporidae; genus Watersipora; species Watersipora subatra. The sequence continues at coordinate 29,149,350 of NC_088711.1, forward strand.
CACAGGCTATTACTATAGCACATGCTATTACTATAGCACAGGCTATTACTATACCACAGGCTATTACTATAGCACAGGCTATTACTATACCACAGGCTATTACTATAGCACAGGCTATTACTATATCACAGGCTATTACTATACCACAGGCTATTACTATACCACAGGCTATTACTATACCACAGGCTATTACTATACCACAGGCTATTACTATACCACAGGCTATTACTATACCACAGGCTATTACTATACCACAGGCTATTACTATAGCACAGGCTATTACTATAGCACAGGCTATTACTATAGCACATGCTATTACTATCGCACAGGCTATTACTATAGCACAGGCTATTACTATACCACAGGCTATTACTATAGCACATGTTATTACTATAGCACAGGCTATTACTATACCACAGGCTATTACTATAGCACAGGCTATTACTATAGCACATGCTATTACTATAGCACAGACTATTACTAAAGCACATGCTGTTACTATACCACAGGCTATTGCTATACCACAGGCTATTACTATACCACAGGCTATTACTATAGCACATGCTATTACTATAGCACAGGCTATTACTATACCACAGGCTATTACTATAGCACAGGCTATTACTATACCACAGGCTATTACTATAGCACAGGCTATTACTATAGCACAGGCTATTACTATAGCACAGGCTATTACTATACCACAGGCTATTACTATAGCACAGGCTATTACTATAGCACATGCTATTACTATCGCACAGGCTATTACTATACCACAGGCTATTACTATACCACAGGCTATTACTATACCACAGGCTATTACTATACTACAGGCTATTACTATACCACAGGCTATTGCTATACTACAGGCTATTATTATAGCACAGGCTATTACTATACCACAGGCTGTTGCTATCGCACAGGCTATTACTATACCACAGGCTATTACTATACCACAGGCTATTACTATAGCACAGGCTATTACTATACCACAGGCTATTACTATACCACAGGCTATTACTATACCACAGGCTATTACTATACCACAGGCTATTACTATACCACAGGCTATTGCTATACTTCAGGCTATTATTATAGCACATGCTATTACTATACCACAGGCTGTTGCTATCGCACAGGCTATTACTATACCACAGGCTATTACTATACCACAGGCTATTACTATAGCACAGGCTATTACTATAGGACAGGCTATTACTATACCACAGGCTATTGCTATACCACAGGCTATTACTATACCACAGGTTGTTGCTATAGCACATGCTATTACTATAGCACAGGCTATTACTATAGCACAGGCTATTACTATAGCACAGGCTGTTGCTATGGCACCACTGTGGCTAGCAGTTGTATGAATAAGTTCAAGTCGTCATGATTTGTTGTGGTCCAGTCCATTTGTGTCATCCAGCATTTTGCAGTAGTCTCTTACTTTTGGTCTCAATAAAAAGCAGCCACGCTGAATAAGAATGTAGTGTTTAAAATAGAATTTCAAGATGCAAGGCTTATGTTTAAAGGAAAGGTCAACTGATAGATGTTACTTACCAACTGTCTTAGGGAATCCCGTCTGCGAGTAAGCACTTCATAATCTAAGCTGAGGCGAGTGGCTGCATCGTAAAGGCAAAGTAGAAGTCTAATTTTACTATTGGATAATAATATTATTTATTTAAAATGATGAAAAGAAAGAATTTACATTTGAAATCCTTTGTTATTATAAGCATTAAGATATCACAAGCCTACCCGTTTTCACCTTTGATGTATTTATAAAAACTTTATAGATCTATTTTTAAGGTCATTCAGACTTTTAGTGTATAATGTTAAACATTGCTATATACAGGTCTGTCCTTTAAAACTAATATATTATTAATTTATGTATTTATTCTTGTCTTTTTAGGATGAACTTCACGGTGACAAATCATACAAAGTGAATCCTGAAGGTTTAAGGGTTCTCCATGAGATATTTACTAATCAATCCGAGTCACTTAACAATGATGCCATAGAGGTAAGTTAAGTTTATACTTAACAATGATGCCATAGAGGTAAGTTAAGTTTATACTTAACAATGACGCCATAGAGGTCAGTTAGGTTTATACTTAACAAGGACGCCATAGAGGTCAGTTAGGTTTATACTTAACAATGATGCCATAGAGGTAAGTTAAGTTTATACTTAACAATGATGCCATAGAGGTAAGTTAAGTTTATACTTAACAATGATGCCATAGAGGTAAGTTAAGTTTATATTTATGAAGGTACAGTCAAATCTTGACTTACAATCTCCTGTAGATGCGAGTTCTTCAACATGTGCATGTATATGCCTATAATTTTTAGCAACAATTTTATTTTGCCATTTGAAGTAATTTTTAAAATACGATGTTCAAAAATATTCAAAGACTACAATTCTGTAAGTAAAAGTCAAAGAGATTGCGGAAAATAACATGTAAAGATAATGAAATTTATAAATTAGGTTAATTTGAATTATGGCTCGCATATGTTAGAGTATTCAGTGTATTCCTAGCACTCTCTCTAGTAACTAACCTACATACTCTTCTCTTCATGCTTCTCTAAAATATGTTAATAATAGCAACCTCTTCAGTTTTTAATATATTATTAGTTTAGTTTGTACATGTAATTCATATATTTAAATTTAGCTTTTCACTTTAATATATAATTCATTGGTTGTAATGGTATATGTGATTAAATAATGTATTTATTGGTATTTTAATTGAAATAAGATGTGTTCTCATAAGAATCCTTTCTTCAATATATGACAGTACTAGCTGTACTTACCGGTGCTGCCCAGGTAATAAAAGGTCTTTGGACAGAAAGTAGATTTGTATTTAACATATAACAACATTTTCCATTATAACTTTCAAACTACATATTATGAGAAAAGTGTTTTGTGTAGTTGAAATAATTTTAGAGAAAATAAAAACAACTGTAATGGTTTTCAAACTTTGTCAAACAACTGTAACTTTTAAACTTCATGTAATAAGGAAAATGTTTTGTGCATGTCAAATAAATTAAAAAAATATAACAACTATCAAAGGGTTTAGATGTAAATGTGAAATAAAGCAAGTAATAGGTAAATTAAGTCAGTTTTGCTGCGATTACAATAAAAGATGATTCGGTGATGATACAATTAATACGAACTGAGAAAAAAAAATCTTGTATTTGTTGAATTAATAATAACAATTCTTGCATAGAAGGGTGTGTATAGAAAAGGTTACTGTTCCATTAAAAGCTCTCCATCAAAACTTTGAATACGACAATACTAGTACCTCTCGATACTGGTACCTCTCGACACTGGTACCTCTCGACACTGGTACCTCTCGATACTGGTACCTCTCGATACTGGTACCTCTCGATACTGGCACCTCTCGATACTGGTACCTCTCGACACTGGTACCTCTCGACACTGGTACCTCTCGATACTGGTACCTCTCGATACTGGTACCTCTCGATACTGGTACCTCTCGATACTGGTACCTCTCGATACTGGCACCTCTCGATACTGGTACCTCTCGACACTGGTACCTCTCGATACTGGTACCTCTCGATACTGGTACCTCTCGATACTGGTACCTCTCGATACTGGTTCCTCTCGATACTGGCACCTCTCGATACTGGTACCTCTCTATACTGGTACCTCTCTCACTAGTACTAATGTAAAAATGAAATATCTTACTGTCTTTGTCTGCCCAAATGGAGAGAGAATGTCGGGGCTCTTCCAATGGAGACAATATAATTGTCCGCGTGAGAAGAATTGGCCTTGAAACCAGATATAATAATTGAACCTTATGAGAAATATTTCTTAATAGGAGAGTTGTAACACGTGGGCGCAATGCTAAAATAATTAGCACACCCATACTGCTATATGGTATATGATAACGTTTTAAATCATTACGCCTTGTATGGCTCAGTTGTAGAGCGCCAGAATTTTAAACTTGCGGTAGCAATCTCTGTGGGTTCAAATCCATTAGAATGCGGAATATTGATTCCAAGATTTAATAATTATATCTGGACATGCATACACACATACATACGACAAACTTTGAGAAATATGGATACTAATAACTTAACTCTGTATGTCAAGGTTTGAATGTAATCCCTTTGCAATACAGATCGCCCGAAAACAGATGCGATGCTATATAATTATTAAAATTGCTCATTTTTCATGTTGGTTTATCTAAAAATTGTTTGTTCAAAATCCTTATTCATGAAAGTACAGCATGCATTAATAAGTTTTTAACAGATGATTTCCAAAAGTAGCGTGATTGGAGATTTTCTTGTTAGCGCACTCCACGAGATGTATGCTTAAGCCAATTGAAATACTTCTATAACCACCCAGAAGTTAATGCGGGACATATGAACATGGTGTCGACCTTTTCAGTACTTGTAGAATTTGCTTTGACCTCATGTTATAATCATCTGCCAGGTTGGGTAACCAAAACATGGAGCATTGTAATTTGATCGGAAAATGTATTAGAATAGCAGGTAATAGAAGCGCTTTTGTTTGGCTTTCACTCATTGGCTCATTGTCGGCATTGACATCGTATACTTGTATGTACATTCATGCTTTGGCGAAGAATTGACAGCTTTATGTCACAGTTTAGAGCATGCATTGTGAGTGTTTTTGTCTCCGAAACTGGAATTTTGGCTTTTAACATGAGAATCATTGCTGAAGATTGAAATATCATTATATTGACATAAATAGATGTAATTTTTAAGTTTTGTCAGTTAAACTTTAAACATGTTTTGTTTTTTGCTATTTCAGTTTTTTTTAAATAAATTTTGAGAATATTTCATAATTCAGCAAAAGAATAGGTGTTTCAGCAGATGATTGTATGCTTTTATTTATCAGATCTTTCAGTCAATCATGGCTCAAACTGTCGCTTGTTTTGCTTTTTGCTTCTACTAGAAGATTACTTAGCGATTTGGATAATTTGGTTCACTTCCGCTTGCAGCTGCATTTCCGCTAGTCTGGCATCTGCTGGGGACTCGTACCTTACTTATTATAGAGTTAGGTTAATGATTAGTGAAGAGTATGGCTGAATCATACGAACATGTATGTCTGTCTAATGATTAGTTATAAATGAAGTATGTTTACACAGAAAGGTCTCCAAAACATATGCTTGAGCAGCTTACTTCAATCTGTCAAGGCCATCACCACTTTTCTCCTTGGAGCCGAGACTCTTGAGATCAAACTGGCTATGAAACAGATGAAGAAAACACTCTCAGAAGCAGACGGTATCAGCTGGTGGGTACCCTCAAACTCTTCTCAAATAACAATAGAGAGTCTATTGTTATAGAGAGTCTATTGTTGTAGAGAGTCTGTTGCTATAGAGAGTCTGTTGCTATAGAGAGTCTATTGTCATAGAGATTATGTTGCTATAGAGAGTCTGTTGCTATAGAGAGTCTGTTGCTATAGAGAGTTTATTGTTATAGAGATTCCATTGTTATAGAGAGTCTATGGTTATAGAGAGTCTATGGTTATAGAGAGTCTATTGTTATAGAGTCTATTGTTATAGAGAGTCTGTTGCTATAGAGAGTATGTTGCTATAGAGAGTCTATTGTTATAGAGTCTATTGATATAGAGAGTCTGTTGCTATGGAGCGTCTGTTGCTATGGAGAGTCTGTTGCTATAGAGAGTCTGTTGCTATAGAGAGTCTGTTGCTATAGAGAGTCTGTTGCTATAAAGAGTCTGTTGCTATAGAGAGTCTACTGTTATATATAGTTTATAGCTTTAAGTTTTCAAGCTTGAATCCCTTAGAATAAAAGATCTGCGAATGCGAAATTTGATTTTATTGAGCTGGAGTACTAACTACTCAATAACAATCAACCATTTTTTTGAAATTTCCAAAATTTAGTTAATCCTTTTTCAAGGATTTATGGAACTATCATGACTTTAATAGATACTAATAAGAGTAATTTCATCAACTTACTCGAGGTTCTTAAGGTACTGCAGCTTTCTATGTAATACAAACAATGTTGTATACAGCAATATATTACCTGTGTCATATGTAGTCCATACTATCAAATAGTACTCTTGTCAAATATGATTTTTTTCTCTTTTTTCTACTGTTTCTCAACTTTTACTTGATAACACATTACTGAATATTTGCAGCAGTTATCCATAATATTCTTTGATGCATAGCTGCTTCATACATGATAGACAATGCACTAGCTCATCGCTATTAACAAACCTTAAAAGTAAGACAAATGAGCAAATGAGTAAATGAGTTTATAGGACTGTGAATTGCTCACCTCTACAGCGCAGAGATTTTTCTTAGGGGTCCTTGTACATGTATATTCATTTGTTTCAAACACTAAGTTTGCTTTGTGGAGTTCTCAGCCACCTCATTTTGCCTACTATTCTTTATTCAGGTGCATAGTATTAAGCACGGTCGTGTGTGTAAAAGCAAACTACTGTAAAACCTCTAATTGAACGCCACTTCTATTTGAACGCCACCTCCGTTTGACCGACTTTTTGACACTATTTGATCTTTTCGAGTCTACAATATCAACTGATCAGTAGGAAAGTGTCAGTGATCAGTATCAGTTAATTCTCTCGTTGTCCAAATCCAAAGCTTTTTGTTTTTTTCGTTAAGACTTTGAAAGCGAAATCGTAGCAATAATCAATAACGGTCTCAGGCTAGTAGTAGCTCTCCATTTAACGCGGCCTTTCTACTTCGAAGTAGCCTACATTTATGAAAAAGGCTTAAATTTATGATGGTAGATGGAACTTTGAAAGCAGCACCATAGAAATAACTACTAAATGTCTTAGACTAATAGTAGTTCCTTGTTTAACGCGTTCCTAATACTTCGAAGGACATATACATGTATATAAAAACCAGTTCGCAAGTTTTGGACCAACGGTTACGCAAGCAAACTTTTAGCAAGCAAACATTTACGTGTTGCAATATTGCTAAATGCAGCACATGAAAGTTTTCCTCTGCCAAAAAAATTGTTTGGACGCTAATGTTTACTAGTTCAGCAGTGCAGAAGAAGAGTTGAGGCCGGAAGATATTGTGGAAGATATTGGACAACTATAAGATGTTCGTTCCATCAAAAGCAACAATCAGATTGCAGCTATCCGAGCAAACGATGGAAATATTTTTTGCTTTAAAAATATTAATTTTTGTTTCTACATGTAATATAAGTATGGTTTGTTCAGGTCACTTTTTCATGAATTTATATTTGTAGCATTTGATAGATTATTGCTGTATAACATATAAATATGCAGATTTATAGCATGTTGTTTAATAGCATCCTTGCGGCTATCTTAACACAGTTTACAATGGATCGATGCTCATAACTTCACTTCTATTGCGCATAAAAAGCTAGTTCTGGCTGCAAACAGTAGCAAATATATCAGCGAGTGCAATGAACTTTTATTCAACAATGTCAAGTATAGATATAAAATAAAAATATGTCTTCAAATTTAGAATGAAATAAAATTCTTGAAATTCCAACAAATTGCAAAGGACACAGGCTATAATATCATCACAGGTCAATTGCAAGCAATAGATATCAACTGGTAGAGATATTTCTCAGTTTCTCGATGCATATTTGTTAAGAGATCTTTGACAAGTTAGAGGTAAGTTAGCAGATTTATTGCATTCAAAATGTTTAATATTGGTCCACCTGAAAAAGAGGGCAAAATATAGGCAACATTCGCTTCGAACGTAATAGGGCTAAATTTCTCTTGCAAAAATTCTGAGAAGCCATTTGAAAAATAGGCCGCTAGCCTTTATTTGAACGTCGCCTTGAATTCTCTGCCGCCATAAAGGAGAGGTTGAAAAATAGAACGCCATGGCGTTCAATTAGAGGTTTTACAATACTTGTAGTTATGTCTGCTCACTTATAATTTGATGTCTTTATAGTGCTGATGGAAGGTTCATAGAGCTGAATGAGCAATTTCAAGCAAACATGGAAAGTCTTACTACGGGAATAAGAAACCTTCTGATTATGTACTGCGAAACATTTCGCGTTAGATACACACATCTTGATTTTCTTCATAAACGCAAGGGTACGATCTAATAAAATATCTGATAAAGTGAGATAGGCAGAAAGAGCTGATTTCGTGAAGCATAGTGTGATACAGCAAGGTGCGGCATTGCATGGTGTGACGTAGTGAGGTGTGACATCGTAAGGTGTGATATTGTGAGGTGTGATATTGTGACGTGTAATATTGTTAGTTGTGATAGAGCCAGGTGTGATATTGTGGGGTGTGATATTGTGACGTGTAATATCGTTAGTTGTGATATTGTGAGGTGTGATATTGTGACGTGTAATATCGTTAGTTGTGATAGAGCGAGATGTGATATTGTGGGGTGTGACATTGTGAGATATAGTGAGATGCGATATAATGAGGTGTGACATAATGAGGTGTGACATTGTTAGGTGTGATATAGTGAAATGTGACATAGCGAGTTTTGGATATAACGTGTTTAATAAAATGTGGTATGGAAAGGAACTTACCATGATATGCTATGATTACAGAGACCATTGATGTTAACGACTATCACGAAAACATTATAATCTATGTCGGCTCAGTTCACCGAATACCCGCCAAGACAATAGAGAAGTTTGACAAGTACAAGGTTGTAGTGAGTCTCTATTATGCAGGCGTCAAGGTTTGTGAGCCAACCAGCACAAAGATTGACTCAAGTCTCAACGAAGAAAATCTCAGAGGCAATATTTACTTTGGCGAGCTGTAAGCAAGCATTACCTGATAATATTGAAGATGCTGTAGCGAAATGAAGTCATTTTACGATATACATAGTGTTATAATATATGTTATACATAGTGTTATAATATATGTTATACATAGTGTTATAATATATGTTATACATAGTGTTATAATACGATATACATAGTGTTATAATATATGTTATACATAGTGTTATAATATATGCGGTGAGGTGTATTGACAAGAGAACAACCAAAGTTGGCTGTAATCATCCGGATATGATATCTTTAAAGGCGTATGTATGTCTAGTAGGTAAAATATGTTAACATATTTTTCAATTGTGAACTAGGCATACATCTACATAGTTGAGGCAACATTCATCATGACCTGCAGTGCTACCTGCACGTAGGATAGCATTTTGCTAGGTCACTTACAGCTTTTCATATGAAAAATTTTGTTAAAGTTAAGCTGTTAACCTGGCTTAGCAGTAAATGCCTTGTTTAGAATTCCTTATGAACAGTGGACATGTCTGTGTACATTTTGCATCAATGCGCCTGTGCTCTTGGTATGTCATTCAGAGGAATTCAGTACTCTCATCTGTGAAGGATATACACTAGTGTTGGGCACAAGTACTTCTTGGCCAATGAGTTTACACTCGCCTCTTCCGTTCGAGTTTGTCGAGTATTGGGTAGCTGGTAGTCCTTGGCACAAGTACTTCTTTGCCAACGGGTTTTTCGGGTATCAGGTTTGTTGATACGGGTTTTAAGTCTAAAATTTCCAAACATCAGACATGTCTTAAAATTTACAATGCAATTATAATTCTATTCAATTTATTCATTATTTTTGACTATTTTATATCGACCGATATTTGTGCTCGCAGCGTTAACAGGCAGGTTGTTAAACAGTGCTTAGAGCGCAGGGCGTTATAATCCGAGTTTTTGTCCACTCTACTCAGCGGATCCGTTTACCAAAACCTAAACCCGCAAGATCGAAATGCTCAAAATTTCTATTACCGCAGACTCGAGAAAAGATAGAGCTGCGAGTTCAATGAGTTTTATTATCGGTGCCCAGCACTAATATACAGTATATAATAGTAGCCTGGCTAGTACCAAGATAATCAGGGTTTTTACTCCATAATCTTAAAAGGGAAATTTTTAGGGTTGAGTTGAAACACTGATAACAAATCCAATTATTTTTGTAGCCTGGCTCATAAAAATATTTGCTGTCAAGTTTGCAAAACGAGTGATTTAACACTCATTCTTGCATGGCTAAAACTATTTGTAGTCGACCCTGTTTTTAAAAGCTGGCCATGAAATGGGCATTTTTCAAGGCTTTTTGTACTGAGAAATGTACAGTCATTCAAAGTGGAGCAGAAACTGTCTTTTTGATGAGCAACAACTGACATATGGTGTAACATATTCACCACACATAAGTTCCTTGCTAACAACTGACATATGGTGTAACATATTCACCACACATAAGTTCCTTGCTAACAACTGATATATGGTGTAACATATTCACCACACATAAGTTCCTTGCTAACAACTGACATATGGTGTAACATATTCACCACACATAAGTTCCTTGCTAACAACTGACATATGGTGTAACATATTCACCACACATAAGTTCCTTGCTAACAACTGATATATGGTGTAACATATTCACCACACATAAGTTCCTTGCTAACAACTGACATATGGTGTAACATATTCACCACACATAAGTTCCTTGCTAACAACTGACATATGGTGTAACATATTCACCACACATAAGTTCCTTGCTAACAACTGACATATGGTGTAACATATTCACCACACATAAGTTCCTTGCTAACAACTGACATATGGTGTAACATATTCACCACGCATAAGTTCCTTGCTAACAACTGACATATGGTGTAACATATTCACCACACATAAGTTCCTTGCTAACAACTGACATATGGTGTAACATATTCACCACACATAAGTTCCTTGCTAACAACTGACATATGGTGTAACATATTCACCACACATAAGTTCCTTGCTAACAACTGACATATGGTGTAACATATTCACCACACATAAGTTCCTTGCTAACAACTGACATATGGTGTAACATATTCACCACACATAAGTTCCTTGCTAACAACTGACATATGGTGTAACATATTCACCACACATAAGTTCCTTGCTAACTCTTCCCCGAATGAACATTATGAATACGATGTCTTGGCCTATGTGATGTTGCGATGCAAATTTAAATAACTTAGGGGACAGTAACATACATTATATAAATCTCAGCGTTTGTCTGTATAGTTATACTGATTGAAATCTAGGGTTGAAAAATCTGCATCATACTGGATTTTATCTCAGGACTTTGATGTTTACAGATAAACGGGTCTAACCATTACGCTGAGCTGTCCTTTTAATTATTTATAATAATTGTAGATAATTATAAGTTATAAATGATTATAAACTATAGATTATTTTATAAAATCTAATGCCAACAATAGATTTTATAAAATAAAATCTATTGGTTTGCCATTGTTTTCCTGCATCGGGTTGGCATGTTAGATTTGTAATACGACTTTTACTGCTAGCCACGATTGCAGGTTACAAGCCAAATATGTACGTTTTATTTTTTATTAATATTACTTGTTGCATTTGGTCTTTTGAAAGGTTTTTCAAAGCCTTATATTCATTTTCTTTTTTTTAAGTTTGTCACTTTCAAATATGCCGTTTCAATTTAAATTCCTTCACTTTCCGGTCCTACTAACAATCCTGAGATGAGTCACTCAAACTACTGTAAAAATTAGAAACTTTTCACAAGGACAGTTGTATGGTGAGTTATCTTGAATAGGACTTGCCTCCAGATTCTCTCTCCGTTCGGTCAGACTTCAGAACGTTCAGTCAGATGCTAAATAGCCATTCAGCTAGCTCTGTCCAAGCTAGTTTTCAATCTTCTTGGCTCGATAAAAAATTATGTTTACAAATAACTTCTTGAACTGTACAAACCACTTTTCTCATGATATGAAGTTTAGAAATTAGAACGGTAAATTTTGTATACGTTGATTGAAAATAAAATTTGCAAAAACTTTTTTATTACTTGAGCAACACGAGTCATTCACCTAGTCTAACAATAAATTCAAAATGACTTCTTTAGACTGAATAAAGTTTTTATTTTTATATTTGTATTATTCCTAACTGTTAATTAGTTGATATTCTTAACTGTTAACTAGTTGTTCATTCATAACTTGTTGCCATTTCACCATTTGTAATGATTAGTAATCAACAGGTTACAGATAGAGAACTTTCCAGTGTCCAAGGTGCCGGCTGAGGCACGAATTCTGTTCACCCTTTGTGCCATGAACACGTGCCAGCCTGTGCAGAGCGGAGGGAGCAATGCGCGCAACAAGTGGGTTGCCATTGAATGGGTCTCTTTCATGTTCTTCGACTTTAGAAGGTTAGTTTTTAGTTCAAAAATATCTATAACTGCTTTTAATAAGTCACTCAGATGCCTTTGCATATTAGTCACACATCTCACTGACTTCTAAACGTCATGATTATTACTCATGACGTTGAGAACATGAAACATCGCTTAGTTTGGGCCTTCAAGGACATCAATATGTGTAAATATTTTGTTAAACATGAAAAGCTAGATAGACTGTAGTTATACTAAATTTTGTGATATGTTTTGTTGACTTTCTATCCAAGATCAGTATTTGTGTTGATGCTAGTTTGGTAGTTTATGAAATGAAAGTGAAATTTTTTTTATAAATTTGAGTGCAGTAAGTGATTTGCTATGTCAACCTACTATCTGACGAGTTGGACTAGATTGTTGTTATGTCAACCCAGTAGTTGGGAGCTATTGAATGACGACAATTTTTGGGTTTTTGAAAGAATCTTTATTGATCTTATTTGCAATAGCTGCCAAGGCTTGTCCGAGTCAGCAAGTCTGGTCAATCAGGCATCTCACAGTTCACTATGCCATGTTGAATTGCAGAAATGTGACACAAGGGAACAAGTTGCTGTCTCTTTGGCATGGTGAACCTGACATATCAGGGGCTACTGGCTCCAACATCTGGCAGTCAAATACCGTTATTCTACATATCAACATGGAGTTCGCTTATAATATACAATTTCCTCCTCCCCTGCCTCAGACACCCAAGTGAGTTTCCTGCTGACTACTCAATTCACTGCTTTCAACCTTCACCTCCCTCGCATATGTGTTGCTTAGCTTATCTGGTCCAGTATCAAAGATCTTACTTTATTCATCAATGAAGTCAACTGTCTACAGTTTGGGCACTTGTGTTGTCAACACGTTAGCTTTGGTGCTCGGGTATTCTAGGAGACATTAAACACGTTAGCTTTGGTGCTGGGGTATTCTAGGAGATAACAACATTAAATAAAAATTTTAATTGTTATTTTATAATTATTTTGCACTTTTTGTTGGCTTTTGATCTTTTTTTGCCACCACTCAGGAGTCTGGGCCCGCGATAATTCAGGAAATTGTTTTTCCACCTAATTTCACGCCCGAGTAAACTGATCTGCATAGTTTTCTTTTGTTTTTTTCGCACTTTTGGTGTATGGATTTGGAAATTTTGCTCGCTTTGTGCCTGATATGTTTCTAGTCACATTCTGAAGTTTTAAGCTGATTGGAATATCAGTTCTTTAGATACGGAGAGCACTCCTCTAACCGACATTAGTTTCTTAATGATCCACGGGTTGAAATTCTGAGTAATTAAGGATGAAAATAGACAAAGCTAAAAAGCTTCTCCTCAGCAACAAAAGCTTCACACTAAAACTGTTTGTTTTTCTATCCGTAAATATACACACTCTATCAGACTCGGTGTACAGCAATCATTATGTTTCTTCAGTTACCTCTAAAAACATCACTTTTTTTAAAGAATGTTGAAAAAGCTGCTTACTCTAGTCCATTTCGGTTTTTTCATGGAGTTCTGCAAGCTTGGACTTTCAATATGATATGATATTCAATTCAAAAGGATTTATGCTATTCTAACTTTCACAGTTGATGGAAAGTTTGTAAAACGGTCTAGTATATACATGACTAGGTCTAGTATGAGGAGACTTGTTTGTATATACATGACTAGTTCTAGTATGAGGAGACTTGTTTGTATATACATGACTAGTTCTAGTATGAGGAGACTTGTTTGTATCATGTCTAGTCATGTCCGAGCTTGTTTATACCTGTAAATGTCTAGTCATGTCCGAGCTTGTCTATACCTGTACATGTCTAGTCATGTCCGAGCTTGTCCATGCCTGTACATGTCTAGTCATGTCCGAGCTTGTCTATACCTGTACATGTCTAGTCATGTCCGTGCTTGTTTATACCTGTGCATGTCTAGTCATGTCCGAGCTTGTCTATACCTGTACATGTCTAGTCATGTCCGAGCTTGTCTATACCTGTGCATGTCTAGTCATGTCGGACCTTGTTTATACCTGTACATGTCTAGTCATGTCCGAGCTTGTCTATACCTGTACATGTCTAGTCATGTCCGAGCTTGTCTATACCTGTACATGTCTAGTCATGTCCGAGCTTGTCTATACCTGTACATGTCTAGTCATGTCCGAGCTTGTCTATACCTGTACATGTCTAGTCATGTCCGAGCTTGTCTATACCTGTACATGTCTAGTCATGTCTGAGCTTGTCGATACCTGTGCATGTCTAGTCATGTCTGAGCTTGTCTATACCTGTACATGTCTAGTCATGTCCGAGCTTGTCTATACCTGTACATGTCTAGTCATGTCCGAGCTTGTCTATACCTGTACATGTCTAGTCATGTCCGAGCTTGTCTATACCTGTACATGTCTAGTCATGTCCGAGCTTGTCTATACCTGTACATGTCTAGTCATGTTCGAGCTTGTCTATACCTGTACATGTCTAGTCATGTCCGAGCTTGTCTATACCTGTACATGTCTAGTCATGTCCGAGCTTGTCCATGCCTGTACATGTCTAGTCATGTCCGAGCTTGTCCATGCCTGTACATGTCTAGTCATGTCCGTGCTTGTTTATACCTGTGCATGTCTAGTCATGTCCGAGCTTGTCTATACCTGTACATGTCTAGTCATGTCCGAGCTTGTCTATACCTGTGCATGTCTAGTCATGTCGGACCTTGTTTATACCTGTACATGTCTAGTCATGTCCGAGCTTGTCTATACCTGTACATGTCTAGTCATGTCCGAGCTTGTCTATACCTGTACATGTCTAGTCATGTCCGAGCTTGTCTATACCTGTACATGTCTAGTCATGTCCGAGCTTGTCTATACCTGTACATGTCTAGTCATGTCCGAGCTTGTCTATACCTGTACATGTCTAGTCATGTCCGAGCTTGTTTATACCTGTGCATGTCTAGTCATGTCCGAGCTTGTCTATACCTGTACATGTCTAGTCATGTCCGAGCTTGTCTATACCTGTACATGTCTAGTCATGTCCGAGCTTGTCTATACCTGTACATGTCTAGTCATGTCCGAGCTTGTCTATACCTGTACATGTCTAGTCATGTCCGAGCTTGTCTATACCTGTACATGTCTAGTCATGTCCGAGCTTGTCTATACCTGTACATGTCTAGTCATGTCCGAGCTTGTCTATACCTGTACATGTCTAGTCATGTCCGAGCTTGTCTATACCTGTACATGTCTAGTCATGTCCGAGCTTGTCTATACCTGTACATGTCTAGTCATGTCCGAGCTTGTCGATACCTGTATATATTAAAACTAGTTTTACACTTCCTTAAAACTCACTCACACTTATACATACATTAGATGCCAACAAGTTTATGTGCTAAAACCTTTTTGGACTCGTATGCATGTATTATAACTTGTACTTACTTATCTATTATGCCTTCAATAAGTAAGCATCTGTTGTAACTTATCAGCCTGTTTTACAACCTCTCTTCACTCTTTATATATATATATATGAAATATTGATAAAGTTTACTTTTACCGCTTGCCAGCTTCAGTCATAGAATGTCTGGTGGGTATTTGCCACTCTCTTCGTCTCTGTGTTTATGACAACGTATTCGCTGTGTAAGTTTATAAATGTCCTGCTGCCTGGTATCATGTTATCCCAGACTGAAGCTATTGAACCGCATCACCTGTCGCTGTCCTTTCTTGTTTTCACCTTTCGCTATTCAGTTGCCCAAATGAGATCATGTTTTAATTCTTTGTCAAGGTGTTCGAGATAATTAACTAGCGATTTATGATAGATATCTAAATGCTAGGAGAAGCTGCTTGTTTCTCTTTCAAGCAATGTAGAACTTCAAGCTACTATCGATTTCTATGCTCCAGCTGTTCACATATCACTCATAGAGCTGCTAAGATCGTTCGAAGAGAATGCCACTCACAGTTTTTTGCTTTGCTGTTACATTGGTCAAAATGGTTAAACATGATTGGTAGAGACCTACTTTCCGTTGTCCAATGAGCTGGTTGCAAAGGTATATAATGTAAGTTATCTAATGGCTAGTTAACATTTCTGTTAAATTTTTAATGATAGTGTGCTGCCAGACTGTTGGTCTGCTAGCTGGATTATGGCCATGTTAGCTCAAATCTGATTGGTTGTAGCTGGATTATGGTTATGTTAGCTTAAATCTGATTGGTTGAAGCTGGATTATGGCTGTTAGCTCAAATATGATTGGTTGTAACTGGATTATGGTTATGTTAGCTCAAATCTGATTGGTTGTAGCTGGATTATGGCTGTTTGCTCAAATCTGGTCGGTTGTAGCTGGATTATGGCTATGTTAGCTCAAATCTGATCGGTTGTAGCTGGATTATGGCTGTGTTAGCTCAAATATGATTGGTTGTAACTGGATTATGGCTATGTTAGCTCAAATCTGATCGGTTGTAGCTGGATTATGCCTATGTTAGCTCAAAACTGATTGGTTGTAGCTGGATTATGGCTGTTAGCTCAAATCTGGTCGGTTGTAGCTGGATTATGGCTATGTTAGCTCAAATCTGATCGGTTGTAGCTGGATTATGGCTGTGTTAGCTCAAATCTGATCAGTTGTAGCTGGATTATGGCTGTGTTAGCTCAAATCTGATCGGTTGTAGCTGGATTATGGCTATGTTAGCTCAAATCTGATCGGTAGAATCTAAATTATGGCTATGTTAGCTCAAATCTGATCGGTTGCTTCATGTTATACAAACTTTTAATATTTATAAGTAAGGTACATATATTTATATGCAAGCCACAATTATCATTAGGTATGCCGTTGTGGCTTCAACTACTGCTCTATTTGAAGTTGCCTGTCGAATGTGTTTAATCTCTGTCTATGCAATGTTGAACTGAACGCAATTGTTTAACCTTCGGTTTCTACACAGGTTTATTGAGAAAGATGGGGAAGACGTGGAACTTCCAGCTGGGGATTTGGCAGAATTGACTTCAATACTAGCCAAAGAAGATGGAGCGATGACTAAGGAAGACAAAAGGTTCATGTGGTCAAAGCGTGAGACTTTGTCTGGGGTATCAGAGGCCCTCCCCAAAGTACTTCTATCAGCTCCCCTATTTGGCAGTGAAGGTGGTAATTTTAGCCATTAATATACCATAGACGCGCTTATAACATTTACGGCCCTTTACTTAAATTCTGCTTAACATAACGAATTTATGTTGTTTGTGCTTCGTATTATTTCAGAAATTTCATATAACGCATAGTGTTAATCAATTCAGTGCAAGTGCTCGAATTCGATTTGAATGAGTCCTGTAGTTAGTATTGAATTAGCGTTTTATCTCTTGCCACACTTGGGAGAGAAAACGGCTTATATGGGTGTCTGTATTGTATACCCTGGCAATGTAGTGTGTGGTTAATCGTTAGGTGTCATGATAAAGCAGAGAGAATAAGTATGTGCGCAATTATTCAGAAACACCCACATGCGATCGATTGGTGCAGGTGTCAGTGTCGGTCTACCAAGCTGAATGTCACGAGTTGGAGTCTCGTTGAAAGCATATTTCATCCTAATTTCTAACCCTGGTTACGGACAGACAGGCAGACACCATTCTTATTATAGTAAAGATATATTTTTGTTTTACTTTTATTTTAGATATATTTACTATTTTTTCTCTGAAGCACAGGTCTTACTGTCATATGTCTTACTGTCATAGGTCTTACTGCCATATGTCTTACTATCATAGGTCTTACTGTCATAGGTCTTACTGCCACAGGTCTTATTGTCTAAGGTTTTACTTTCATAGGTCTTACTGTCATAGGTCTTACTGTCATATGTCTTACTGTCATATGTCTTACTGTCATAGGTCTTACTTTCATAGGTCTTACTGTCATAGGTCTTACTGTCATAGGTCTTACTGTCATATGTCTTACTGTCATAGGTCTTACTGTCATAGGTCTTACTGTCATAGGTTTTACTGTCATAGGTCTTACTGTCATAGGTCTTACTGTCATAGGTCTGACCGTCGTAGGCCTTACCGTCGTAGGTTTTACTGTCGCAGGTCTTACTGTCATAGGTCTTCCTGTCATAGGTCTTACTGTCATAGGTCTTACTGTCATAGGTCTTACTGTCATAGGTCTTACTGTCACAGGTCTTATTGTCTAAAGTTTTACTTTCATAGGTCTTACTGTCACAGGTCTTATTGTCTAAAGTTTTACTTTCATAGGTCTTACTGTCATAGGTCTTAATGTCATAGGTCTTACTGTCATAGGTCTTACTGTCTTAAGGTTTTACTGTCTAAGGTTTTACTGTCATAGGTCTTACTGTCATAGGTCTTACTGTCACAGTTCTTACTGTCATAGGTCTTACTGTCTTAAGGTTTTACTGTCTAAGGTTTTACTGTCATAGGTCTTACTGTCATAGGTCTTACTGTCATAGGTCTTACTGTCACAGGTCTTATTGTCTAAAGTTTTACTTTCATAGGTCTTACTGTCACAGGTCTTATTGTCTAAAGTTTTACTTTCATAGGTCTTACTGTCATAGGTCTTCCTGTCATAGGTCTTACTGTCATAGGTCTTACTGTCATAGGTCTTACTGTCATAGGTCTTACTGTCACAGGTCTTATTGTCTAAAGTTTTACTTTCATAGGTCTTACTGTCACAGGTCTTATTGTCTAAAGTTTTACTTTCATAGGTCTTACTGTCATAGGTCTTACTGTCATAGGTCTTACTGTCACAGTTCTTACTGTCATAGGTCTTACTGTCTTAAGGTTTTACTGTCTAAGGTTTTACTGTCATAGGTCTTACTGTCATAGGTCTTACTGTCATAGGTCTTACTGTCACAGTTCTTACTGTCATAGGTCTTACTTTCATAGGTTTTACTGTCACCGGTCTTACTTTCGTAGGTCTTACTGTCATAGGTCTTACTATCACAGGTCTTACTTTCATAGGTCTTACTGTCGCAGGTCTTACTGTCACAGGTTTCACTGTCACAGGTCTTACTGTCATAGGTCTTGCTGTCGTAGGTCTTACTGTCATAGGCCTTACTGTCACAGGTCTTACTGTCATAGGTCTTACTGTAATAAGTCTTACTGTCACAGGTCTTACTGTCTAGAAAAAAAATGAAGAAAATCGATTTAAATTGACATTGAAATTGTGTGCTCCCTTTAACGTAAAATTATCGTAATCATGAACCCTGAACTTAGTGTTAGGGATATGAAAAAAGAGATAAGTTGTTGGAACAGGCCAATAATACCACAGTTACTGTAGTCATTTAATGAAATAGCCAAGTCTAGTTTTTTCCTTTTTTAAAGGGCCAAAGGTGTGAGTTTGGGATGATATTGGAACAGATTAGGCTATTTACATGTATTATACGCTCCATGTAACATAAGATCTGTATAATGTAAACAGTCTCGTTATATATATATACAGTCAAACATGGATAACTCGAACTTCACGGGACCGATCAAAAGTGTTCGAATTATCAGAGCGTTCAAGTTATCAGAGCACTATCACAAGTCCATGTATTTACTTATTTATTAGTAGATACATGTACATATACAAACTATAATATAAATCAAAAGCACAAATGGCTTGTTTCAAATTAAATACTTCTAATGTAAAGTTTAAAACGTTTTTATCAAAAAGTATAGAGATTTTTCTATCACTTGAGATTGGTTTGTTGTTTGAGGTGATGTTATTGCCAGGACGTTTTTTAGATTGACATTGGCAAGGCTTGATCGTTGTTGAAATGCTCAAAAGAAAAGACATCTTTTTCTTTTGAGCGTTTTACCCACGATCAACTTTGCGGATTTTTCTTGAAGTTTATGCAAAGATTACTTACTTTACCTGGGATTCGTTAAGAGCAACACTCCGAGGCAGTTCACTTAAAAGTTTTACGACGTTTTACGGTACATTGTATATCACTCACGCTTTTTGAATGGATACTTATTGAATGTACACACGTATTCTGTGTTTAGGTCAAACGATGAATAGTTTTTTTTAGCTAAGACAATGTATACGTTTAATCACAACAATTTTTAAGACGTTTTAAACATTCAACATTCCGACGTTGATTCAACACGGAATCAACGTCGGAAAACTATTCGTCACGGGCTAGCCGGGTCACGCACTCAAGGATTTTCGCCACGCACATACAAAACAAAAACAGCATGCTGTTTTTGTTTTGTATGTGCGTGGCGAAAATCCTTGCGCGCGTGACCCGGCTAGCCCGTGCTATTCATCGTATAGCAGTATAAATCAAATTTCACCAAACCTTTAGTAAAGTCGTTGACAAAAATATTTTGCCGATGCTGGTAATAACGACGCTTATGAATTACGAAAAGATGAGGTTTACCTCTATGGCTTTGAATAAAGTGATTTTCTAAAGCGATAACAACCGTTTCGGTAGCCGTTGGGCAAAAAACAGTTCGAATTAACAGTGTTGAGTTCGAGTTATCTATAGCCATTTATCATTACGTGGGAACAGACCAAAGAAACTGTTCGAATTAACCAAGTGTTCGAGCTATCCGTGGGCGAGTTATCCATGTTTGACTGTATATATGTATATATGTATATATATATATATATGTGTGTGTATATATATATATATATATATATGTGTGTGTATATATATATATATATATATGTGTGTGTATATGTATATATATATATATATATATATATGTGTGTGTATATGTATATATATATATATATATATATACTCATGCTACAGACAGTACTGTTTCGGCTATTGAAGCCTCATCAGTGCAGCTCAGAGCTTTGGCAAGGGACACAAATCCCATTACCAATGAGAGTTGACTTCCTGCCATGAAACAACTAGGTTGCCTCACAGACTTTAAGAAAGTTAATGTGCTGGCACAAGAGTGCTCAAATCACAAAAGTTATGAGCTTTGCACAAAGGCAAATAGTGCCGCACCTCTCACAGAGTGCTCAACCAAACCGAAGTGAGGGAGCATATACTCATGCTACAGACAGTACTGTTTCGGCTATTGAAGCCTCATCAGTGCAGCTCAGAGCTTTGGCAAGGAACACAAATCCCATTACCAATGAGAGTTGACTTCCTGCCATGAAACAACTAGGTTGCCTCACAGACTTTAAGAAAGTTAATGTGCTGGCACAAGAGTGCTCAAATCACAAAAGTGATGATATATATATATATATATATATATATATATATATATATATATATATATATATATATATATATATATAACGATTACACTAGGCCACTTGCACTCATGTTATATATATAACAATTACACTAGGCCATCTGCACTCATGTTTCTCAAAATCTATCTCAAATTATTTTTTAGGGACACGAGCCATTCAGGATGTTCTCAACTGCTGGACTCCTCTGAGTACATTGGAAGCGCTAAGGCTATTATTACCAGATTTCCCTTGTCAGCAGATTCGTAACTATGCCGTCAAATGTCTCAAAACTGTCTCTAGTGATGAGATGTGTGATTATCTCCCTCAACTTGTCCAGGTTGGCTCAATGTCTTTTCTTTTATGAGTACTGTTGTGGAATGTGGTCCACTGGGAGCTGAGCATAGGGCTGAGTTAAGCCAAGCTGTGTTTAGTCAGGCATGTTAATGAGGTTGGAGTTCAGCCAAGCCCACCCAGAGCCATGCCGGGTCCAGCCAAGTAGAACCTAGGCGGAGCTTACTAGCTATATAAGCTCGAACATTTGTGTAGAAGAGCAGAGCTGTTCTGGGCCTGTTCATTGCCTGTTACTTGATTCTTTCTTGTACACTTTGATGAACTAAGCAGAAATATATGTATTGTACTCATGCACGAGTCTTGTACTAGTGGAGGAAAGTGAAGGTCGCACAAAACCTTTACACTGGTGGCAGCAGTGGGATTGGTAACGATCTCAGGAACTCCACCACAGGACTCGCATCTGGATCTCTGGATGAACTGGGCTGCCTGAAACACGGTGACACTGCTCCTACTGGAAGAACTTCCTGGCAACAGGAAGAAACCCAAAGAGAGCTGTGGAAAGCCCTACAGGATCGGATTCAGTAGATGCACTGCTCCGGGAGCAGAACCCTACTGAAGGCTCCGACAGAACTTATCTGAGGAGGCAGCAAGCTCCTACTGGAAGATCTTCCTACGGGAAGAAACCTAGAAAGAAACCAGCGGCCGCGGACACAGTAGAGGCACTGCTCTGGGAGAAGAGCAGAAACCTACTGGAAGCCAGACATGGCCAACAGGAGAGCCAGGAGCGCTGACCCGGGATCCGACCGACTAGTCGAGGCATTAGAGCGGGTGTTACTGATGCCAAGAGCTCAGGAACCGGCACCACGCTTCAGGACTCCCCAGTATACTGGGAAAGGAGATGCGGAGTAATTTATTGCTCGCTTCACAGAGGTAGCCAACGCTAACCAGTGGACGGACGGAGCAACGCTATTGCACCTCCGGGAAGCACTGGGCAAACAGGCTGAAAAGTGCGGGCGGGCCGATGACCAAGAGGCCATTTTCAATGCCCTCCGGGCAAGATTCCGGCTATCCGCCAGGCAGGCGCTAAGCCAGCTCAACACCCTTAGGTGAGAGGAAGGGACGAGCTGCAAGAGCATGCTATGGAGGTCGAGATATTGGTGCGCATTGCGTACGGGGACCTACCGAATCACCTCCGAAATAACATAGCTATGGAGACCTTCTGCAGCTCGCTGAGGGACCCTGCCCTGCAGAGACATCTGTTAGCCGTACCTACGCCCAAACTGGCGGATGTTGTACGGGCCGGGAATGACTACCTCCAAATTCAAGGAGGCGAGCCTAGACCCACTGGATCTTCAGTACGAACACTGGAAAGAGGAGCCTCTAACAAGGTGAACTCAGCCAAGACCGATGTTATAGGACAACTAGCCCGGCTGGTCCAAACACTCGCGGACAATGTGGAACGGCTCCAGGAGCAGATTCGCACTCAAACCGAGAGGAGGAGCCAGCCAGCTACTCTTTGCTGGGGATGTGGTCAACCGGAGCATGGACGGAAAAATTGCTCTCGCCACACCAAACCGGCTTCGGGAAACGAAGGACGGCCACAGCAGTAGCTCCGACTACTGGCTGTGTCAAGGCCAAGCAAACACGGAAAGACAATAGGATTTCGCGGGACTCGGCGGCGGCTGACGGCTAGTCTCAACCAGCAAGGACTAGGCCAAGGGAAGTTCGTGCACAAGAAGGGCATGTAGTGACACGGAACTATTACCAGTCCTTGGGTAAGACTAGTCTGGACGGCTCCCTGTCCCGGACACGGCCTACGCCCCTCCGTGCGAACGGCAGGGACGTAACCCGAAACGCAGGAAGGTGACCCCCAAATCCCCCCACCCCAGACACTGAGAACCATCCCCACTGGACCGGACAGTCGGAAGCCTGCCTTAAAAGCGGCAGAACCGACACTTTCTCTACCTTGGGGGTGGCAATCACGGGAGCAGCAGATTTGCTCCGGACGTGGGACGGCTCGAGGTACTGACCTCACCCCACCACGGAAAGGAAGCCTTCTAGGCCTCACGGAAGATGTCCTGGAGGATACCACTAGGGCGCAAGCCCTCAGCTTACCCCACTCCACCAGCTATTTCTTCCCTGGAAAAGTGGAGGGGCGGCCCATCCAGTTCCTGTTAGACACCGGATGCACCACCAATCTGATCAATAAACAAATGTTTGATCGATTGCCAGGAGCCGTGCGGGACCGACTCGAGGAGAGTGACAGCCACGGACTATCGGCTGACGGGACACGGCTCCCCTTCTATGGGATAATTCGTCTGACTATCCGCTTTAGGGATGTGAAGACAGAGGAAGTATTTGTAGTTAGCCGACTGAGCGAAGATGCCATACTCGGAATGCCGTTCTTCGTGGCCCATCAATGTGCTCTCGAGTTTGAGCAACCGGAGGTCCGAGTGGATGGCAGACAGCTAGTCTGCACGGACCGGCATGGGTGGCTGCTACAGAGCAAAGTACAGGTGATAAGGGGGTGGTGGTTCCCGCCTGGACAGAGATGGCGATACACTGTCGCATCACCACGCGGAACTATTGCCCCATGGGACTAATCGAGGGGCTCCCCGACGGACCTCCAGTAGCCTGAACTAGCCGGGACCCAAGTGACAGGTCATCACTCGCTGCATGAACACTACGGAGCGACCTTTGACCTTCCGGTCCGGAGCCACTATCGGCACTTACACGGGAGTGGAGACCCCACAGGTCGAGGAGGACGATCCGTTATTGTGTGACGCCGGTCCGACTTCAATCAATGGAGTGCCGGCTCACCTTGAGGAATTGTTCCAGGCAGCCCGGCCGAACTGTGAGGACATGGGACAAACGTGAAGGTTGGCATCCTTGCTGTGTCGGTAGGCCAGTGTTCAGTACAGGTGACGACGACGTGGGAAAGACCTCAAAGGTGGAACATTCTAGCACCATCGCCACCATGCCATCGCCACAGGAGAGGAGGTGCGAGCAGAACACCTGGAGGTCGGGAGCAGAGAGCTGGACATCCTGCATCACATGTGGGGCTCTCTGCGCATACGACAGGACGGCGTGCTAGAAGCACGCGTGGCCCCGCAGGGCCACGCCAAATGGTGCGCCATCTGCCCCCGGCCATGCGGGAAACCACGGTGTGGCAAACGCATGCCCTGGCTCACTCTGGGGTGGGAAGGACGATAGGTCGTCTCCAACTGACGTGGTACTGGCCCGGACTGACGTCCACAGTCAGACGGCTCATCAAGAGTTGCGAGGTGTGCCAGGCCGCAAAGCATGGAGGGACAAAGGTGGCCGGAGGAAAAAGGAGGCTCTACGCAGGTCGACCCTGGTAGAAGGTGGCCGTGGAGCCATCTGGTGGGGCCATTTCTTGTCACGCCAAGGGGGAACAAGTGGGTGCTCGTTCTCGCCGACCACTTCACCCGGTGGCAGGACGCCTTGGCACTACCTGACGCCACCGTGGTCGCCAACGCACTGGATGAGCGGGTCTTCTGTTACCTGGGATTGCCTGAGCAGATCCACACGGATCAGGGGGTACAGTTCGAGAGCCAACTGATGGCCGAACTGTGCCAATTCTGGAATGTGGGGAAGACCCACACGACTCCGTATGATCCACAGGCAAATAGAATTGTGGAGCGGAATAACCGGGGACTCAGGGATTCCTTGCGAGCGCTGCTCTTGGTTGGGGATAGGACGAGTTGGACCTACTGCTCCCCCAGCTGATGAGGGCATACAGAGGCACACCTCACTTCGCGACTGGAGAAACGGCCAACATGCTAATGTTGGGACGGGAGCTGAGGTTGCCAGACCAACTGGAAAGCCACCCTCCACCGACCGAGTTCTTTCCTGCCCACGAGCATGCTCTGGAGGTGCAGCGGAAACTGCAGACAGTGCACGAGGCACTACGGCGAAGCCAAATGGAGGTGCGGCAAGACAGAGAAGAGCCACCGCTCTATGCCCCAGGCGACTGGGTACGGCTCACGAACAAACGCTGGAGACGGGGAGAAACTCGCAAGCTGCAAGCAAAGTTCGTGGGACCATACCAGGTCCTGAAGGCCTGGGGGAACCACACATATCTGGTGGAACGGCAGGGCCAGTCTTCCATCCAGAGTGAAGGAAGGCTAAAGCCCTATCATGTTTGCCCAGAGAGGTTGGGACAGGCCCCAGCCACTCTGGAGCCAAAGAGGGGTCCCAACATGAAGGGAGCTCAACACGGCAGGCCGGAGAAAAGGCAGAAAGAGGCCAGAGTGGACCCTGTGCCGATAATGCCGCCCCCGAACTGGGAAAGGTTGCTGCTGGAGGCTGCTGAAAAGCATGTTCAGGAAGTAACTCTGGAAGAAAATCTGGCCGGACCGGAGGAAGGAGAATGCCAGGGACGCCAAGGACACTGTCCAAGTTCGGTAGAAGCTAATCCGTTCCCACTAGAAGAAGTTCCGGGAGAACCGAAATCAAACCCGGAGGAGACCGGAACGGCTCTGACACCGGAGACTTCATTGGAACCTGTCCGCCACAACCCAAGGCCGGCTCGGATTACTAGAAGGCTGGACCGGTACAGGAACGGAGTGTGCTACTCGATGGAGTCACCAGCAAACAATCCGGAGGTGAGACAAGAGGACAACCAGGTAGTTCTCACGGCCGCTACTAGGGCCTTTCTGTTGGAGCACTCGCTCACCCCGGACCCCCTCAGTTTGTTGGAGAACTTGAATGATGCATGTGATGCGTCTTTGCCAGAACTATTGGCTTCGGTCACCAGGAGCTTGAAAGAAGCTGAGGAAGCCCTAAGTGCACCGAAGCCAGTCGGTGTAGCAGCAGACCAGGGAGATCAGAAGTGGGAGAAGGCGGCCGCCGAGGCCGACACGAGCTGCCCCGCGGCAGCTGCCTCAGACACGGATGTGGAGGACCTGGGCAGAACCCTGACAGAAGAGGAGGAGGTCTGCCACGTGGCTACCGTGAGCTCTCTCCCAAGGTCTAGATTGGCGACCATGGTCACCAATGGAGGGAGAAGAGTGTTGTGGAATGTGGTCCACTGGGAACTGAGCATAGGGCTGAGTTAAGCCAAGCCAAGCTGTGTTCAGTCAGGCATGTTAATGAGGTCGGAGTTCAGCCAAGCCCACCCAGAGCCATGCCGGGTCCAGCCAAGTAGAACGGAGGCGGAACGTACTAGCTATATAAGCTCGAACATTTGTGTAGAAGAACAGAGCTGTTCTGGGCCTGTTCATTGCCTGTTACTTGATTCTTTCTTGTATGTACACCTTGATGAACTAAGCAGAAATATATGTATTGTACTCATGCACGAGTCTTGTACTAGTGGAGGAAAGTGAAGGTCGCACAAAACCTTTACAGTACTGCGTAACCTTGCTGCTCGACCATAATTTGTTCGGATTTGGTGCTTGAGCACCGAATTGTTCGAAAACTGAAACCTATTTTCCCATTAGAAACAATGGTCAGCATTTTAATCCTTTTTCATCCTTAAGAAAAATACCTAAATACCTTATTTTGTTTTATAAATATACTTAACAAGGTTGTATAAAAGCCCATTCCACTGATTGATATCTGCTACAGTTTGCAGCAATAACTGGCTTTTTATGTGCAATAGAAGATGAGTTATGAACCTTGATCCATTGCAATCCCAGTTTAAATAACAGCCTTGCTGTTGTCGAATCATTTGCTACAAGTCTGAAACTTTGTAAGTTATATAATAATAATCTATCAAATGCTACAAATGTATATTCAAAAGCAACTGATATAAAAAAACGTTTATGATGCATGCAGAAACCAAAATAAAAAGATTAGCATCGTTTGCTTAGTCTGAGCACCCAGGTGCTCGGAGTGCTGCTTTTCGGCTCGTTTCAGCTTCCTTTGGTTGTTCTCTAGTTGTCCACCTGTTGTCCTCTAGTTGTCCTCTAGTTGTCCTCCGGTTGTCTTCTAGTTGTCCTCTGGGTGTCCTCTAGTTGTCCTCCGGGTGTCCTCCAGTTGTCCTTTAGTGTTCGTCCAGTTGTCTTTTACTTGTCATCCGGTTGTCCTCTAGTTGTCATTCCCTTGTCCTCCAGTTGTCCTCCGGTTGTCCTCTAGTTGTCTTCCAGTTGTCCTCTAGTTGTCCTTTAGTTGTCATCCGGTTGTCTTTTACTTGTTGTCCGGTTGTCCTTTATTTGTCATCCGGTTGTCCGCTAGTTATCCTCCGGTTGTCCTCTAGTTGTCTTCCGGTTGTCCTCTAGTTGTCTTCCGGTTGTCCTTTAGTTGTCGTCCGGTTGTCCTCCGGTTGTCCTTTACTTGTCATCCGGTTGTCCTTTATTTGTCGTCCGGTTGTTCTCTAGTTGTCTTCCGGTTGTCCTTTAGTTGTCGTCCGGTTGTCCTCCGGTTATCCTTTACTTGTCATCCGGTTGTCCTTTATTTGTCGTCCGGTTGTTCTCTAGTTGTCATCCGATTGTCCTCTGGTTGTCCAATATATTATTTTTTAGACTTTTCTGATCTGAAATCTTTGTAACTGCTAAACTAGCCCGCTGCCCAAACAATTCTTTTTAGCTCAGGTTTTATGTGTAGACATTTGGAATACTTTTTATACAAGAAAAGATATTAGCCTTGGAATACTAGTACAGATTGCACAGGTGTGCTGAGTACAAATCTTAGCCTTGGAATACTAGTACAGATTGCACAGGTGTGCTGAGCGCAAATATTAGCCTTAGAATACTGGTACAGATTGTATCATAATTACTCAAGCCGATTATTAATTGTAATATAACAAATTCATAACTAAATAAAATGATTTTGAGAGTCTATCGAAAAGTGAAACCACTCGTTCTCTGGCTCGACTCGGCTAATTGGAGCACCGAAAATTTTATTGAATTGTGATGCATTTTCTACTCAAACTTTTTGGTTGAACATTGATATGCATATAAGTAAGGAGGAGGTCAAGCACCGAGATTTGCATGTATTAGCAATGCAATAGCGTAACGTGTAAGGTGCCTCTAGATTTAAGAAGTTAACGGCATAAAGTTGTTATACAGGTGCAGTATAACAACTGTCAATTCAAAATTTAACTCCATGTGGGCACTGGAAGTCTATAATCATACAGTTTATGTTAAGTACTCTGATGAAAAATACTATGACTACATTTATGCGTAGGATAACTCTATGTGAAGGATAATTTGTGTATGGATTTAATGCCTCGTTTTATTTTTTAGTTGCATTAGTTGAAATCACTCTATTTCTCAGCTGAACTGTTTATTTTTCTACTTGATTTGCCGGATTGATTATATCCGCTATTGACCGAATGGACTGTTATGTACAAGAGAACACGACCCCAGCTTGGCAATAGTCACTTAACATCGCATAGCCAGTCATCTAACCAGTGCTTCCTCACATCTAATAATACTAGTGTAGATACATTGTATGTTTAATTCTAGAGGAGAATCATAGAAAGTGTAGTATATCTAGATGTCTCTCCTTGTAGGTAATAAAATGTAGTTAGGATTAATATCTCTCCTTGTAGGTAATAAAGTGTAGTTAGGATTAATATCTCTCCTTGTAAGTAATAAAGTGTAGTTAGGATTAATATCTCTCCTTGCAAGTAATAAATTGTAGTTAGGATTAATATCTCTCCTTGTAGGTAATAAAGTGTAGTTAGGATTAATATCTCTCCTTGTAAGTAATAAAGTGTAGTTAGGATTAATATCTCTCCTTGTAGGTAATAAAGTGTAGTTAGGATTAATATCTCTCCTTGTAGGTAATAAAATGTAGTTAGGATTAATATTTCTCCTTGTAGGTAATAAAGTGTAGTTAGGATTAATATCTCTCCTTGTAGGTAATAAAATGTAGTCAGGATTAATATCTCTCCTTGTAGGTAATAAAGTGTAGTTAGGATTAATATCTCTCCTTGTAGGTAATGAGGTGTAGTCAGCTTAGATATCTCTCCTTGTAGGTAATGAGGTATAGTCAGTTTAGATATCTCTCCGTGTAGGTAATGAGGTATAGTCAGTTTAGATATCTCTTGTAGGCAATGAAGTTTGAAAACTATCATGACTCGGAGCTTGTCAGGCTGCTACTAGAGAGGTGCATAACCAGTATCAAGCTGGCTCAACAACTATTCTGGTCAGTGCATTCGACCTGCAATGGCATCTTCTGTCGCTCATTTTTTGTTTTTGGCTGTCATTTACTTTAGTCCTTTGTGTTGATAGTTCAGATGCTGCTTGTTCTTTTTGATGATGCAACCTCTTTGGAGAACATGTTTTTAGAACATTTATTGTGTTTTAACTAAATGCGTTTTGGTATTTCCCAGTTTATGGCTATGAATAAATAAGCAATACTTTTCCTGCTACGGCCATGATCAGCTCAACAATTATCCCTAATGATTGTTTGTTGTTGCTTTCTGTTTTCCTTTATAACTTGTTCATTGTTTGTTTAGTACAGCATCTTTTAATTGTAACATTTTGCTTGGTTTTTTAATGAATTTGCGAAAAACTTGAACGCAATTTTGATTTAATAAGGGAGACCCTTTATACATCGACATAGTTAAACAAAGTTAGATTCACTAAAAGTGAACTTACTTTATACTGTTTTTTATTTGTTAGCAGATTTTCTGGTTGCGGCATAAAGTACCATAGGGTACCATAGGGTAAGCATAGGGTACCATAGGGTACCTTGATAATCGGAAGACAAGTAGTAACCATTTAACATCTTTTATCTGTTGACAAACAAAACAAATATATTTTTCTTAGCTTATTTACCTTCTGAGTTTCCTTAAATGTGAAATATTTCTATCATTATTTACAAATAGTTTTAAAGTTTATGTATTTTTGTTGTAAACATAGATTACTAATAAAGTTATACCATATTAGTCATTGCATGTTTATCTAACTATTAAATAGTTTTTTAAAAATTAATCAGTTTCACTATTTTTCTTTGCATTAGTTTATTTTATTAAAAAAAGAGGACTAAGCTCATTGCTTAGCCTGGTATCCACAGGTCACTCAAGGAAGTCGCAGCACAACCCGCTTACAGGGAACGGTACAAGCTACTGTTTGGTGGTCTGGTCTCGGTCATCGGCAAGTCTTTAAGAGAGGAGATGGAGAGAGAGGAAACTCTTGTCCACCACTGTCACAGCGTGGCTGAGAAGGTCAAGCAAGCCAGGGGGGACGACAAGGTAAGTCTTTAGTTTTTTATGTTGATCCTTGTCATCATCAATGATGGCAAGCTGCTAGCACAGAAGTCGGTTTTACTGTACCAAGGTAGCTCATACCAAATACAAACAACATGAGGCTAAACTGGGCTTTAAACAATGGAGTTGTGAGTGCACCAAGGTAGCTCATACCAAATACAAACAACATGAGGCTAAACTGGGCTCTAAACAATGGAGTTGTGAGTGCGCCAAGGTAGCTCATACCAAATACAAACAACATGAGGCTAAACTGGGCTCTAAACAATGGAGTTGTGAGTGCACCAAGGTAGCTCATACCAAATACAAACAACATGAGGCTAAACTGGGCTCTAAACAATGGAGTTGTGAGTGCACCAAGGTAGCTCATACCAAATACAAACAACATGAGGCTAAACTGGGCTTTAAACAATGGAGTTGTGAGTGCACCAAAGTAGCTCATACCTAATACAAACAACATGAGGCTAAACTGGGCTTTAAACATTGGAGTTGTGAGTGCACCAAGGTAGTTCATACCAAATATGAACAACTTGAGGCTAAAATTGGCTTTAAACAATGGAGTTGTGAGTGCACCAAGGTAGCTCATACCAAATACAAACAACATGAAACTAAACTGGGCTCTAAACAATGGAGTTGTGTTTTTATAAATGAAGGCTAAATGAGAATTTGATTTCCCTTTTGCTTAAAGGTTGAGTTGCAACAAAATTCACATTACCGTTATTTAATATGAAAAGATTCATCATGTCTTATTCTGTTGTGTTGTAGGTGCAAAATATGTGTAAAGGTGATTACAAGCTCTTAAAAGCTCAAAAACGAACAGAAAACCGCAGCCACACGAGACCGCCGTAGTTTGGATTCTTTTTCCAAAACCACTCAAATGTGACGTAGTTGTGAGAGATGGTTTCTGTTTACACTTTCATGCAATCTTATTCGTCGAAATATTTTCACAAAGATACTTACACAAAGATAACCAACAGGCACTCCTTCGAGCTAAGGTTGAAAAATTAAACGAGTTTTTACGGTAGGGTTGAGATATCAGTGCTCAATGTGACAGCATTACATAATGATGCAATATACACGTGAGAACAATAGACATGGTTTTATTGAATGCGTGAAGTATATTTGTGAAAATATTTCAACGAATGAGGTTGCATGAAAGTGTAAACAGAACCCATCTCGTTCATCTATGTCGCACTTGAGCCGTTTTGTAAAGAGATTCTAATCTACGGCGGTTTTGTGATGGCGGCGATTAACTGTTCGTTTTTGAGCTTTTAAGAGCTTTTACTCACATTTCCACATATTTGGCACCTACAACCCAGCAGAGTAAGACATGGTGAATCTTTTGATACCAAATAACTGTAATGTGAATTTTGTTGCAAGTCAACCTTTAAAAAGTTTTGTAAACGTTTTTGTGATGTTGCAGAGGTGCAGATAACAGTTTTGCGGAGTACACTCTCATGGATTAACTTGTTCTAAAAACTTCATTGAAACTTCTTCATGATTTGACCTGAATATAGCAGCGCTCTGTTTGAATAGGTGATGAGTAAAGCAGTGCTCTCCATATGTGATCTGCTTAGTACAATGACCCTACGCCTTCCCACCAACCCATGCTTTGAAGTGAATGGTTTGGACACAAAGCTATGCACGTCTTTCAATTCAAACACGTTTCCACTGAAGCTAGCGTTTAAAACTGTCGACCACTCTGCCCCCAACCACTCTTTGATGTATAAGGTAGGATCTTTGCTCTCTAAGGTTTTTAAGCAAAAGGTTGTTTATCATGTTGGAGGGCCCTAGGATAAATTCACTGAGTTATGCAAATTATAGTATATACTTTCATATGCTGAATATACAGAATATATACTGAATACTTTCATATACTGAATATGCTCTCATTGTCTGTTCTCCACCAGATTGGGGATGACTTGAGGCAGGACATGATAGTCATGCAGCTCATCAATATCATGGACAAGCTTTGGCAGCAGAATGACCTTGACCTCAAATTAGTCACATTTGTTTGCCTTCCTACTGGAGACAAAAGAGGTGAGGATTACTATGCAGTAGACTCTCCTAGAACATAAATAATCTGTTCTGGAAAGGTTTATGTTATACGAACGGTAAAATTCATGTCAAATACCTAATCTGTTTCAAGATCGTTCCAAACCAAACCCCTTTTGGCCCTACAAATAGGAAGAACTCAACACGACTTTCTATGTAATGGTTGTACAATAACAGCTGTATTGTACAGGTTGTACAGTAACAGCTGTATTGTACAGGTTGCACAGTACCAGCTGTATTGTACAGGTTGTACAGTAACAGCTGTACTGTACAGGTTGTACAGTAACAGCTGTATTGTACAGGTTGTACAGTAACAGCTGTATTGTACAGGTTGTACAGTAACAGCTGTATTGTACAGGTTGTACAGTAACAGCTGTATTGTACAGGTTGTACAGTAACAGCTGTATTGTACAGGTTGTACAGTAACAGCTGTACTGTACAGGTTGTACAGTAACAGCTGTATTGTACAGGTTGTACAGTAACAGCTGTATTGTACAGGTTGTACAGTAACAGCTGTATTGTACAGGTTGTACAGTAACAGCTGTATTGTACAGGTTGTACAGTAACAGCTGTATTGTACAGGTTGTACAGTAACAGCTGTTACTGTACAACCTATACAATACAACTGTATTGTATCAACAATTTTTCTCTTTTTTATCATCACTTTCAGTTGGGTCAGGGTTCATGATTATGGTACTTTAATGTTAAAGGTTGACTTGCAACAAAATTCACATTACAGTTATTTGATTTTAAAAGATTCACCATGTCATACTCTGTTGTGTTGTAGGTGCAAAATATGGGGGAATGTGATTACAAGCTCTTAAAAGCACAAATTTGAACAGTTAATCTCAACCACACGAGACCGCCGTAGTTTCGATTCTCTTTCTAAAACAGCTCAAATATGACATAGTTGTGGTAGATGGTTTCTGTTTACGCTTTCATGCAACCTTATTCGTCGAAATATTTTCACAAATATACTTTACGCATTCAATAAAACCATGTCTATTGTTCTTACGCGTTCATTTTATCGTCATTGTAATGCTGTCACTTTTAGCACTGATATCTTATAACTTACCGTAAAAATTCATTTAATTTTTTAACCTTGCCTCGAAGGAGTACATATCAGTCTGATAATCATGACGAGTCTGTTGGTCACCTGTGATAATCGAAAAGGGCTGCAAAAATTATTTTCGAAGTATTGGGTCACATGATCAGATTACGACTTGACGATTAGTTCAAGCCGAAACAAAACTGTATAGTAGCGAGCATCTATATTTGATACGGGGTCTTCGGTAAGACCCGAAGTGTTTGTCATAAACTAGTGCTACGATAAGTTTTATATTGAGCTTTTTATTGGCCTTCCAATTCACGTGAGAGCATCACGTGATAAGACAATAACCAAACTGTAATGACTACGTCAGAGAAATAAAGAAATTTCAATCTACGGCGGCTTTTCATTTTTGAGCTTTTAGGAGCTTGGAATCACATTTCCACATATTTGGCACCTACTACACAACAGAGTAAGACATGGTGAATCTTTTGATACCAAATAACTGTAATGTGAATTTTGTTGCAAGTCAACCTTTAAAAGAAACTTAAAGTCAACCTTTAAGTTGGTAGAAGTTTAAACGTTCAATGTCAATTTTAATCAATTTTCTTTACTTTTTGCAAACAGCAAAGTCAAAGCTGCAAAGAAAAATACAAAATATTATGTACGTTTAAGATGAAATAAAGCAAATATATATATTTACGATTGTAAGGCTGGTGACTGTCTGTCAGTCCATCGGTCCGAAGCCAGGGTTATAGGTTACGATAAAAGATTGATGTCAACGAGACTCCAATTCGTGACATTCAGATTGGTAGACCGACAGTGTAACACCTGCACTGATTGACCTTCTTTAACTGTTTCTGAATAATTGTGCAGCTACTTTTGCTCTTTATTTTATCGGCACATATGATGATCTCTCATGGCGTAATAGACTGAAAGGGTACTAGTATATATACATTGTAATAGAGATACTATTTCCATGATTATTACTTGCTTATATATAACTAATGCTGGATGAGTTGATGACTGAGCACTTTTTAATTCAATGTGCCAGTGAGTAAATGTTGTATGCCATCCACTTTTGGGCTAGTGTTGCATAGTAGTCTCGGTATATTATATCTTAAAGGTTTGCCCTTGAATGCCCCAACTCGAGTGTACAAGGTCATCGGAAATCTCCCATCAACTTGTAACTGAGAACACCACTTTATTACCACTCCTTCACTACTCTATTACTTCTCCTTCACCACTCTATTACCACTCCTTCACTACTCTATTACCACTCCTTTACCACTCTATCACCACTCTATTACCACTCCTTCACCACTCTATTACTACTCCTTCACTACTCTATTACCACTCCTTCACCACTCTATTACTTCTCCTTCACCACTCTATTACCACTCCTTCATCACTCTATCACCACTCCTTCACCACTCTATTACCACTTCTTCACCACTCTATTACTACTCCTTCACTACTCTATTACTTCTCCTTCACCACTCTATCACCACTCCTTCACTACTCTATTACCACTCCTTTACCACTCTATCACCACTCCTTCACCACTCTATTACCACTCCTTCACCACTCTATTACTACTCCTTCACTACTCTATTACCACTCCTTCACCACTCTATTACTTCTCCTTCACCACTCTATTACCACTCCTTCATCACTTTATCACCACTCCTTTACCACTCTATTACTTCTCCTTTACTACTCTATTACCACTCCTTCACCACTCTATCACCACTCTTTCACTACTCTATTACCACTCCTTCACCGCT
Organism: Watersipora subatra; assembly: GCF_963576615.1. Lineage (NCBI taxonomy): Eukaryota > Metazoa > Bryozoa > Gymnolaemata > Cheilostomatida > Watersiporidae > Watersipora > Watersipora subatra. The sequence goes on from NC_088711.1 coordinate 29,184,972, forward strand.
TTATCACCACTCCTTCACCACTCTATTACTACTCCTTCACTACTCGGTTACTACTCCTTCACCACTCTATTACCACTCCTTCACCACTTTATCACTACTCCTTGACCACTCTATTACTACTCCTTCACTACTCTATTACCACTCCTTCACCACTATATTACCACTCCTTCACTACTCTATTACCACTCCTTCACCACTCTATCACTACTCTTTCACTACTCTATTACCACTCCTTCACTACTCTATCACTACTCCTTCTCCACTCTATTACCACTCCTTCACCACTCCATCACCACTCTTTCACCACTCTATTATCACTCTTTCACTACTCTATCACTACTCCTTTTCCACTCTATTACCACTCCTTCACCAGTCTATCACCACTCCTTCACCACTCAATTACCACTCCTTCACTACTCTATTACCACTCTTTCACCACTCTATTACTACTCCTTCACTACTCTATTACCACTCTTTCACCACTCTATTACCACTCCTTCACTACTCTATTACATCTCCTTCACCACTCTATCACTACTCCTTCACTACTCTATTACCACCCCTTCACCATTATGTCACTACTCCTTCACCACTCTATCACCACTCCTTCACCACTCTGTCATCACTCCTTCACTACTCTATAACCACTCCTTCACCACTCTATTACCACTCCTTCACCACTCTATTACCACTCCTTCACCACTCTATCACCACTCCTTCACCACTCTATTACCACTTCTTCACCACTCTATTACCACTCCTTCACTACTCTATTACCACTCTTTCACCACTCTATTACTACTCCTTCACTACTCTATTACCACTCTTTCACCACTCTATTACCACTCCTTCACTACTCTATTACATCTCCTTCACCACTCTATCACTACTCCTTCACTACTCTATTACCACCCCTTCACCATTATGTCACTACTCCTTCACCACTCTATCACCACTCCTTCATCACTCCTTCACTACTCTATAACCACTCCTTCACCACTCTATTACCACTCCTTCACCACTCTATCACCACTCCTTCACCACTCCTTCACCACTCTTTTATCACTCCTTCACCAGTCTATTACCACTCCTTCACCACTCTATTACCAATCTATCACCACTCCACCACTCTATGACTACTTTTTCACCACTCTATTACCACTCCTTCACCACTCTATCACCACTCCTTCACCACTCCTTCACCACTCTTTTATCACTCCTTCACCAGTCTATTACCACTCCTTCACCACTCTATTACCAATCTATCACCACTCCACCACTCTATGACTACTTTTTCACCACTCTATTACCACTCCTTCACCACTCTATCACCACTCTTTCACTTGCTACAGGTATGGTAGAGCTGATAACAGAATGCGAGACTCTAGCTAAGATACAAGGATTCAGTGGAATAACTGGTTCATTTAAAGATCAGCCTCTGGCTAACTGGCTCCAAAAGCATAACCCTTCACAAGCTGAGTATCAGAAGGTTAGTTATATCTACTGGCTATGTTGAATTGCTAGTCATGATGTGTAAATTGCCTGCAATAGAGGCATCATTCGTAAGCAGAGCATGAACTGTGTCCTTGTAATAAAGACTCAGGGAGGCTGGAACTCCTTGCAATAGCGGTAATAGCCTCTGAGGCTGAGTAGACGAGAAGTTCAGTTATAAATTCATCATTTATATATTATATTGATAGAATGCAAGGCTTGAAGTATACGCATTATTCCAAGAGAGCGGGAGGATTGCATCCTTACAATAAACCTATTCTCTGGAGAATGGGGGGCGAAACCAAGCATTTAATAGATGTCATTCCAATAAACAGAGAATCTGTTTTCATTTGACTTATGTTGTCTCGCAGGCTGTGGAGAATTTTACTCTCTCATGCGCTGGTTACTGTGTAGCCACCTACATTCTTGGCATCGGTGACAGACACAACGATAACATCATGGTCAAGCGTTCTGGCCACATTTTCCATATCGACTTTTCCAAGTTTCTTGGAGATTGTGAGAAGTTCTTAGGACTGAACAGGTACTATTAAAATGCACCAGATCTTGTTCTTGAAACCTTCAGCAAATTTCAAAGAAATTTAAAACAGCCATCAGATATGCAATACTACATAGATGGGGAGTTTTCCTATCCTGGCTTTGCATCGCTGCACAAAGGAACCTGCTAAAAAACTTCTATGTGTGGCTTTACACGTACTAAACTATTGTGTAGGTCTGTTTACAGTTGAAATGACAGGAGTAGACTTTCTCGATAAATCTGGTTATTATTTTTTATTGTCTGAAAGATTTGGTATCAACACTGGCAACCAATTACATTGTGTGTTACTAACATCGCTTTTTGTGTAAGCATGAGGTAACTCCAAAATAGCGTATTACGTTCATTTTGCTTCTTGAATTGTAAGGTACTCGAAGTAGCCTATTTTTATTAGCAATGGCTCATACCAGAGACTAGTGTGAGTCATTAGTGGGAGTTGTCAGGTGCCATTAGTCGATGACTCAATTAGGTTTTTGCTATATAGCCGTCATTTCTACTCAATCCATGCAGTGACTTATTCTATTGGATATATTCTAAAAATCCAGCCTAAGTTCCTTGTATGAATCGTATTAATGGTACATGATGCATTGCTTATAACTCAAGTTTATTGGCAAATTGATAGGCTGGTTACCGAGAATTAATAATATAATATAATTGCAACTTAACATGGTGATAAAACGCTAAAGGCATGGCTTTTTAACTCATAGAGTAATGGAGACAATTCAACATGCTAGCTAATCCTTGCTAATCCTTCTTTCACTCACGGAGTAATGGAAACAATTCAACATGCTAGCTAATCCTAGCTAATCCTTGTTTCACTCATGGAGTAATGGAAACAATTCAACATGCTAGCTAATCCTAGCTAATCCTTGTTTCACTCATGGAGTAATGGAAACAATTCAACATGCTAGCTAATCCTAGCTAATCCTTTATCCACTCATGGAGTAATAGAAACAATTCAACATGCTAGCTAATCCTTGTGTGAAACACGAAGCTAATTTTTGTTTTGGTCAATGGAAAACTTAGGGGACGAAAACCCTACAGTGTGTATTAAATTGCATAGCTGAAAGATCTGGTTCAAAGACGTCTGACTGCAATAGTAGAGATAATGACAATGACAGCTGATATTGGTGCTGACAGAACGGCAGCAGTTTATGTTTAATATCACTCAATAACCGGACAATGATCAAATGCTGCTCAAATCTTAAATACTATTGTTAATTTGGAAGGAAAGTTCATTAAGTAAGTTAGTATTATATGCATTCATACACCGGCAGTCTAATTTGCCATAAGAGATCGTCAAGCATAATAACTATTCATATAATTATTCTGAAATTTCGATGGGTAGTCGATTGGAGCAGTCGTTAGAGTGTCAGCCTGCTTACCAAGATCTTATATGATAGTCTTTTTTCCAACTGTGGTTGTGGACAGACGGACCGACACGGTTCTATTTGTATTGCTTGCGCTCTCTCTATTTGTATTGCTTGTGCTCTCTTTATTTGTATTGCTTGCGCTCTCTCTATTTGTATTGCTTGTGCTCTCTCTATTTGTATTCTTTGCACTCTCTTTATTTGTATTGCTTGTGCTCTCTCTATTTGTATTGCTAGTGCTCTCTCTATTTGTATTGCTTGTGCTCTCTCTATTTGTATTGCTTGTGCTCTCTCTATTTGTATTGCTTGTGCTCTCTCTATTTGTATTGTGTGCACTCTCTCTATTTGTATTGCTTGTGCTCTCTCTATTTGTATTGCTTGCACTCTCTCTATTTGTATTGCTTGCACTCTCTCTATTTGTATTGCTTGCACTCTCTCTATTTGTATTGCTTGTGCTCTCTCTATTTGTATTGCTTGCACTCTCTATTTGTATTGCTTGCACTCTCTATTTGTATTGCTTGCACTCTCTCTATTTGTATTGCTTGCACTCTCTCTATTTGTATTGCTTGTGCTCTCTCTATTTGTATTGCTTGTGCTCTCTCTATTTGTATTGCTTGTGCTCTCTCTATTTGTATTGCTTGTGCTCTCTCTATTTGTATTGTGTGCACTCTCTCTATTTGTATTGCTTGTGCTCTCTCTATTTGTATTGCTTGCACTCTCTCTATTTGTATTGCTTGCACTCTCTCTATTTGTATTGCTTGCACTCTCTCTATTTGTATTGCTTGTGCTCTCTCTATTCAAGAATTTCTTCAAAATTGTTACTCTTATAAGCTAGCTTATTTTCTGTCTTACATACCAACCCTGTTTTTTGTTACAATTTGATTGTATTGTTACAATGGTATTATAATTGTATTGTTACAATGGTATTATAATTGTATTGTTACAGTGGTATTATAATTGTATTGTTAGAATGGTATTATAATTGTATTGTTACAATGGTATTATAATGGTACTGTTACAATGGTATTATAATGGTACTGTTACAATGGTATTATAATTGTATTAGTACAATGGTATTATAATTGTATTGTTACAATGGTATTATAATTGTATTGTTACAATGGTATTATAATGGTACTGTTACAATGGTATTATAATTGTATTGTTACAGTGGTATTATAATTGTATTGTTACAATGGTATTATAATTGTATTGTTACAATGGTATTATAATTGTATTGTTAGAATGGTATTATAATTGTATTGTTACAATGGTATTATAATTGTATTGTTAGAATGGTATTATAATTGTATTGTTAGAATGGTATTATAATTGTATTGTTACAATGGTATTATAATTGTATTGTTACAATGGTATTATAATTGTATCGTTACAATGGTATTATAATGGTACTGTTACAATGGTATTATAATTGTATTGTTAGAATGGTATTATAATTGTATTGTTAGAATGGTATTATAATTGTATTGTTAGAATGGTATTATAATTGTATTGTTAGAATGGTATTATAATTGTATTGTTACAATGGTATTATAATTGTATTGTTAGAATGGTATTATAATTGTATTGTTACAATGGTATTATAATTGTATTAGTACAATGGTATTATATTGTATTGTTACAATGGTATTATAATTGTATTAGTACAATGGTATTATAATTGTATTGTTACAATGGTATTATAATTGTATTGTTACAATGGTATTATAATTGTATTGTTACAATGGTATTATAATTGTATTAGTACAATGGTATTATATTGTATTGTTACAATGGTATTATAATTGTATTGTTACAATGGTATTATAATTGTATTGTTACAATGGTGTTATAATTGTATTGTTACAATGGTATTATAATTGTATTGTTACAATGGTATTATAATTGTATTGTTACAATGGTATTATAATTGTATTGTTACAATGGTATTATAATTGTATTGTTACAATGGTGTTATAATTGTATTGTTACAATGGTATTATAATTGTATTGTTAGAATGGTATTATAATTGTATTGTTACAATGGTATTATAATTGTATTGTTAGAATGGTATTATAATTGTATTGTTACAATGGTATTATAATTGTATTAGTACAATGGTATTATATTGTATTGTTACAATGGTATTATAATTGTATTAGTACAATGGTATTATATTGTATTGTTACAATGGTATTATAATTGTATTGTTACAATGGTATTATAATTGTATTGTTACAATGGTATTATAATTGTATTGTTACAATGGTATTATAATTGTATTGTTACAATGGTATTATAATGGTACTGTTACAATGGTATTATAATTGTAATAGTACAATGGTATTATAATTGTATTGTTAGAATGGTATTATAATTGTATTGTTAGAATGGTATTATATTGTATTGTTACAATGGTATTATAATTGTATTGTTAGAATGGTATTATAATTGTATTGTTACAGTGGTATTATAATTGTATTGTTAGAATGGTATTATAATTGTATTGTTAGAATGGTATTATAATTGTATTGTTACAATGGTATTATAATTGTATTGTTACAATGGTATTATAATTGTATTGTTACAATGGTATTGTAATTGTATTGTTACAATGGTATTATAATTGTATTGTTAGAATGGTATTATAATTGTATTGTTACAATGGTATTATAATTGTATTGTTACAATGGTATTATAATTGTATTGTTAGAATGGTATTATATTGTATTGTTACAATGGTATTATAATTGTATTGTTAGAATGGTATTATAATTGTATTGTTACAGTGGTATTATAATTGTATTGTTAGAATGGTATTATAATTGTATTGTTAGAATGGTATTATAATTGTATTGTTACAATGGTATTATAATTGTATTGTTACAATGGTATTATATTGTATTGTTACAATGGTATTATATTGTATTGTTAGAATGGTATTATAATTGTATTGTTACAATGGTATTATAATTGTATTGTTACAATGGTATTATAATTGTATTGTTTGAATGGTATTATATTGTATTGTTACAATGGTATTATAATTGTATTGTTAGAATGGTATTATAATTGTATTGTTACAGTGGTATTATAATTGTATTGTTACAATGGTATTATAATTGTATTGTTAGAATGGTATTATAATTGTATTGTTACAATGGTATTATAATTGTATTGTTACAATGGTATTATATTGTATTGTTACAATGGTATTATATTGTATTGTTACAATGGTATTATAATTGTACTGTTACAATGGTATTATAATTGTATTGTTACAATGGTATTATAATTGTATTGTTAGAATGGTATTATATTGTATTGTTACAATGGTATTATAATTGTATTATTTTAATGGTATACTGTGGCAATTATTATATAATTCTTTGGCTCTATGTCTTCCTATTAAAGGTGCGAAACAGAAATCTGATTCAAGGCTCCCTAATTCCTGCCATGGCATTATTATTGCTTCTACGCTTCTACCTTCAATAATTTTGCATTAACACTAAAAAATTACGGGGATGTTGCCTGTTAAATTATTTTTCTCGTAGCGTTCTGCATTTTGTTGCAAAAATGATAGAAGCTTTATGATAATCTCTAAAAAGGCTGTTATTATATACAAATGTTATTCGCGATGAAAGCGCCATGAACAAAGCATATCAGCTGGTCAGGTGCCATTACCTGACCAGCTGATGGCATCTAGGCACCTTCATTCATATACATATACATCTATCCACAGAGTCCTAGCTTGTACATTTTTCAACTATATCCCTTGCCATATATTTGCTCTCATTGCCATAAGTTGAATACCGCAACTGGCTCTGTGTCCAGACACCCTCTGTTTTGCCGCATTGTTTGAATATGGAGCCGGGCTCTGTGCCCTGGCACCCTCTGTTTTGTCGTATCGGTTGAACAGAAAGACAGATTTTATGCCCTGATACCTTCTGTTTTGTCGCAGGGATCGGACACCCTTCATCCTGACCAAGGACATGGTCTATGTGATCAACGGCAGCGATAAACAGGGCCAGAACTTTCAGGACTTTGTGGATTTATGTTGCGAGGCCTTTAATATTATCAGAGAGCAAGCTGATGGTCTCCTCACCCTCCTTGAGCTGGTAGGTTACCAGCGGCTGCAAGCTAAAGTTTGCAGTAAGCGATTTATGATTGAGTACTAGAGTAGTTGTGATAGCAAGTAAAATTGAATGTTAAGGATTAATCTTCCAATTTCTAGCTAGCTGCTGTCAGACCACTACTACGGCTACTACCACATTACCAGACAACATGAAACCAAACCATGTTGGAGCAAATATATTGCTACAAATAGGTTATATTTTTGGTTAATCAGTTCCACAGCTCAAATACTTACCAGTAAGTACTTCAGGTATATATTATGGTTTGACTGTGACTGTACATGTCAAGGTTTGACTGTACATGTCAAGGTTTGACTGTACATGTCAAGGTTTGACTGTACATGTTATGGTTTGACTGTACATGTTATGGTTTGACTGTATATATTAAGGTTTGACTGTACATGTCAAGGTTTGACTGTACATGTTAAGGTTTGACTGTACATGTTAAGGTTTGACTGTACATGTTAAGGTTTGACTGTATATGTTAAGGTTTGACTGTACATGTTAAGGTCTGACTGTACATGTTAAGATTTGACTGTACATGTCAAGGTTTGACTGTACATGTTAAGGTTTGACTGTACATGTTAAGGTTTGACTGTATATATTAAGGTTTGACTGTACATGTCAAGGTTTGACTGTACATGTTATGGTTTGACTCTATATGTTAAGGTTTGGCTGTATATATTAAGGTTTGACTGTACATGTCAAGGTTTGACTGTACATGTTGAGGTTTGACTGTACATGTTAAGGTTTGAGTGTATATATTAAGGTTTGACTGTACATGTTAACCCTTTCGCGGGCGAATTTTCAAAACTAAATCAGACTCCCATGGGCGAATACACTTCAAAAGGTTCATACACTTTTCTGTGTGTTATTATGTGCATATATCTATGTTTAAAGGTGCATATGTATACATGTATATGTTCATAGGCATATAAATATATTATAAACAAATAAAAATGTATAACAGAAAATATATGCTTTTCATAATAATTGTCTATTTACGAATGATATTTCCGAAAGCATTCTCCTTTACAAAGGCCCACATCACAGTCTTTGCACCATGTACTTATTCGTGTAACAAAGAACTCCCACAAAGATGTATTTCCTGGATTGACAGGCTCAAAAAACTTTTCAAAATACTCTACTGGTTGAGCATCTACTGGAGTAAATATTAGGCCTGTCACTGCTCTAAACTGCTGAAGTGTAGGAGATTTATCTCTGTTTATGTTGGTTATATTTTTCCAGGCACTGGCATCACTCCTACTCACATCCTCATCATTACTGCTACCAGCCTTTTCATCACTGTCACTTCCAGATGTAAAGTCATTCCACTCACAATTCAAACCTGATTCACTGTCATCTCTTGCTACTAAATCTAAAAAGTCACTGTCAGCTTTGAATCTCTTAGTAATTTCGGTACTAGTACTTGCTTTATTAGAATAATCTCGGGAAGTTCTTTTAGAAGTCGCCATGACAGTAAACTAAAGTCAAACTCTCGAAAAATTCGGTAAATAAAAGCTAAAACCGAAGCAAGAAAACTGAAAGTTGATAAACTATTTGGAACAATTTTCTAATTTTTTTCGAAAGTTTATTTATTCATCACTGCTAAAAACGATCATTTTTTTTTCAACCTTAAAGTCAATTTTTGAGGCTAACCGAAATTACTATATCGTAGCTTGCTATTGGTAAAAAAAGTAAACAAAAAACGGCATTTAGCTAACCAAAAACTGCAATAATAAAATACGTTACCGAAACGACAAAAACGTCGCACTGCCCATTAGCAGCCGTATCGCAAAGCGACATAAACGTCGCTCTGCCCGCGAAAGGGTTAAGGTTTGACTGTATATGTTAAGGTTTGACTGTACATGTTAACGTCTGACTGTACATGTTAAGGTTTGACTGTACATGTCAAGGTTTGACTGTACATGTTAAGGTTTGACTGTACATGTTAAGGTTTGACTGTATATATTAAGGTTTGGCTGTATATATTAAGGTTTGACTGTACATGTTAAGATTTGACTGTACATGTTAAGGTTTGACTGTACATGTCAAGGTTTGACTGTACATGTTAAGGTTTGACTGTACATGTTAAGGTTTGAGTGTATATATTAAGGTTTGACTGTACATGTTAAGGTTTGACTGTACATGTTAAGGTTTGACTGTACATGTTAAGGTTTGACTGTATATATTAAGGTTTGACTGTATTTGCTAAAGTTTGACTGTACATGTTAAGGTTTGACTGTACATGTTAAGATTTGACTGTACATGTTAAGGTTTGACTCCATGTGTTAAGGTTTCACTTTACATGTTAAGGTTTGACTGTACATGTTAAGGTTTGACTGTATGTATTAAGGTTTGACTGTATATGCTAAAGTTTGACTGTATATGTTGATGTTTGACTGTATATGTTAAAGCACTTTAATTACATAATTTTTTTATTATATATTTCAATACATCAGAGTCTTGGCTTTCGAATGAGCCTATATTCAATACACAAAGAATAATAGAACTATGAAAAACGGGGTGTCAAAAGTACGTTCTGCAAAAAAAACACCTGGTTCAGGTACTCAAAATGTGGCGTCGTAATTCTCATTTAGCCTTAGGTCGTCGATCCCTTTCGCTGCCATTGAGGCTGCGTTTTTCTGTGACAATCGGTGCTGTTAAACCCGGAGAGCGCTAATAATAAACTGAGATTCTAGATAATCAACAATGCCCAGGGATCATGCTAACGCCCCGACCAATACAAACACATGTTCTGGGTTAATTAATTATGCTTCAATAAATGTACTGTTGTTGATAAAGGTAATGAAATCACATCGATTAAATTATGACCTGCGGTTGCTGGCCCTAGGACTAAATGTCAATCGCACTTTCGCGAGATCACGCAATGCTTGAAATTAATTAGTCTCAGTCGTCACCCTTAACATCGCATTAAAAATAAAGAGCTAGTGCATAATATCATCGGAAAAATATAGTATGGTTCTTGGAGTCTGAGGTACTTATCATAGAAATAATATGTACATGGAGAACTTATGACACTGATTTCTTTGTCATCTTCATTCGTTCTCTGGAGTTGTCCTACCTTCGCCTGCCACTAGCGTCATTATCGTCGTAGTTGATAAATAAGCGGTAAGAGCACACAACAACGAATATGAAAATTGTGATATCTCAATTTTTGAGACTATGCCAGTAAACATTTTCGCGGTAGAGCTCTGGGGAAATCCTATAAACACCAACCAATGTCTGTCTCACCATGGCAAACAATAGCTCATTCGAAAGCCAAGACTGATGTATTGAAATGTACAATAAAAAAATTATGTAATTTATGTGCTTTAAGGTTTGATTGTATATGTTAAGGTTTGACTGTACATGTTAAGGTTTGACATAACATGTCAAGGTTTGACTGTATATGCTAAAGTTTGGCTGTATATGTTAAGGTTTGACTGTATATGTTAAGGTTTGACTGTACATGTTAAGGTTTGACTGTACATGTTAAGGTTTGACTGTACATGTTAAGGTTTGACTGTATATGCTAAAGTTTGACTATATATGTTAAGGTTTGGCTGTATATATTAAGGTTTGATTGTATATGTTAAAGGTTGACTTACAACAGAATTCACTTTACAGTTATTTGATATCAAAAGATTCACCATGTCTTACTCCGCTGTGTTGTAGGTACAAAATATGTGGAAATGTGATTACAAGCTCTTTAAAGCTCAAAAATGAACAGTTAATCCCTGCCATCACGAAATCGCCGTAGATCGGAATCAGTTTATTTCTTTAACGTAGTTAATCCATTTGGTTATTGTCTTGTCACGTGATGTTCTCACGTGAATTGAAAGGCCAATAAAAGGCTCAATATAAAACTTCTCGTAGCACTAGTTTATGACAAACACTTCGGGTTTTACCGAAGACCCCGTATCAAATATAGATACTCGCTACTTACAGTTTTGTTTCAGCTCGATCTAATCATCTATTTGTAATCTGATCATGTGACCCATAATTCCTGCCAAACAGCGCGAATAATGTTTGCAGCATTTTTCGATTATCACAGGTGACCAACAGGTTTGTCATGTTTAACAGACAATGATATGTACTCCTTCGAGCTAAGGTTAAAAAATTAAATGAATTTTCATGGTAAGTTATAAGATATCAGTGCTGAAAGTGACAGCATTACAATGATGATGAAACAAACGCGTAAGAACAATAGACATGGTTTTATTGAATGCATAAAGTATATTTGTGAAAATATTTCGACGAATGAAGTTGCATGAAAGTGTAAACAGAAGCCATCTCGTTCATTTCATCTGCGTTCCATTTGAGCTGTTTTGGAAGGGAATTCTAATATATGGCAATTTCGTGATGGCGGGGATTAACTGTTCGTTTTTGAGCTTTTAAGAGCTTTTAATCACATTTCCACATATTTTGCACCTACAACACAGCAGAGTAAGACATGGTGAATCTTTTGATACCAAATAACTGTAATGTGACTTTGTTGCAAGTCAACCTTTAAGGTTTGACGGCATATCGCTGTCTCAGTTCTCAAATCAGCTAACTGTGAAAATGGAAAAATTGAGATAATTGCATTTTTTGGGTGTTTATAGGGTTACAAATATATGGACAAATTTTCTTTGCCTAGTTTTTGTTTTCCTCTGAGATCTCAGTCATACAAATCAGCTAAATGGGTTTATTCTACAATTTCGTTAGAGCTTAAACCCCTCAACTGGTTTGCTCAATACAGACTATATGCTGGGTGTCCGTAAAGTCCTGATACAACTTAAAAAAACTCATTACTAAGCAAGTTGAGATATGTTAATCAGATTTGTTTTATTTTTTATCAGTGATTAGTAAAGATTTTTTGGTCAGGAAATCCCTTTTCCTTTGCAGTTTTGGTTTCAGACAATTAAAATAGCATATAGTGTTTTGTAAAAACTGCTTCATTGCATATACGCAACTCCCAATCAACACTGCTTCGTTGCAAGACTTGAACAAGCAGGGGGGTTGCAAATAAGAAGCAAAAGAAAAATTGTATTGAAAAAAGTGAAGTTTTAAACCAGATATTTAGATGAGTAGGTTTTGTACTTTAAACCATATTATTCAAAAAAACTGAATCTAAACTTTTACAGCATTTTTCGTCATCAATATTAAATCTTGTTTTTGAATACCGCAAAATGGTACTCGTATTACTATCAGTTCTCCTTCTCTATATACACTGTAGCATTAAATATGGTATGTTGTAGCAAACCTTGCAATGATGTTGGTACCGACAAAAAAAATTTCATGTTATTCGCCACTTACTCAATACAAAACCAAACAAGAAAACTATGGAAGTTACCCTTTGGGAAAAAAAACTTCAAAAAGTATAGTGAAATTACAAAAATAGGGCATTATAATCTGGTACGCTACACCAAGGTGAAGAAGCGGGGAAGAAGCTTGTTTACCGTGCAGCTAAGACCTCAAAATGTTTCTCATGAGCACAGGAATAAGCCCAGTCTAAAATTGGATTCTGTTATAAGTAAAACCCTGTCAATAGGATGCTCATCTGAGATCAGATTAGCCAATGCTCCAGAAGACAAAAAGGGTGATAACGTTAGCTGAAGCAAAAGTGGAAGATCTCGAGTCAATGCTTCCTTTTTTGGCAGAAACAAACAAATCATATGTGAATTCGCTCCTAAAATAGACTAAGTTTACTATCGTAAATTTGTGCTTATGTACCTTAATGTCGTAAAACTATCTGGTTGTTCATCTAGAGAAAGCAAATACAATATTTGTAAACTATTATATAAGAACTAGAAATTCCACTGTCATACAGCCCACGACCAAAGTGATATTGAAAAAAAGAAAGGATGGTTGAGAAATGCAATATTAGCAGTCAAATGGCACTGCAGTGCAATAGGATAACTGCAAGGGTAGCTGTAATGTACTAGGTGTGGGTGTTATTATACACAACAAACAGCAATAATGAAAGGAAAAGATTATATGTTTATATCTCTCCCCTTGCAATAGGAGAAATGCAATATTGGCCAATATTAGAAGTAAAATGCACTGATATTATTAGAATAATTAATATTATTAATATAGTAATAATATAAAACCAATGCACAATTTTGTTTACATTTCAAAACGTCATAGCTAACAATTTCAAGAAGTGATATTTATATAGATTTTTAGAAAATCTATTTAAAAAAAGTTTGGTCATGACAAACAGCAATAATGAAAGGAAAAGATTATATGTTTATATCTCTCCCCCTGCAATAGGAGAAATGCAGTATTGGCCAATATTAGAAGTAAAATGCACTGATATTTTTAGAATAACCAATATTATTAATATAGTAATACAGTAATAATAGAAAACCAATGCACAATTTTGTTTAGCTTAAAAAACGCCATAGCTAACAATATCAAGAAGTGTCAAAAAGAATATTCAAACTTAGTAATTGTAATACAGTAATAATAGAAAACCAATGCACAATTTTGTTTACATTTCAAAACGTGATAGCTAACAATATCAAGAAGTATCAAGAAGAATATCCAAACTTATTAAATATCGTAATAATCTTATAAGAATCGTTAGAAAAAAATATAATCGTCATTTCCTTTACTTACACTGCGTTGGACATCAGTTAAAATACCAAAGTACTCAAAATTGTCTAAAATGTCAGTTACTTTGAAATCGGCAAAGATGAAACGATTTTAGTACTCCTACGTTAATTACAGAAACCTTCGGCAATTCGACAATGCTATAGACTGGTGAAATGTGCACATTATTTTTTCGTGGAATGCGCACAACTTAATCGTTCTATTCTCTGTTGCTGGGCGTTTCAATTTCCGGTCTTAACTTTTATAAAAGTGAGGCTTAGCAAGTTTTAATAACGATTTTCGTCCAAATAAATCTGTCTATTTGTGTATAATCCGATCAGATGGGTAAGTTTTAAGATGTCGACAGTTTACAAAGACTTGGTAACATATTTAAATAGGCTTATATGTGTTTTGTATCGTTATTATACTTTAATGACTCTACAAAACGATGGTTAAATTTGTTGATGAAACTTCGAGACAAGGGTTCTTCTGATTGTTGATGAATAATTTTCGGGAGTTGTGTGCACATGTGCATTTATCATAAATCTCTCAACCAATCGTGTTTGGTCGTGGGACTATTATAAACCAATGTAATTCTATGCGCTTGTGCATCTTCAGATGCATTGTTATGCTTCAATGATATACCAGTTGGCTGCTTTGTGCTCTAACTTCTAAACTAGTTTGTGAACAAACCAGTCAACTGGAATTATGAAAATGAGTTTTAGCCACAATGAATACTGATAGGATAAAAATATTTTACTTATTCATTGTCATCTTTGTCAGGATATTGTTTACTGGATTTTGAAAATTCTAACTAATATTAAAATAGAATTACAGAAGACCAAAACTTGTAATCCATTTTGTGAATGTAGCTTTGTGTCCCACATGACTGGTTTGAGAACTCAGCCAGCGATATGTTATAAGGTTTGACTGTATATGTTAAGCTTCGACTGTATATATTAAGGTTTGACTGTATATATTAAGGTTTGACTGTATATATTAAGGTTTGACTGTACATGTTAAGATTTGACTGTACATGTTAAGGTTTGACTGTATATGTTAAGGTTTGACTGTACATGTTAAGGTTTTACTGTACGTATTAAGGTTATGAGTTTACTTTGTATCATGGCAGCTTTTCCATGTTGATGAAACAGAAATATTCAGCTTTTGAACACTTAAAATTTTGATCACCTATATTTGCCATTGGTGATTAGCCTAGCATAAGATTGAGCACTATTGTTAGATTTTACAGCCATATAGTTTATTTACCTTTACAAAGAACTTTAGTGATATCATTGCAGGCAGTATGAAAATAATTACTAGGAACTTAGTGAAACCTTGTTTCATGTTTCAGCATGTCAGCATTACTACCCAGTGATGTTAGAGATACCTAAAGAGCATCTTGCTCTTCTGGTCAACGAGGCATTTATTTCTAAAAGTTGTATACACTTTTCCCTTCTCGCAAAAAGTATTCAAAAGCATCAGACAGCCTATGCTCTGCATGCTTACACCAAATACAGCTCATCGTTAGTGTCTGCTTTCACAGATGACCAGTAGTGGAATAATGGGCTTGACTTCGGAAGCTGTGCAATACGTGAAGACAGCCCTTCTTCTAGAACAGACGAACTCTGAGGCTACAGTGTCCTTCACAAGGTTAGTTATCGTTAGCTCTCCGCATGACCGCTATGGAGTGCAATGCCCCCTGAATATGCTTTGTCCCGCCCATAGTAGATAGCTCTTCATAGTGAGACAGTGACACGTGTAAATAACATTTATGTAGTGCCATCACCAGTTCTATCGTCTTGAAAATGATTAAAGCACATAAATTTATATAATTTTTTATTGTATATTTCAATGCATCAGAGTCTTGGCTTTCGAATGAGCTATTGTTTGCCATGGTGAGACAGACATTGGTTGGTGTTTATAGGATTTCCCCAGAGCTCGACCGCAGAAATGTTTACTGACATAGGCTCGGAAATTGTGACGTCACAATTTTCATATGCGGTGTTGTGTGCTCTTACCGCCTATTTTATTGCTTACCGCTTATATTTATCAACTACGATAGTGACGCTAGTGTCAGGCGAAGATAGGACAACTCCAGAGAGCCAATGAAAATGACAAAGGACTCAGTGTCATTAGTTCTCCATGTACAGGTTATTTCTATGATAAATAACTCGGATTCCAAGCACCATACTATGTTTTCCCGATGATATTATGCACTAGCCCTCTCTTTTTATTGTGATGTTGAGGGGTACGACTGAGACTAATTAGTTTCAAGCATTTCGTGATCTCGCGAAAGTGCGATTGACATATAGTCCTAGAGCCACGCAACCGCAGGTCACAATTTAATCGATGTGATTTCATTACGTTTATCAACGACAGCACATTTATTGAAGCATAATTAATTAACCCAGAACATGTATTTGTATTGGTCGGGCGTTAGCAGATCCCCGGGCATTGTTGATTATCTAGAATCTTAGTTTATTATTAGCGCTCTCCGGGTTTAACAGCACCGAATGTCACAGAAAAGCGCAGCCTCAATGGCAGCGAAAGGGATCGACTACCTAAGGTTAAATAATAATTGTGACATTACATTTTGAGAACCTGAACCAAGTGTTTTTTTTTGCAGGGCATACTTTTGACACCCTGTTTTTTATAGTTCTATTATTCTTTGTGTATTGAATATAGGCTCATTCGAAAGCCAAGACTCTGATGTATTGAAATATATGATAAAAGTACTTATGTAATTTATGTGCTTTAAAACCCTCTTACCTCACCCTGACAAAGCATTGTAGATATTTGTAAGCAACTGGATTTTTCTTTTCTTCCTCTCCAAGTTTCCTTCTCATTGCAACTCTTGGAATTGCAACTTCTCATTTTTTTCCTTGTATACCTGCACTAAGTTAGCTCAATCATTGTCTTACTGTCACTGTCTCTCGCTATCAGGGACTGACCCCGTAGAAATATAGGTTTTATTATAAGTTTGGATAAAGAATTTTAAATAAATGATTATATATTATATTATATATTAGTAATAATAAAAGCAATATGTAATATGTTAAGCGAATGATACTCATTAACTAGATGCAATAACATCAACCTTTCCTTTATGAATAACAAGAATTTTTCCTTGTTGGTCACCTGTGATAGTCGAAAAATGCTGCAGAAATTTTTCGTGCTATTTGGCAGAAAGTATGGGTCACGTGATCAGATAAATTATGGACGGTTAGGCGACAGTCAATAGGGCGACAGACACTTAGGCGAAACTTTCGGTTCGAAAGGCGACAACTTCAGACGGAAGGGCGACACAGCGGACAAACAGGTGACAATTCTGGACATTGAGGCGACAATTCTGAGGGCAGGATTAATTCAAAATATTAAGTCCTGCTATGGCCTGTTATGTTGTTGTGAATTAGTAGTGAACACTAACAAGACACCAACTTTATTGATGCCCAGATCGGAAATCTTGCATTAGCATACTTTTTACGCATTGCTCCACCTTATTTCCTTGGCATCTATTACCTGCTTATATCCTCATTAATCTGATTACATTATTCTTTTACACACAGTAGAATTTCATATTGTATTAATGAATGTACCAAATATTTATTTAATTGAGATAGTTATTATTTAAAAAACTGCCGAGACTAATCTGTCTTTAATCACCCAACTATTCTTCTGTTCATCCTTTTCCACAAATTTAACTCTAGAGTCTGTCAACACGCTCAGAAGTCATTTAGCCAGTCACTATTTTCTTTTTCACTTCCTTCCTTGAATGCTTAGAAAAACTGGCAAGTTGCTTATCAGTGTGGCAAAAGTCTGAGGTTCCTTACCGCCTAATTTATGACATCATAGAGGTACCAACTTTTTCAACCCCTTTGAAGCGATGCATTCTTGAGTCACTAGCATACCGCTGTTGATGAGTCATTATACTACCTTTGGCTCATGTATCATGTATTAGGACCCTCAGTAGTAGATCTCAAATTAATGTATATTCTTGTTCTGGTTGCAGTATGAAAATAAATACATACATATAAGTTTAGCTTTATACATTTTAATAAATTTGCTTTTTGGTATATTTATACAAATATTAAAGCTGATTTTTATCATATATAACTTTCAAAAAGACGTATATCAATAGTTTTCAGCATTAATTTTTTTACAATGACTTTATACTGATTGATACTATGTAGATAAACTCATCTAGCGATAGAACTTCTCTTTCCTATCTGGAATGATGAGATCAGGTTCACGGTTATAAATTGGCAACTGAATATTACTTTCTACTAATTCTAAAACTTACAAGAAAAGATAATTTGAACTGCAGGAATATAATTATACACAGTGACTCGTATGTACTCAAACGCATTGGCACTTCCAATCATAAACAAAGATATTAGCAGGAAATTCCCTGCACCACTCTTTAATAAAGTTATCATTAAAGTACAAGCCAATGGCTGTCTATGTAATATCTTTTAATCTTTTCTGAAGTCTGTCCTTTGTTAAAATAGTTGTGTATAAAACATATTCATAGTGCGTGTTAAAATGCAAAATATAGTATATGATGTGGCACATGACAGCATTAACCTGCAGCTGAGTATATATCGCAAAGGTCTTTGAGGTGTTGATCACTCCTCATTGTCTCAAACTACGAGTTGTGTGTGCCATCGGGATCTGTGACAAGGGTGATTCGGTCAAATATCTCAAGTGGCTCTAAGGGTAACATGGCATCAGGACCGGTTAATTTCTATGCTTTGGAATGGATCATTTCTCCATAAGCTTTCTGTGATGCTGTTTAGTCTTCTTGCGACAAGCTGCAGAAGTTAGTAAAATATGGATATATCTTAGACACCTATGTCAGAGAAAAACCTTCATTCTTCATACTCCAATAAAATCCCAACAAACATAGATCAGTGTGAATCCAATTTAGCCTATTGAGTTTGCATTATAATGACATTATTATCATAATTGTAAAGAAACAAGGATAAGGAAATCGTTCTTTCCACAAGTAAATGAGAAATCACAATAATAGGGAATTGTCTTTTCATCTCACACAAAGAGCAAATTTCTCTCTCAGGCTGCTATGGATTTCGACGATCGAAACCATAAAACTATTTCTTTTCGAGGTGAGACAACTCTAAAGTTTCAAAAATCAGAGACAAGATTGTCGACAATTCAGCTGAGAATGTGATTTTTCGAACCGTTTTGAACAAACATGCTGATACAAAAACAAGTTTTGGTGTTTTAATTGAATAAGCTAGATGCATTTTTATAAAAAATAGCCTTAGTATTTTGTTAAATGTCTGAACTAGCATGATCAGAGAAATCCCACCAATGGCGTTTAAAAGTACAAGTTACTATTTGGATTTATAAAAGGTCTTTAAAAATAAAACAATAACACTGTCAAGGTTACGTTTCAAAAATGTACGTAAGCATTGCACACAACGGCAGAATCTCATAGTTTGTCAGTACATTACATAGCCTTCAAGCAAACCAATTTGTTGTCTTTTAGTCTGGAGTTGTCGCCGGTTTGTCTGCCGTGTCGCCTTTCCGTTTGAAGTTGTCGCCTTTTGAACCGAAAGTGACGCCTAAGTGTCTGTCGCCCTATTGACTGTCGCCCAAAAGTCCAGTTACCGATCAGATTACGACTAGATGATTAGACCAAACTGAAGCGAAACTGTTAAGTATCGAGCATCTATATTTGATAAGGGCTTTCCGGTAAAACCCAAAGTGTTTGTCATAAACTAGTGCTGCGAAACATTTTACATTTAGCCTCTTATTGGCCTTTCATTTCACGTGATAACATCATGTGTCAAAAAAATTACCACGTCGAGTTGATTACGCCATCAAAATAAAGAGGTTCCAAACTACGTAAATTTTGTTGCAACTCAACCTTTAACAATCGACATCGTTTATTTTGTAATAAGAACTCACTGTGCATCTCGCATGTGCGCACAGGAAGTTACATTATAGTCTCAAACAGGAAGTACAATATGAATGTAAACACAACAGTATATATAGGAGACTCAAAGTTAAAGATAAATTCACCTCCATTCTCCTATTTTCCTCTACAGCATAACGCAGCTGACGCCTGCCAGCTCTAACCATAAGCTGTCTGCCCTAATCTTTAACCACCTGATGCTCAGAAAACCTTGAGTCACTCTCGCTGGAACTAGCGGTATAGTTACAATTCTGTTTTTTGTTAATAAAATGTGTTGATGCAGTAATTCATTAAATTAACGATCTCAATTAATTCAGTAATGCCTGATCTAGTGATTGAGTAAAATCCCTAGCATCTTCAAAATGAGCATCTTCGAAATCACAGACAGCGCGTTTTACGAGCGATAACATTTATTATGACCTATATAAAAATGTCGTGCTGATGATCGGCTAAAGAAGAGATCTTATATTGATCGCTCGTGGACTCTTTTCACAGGTATCACTATACACGTCAAGAATAAAGCACCTGCTCGAATTTGATCGTTTTAAAAGATGGCCTCACTCAAACGCATATATCTCTGGACAGGGTTGGTCTACAAAGACAAAAATGGCACCAAATTGTAGCTGATGTTTTAGTCTTTTATTGGTCTTAATTTCACTTGATCAACCTTTTTGACGTAATCACATCTTTAAGACAGCTGAGCAGAGGAACCTGCTGCGGTCTATCGATTATATGATTAACACGTGTTCATCATATGTAGGATGATAGAGGTGAGTCTAAAGTCAAGGTTCGTCCAGTTGAACTTCTTTGTTCACAACTGGAGACAGCGCAAGTCTTCGAGACGTGATAAGGAGAAGCTCCTTTCCTTTATCCCATCCAGTTACAGCATGGCCACTGATGGCCGTATCATCAATGTAGAAATATTTGACTACCAGAAAAGATCTCAACCCGAAAAGCACTATGTGAGTTAATGCTTTTTATTTGTTATATTCCTCTTCAAGCTTAGCTTTGAGTCATTTTTCTTTTTAAAAGTTTCCTTAAATTTACTTATTTTTTATTAAATTTAAAGGTAAATATACATGTTAGGCAGGGTTAAGACATTTCATCACGAAATGTTTATTTTTCTGTAGATATACATAATAAAGGTACATCGTCAAAACCGGAAGGATCCAACTCTCGTGCTTCGGAGGTATTCTGAGTTTCAAGAGTTTTATGGCAAACTAGTTGATCTCTTTCCACTGGCTAACGTTCCAAGACTGCCTGGCAGGTGGGCTCACATATAATTACTATGGTTTCTTGTCTCTTTTCTCCTTATTGGATGAGTTGATAACTAAATACATTATATCAGTCTTAGTTTCAGCTGTCTCAGAAGAATTATATAACAGTTGTATTAAGGAAGCTTGTATGTCTGTATTCTATGATGAATGCGTACTCTATGATAAAATACGTACTCTATGATGAAATACATACTCTACGATGAAATACATACTCTATGACGAAATCGCGTACTCTATGACGAAATCGCGTACTCTACGATGAAATACGTACTCTATGATGAAATACGTACTCTATGATGAAATGTGTACTCTATGATGAAATACGTACTCTATGATGAAATGCGTACTCTATGATGAAATGCGTACTCAATGATGAAATGCGTAATTTATGATGAAATACGTACTCTATGATGAAATGCATACTCTATGATGAAATGCAAGCCACCAAAGAGAGGCATCTATGATTGTGAAGACCAGAAGTCACCAAATTGTAATATAGAATTCCGTAAAACTTCATGAGTAATCTACAGAGGTGCTATACTAGAAAATCACTGTATCGTTCCTTGGAAGGCACATTCGGTAGTACCAATAAATACTTGTATTATTTCTTATTCTATATTATTTCTTATTTTATGTTGTTTTATATGTAGGTATCAAGACTGTGATTGCTTTTATCAGTTTGTGTAACAACTACAGCTAAATGCAATGTTTATGGGAAAATTGATAAAATGTTAATACTACGCACTGTGTGAAAGCTTCAACACCGCTATAACTACGCACTGTGTGAGAGCTTCAACACCGCTATTACTACTCCTTGTGTGACAGCTTCAACACCGCTATTACTACTCCTTGTGTGACAGCTTCAACACAGCTATAACTACGCACTGTGTGAGAGCTTCAACACAGCTATAACTATAGACTGTGTGAGAGCTTCAACACAGCTATAACTACTCACTGTGTGAGAGCTTCAATGTATGAGCCCCTGATGTATGAGCCCTTAATGTATGAGCCTCTGATGTATGAGCCCCTGATGTATGAGCCCCTGATGCATGAGCCCCTGATGTGTGAGCCCCTGATGTATGAGCCCCTGATGTATGAGCCCCTGATGTATGAGCTCCTGATGTATGAGCCCCTGATGTATGAGCCCCTGATGTATGAGCCCCTGATGTATGAGCCCCTGATGTATGAGCCCCTGATGTATGAGCCCCTGATGTATGAGCACCTGATGTATGAGCCCCTGATGTATGAGCCCCTGATGTATGAGCCCGTGTGTTTGTCAAGTGTTTGTCAAGTCCTTTCAACGATAATTGGTTAAATCTATTATTCCTGAAAGTAGTTCCCATATATTGAACTTACTCAAAATGGCAAATTCGAAAAAAGGTTTATTGAAAAATATTCTTTTATACGAAGATTTATTTAAAAATATTCCACAGTATGGGTATTGTAAAATTTTTTATGAAGTATCAATAATATTGATAAGCTTGCTTGTCTAATCTAGTTACCTAGCAACCTGTCTAATCACTACAGTATCAGCACTTTCTTGTTAGGGTCTTGCAACATCAGCATGTACAGCTACCGCAGTATCAGCACTTCCTTGTTAGTGTCTTGCAACATCAGCATGTACAACTACCACAGCATCAGCACTTCCTTGTTTGTGTCTTGCAACATCAACATGTACAACTACCACAGTATCAGCACTTTCTTGTTAGTGTCTTGCAACATCAACATGTACAACTACCACAGTATCAGCACTTTCTTGTTAGTGTCTTGCAACATCAACATGTACAACTACCACAGTATCAGCACTTTATTGTTAGTGTCTTGCAACATCAACATGTACAACTACCACAGTATCAGCACTTTCTTATTACCTTTTTCCAAGAATAATGAGCTGAAATCACATGTGTAGCTTTGATCGATGCTTTGTAGGTCAAGGTAAAGTGGGCGTTTTCTACTTAATCAAGCTTCGTGACACAAAAAATGTATATTTGAGTATGTCATAGGAAGAACTGCGCTTAAGGTTGCATTTATTTTATTGATGTTGTTTGTCATGTAAAGGCGCACTTTCTTTGCGATACGTGGGAAAGTGTTTTTATAGTTAAACTAGCTGTGCTACCTGGCGTTGCTCGGGTAATAAAAGTCTTTGGACAGAAAATTGATTTGTATTTAACATATAACAACGTTTGCCATTCTAACTTTCAAACTACATATCATGAGAAGTGGTTTTGTGGAGTTGAAATGTTTTTATTTTCTCTCTTAATTTATTTCAATTTTAATAATTATTAATATTTTACGTTTTATATTGAGCCTCTTATTGGTCCTTTATTTTGTGTAATAACATCACGTGTCAAAATACTAATCACGTGGAGTTGAGTATGTCATCGAAATATAGTGCAGGACAATTAAATAAATTCAATTAATTTAATTGTCCTGCACAAAACCTCTTCCTCATGATAGAAAGTTTGAAAGTTACAGTTGTTTGACAAAGTTTGAAAACCTTTAGAGTTTTTATTTTTTCTCAATTTAACTGTAAAGGTTTTCAAACTTTGTCAAAAACTGTAACTTTCAAACTTCATATCATGAGGAAAAGGTTTTGTACAGTAGAATTAAATTAAAAATAAATAAAACAACTGTAGGCGTTTTCAAACATTTGTAAGTTTAAAATTTCATAACTTGAAAGAGGTTTTTGTTGAAATAAATTAGAAGAAAAAGTATAAATGTAAACGTGTTTAAATGTAAGTGTGAACTCATTAGAGAGTAATGGCTAAATATAGTCTATTTCACTACGATTGCACTCGAAAATTATTTGGTATACAATTATATGATTTCAGTTCGTTTCAGTGTTGGCATGCGAATATTTTGTAGGCTATAGACGTATATAGAGCGGTATCGAAACCCATAGTCGTAATTTAATGCAATCACCTCTTGGTAAAAATCATCATCATTAAAAATAGTACCAAAATACTATGTTAAACTTAGTAACTATAGGTACCTGCAATGACTTTGGTGCATTTTGTGGTTATGACCTGCAAGATAATATAACATTACAATGTACTACGTGGGGAGTTCTTACCTTTGAGACAGACGTGCAACCTAAACGCTGAATCTAACTTAAATGAATTTAGTTTACTAAACACATACTTGAAGGAAGTTTTAGTATGTATTTTATATAGCTGTGCGATATGGATTTTCTGCATTTCGATACGATATGTAATAAATATTTATGATATTGATATTCGATACGATATTTGCATTGCTAATGACTAAAGAATGACGTTAGGTTTTTCAGTGAGATAAATGAAGACTGTATTGTAATGAAACCGAATGTTAGAAAACAACTATTTTGAAATGAAAACAATTTACTCCAAACAAAAAACACCAAAACAAACTACTGCTCAACACAAATGAATACAACAAAATGGAAATCCAAGTACAACTTTCTACAGTTACAACAAATTTTTTCGCGAGGAACAGTCATTGCTGATTTCTAGTATTGCAGTATAAAGCCAGAGTTCCATCTCTCTCTTTAACCTCATTGAAAAACTTTCATGGGCGTTCGATGACTTTCTTGCTGCCATGATTAATGTGTAGTGGTAATAGCATTTCTGGCTGTGCATCTAATTAGTTTTGACACTGCAAGCAATAAATTGTGCATAAAATGTGGTAAATATTTATTGTTTAATTATAAATGATGCTTTATTAACAATATAAACAAATTGGCCAAAAATATTGCCCTATCATTGCCCTAACAAAAAAGATGAAGAAGCATCGTGTTGTATATGCTTAGATTCCAAAATATTTCTTAACAGAAACATTGTAATGTGTGGATGCAATGCTAAAATAATAGCTATAGCTGGACAATCACCACACACGAATACACACACAAACTTTGAGAAATATAGATGCTTGGAATACCTTTGTAAACTAGTAAAACTTTTCAAGTTCATCATTGATATGGAAGTTGCTCAAAGAGAAATCTGAAAATTGTAATTATTCCATCAGTTTTTTTTTCAATATGGTTTCTCTCAACGGTGATTCCCACTTACCACTTTCACCAGAAGGTAGAAAGGGTGGAATTTTAATGTGATTTGTTGTACAGGGTTGTGCTTGGCCGGACTCATGTGCAAAAAGTAGCCGAGAAACGCAAGGTTGAGTTGGAGATTTTCCTTAGAGAGTTGTTGATGCTTGCCAAAGAAATATCTGAGGTAGGCTGGCATCTATCTACTAGTCGTTTCACCACAACCCGCTCAACTTATTGCAAGTATGGCTTAGACTAGCATCTTCCTTCACTGTCTGTCTGTCTGTCTGACCACCTGTTTGCATTGTATTTGACAGCATGATCTGCTCTACACATTCTTTCATCCGATGTTACGCGATGAAGCTGAACCCGTAGTCGCCGAGGCAACTGCATTCACTGGTAGGTTAGGTTTTGATTTTATTGTCCATACCTCTTCAGATCGCTATGAAAAATAGCCAGTATTATAAGTATATATCATGCTAATATTTTTTCACATGATGCCTTAGTTGTTTCTCTGATCAAATATAGAGTTTTCAAAAATCTAGAGCTACATGCTTCTGTACACAGAGTGCAAGATAATCGCAGTTCTTCGATGCATGTTGTTACAGAGTTGTAGAAAACTGACTGTAGTAATAGTTAATTGATCAACTCAGTTCTTCAAATGTCTCAGTCAAGGAACAATAGTTTGTCAACTGTTTGCATAAGTCAACAAACTTGGTTCGCAACATACTATTTACTTCTGGACACTTACTGATTGTGTGACATTCAGCTCAATTCTAAACCGCTGGCTGTTTGCTCTGTTCACCTTTATGTAAAATACAATTCCAATACAGTAATTTTAATTGGTTATGTACAGAGGCCACTGTGCATTTGAGGCATTTACTGTATGTTACCAAGTGATTGTCCCACGACCCAACGAGTGGAGTGAAGTTTGAGAGTTTTTATGATAAATGCATGTGCACACAACTTACGAAAATTATTCATCAACATCGTCGCCAACCCTTGTATCGAAATCTCATCAACAAATTCAACCATTTTTTTGTAGTCGTTAAAGTATAATAACGATACAAAACACATATAAACCTATTTAAATATGTTACCAAGTCTTTGAAATGTTACTGAAATATCTTAAAACTAACCCGTCTGATCAGATTATACATAAATAGACAGATTATTTCGGCCAAAATCTTTATTAAAACTGACCAAGCCTTACTTTTATCAAAATTAAGACCGACAAATGAAACGCCGAGCGACAGAGAATAGAACCGTCAAGTTGTGCGCATTTCACAGAAAATAAAGTGCACATTTCACCAGTCTATAGCATTGTCGAACTGCCGAAGGTTTCTGTAATTAACGTAGAAGTACAGAAATCGTTTCTTTTTTGCCGATTTCAAAGTAACTGACATTTTGGAAACTTTTGAGTACTTTGGTATTCTAACTGATGTCAAAAGCAGTGAAAGTAAAGGAAATGACGATGATATTTTTTCCAACGATTCTTATGAGATTATTACAATATTTAATTATAAGTTTGGATGACTATAATTGAAGTGTAGTAGTCACACTAAAAACATCGATGATGGGCAATATGTTACTGTTATTATTTTTTCTAAATAGTTTTGTTAAATAGATTTTCTAAAAATCTATGTATCACAACTTCTTGATATTGTTAGCTATGATGTTTTTAAATGTAAACAAAATTGTGCATTGGTTTTCTATTATTACTGTATTAATAATATTGGTTATTCTAATAATATCAGTGCATTTTACTTCTAATATTGCATTTCTCCTATTGCAAGGGGAGAAATATAAACATATAATCTTTTCCTTTCATCATTGCTGTTTGTCATGACTAAACACTTTTTTAAATAGTTTTTCCAAAAATCTATATAAATATCACAACTTCTTGATATTGTTAGCTATGACGTTTTGAATTGTAAACAAAATTGTGCATTGGTTTTCTATTATTACTATACTAGAAATTCCACTGTCATACAGCCCACGACCAAAGAGATGGCCAGAGATATTGGCAAAAAAAGAAAGGGTACTGATGGTTGAGAAATGCAATATTAGCAGTCAAATGACCCTGCAGTGCAATAGGATAACTGCAATGGTAGCTGTAATGTACTGGGTGTGGGTGTTATTATATACAACAAACAGCAATAATGAATGGAAAAGATGTTTATATTTTCCCCCTGCAATAGGAGAAATGCAATATTGGCCAATATTAGAAGTAAAATGCACTGATATTCTTAGAATAATCAATATTATTAATATAGTAATAATAGAAAACCAATACACAATTTTGTTTACATTTCAAAACATCATAAGTAGCAATATCGAGAAGTTGTGGTATTTATATAGATTTTTAGAAAATATATTTAAAAAGTGTTTGGTCATGACAAACAACAACAATGAAAGGAAAATATTACACGTTTATATCTCTCCCTTGCAATAGGAGAAATGCAATGTTGGCCAATAGTATTAGTAAAATGCACTGATATTATATTATTAAAATAACCAATATTCCCACGACCACACGAGCGGAGCGGAAGTGTGGGAGTTTTTATGATAAATGCATGTGCACACAACCTACGAAAATTATTCATCAACAATGAGACGAACCCTCGTCAAGAAATTTCATCAACAAATTTAAGCATCGGAATTTAAAGTCGTTAAAGTATAATAACGATACAAAACACATTTAAACCTATTTAAATATGTTACCAAGTCTTTGTAAACCTACGATAATATCTTAAAACTTACCCATCTGATCGGATTATACACAAATAGACAGATTAATTTGAACAAAAATTGCCACAAAAAGCTTGAAAAGCTCGGTTTAATAAAAGTTAAGACCGAAAATTGAAACGCCAATAAAGCCGTGCGACCAATTGTAGAACTATTTAGTAGTGCGTATTTCACGAGAAAACCGTGCTCATTTCATCAGTCTATGACATTTTTTACTTGTAATCGAATTTATTCAAAGGTTTCTGTAATAAACGTAGACCGTTTGAGGCGTAGACCGATTTACACGTACGAAATTGTGGTACACAGTTTATCAGCCTGTGTTTTTTTGTCCAATAACCGAAGGTTTCATTATTTGAAACGTTAGCCGAAATTCTTTACAACTTATGTACAAGCTAGGGCCGAACTTCAACACCCCTTCATGACGAGAACATTTTTTATTTTGCTACAGTTTTAGACGCGTGAATGCTCCTACTGGCTTTCCGTTAAAGATCGCTTATCAAAACCATTCTACATTCAACGCAACCAACTTTCAAACTGTGTATAGTACACAGTAGCTTGCCATTTTACTTCTAATTTTGCATTTCAGAGTTATAATAAACATATTTCTTTATTGTTGTTGAATTACATACATTACAGTAAATTAGGCCTACAGCTTTATAACACTTTTATAACAGCTTTTATTTTGCTGCAGTTTGCAGAAATCTTCGAGACGCGTGAACGCTCATAGGTTTTCTATTATTGCTGTATTACTATATTAAAAATATTGGTTATTTTAATAATATAATATCAGTGCATTTTACTTATAATATTGGCCAACATTGCATTTCTCCTATTGCAAGGGAGAGATATAAACGTGTAATATTTTCCTTTCATTGTTGTTGTTTGTCATGACCAAACACTTTTTAAATATATTTTCTAAAAATCTATATAAATACCACAACTTCTCGATATTGCTACTTATGACGTTTTGAAATGTAAACAAAATTGTGCATTGGTTTTCTATTATTACTATATTAATAACATTGATTATTCTAAGAATATCAGTGCATTTTACTTCTAATATTGGCCAATATTGCATTTCTCCTATTGCAGGGGGAAAATATAAACATCTTTTCCATTCATTATTGCTGTTTGTTGTATATAATAACACCCACACCCAGTACATTACAGCTACCATTGCAGTTATCCTATCGCACTGCAGGGTCATTTGACTGCTAATATTGCATTTCTCAACCATCAGTACCCTTTCTTTTTTTGCCAATATCTCTGGCCATCTCTTTGGTCGTGGGCTGTATGACAGTGGAATTTCTAGTTTTAATATAGTAATACAGCAATAATAGAAAACCTATGAGCGTTCACGCGTCTCGAAGGTTTCTGCAAACTGCAGCAAAATAAAAGCTGTTATAAAAGTGTTATAAAGCTGTAGGCCTAATTTACTGTAATGTATGTAATTCAACAACAATAAAGAAATATGTTTATTATAACTCTGAAATGCAAAATTAGAAGTAAAATGGCAAGCTACTGTGTACTATACACAGTTTGAAAGTTGGTTGCGTTGAATGTAGAATGGTTTTGATAAGCGATCTTTAACGGAAAGCCAGTAGGAGCATTCACGCGTCTAAAACTGTAGCAAAATAAAAATGTTCTCGTCATGAAGGGGCGTTCGGCCCTAGCTTGTACATAAGTCGTAAAGAATTTCGGCTAACGTTTCAAATAATGAAACCTTCGGTTATTGGACAAAAAAACACAGGCTGATAAACTGTGTACCACAATTTCGTACCTGTAAATCGGTCTACGCCTCAAACGGTCTACGTTTATTACAGAAACCTTCGAATAAATTCGATTACAAGTAAAAAATGCCATAGACTGATGAAATGAGCACGGTTTTCTCGTGAAATACGCACTACTAAATAGTTCTACAATCGGTCGCACGGCTTTATTGGCGTTTCAATTTTCGGTCTTAACTTTTATTAAACCGAGCTTTTCAAGCTTTTTGTGGCAATTTTCGTTCAAATTAATCTGTCTATTTGTGTATAATCCGATCAGATGGGTAAGTTTTAAGATATTATCGTAGGTTTACAAAGACTTGGTAACATATTTAAATAGGTTTAAATGTGTTTTGTATCGTTATTATACTTTAACGACTTTAAATTCCGATGCTTAAATTTGTTGATGAAATTTCTTGACGAGGGTTCGTCTCATTGTTGATGAATAATTTTCGTAAGTTGTGTGCACATGCATTTATCATAAAAACTCCCACACTTCCGCTCCGCTCGTGTGGTCGTGGGATTAATAATATTGGTTATTCTAATAATATCAGTGCATTTTACTTATAATATTGCATTTGTCCTATTGCAGAGGGAGAGATATAAACATATAATCTTTTCCTTTCATTATTGCTGTTTGTTGTATATAATAACACCCACACCCAGTACATTACAGCTACCCTTGCAGTTATCCTATTGCACTGCAGTGCCATTTGACTGCTAATATTGCATTTCTCAACCATCAGTATCCTTTCTTTTTTCAATATCACTTTGGTCGTGGGCTGTATGACAGGGGAGTTTCTAGTGTATTTACTTGTGTCACTGTATACGTTACCAAGTGATTGTGTATTTACTTGTGTCACTGTATACGTTACCAAGTGATTGTGTATTTACTTGTGTCACTGTATACGTTACTAAGTGATTGTGTATTTACTTGTGTCACTGTATACGTTACCAAGCGTAATGATATTTCATAGGCAAGCTGTTAACTAGCAAAATATAAACAATTTGTGGGTAAATACTTTGTCTGAATGTCTTATAATTGAATGACACCATTGAATAATTACCATGAATTTTGGATTTCTTCGTTCTTGTCTATTCACTCATGTCTGGGTTGTTCTCTGAAACTGTTATTGCCATGCTTGCCAAAGACTAACTATTGTTACATCAGTGTTACGCTGTTGTTACACTCACCTTATACTGTCGTTACGCTGTTGTTACACTCACCTTATACTGTCGTTACGCTGTTGTTGCATTGTTGCGAACACTATTGTTAAAATATTGCTACACTCCTGTTACACTGTTAAACCATTATTACACTATTGTTACACTGATCCAACTTTTGCAAATTCAGTTATTAGCGTTTTCTCTAGATAATGCCTTGAGACCGAACATTAAGAATATCAAAGGCGAAGTGCTCTTGTCCATGCAGTACAAGTGGAACGCTCTGCACATTTTGGTCAAGCATGCTAGGGATGTGGTGAGTCTCCATAAAGCCTTTTTCCACTATCAATGCTTTTGTCTGAGATAATTTGGCATATAGACAAATGTCTGTGTGTTTATATATGGAAATGCTATGGACTATCAACTTACAGTTTGTTATATTTCTATCACTGTTAGATAAATTACCGTATGTCTCTAGTAAGACATGTAACAGTAGTAGGAATGTAACAGTAGTAGGACATATAACAGTAGTAGGACATGTAACACTAGTAGGACATGTAACAGTAGTAGGACATGTAACACTAGTAGGACATGTAACAGTAGTAGGACATGTAACACTAGTAGGACATGTAACAGCAGTAGGAATGTAACATTAGCGAAATCTGTAACACTAGTAGGACATGTAACATTTGTATGACATGCAACATTAGTAGAACATGTAACAGTGGTGGGACATGTAACACTAGTAGGACATGTAACAGTAGCTGGACATGTAACAGTAGTAGGACATGTAACACTAGTAGGACATGTAACAGTAGTAGGACATGTAACACTAGTAGGACATGTAACACTAGTAGGACATGTAACAGTAGTAGGAATGTAACACTAGTAGGACATGTAACACTAGTAGGACATGTAACAGCAGTAGGAATGTAACATTAGCGAAATCTGTAACACTAGTAGGACATGTAACATTTGTATGACATGCAACATTAGTAGAACATGTAACAGTGGTGGGACATGTAACACTAGTAGGACATGTAACAGTAGCTGGACATGTAACAGTAGTAGGACATGTAACACTAGTAGGACATGTAACAGTAGTAGGACATGTAACACTTGTAGGACATGTAACAGTAGTAGGACATGTAACAGTAGTAGGACATGTAACAGTAGTAGGACATGTAACACTAGTAGGACATGTAACAGTAGTAGGGCATGTAACACTTGTATGACATGTAACAGTAGTAGGACATGTAACACTAGTAGATTAGTAGAGTGTTTTATTTCAATCTCTGGTAGAATCGCGTAGAGGGGAATGATTGAATCACATATGGCATTATGTTCTATAATAATTAATTAAGCATATCGTTGGCAGTACCATTATAGTCATTATTATAGGGCAATGAGAGTGGAGACCGGCCTAACCCATATGTCAAAATGTATCTACTGCCTGACCCTACTAAAACTTCAAAACGAAAAACAAAAGTGTCACGTTCAACGTTTCATCCAGTTTACAATGAGATGGTAAGTAGGTTGTTGTTTACTGCGCTCTCAGATGGCACAGGGTCTATGGTAAGCATGTTTATGGTTGCCATTGCGTGAGCCAGTCAATGCACTCTGTATGATAAAATAATATGCTTTCATTCTGGACCCTAAACCATTATTGCTGATCGGCGACTTTTTATGTACAAAATTTGATGAATGTCGATGATTTATCAAAGTTTTGCAAACCTTGACAAGTGCCAAAATCATCAGATTTTTGGCAGAAATGAGTTTTTATGGTGACACTGAAGAAGCAATTGTTTGCTTTGGACTAGACTTCTCTTTGCTTCCGTGTGTTCCATATACTTCTATGTACTCCATATACTTCTATGTACTCCATATACTTCTATGTACTTCATATACTTCTATGTACTCCATATACTTCTATGTACTCCATATACTTCTATGTACTTCATATACTTCTATGTACTCCATATACTTCTATGTACTTCATATACTTCTATGTACTCCATATACTCCTATGTACTCCTATGTAGTCCATATATACACCATATAATTCTATATAATCATGTATACACCAACATTCATCTTATACACATATATAATCCATATATTATTTACTCCATTTATTCCTGTATACTCCATACATATGTACTTTTGTTCTTACTGTGTTATGTAAATTCACATCAGAATGCTTTCATAATTCCCCACAAATTTTTTTTATAGACACGGTAAAGTGTTATACTTCAAGATATATTTAGAAGGGTGCTAAACTTTGAGATATATTTAGAAGGGTGCTAGACTGAGGTATATTTAGAAGGGTGCTAGTCTTTGAGATATATTTAGGAGGGTGCTAGTCTTTGAGATATATTTAGAAGGGTGCTAGACTTGGAGATATATTTAGATGGGTGCTAGTCTTTGAGATATATTTAGGAGAGTGCTAGTCTTTGAGATATATTTAGAAGGGTGCTAGTCTTTGAGATATATTTAGGAGGGTGCTAGTCTTTGAGATATATTTAGAAGGGTGCTAGTCTTTGAGATATATTTAGATGGGTGCTAGTCTTTGAGATATATTTAGAAGGGTGCTAAACTTTGAGATATATTTAATCCTTTATTAGTTTGAATACCGACTGCCTATGAGGGAGGTGCGTGAGCGAACCCTTCAGGTGACGGTTTGGAGTGCAGAACTAACAGGAAATGAATTTCTCGGAGCTGTCCACATAAGTCTCTATGAGGCAGACTTATCAAAAGAAGGGCTGGAGTGGCATAAACTGTCAACTTTGCTTTGCATCAAGACCTGATTATCACAGCTTTACTTAGATCTATTGAGTTACTTATATATTTCAAAGATATTCAAACAGTTTCATGGATGGAAAGGTTGGAAATAATAACAAACTTGCTAAAATTGTTTTCATTTCAATCTCCATTTAAATTTTGATTCTACGAATCCTATGTGTAAGAATGTTTTGAATACATGGATGTCTGTTGTTGTATCTTGTGATGTGATCCACAAGTTATGAACTAATCTGTTTTATTTATTTATTGTAAAACTGTGCTCATCTTTTAAATTTAAAATTTACTAGCCTCGTATTGCGGTTGTTTTTTATACTCTATCTATATTACTCCAAAGTGCTAGGGCATTGTCACGTGTTTCATGCATTTAAGCAATGCTCATTCAAATCAATGCTCCACGTTTTGTTTTTATTTTCCATCTATTTTTCATTTGTGCTTAAGAAATACAATTAACAAGCTTCTGCCTCTCCAGCTTCTATCATCAATTAAAAGTCACTTTGTTCAAGCAATTTTCATCTGTGCTATCTAGTTATATGAAAAGTAGAGTATATGATATTTTATTGTTAAATAAATTAGGCATATAAATATATAAAATTGTCGGAAGACCGTAGAATCTTCACAGAATATCAAATATGTTAACCAGCGAGTAAGATATTATCGATAAGAACATTAACAAGATCTGTTCATTATGCTTTTGGTAGACCCTTTTTCATAAGCCTTATTCAGAAATGGATTGTTGTGGTATATGTATGTACGCAAATGAAAAAAATAAAAAACCGTATGTAGAAATAAATATACATGCAGACAATAAGTCAGTGTGTAGAAATATTGGTAAGATAAATGAAGCTTTCTATGCATAGAGTAGAAGGATAAAAATCACTTCCTGAAAAGGAAGCATGTGTTCCGCTGTTCAGCACTATATAGCAAAACTACTACTGCCAACTCCATATCCCATTTGCTGTTGCCATGAAGGTCTCCTACCTTAATGAGGTCATGCTATAATAACTTTTCTAAAATTATAGAGCAGGAGCGAGGACGTGCGAATGTCTCGGCGAGTTCATCCCTACAAATGAAAAATAAGCACCGTGTCAATAAAGATGCTGGGTAATAAATTGCATAACCACATAAAATCTTTAGAATACTATCAACATTTTCCTATTAAGTTGATTAATAGGGAGGATTAGTGTTACCACAATTTTTAACAAATAGCTGTTCTATTGATGGCTACGCGCACTGTTCTATTGATGTTTGTTCTATTGATGGCTACGCGCACAATACGCCATAAAACCTAATGACTTGAACAAACGTTTAATAAATTTTACAGGTTTGTTTTTGCACCCCACCTCAATTATTTCTTTAAGACCAATAAATACTGTACAAACAGGTAGTTAACAAATCACAAGAGTAGTTAACAATCACGAGGGTAGTTAACAACCACAGGGGTAGTTAAAAAGCACAAGGGTAGTTAACAACCACAGGGGTAGTTAACTACACAAGGGTAGCTAACATGCACAAGGGTAATTAACAATCACGAGGGTAGTTAACAACCACAGGGGTAGTTAAAAAGCACAAGGGTAGTTAACAACCACAGGGGTAGTTAACTACACAAGGGTAGTTAACAACCACAGGGGTAGTTAACAACCACAGGGGTAGTTAACAACCACATGGGTAGTTAGCAACTACAGGGGTAGTTAGCAACCGCTGTGGTAGTTAACACGCACAAGGGTAGTTGACGCTTCTGTCTACCTTATCTGTGCTCACATGTATATGTTAGTCTAGCATGAATGTGTAGACTGTGTGTGCATATCCACTCTGCAGTATGTTCGTTCACAGCGCCCAAGGCTATGCAATACAGGTGCTATACCCCCAGCTAAGCATTGCAAAGTACTGGAGCCGCACAGAGAATAAAACTTATATAATTACCACCAACGCTTCAACAGGGTCGGTCAGAGTCACAGCATCACCACCATTGTTGTTATCCTAAAACATACATTCACAACGTATTTATAAATATAGAGATAAAATCATTATTGGGGTAAAATTTCAACGAATAACCCAATGTGTTGCGATTATTTTAAAGCCAGGACCAATGAAACTATTTGAAGGTGTAAACTTCACTTTTTATCATTATCGAATACAGAAAATGCAAGCTTACTATAATGGCTATGGAATGAATCCAAATGTATGATTAATAAAGTTTACCTTCCAACTCTTTTACACACAACTCTATAAGACACTTACAACTCTATAAGACACTTACAACTCTATAAGACACTTACAACTCTATAAGACACTTACAACTCTATAAGACACTTACAACTCTATAAGACACTTACAACTCTACAAGACACTTACAACTCTACAAGACACTTACAACTCTACAAGACACTTACAACTCTACCAGACACAACTCTACAAGACACTTACAACTCGATAAGACACTTACAACTCTATAAGACACTTACAACTCTATAAGACACTTACAACTCTATAAGACACTTACAACTCTACAAGACACTTACAACTCTACAAGACACTTACAACTCTGCAAGACACTTACAACTCTATAACACGCTTAAAACTCTATAACACGCTTACAACTCTATAACACGCTTACAACTCTATAACACACTTACAACCCTATTACACACTTACAACTCTATTACACACTTACAACTCTATAAGACACTTACAACTCTAAAAGACACTTACAACTCTAAAAGACACTTACAACTCTAAAAGACACAACTCTATAACACACTTACAACTCTATAACACGCTTACAACTCTATAACACACTTACAACTCTATTATACACTTACAACTCTATTACACACTTACAACTCTATAAGACACTTACACCTCTATAAGACACTTACAACTCTAAAAGACACTTACAACTCTAAAAGACACAACTCTATTACACACTTACAACTCTATTACACACTTTCAACTCTATTACACACTTTCAACTCTTACACACTTACATCTGTCTTGTCGGGTGTTTCCGCTCGTAACTGTTCTTCATCAGCCTTCGGTGCTTGCTCATTTCCAGAAAGTTCTTTTTCTGCATCTCCTTTTTCCTGCTCAGAATTGTCTCGCTCCCTGGCTGGAGTAGTGCTACCTGCTGTTTCAGCCGCCGCGGTTTGTTCAGCTACTTCTAACTCCTGCGCTGATGCATGAGTGTTATCTTCAACACTACCTTCATCTGTGTGGCTATTATCTGCAGCAATATCGCCAGCATTAACATTAACTTTTGCTGTATTCAAATCGTCAGCAACATGTTCATTTGCTGTGTTCGAACCATCTGCAACTTGTTGATCTGCTGCGTTCGCACTATCTCCAACTTGTTCGTCTGCTGCGTTCGCACTATCTCCAACTTGTTCGTCTGCTGCGTTCGCATTATCTCCAACTTGTTCGTCTGCTGCGTTCGCACTATCTACAACTTGTTTGTCTGCTGCCTTCACACTATCTGGAACATGTTCATCTTTGGTACTTGTGTTTTTTTCAGCGTCTCCTTGGTTCCCTTTACTTTCTCTAACATTTGTGTTATGTTCTTCTCTGTCAGTATAATCTGCAGAACTTTTTTCTGTTTTAGCGTTACTGTCTACAACAGAGTTTTCTGCATTATCAGTGTTTTCCTCTCTTGTAAGGCTTTCTGCTACAGTCTTATCTTCTACTACAATATTTCCATCATCAGCCTTCTTTGCCTCCGCTGGAGCAGCAGTAGCAGACATAGTTTCATTCTCGGAAGATGCCCTATTATGTTTCGAGTTTCCATCGGCATTTGTTTCATCCGCTACCTTGGCAGCCTCTTCAGTAGTTTCTATGTGATGCGACAGTGGTCTTTCATTCAAATCCCGTTCTGACGTTTTCTTCAACTCATCATCTTTGTGAGACTGAGGAGATAATTGGCTCTGCCTAGAGTCCACAAGAGATCGCGTTGAGTTATTTTCGTTGAATCCATGAGGAGATGGAGTGTCCATTGGATGGTCTCTACTTGGGGAGACATGTCTGGAGTCTTCTCCTGCTCGCTCGTACTCAGACTTAAGCTCTGAAAGTAAATAAATGATTATTCTAAAAGCGAAACATAAAGATTTTGAAGGAACAAACAGACTACACAAAAGTGTTAATGCCACTCAGCTGTTCATCAAATCGCTAAATCCATTAAGCATGCTTTCCATACCAGTTAGAAGATCTTAACATCAACTTTATGTCAAAAAACGCAGCGGTATGTGGCTTGGCAGCTTGTGTTTAAACCGATAATCCACATGGTGAGGCTGTTCGAAAACTTCAAGGGCATTTTGGAATTAGCTCCTTTCAACAGAAGACTAAAGTTGTTAAAATTATTCTCAAGTCTATCCATCCCAAAAAATTTGACAAATCTCGCCCAGTAAAGGTTATAAGACGTTTAAAAAGGTTCTGTCTGCTGCTTCTTACAAAATATGAACAAAGTTCTACTCTTATGATGGCCACCGGCAGTAATTGTGATATAGGTTTTTATTCTATAGCTGATAGCCCAACACCATTGTTTGTGGCCTACATGAAAGCCATGCAACAAGGTTAAGGCAAGGTACGAATATAATAATGCGCTAAACACAAGAGCAACGTTTGCTTTACAAATTACTAATTGTGTGGAAAGTTGAGGATTTAATCAGACAAAACAAGTCTTTCTCAGTAAACTTATTAGGTTCAGTCGAGGGAGATTTAATGTGCCAGTCCCAACTGTTCTATAATCCCAACAGTTATATAGTCCCAACCGTTCCATAGTCCCAACAGTTCTATAGTCTCAACAGTTCTATAGTCCCAACAGTTTTATAGTCTCAACAGTTCTATAGTCCCAACAGTTCTATAGTCACAACAGTTCTATAGTCTCAACAGTTCTATAGTCTCAATAGTTCTATAGTCTCTACAGTTTTATAGTCCCAACAGTTTTATAGTCCCAACAGTTCTACAGTCCCAACAGTTCTACAGTTCCAACAGTTCTATAGTCCCAACAGTTCTATAGTCCCAACAGTTCTATAGTCCCAACAGTTCTATAGTCCCAACAGTTCTATAGTCTCAACAGTTCTATAGTCCCAACAGTTCTATAGTCCCAACAGATCTATAGTCCCTACAGTTCTATAGTCTCAACAGTTCTATAGTCTCAACAGTTCTATAGTCTCAACAGTTCTATAGTCTCTACAGTTATATAGTCCCAACAGTTATATAGTCCCAACAGTTCTAAAGTCCCAACAGTTCTATAGTCCCAACAGTTCTATAGTCTCAACAGTTCTATAGTCCCAACAGTTCTACAGTCCCAACAGTTCTACAGTCCCAACAGTTCTACAGTCCCAACAGTTCTACAGTCCCAACAGTTCTATAGTCCCAACAGTTCTATAGTCTCAACAGTTTTATAGTCCCAACAGTTTTATAATCCCAACAGCTTTATAGTCCCAACAGTTTTATAGTCCCAACAGTTCTATAGTCCCAACAGTTCTACAGTCTCAACGGTTCTATAGTCCCACCAGTTCTACAGTCCCAACAGTTCTATAGTCCCAACAGTTCTATAGTCCCAACAGATCTATAGTCTCAACAGTTCTATAGTCCTAACAGTTCTATAGTCCCAACAGATCTATAGTCCCAACTGTTCAATAGTCCCAACAGCTTTATAGTCCCAACAGTTCTATAGTCCCAACAGTTCGATAGTCCCAACAGTTCTATAGTCCCAACAGTTCTAACAGTTCTATAGTTAGTGAAATACCAATAAATTCATGAATCTGGTTTTTGAGTCATATGATGGCAATCACTAAGGTTTGTATGCCTGCTAAGTTCCTGGGCTTGAATTGTATTTGACGGTTGGTATCAAACATTGACAAATAAAAATAACCATAAAGAAGCACTCAAGTCAATGTTTTTATGCAAATCATCCCCTACTATGAAAGGAAATCGCGGCTATCAGCAAAACTCTACTAAATAACCAGTACCATCTTCACCGTGTCCAGCAGTACTAGGAGTCTTTTGTTCTAGAATAGGTGAAACACGGCGATTAGTAGCTGAATTGTCAAGGTGTCCATTATGTTGGGCCGGTGGACTCTCTTCTCTTGTTACATGTTCTTCGGGCGATGGGCTCCTCAGTTTGATAGGTTTTCGACGTGTTCTCTGTATAATGTTAAAAGTTTTGGTAAATACGATGCATTAAATAATCATGCTGGTTACTATTGGTCGAACCAAGCTCTAGCCTGTTCTAGTGTTTGTGGAGGGATGGAAAGAGTGCGGTCACTAAGTCCAACACAAATATACAGATCGCCAAAATTATGTCACCGGTTTCGGTCAATCCATAATCCAATATATAAAGAGAAAACTGTAAGCATACAAGTATAAGGAATATCATCCCTTGGTGTGAGTAACCACCACGTCAATTCAATTTACGCAATTATTTGTGATCTCGGTTACAGGAAATGACAACTTTGAAGAGAATACTTGCAAAAAACAAACCATTTTGATCACGGGCTTACTACTATGCAAAAAAGGTTTAAACAAATTTATAAAGAACCTACAGTTACTTTTAAATACACAAGACAGCACATAAATGAAGGCAGCAGCCCTTTAAAACATAGGTTACTTTAAAAGAATCCACAGAAGTGAAATATTCATAAAATGTCGAGTTTACTTTGGCTTACGGCACAATGTCATGTTTTAAGCATTTTCGTCAATATCAATTGCTATCAAGAGTGTCGAACTGCCATATTTTTCATAAAAATGTTGATAACCTAAACAAAAGTAATACAAAATAATATGTAGATCGGTGCAGCAATGAAGTGGACTGCACATTGTTGTGAGTTATTGTAATATAAGGCAATTTATGGCTTTGATCTGCTGCATGAAGGAAAAATAATGCTTTGAGTGTTCCTGTTTGTAGATACTTGACACCAACAAGGTGGTTAACTGACATAGATTTACAGGTAATCTGGCATCAGCATACAAGTAGTCTGATTTATGTTAACATACAGATAAGTTGACAAGCGTAAATGTACAATGTATGAGTGGTTTGACTGACATAGACACACGTGTAATCTGATTGACATCGACACAAATGTAGTCTGATTGACATCGACACACATGTAGTCTGAATGACGTTGACACACATGTAGTCTGATTGACATCGACACACATGTAGTCTGATTGACATCGACACACATGTAGTCTGATTGACGTTGACACACATGCAATCTGATTGACATCAACACACA
This sequence comes from Watersipora subatra, assembly GCF_963576615.1. Taxonomy (NCBI): domain Eukaryota; kingdom Metazoa; phylum Bryozoa; class Gymnolaemata; order Cheilostomatida; family Watersiporidae; genus Watersipora; species Watersipora subatra. The sequence goes on from NC_088711.1 coordinate 29,226,047, forward strand.
TGTAGTCTGATTGACATCGACACACATGTAGTCTGATTGACGTTGACACACATGCAATCTGATTGACATCAACACACATCTAATCTGATTGACAGCGACACACATGTAATCTGATTGACATCGACACACATGTAGTCTGATTGACATCGACATACATGTAATCTGATTGACATCGACACACATGTAATCTGATTGACAGCGACACACGTGTAATCTGATTGACAGCGACACACATGTAGTCTGATTGACATCGACACACATGTAGTCTGATTGACGTTGGTACACATGCAATCTGATTGACATCAACACACATGTAATCTGATTGACAGCGACACACATGTAATCTGATTGACATCGACACACATGCAATCTGATTGACATCGACACACATTTAATCTGATTGACATCGACACATATGTAATCTGATTGACAGCGACACACATGTAATCTGATTGACATCGACACACATGTAGTCTGATTGACATCGACACACATCTAGTTTGATTGACATCGACACACATGTAGTATGATTGATGTCGACACACGTGTAGTCTGATTGACATCGACACACGTGTAGTCTGATTGACATCGACACGCATGCAATCTGATTGACATCGACACACACGCAATCTGATTGACATCGACATGCGTGTAGTCTGACTGACATAAACACACATGTAATCTGACTGAAACGACACACATGCAGTCTGATTGACGTCGATGCATATGTAGTCTGATTGACATCGACACACATGTAGTCTGATTGACATCAACACACATGTAATCTGATTGACATCGACACACATGCAATCTGATTGACATCAACACACATGTAATCTGATTGACATCAACACACATGTAATCTGATTGACATCGACACACATGTAATCTGATTGACAGCGACACACATGTAGTGTGATTGACATCAACACACATGCAATCTGATTGACATCAACACACATGTAATCTGATTGACATCGACACACATCTAATCTGATTGACATCGACACACATCGAATCTGATTGACAGCGACACACATGTAATCTGATTGACATCGACACACATGTAGTCTGATTGACATCGACACAAATGTAGTCTGATTGACATCGACATGTGTAGTCCTATTGAAATCGACACGCATGTAGTCCGATTGAAATCGACACGCATGTAGTCTGATTGACATCAACACACATGTAGTCTGATTGACATCGACATGCATGTTGTCTGATTGACATCAACACACATGTAATCTGATTGACATTAAAATGTAGAACCTAAATGGCACCAACATGCAAGTACTCTGACACCATATCACATCCTATTAGGAAACAGAGGCCAATATTCAACAAGGAAGTAGAGAGCTTATTTGCATACCTCAGAGGTGTTGTGGTCTGGTTTCTTCCCGGGAGGTGCTGAAATTAGGAGAATAGCAACGGATTGAACAAGAGAAAGAGTGTCTATACTAAGAGTGTCTTGTCAAGAGACAAACAAACAATGAATGGCTGTTGCTAAGGGGCCAATGAACTCACAAACCTCTAGCATAAGTCAGGCGAGTAGACATTTGCCGTAATATAGGGCTGTTATTGATCTATCCTATGTGACTGAGCAAATTTACACAAAGAGAAACAAAGAACCAGTCAAACCGTCACTCAAGAAAAAGTGTTGTAATCTGTATTGCCTTAATTAAAAACATTCCCTTCCCACAAACACAACACCCTCCAAGCTAAATTGGAACCTCATATATATACATATAATTTTGCTTCTCGAGTGGCATGCTAAGAAAAGCGAAATGGAGATGTGTGGGCTCGCAATGCGGAGCGATGACCTGCAAGAAGTCCTATGAGATAAGTTGCAAGACTTAATTTCAAGCTCGCTAATATCGATAGCAAATGCTGAGACCAAAATATTAGCTTATGGGATTGGATAGCATACGCTGAGGAGTGAATTCTTCTTTAGATTTCTCAGTTGGAGCGGAAAGGGTTGGCTTCGGAGGGACCCTAAAAGTAGAAAGCTAAAAGTAGAACTACATAGCGAGTCAAATGTAGCGAGTCAAATGTAGCGAGTCAAATGTAGCGAATCAAATGTAGCGAGTCAAATGTAGCGAGTCAAATGTAGCGAGTCAAATATAGCGAGTTAAATATAGCGAGTCAAATGTAGCGAGTCAAATATAGCGAGTCAAATATAGCGAGTTAAATATAGCGAGTCAAATATAGCGAGTCAAATGTAGCGAGTCAAATGTAGCGAGTCAAATGTAGCGAGTCAAATGTAGCGAGTCAAATGTAGCGAGTCAAATGTAGCGAGTCAACTGTAGCGAGTCAAATGTAGCGAGTCAAATATAGCGAGTCAAATATAGCGAGTCAAATATAGCGAGTCAAATATAGCGAGTCAAATATAGCGAGTCAAATATAGCGAGTCAAATCTTTAGTAATAAAGTCAAACTCTATTGTGAATGAAAGACAAACTTCGCCTAAAGGAAACCAAAAGCGTTAAAAGAAGGATCAGGTACAAGTGAAGATACAGTAGGTCTAATACAGCGAGTTGTTTACAAAGCGCATGAATCTAATAGCCATGTTAAAATCGAGTAAAGATGAGAGACGGCAGAAGTTCTGTATTTGCTAGTTTACACGTTTAGTAGTTGAGGGTTTAAACGTTTAATGTAAACTACCGAAGAGTCTACATCTACAACATACAATAGATATCTAATTCCAGACCTGTTTGCACTTGACATTAAATGACGTTTCCCACTTTTCACATTTCTATTTGCAGTAGCAACTGTTAAATAGAACAATTTATCAAGGCTTTTGTTGTCAACACTTGGCCTATAAACGCTATGCACTTAAAAAATACCTTTAAATACTGTCTATCGGCGCCACTGCTTTCGTCATTTTTAAAAGCTAGGAATGCGTTCAAAAACTAGTCTAATAGAGTGGCGTGTAAATGTACACTCATGGAATTATACAAAATCAATATACGTAGTGACCTACCACAGCATGGTAGGTTCACATGGTTCACTTATTTTTCCACACTGAAATCTTAAATTTTCACGTTTTAAATGTTCAAGTTTTCCATGTTTCATGATTTTTGTTCAAATTTATATCAGTTATTTTGCACGCTATACTAGGATTAGTATGGTTGCTACCGGATATACCTATGGAATTGATGCTTTAGTAATTTAGGGAGTGAGAAAGAGTGATAAACTGCCTAGCTAAGCAGATTCTGGGAGTTTATAAAATGATATTAAAATCCGAACTGACTAAAAACCGCGTTACATCATCATCAAATATTTAAGCTAGCATAGAAAGAGAACAAAAGAACTAAGACAAATGGGTACAACGGGATGGCTGGCATAGCATACCTCAGGGCTATATAGAAATGCACAATCATTTAGGATTAAACATCCACATAACATCTTTAATAAAACAGTGACTAGTGTGTGGAGACCATTTTTTATATACAAATATAACAGGGCAATATTTGGTAGGTGCAAGAATGTAAATCATTTACAACTTTCCAAATCCCTGATTGAACAGAATAATACTGTCCTATCAGTATACTAGTTATTGCATATTTGCAATTTTGCAAGACTTCCCATTTGACAGAATTTCATACTTCCGCAGATTTCCGCAGATTTCATATGAAAGTATCGTTATTTTTTATCTTTTGCAATTTTTTTTGATGTTTGAGGTGATCTGACTGCCAAGATTTTTTAAGATTAAAATCGACAAAACTTGATCGCAGTTAAAATGCTCAAGCTTAAGCGAAAGTGCGATTGTGACGACACTTTGGCAAAGAGACCGACAGAATGGAGACGTGTGCAGCAACTTGGTGTAACAGCGGATATCATTACAAGAGAGAGCAGTCGGGTAACTAGGGACGTCATTTCGGTGTCTATTTTCCTTCTGACCATTTTAACCGCGATCAAGTTCTGTCAATTTCAATCTTGAAACATCCTGGCAGTCAGATCACCACAAACATCTACAACGATCTCAAATGATAGAAAAATACCGATACTTCCTAATAAAAGCTAATCAAATTGTCTGAAAGTTTATTTTCAAGTCAAGATCACTTTTTATCATAAATTTAACTAAAAGAGCGATAAAATTAAGTCAAAACGCTTGGTGGTGCTTCAATGTCAAGGTTAAATGTCTGCAGTTAGAATCACTGCTGCTAGCTCACAATAAAACAGTTTTATAAGTGTTCTCAGTGCACCTACTTATCTGGACATGAACGCTTGGTTACTTACTCTTGCTTGTTTTTAGGCTCTACTGGTGGAAGTGTAGGATATCGTCTGCAATTATACATGTTTCGAACATAAAATGACAAAGGCGTTTGTAACAACAAAGGATAAACCTCACTCTAGCTGTTTAAACATGCATCAGAAAACCTCCTATTACTAAACATGCATCAGAAAGCCTCCTATTACTAAACATGCATCAGAAAGCCTCCTATTACTAAACATGCATCAGAAAACTTCCTATTACAAAACATGCATCAGAAAGCCTCCTATTACTAAACATGCATCAAAAAGCCTTCTATTACTAAAAAGTCAGACTTGTATTTTCAACATATGAGTAATAGTTGTATCAAGTATATAATAATAGCACAATCAGTAGATGTGCATATAACAATGTAACTATTCAAGCTAATAGCACAATCAGTAGATGTGGATATATCAATATACCTATTCTAGCTAATATATTGTCAGCACTAGAGTATGTTGTCAGCACTAACATATGTTGTCAGCACTAGCACATGTTGTCAGCACTAGCATATGTTGTCAGCACTAGCACATGTTGTCAGCACTAGCACATGTTGTCAGCACTAGAATATGTTGTCAGCACTAGCATATGTTGTCAGCACTAGCACATGTTGTCAGCACTAGCATATGTTGTCAGCACTAGCACATGTTTTCAGCACTAGCACATGTTGTCAGCACTAGCACATATTGTCAGCACTAGAATATGTTGTCAGCACTAGCATATGTTGTCAGCACTAGCATATGTTGTCAGCGCTAAAAGGGTTAATTTGGAAATTGTATTTTGTTTTATCAACTTTTCAACTTGCTTCGATTGAATATTAGTTGTTGTTTTAAAAACATAAAAATAGCAAAAATATTATTTTTATTGTAAATCTAAAAGATTGAACAAGCACAAATTAGTGAATAAAGCAGTAAGTCCTACTTTGCCATCTGCTGTTTTGGTGTGAACATGGTGGCACTCAGTCCATACTCATAGTCTTTAAACTTCTCAGAGCCACAAGCTACATAGTACTGTTGATCCTCGAGATCAGCTCCAAAGGAAACCTTAGACTTCGTACTTAGTTCAACTATCCTAAAATAAACCAATTAGAATAGTGTATAGTTAACCAGCGAGACCATTCAATCAGTTTTTTTAGTCTGTTTATGTCATAAAGATATGAGATATTCATAGCCTGTAGCTACTTTTCATGTGATCTCTTCAAACATTGCCAAGGCTGACAATGATGAAGAGATCAATTTGAAAGTTTGAGATATTTTTGCATTGATCAATCATTTGTTTTGCTGAGGCTCACTCTGCAAGAGAAGAATGGCATAAAGAAAGAGAGCTGTGAGCAACTCCTGACCCTACTCTTCCCGCTAGCGCTAGGACCTTACTTAAAGGTCAAACACTTTTTGGCAATGAGAATACAACAGTCACTTTTCATCAGAGAGATAAAAACATGGTTGTGTAAAAGATTTATTTTTTTCCTAACCATTGCAAAAAACTTGCTACTCACTATCTTAAAATAGAAGTGAGTTTTTTACACGCTCAACTTCAGTATTGAAGGTCACATTCGGGAAAAAACCTAACAAGTGAGAACTATACGCTACAAGAAGGTACTTTGCGAAATGATACTAACAGCATGATTTTGTGTATGAGAATCACGAGCTGTATCAACTCCATTCACTCCATCCACTCCATCAACTCCACCAACACCACCAACTCCACCAACACCACCAACTCCACCAACACCACCAACACCATCAACACCACCAACTCCATCAACTCCATCAACTCCATCAACTCCATCAACTCCATCAACTCCATCAACTCCATCAACTCCATCAACTCCATCAACTCCATCAACTCCATCAACTCCATCAACTCCATCAACTCCATCAACTCCATCAACTCCATCAACTCCATCAACTCCATCAACTCCATCAACTCCATCAACTCCATCAACTCCATCAACTCCATCAACTCTATCAACTCTATCAACTCCATCAACTCCATCAACTCCATCAACTCCATCAACTCCATCAACTCCATCAACTCCATCAACTCCATCAACTCCATCAACTCCATCAACTCCATCAACTCCATCAACTCCATCAACTCCATCAACTCCATCAACTCCATCAACTCCATCAACTCCATCAACTCCATCAACTCCATCAACTCCATCAACTCCATCAACTCCACCAACTCCACCAACTCCACCAACTCCACCAACTCCATCAACTCCATCAACTCCATCAACTCCATCAACTCCATCAACTCCATCAACTCTATCAACTCTATCAACTCTATCAACTCCATCAACTCCATCAACTCCATCAACTCCATCAACTCCATCAACTCCATCAACTCCATCAACTCCATCAACTCCATCAACTCCATCAACTCCATCAACTCCATCAACTCCATCAACTCCATCAACTCCATCAACTCCATCAACTCCATCAACTCCATCAACTCCATCAACTCCACCAACTCCACCAACTCCACCAACTCCACCAACTCCATCAACTCCATCAACTCCACCAACTCCACCAACTCCATCAACTCCATCAACTCCATCAACTCCATCAACTCCATCAACTCCATCAACTCCATCAACTCCATCAACTCCACCAACTCCATCAACTCCATCAACTCCATCAACTCCATCAACTCCATCAACTCCATCAACTCCATCAACTCCATCAACTCCATCAACTCCATCAACTCCATCAACTCCATCAACTCCATCAACTCCATCAACTCCATCAACTCCATCAACTCCATCAACTCCATCAACTCCATCAACTCCATCAACTCCATCAACTCCATCAACTCCATCAACTCCATCAACTCCATCAACTCCATCAACTCCATCAACTCCATCAACTCTACCAACTCCATCAACTCTACCAACTCCATCAACTCCATCAACTCCATCAACTCCACCAACTCCATCAACTCCATCAACTCTATCAACTCCATCAACTCTATCAACTCTATCAACTCTATCAACTCTATCAACTCTATCAACTCTATCAACTCTATCAACTCTATCAACTCTATCAACTCTATCAACTCTATCAACTCTATCAACTCTATCAACTCCATCAACTCCATCAACTCCATCAACTCCATCAACTCCATCAACTCCATCAACTCCATCAACTCCATCAACTCCATCAACTCCATCAACTCCATCAACTCCATCAACTCCATCAACTCCATCAACTCCATCAACTCCATCAACTCTATCAACTCTATCAACTCTATCAACTCTACCAACTCCATCAACTCCATCAACTCCATCAACTCCACCAACTCCATCAACTCCATCAACTCCATCAACTCTATCAACTCTATCAACTCTATCAACTCTATCAACTCTATCAACTCTATCAACTCTATCAACTCTATCAACTCTATCAACTCTATCAACTCTATCAACTCTATCAACTCTATCAACTCTATCAACTCTATCAACTCCATCAACTCCATCAACTCCATCAACTCCATCAACTCCATCAACTCCATCAACTCCATCAACTCCATCAACTCCATCAACTCCATCAACTCCATCAACTCCATCAACTCCATCAACTCCATCAACTCCATCAACTCTATCAACTCTATCAACTCCATCAACTCCATCAACTCCATCAACTCCATCAACTCCATCAACTCCATCAACTCCATCAACTCCATCAACTCCATCAACTCCATCAACTCCATCAACTCCATCAACTCCATCAACTCCATCAACTCCATCAACTCCATCAACTCCATCAACTCCATCAACTCCACCAACTCCACCAACTCCACCAACTCCATCAACTCCATCAACTCCATCAACTCCATCAACTCCATCAACTCCATCAACTCCATCAACTCCATCAACTCTATCAACTCTATCAACTCTATCAACTCCATCAACTCCATCAACTCCATCAACTCCATCAACTCCATCAACTCCATCAACTCCATCAACTCCATCAACTCCATCAACTCCATCAACTCCATCAACTCCATCAACTCCATCAACTCCATCAACTCCATCAACTCCATCAACTCCATCAACTCCATCAACTCCATCAACTCCATCAACTCCATCAACTCCACCAACTCCACCAACTCCACCAACTCCACCAACTCCATCAACTCCATCAACTCCACCAACTCCACCAACTCCATCAACTCCATCAACTCCATCAACTCCATCAACTCCATCAACTCCATCAACTCCACCAACTCCATCAACTCCATCAACTCCATCAACTCCATCAACTCCATCAACTCCATCAACTCCATCAACTCCATCAACTCCATCAACTCCATCAACTCCATCAACTCCATCAACTCCATCAACTCCATCAACTCCATCAACTCCATCAACTCCATCAACTCCATCAACTCCATCAACTCCATCAACTCCATCAACTCCATCAACTCCATCAACTCCATCAACTCCATCAACTCCATCAACTCTATCAACTCTATCAACTCTATCAACTCTACCAACTCTACCAACTCCATCAACTCCATCAACTCCATCAACTCCACCAACTCCATCAACTCCATCAACTCCATCAACTCCATCAACTCCATCAACTCTATCAACTCTATCAACTCTATCAACTCTATCAACTCTATCAACTCTATCAACTCTATCAACTCTATCAACTCTATCAACTCTATCAACTCTATCAACTCTATCAACTCTATCAACTCTATCAACTCTATCAACTCTATCAACTCTATCAACTCTATCAACTCTATCAACTCTATCAACTCTATCAACTCTATCAACTCCATCAACTCCATCAACTCCATCAACTCCATCAACTCTATCAACTCTATCAACTCTATCAACTCCATCAACTCTATCAACTCTATCAACTCTATCAACTCCATCAACTCCATCAACTCCATCAACTCCATCAACTCCATCAACTCCATCAACTCCATCAACTCCATCAACTCCATCAACTCCATCAACTCCATCAACTCTATCAACTCCACCAACTCTATCAACTCTATCAACTCCATCAACTCCATCAACTCCATCAACTCCATCAACTCCATCAACTCCATCAACTCCATCAACTCCATCAACTCCATCAACTCCATCAACTCCATCAACTCTATCAACTCTATCAACTCTATCAACTCTATCAACTCTATCAACTCTATCAACTCTATCAACTCTATCAACTCCATCAACTCCATCAACTCCATCAACTCTATCAACTCTATCAACTCTATCAACTCTATCAACTCTATCAACTCCATCAACTCCATCAACTCCATCAACTCCATCAACTCCATCAACTCCATCAACTCCATCAACTCCATCAACTCCATCAACTCCATCAACTCCATCAACTCCATCAACTCCATCAACTCCATCAACTCCATCAACTCCATCAACTCTATCAACTCTATCAACTCTATCAACTCTATCAACTCTATCAACTCCATCAACTCCATCAACTCCATCAACTCCATCAACTCCATCAACTCCATCAACTCCATCAACTCCATCAACTCTATCAACTCTATCAACTCTATCAACTCTATCAACTCCATCAACTCCATCAACTCCATCAACTCCATCAACTCCATCAACTCCATCAACTCTATCAACTCTATCAACTCCACCAACTCCATCAACTCTATCAACTCTATCAACTCCATCAACTCCATCAACTCCATCAACTCCATCAACTCCATCAACTCCATCAACTCTATCAACTCTATCAACTCTATCAACTCCATCAACTCTATCAACTCCATCAACTCCATCAACTCCATACTCCATCAACTCTATCAACTCTATCAACTCTATCAACTCCATCAACTCCATCAACTCCATCAACTCCATCAACTCCATCAACTCCATCAACTCCATCAACTCTATCAACTCTATCAACTCCACCAACTCCATCAACTCTATCAACTCTATCAACTCCATCAACTCCATCAACTCCATCAACTCCATCAACTCCATCAACTCCATCAACTCTATCAACTCTATCAACTCTATCAACTCTATCAACTCCATCAACTCTATCAACTCCATCAACTCCATCAACTCCATACTCCATCAACTCTATCAACTCTATCAACTCTATCAACTCCATCAACTCCATCAACTCCATCAACTCCATCAACTCCATCAACTCCATCAACTCCATCAACTCTATCAACTCTATCAACTCTATCAACTCCATCAACTCCATCAACTCCATCAACTCCATCAACTCTATCAACTCTATCAACTCCATCAACTCCATCAACTCTATCAACTCCATCAACTCCATCAACTCCATCAACTCTATCAACTCTATCAACTCTATCAACTCTATCAACTCTATCAACTCCATCAACTCCATCAACTCCATACTCCATCAACTCCATCAACTCCATCAACTCCATACTCCATCAACTCTATCAACTCTATCAACTCCATCAACTCCATCAACTCCATCAACTCCATCAACTCCATCAACTCCATCAACTCCATCAACTCCATCAACTCCATCAACTCCATCAACTCCATCAACTCCATCAACTCCATCAACTCTATCAACTCTATCAACTCTATCAACTCCATCAACTCCATCAACTCCATCAACTCCATCAACTCCATCAACTCCATCAACTCCATCAACTCCATCAACTCCATCAACTCCATCAACTCTATCAACTCTATCAACTCTATCAACTCTACCAACTCTACCAACTCCATCAACTCCATCCACTCCATCAACTCCATCAACTCCATCAACTCCATCAACTCTATCAACTCTATCAACTCTATCAACTCTATCAACTTCATCAACTCCATCAACTCCATCAACTCTATCAACTCTATCAACTCTATCAACTCTATCAACTCTATCAACTCTATCAACTCCATCAACTCCATCAACTCCATCAACTCCATCAACTCTATCAACTCCATCAACTCCATCAACTCCATCAACTCTATCAACTCTATCAACTCTATCAACTCTATCAACTCTATCAACTCTATCAACTCCATCAACTCCATCAACTCCATCAACTCCATCAACTCCATCAACTCCATCAACTCCATCAACTCCATCAACTCTATCAACTCTATCAACTCCATCAACTCCATCAACTCTATCAACTCTATCAACTCTATCAACTCCATCAACTCTATCAACTCTATCAACTCTATCAACTCTATCAACTCTATCAACTCTATCAACTCCATCAACTCTATCAACTCCATCAACTCCATCAACTCTATCAACTCTATCAACTCTATCAACTCTATCAACTCTATCAACTCTATCAACTCTATCAACTCTATCAACTCCATCAACTCTATCAACTCTATCAACTCCATCAACTCTATCAACTCTATCAACTCTATCAACTCTATCAACTCTATCAACTCTATCAACTCTATCAACTCCATCAACTCCATCAACTCCATCAACTCCATCAACTCCATCAACTCCATCAACTCCATCAACTCCATCAACTCTATCAACTCCATCAACTCCATCAACTCCATCAACTCTATCAACTCTATCAACTCCATCAACTCTATCAACTCTATCAACTCCATCAACTCTATCAACTCCATCAACTCTATTAACTCTATCAACTCTATCAACTCTATCAACTCTATCAACTCCATCAACTCTATCAACTCTATCAACTCCATCAACTCCATCAACTCTATCAACTCCATCAACTCTATCAACTCTATCAACTCTATCAACTCTATCAACTCCATCAACTCCATCAACTCTATCAACTCTATCAACTCCATCAACTCCATCAACTCCATCAACTCTATCAACTCTATCAACTCCATCAACTCCATCAACTCTATCAACTCTATCAACTCCATCAACTCTATCAACTCCATCAACTCTATCAACTCTATCAACTCTATCAACTCTATCAACTCTATCAACTCCATCAACTCTATCAACTCTATCAACTCCATCAACTCCATCAACTCTATCAACTCTATCAACTCCATCAACTCTATCAACTCTATCAACTCTATCAACTCTATCAACTCTATCAACTCTATCAACTCCATCAACTCTATCAACTCTATCAACTCCATCAACTCCATCAACTCTATCAACTCTATCAACTCTATCAACTCTATCAACTCCATCAACTCCATCAACTCCATCAACTCTATCAACTCTATCAACTCTATCAACTCTATCAACTCTATCAACTCCATCAACTCCATCAACTCTATCAACTCCATCAACTCCATCAACTCCATCAACTCTATCAACTCCATCAACTCTATCAACTCCATCAACTCTATCAACTCTATCAACTCCATCAACTCTATCAACTCCATCAACTCCATCAACTCTATCAACTCCATCAACTCCATCAACTCCATCAACTCCATCAACTCCATCAACTCCATCAACTCCATCAACTCTATCAACTCCATCAACTCCATCAACTCCATCAACTCTATCAACTCTATCAACTCCATCAACTCTATCAACTCCATCAACTCTATCAACTCCATCAACTCTATCAACTCTATCAACTCCATCAACTCTATCAACTCTATCAACTCTATCAACTCTATCAACTCTATCAACTCTATCAACTCTATCAACTCTATCAACTCCATCAACTCCATCAACTCCATCAACTCTATCAACTCTATCAACTCCATCAACTCCATCAACTCTATCAACTCTATCAACTCTATCAACTCTATCAACTCTATCAACTCTATCAACTCTATCAACTCCATCAACTCCATCAACTCCATCAACTCCATCAACTCCATCAACTCCATCAACTCTATCAACTCCATCAACTCTATCAACTGTGACGCCTAATAGGTGTGTCACAGCTAACAAATTAGTGGAATAATATTATACAAAAACCATTACTTGCGGTAATATTTAAGAAACAGTGAGAGCAATAAAAGCCAAGATAGTGGATGCATGACAAATAATATGAGCTAAAATTTCAACTACCAAAATTTAATAGTATCAGGCATCAAATATCACTACATGCAAGTTATCACTTGTATGTAGTACTCCAGAAACTGAAAAAAATTTGATATTCATTTGCAGACTTTTACACTCTTCTCTGTCATCATGGGTAACAGCACTCTTTAATCTACAAATAATACAACTTTTACAAGGACAAATGCGCCTGACCTATGACACGTTACTAGATCTGAGAATCACTATAAAGTAGCACAGCCGGACAACATGGGTGCCCTTTTAAAACAAGGGTTGTATTGACACTCCCACCCTTCTTAATACATGGATGGTAACAATACTTCTCACACATTATACAACAAATTACAAAGCTTAAGGAACTTACTTTCTAATGGCTGTTTTTATTTTCACTTTGGAAGCAATTTGCTCAAGGACATTGTCCCATGTTTTGTGTACCCATGGCTGCAACAACACCCTCTTGGCTGGTGTAAATGGCTCACCATTTACAAAAACACTAAAACAAAATAGTTCGCCTACAGGCTATGTAATGAACATTGGCTTTGGCTAAGTGATTTTGAAAAATATTATATATTATATGAGATATACCACGTATGAGATAGCGTCAGCGCTTAAATTAGTGCTAATATTTGTAGCTGTGACACTCTTACTTAGTATAATGTAGGTCTCACTACTATAATGCGGGTTTGATTACTATAATGTAGGTCTGACTACTATGTTGTAGGTCTGATTACTATAATGTAGGTCTGATTACTATAATGTAGGTCTGATTACTATAATGTAGGTCTGACTACTATAACATAGGTCTGATTACTATATTGTAGGTCTGATTACTATAATACAGATCTGACTCCTATAATTTAAGTCGACTTACTATAATGTAGGTCTGATTACTGTAGGCAGCCTTTTTATTTATGACAACAATCACATAAATATTTTTTGAAATATTGTATGAGCTATATTATCAACTGCGGATTTAGGGCAACTTATATTATCCTGCCATGAAATAATTTGAAATCTTATTTACTCTTGATAAAAATCAGTATATGTATAACATATGAACATAAATAAGAAAATATAAAATAAAATAAGCCTAAATAAAACTGCAGCAACGGTATTTTTAGAAAACAACACATAATTTACAACTTACTTGATCAATATAGGTTGACGAACTATTTTCCTTGCTCTGCCTGATACGATTATTCTTTTGAACTAAAAGGGAAACATGCAGCAATTATTAAAAGTCATAGACTTAACAGCAACAATTGTAATAGACAACAATAAGAAAAAGAGGTTTATCGTAGTCGCAAAAGAATACTAGAAAAGCAGAAATATTTGAAATCACATAAATTAACTAAAGAACAAAAAAGAAGCATGTTGATGGACTATTTACCTCTCCAACCATAGTGCCCTAGAACAGCAACAAATAGTATAATATCCAAGCTATATTACTAAGATGTAGCACTATACAATGACAATCTTATTCTAGATTAGAGAAAACATTTTAAAATTAATATGAAGAAAACTTTGCCTGCTAACAAACACCACAATTATCTAAAATTAAGGAACTATTATAGCAGTATAATTGTATGTTGATTCCATAAGTTTTGTGGTTATGCAATGTGCTCATTGCATAACCGCATGCTTACATTTGTTCAGCACCATTAACCTACCTCTCTTGGTGAGGCTAATGCATGTCCTCCTTGAGCAATTGTTTGCAGTCTTGCGGAGATGTCAGAATAACTGCAAAGACAAACTACTCATGCAAGCGTGACATCAAAAGCAAGTATATTTCTAATTAAAAGGTTTTTATTACCTCCTACTCTATCTGACTTGAAGCAAATTGTAGAAGACAAATTAGCTTTCACGTTGTAAAAAACATCATAATTTGGACTTACTCTAGAGCTTGAAACTTTTTGCCATATGCTACATAGTTAGCACCATTCTGTAGCTCCTCCAAAGATTTTACTTCCACGAGTCCATCTGGTGTTTTAAGATGCAAAACAGCACCAAACCTAGGATTCAAGATCTCTGTAAGTCTAATTAAAAGTGCCTCAAAGTTTCTTGTTGACTTGGGATGCACAACGACGGCTTTTGCCTCAAAAAAGATGTCTCCATTAATAAATACGTAAATAGTTTTCCCTTTTATAATCTCTCGGTGCGTGTGACTGTGCTGCATTGTCGCTGCCACACCAAGAAATTGTTTCAGTGAGAGGTTGTTCGTTTGTTATGTAAGTTTCCGAGAGGCCTATAAACGATTATTACCACGGTACTACACTTTATGTTTAAAAAACGGTAGCTTGTTTAAATGAAAGGCTGTAAATTTTCAAGTTCTGCATGTCTAAGACTTCAGCAAGCTCGAAGAACACAACACAAAATTTCGGCTATAAAGCTAATAAATTATAGCTAGCTATTCGCTCTATCAAGCACATGTACTAAGCGACGCAAAACAGGAAAACGGAACATTGCTTAGCAACATCGATTCCCTTGAAGCGATTAACGGCGAATCGGCCAATAAACTGAAACCATAGAAGATAACGAGACTTTACTCGGTGAAATATCTAAATATGTAATTTTAATCTCAGGCTAAAACGCTGCCATCTAATTCCGATAGAAAACAATTCCAAAGTAATTTAATTAGCTAATTCATTTACGCTTTTGGGATTCATTTAAGCTATCTGGCGTGAACCTGAGTGCAGAACCCGTAGAACATAGAAAAGTATAGACAATCATTTGGCGGATTATAGTGCTCCGGGTTTGCATAAACCGAGTTATATTTACAAACTCGAATTTGTAATAATAAGATGCATTCATAGATATAGTAAACCCTAGATTGGCGAATAGCTATCATTACAATTATTGAACTTAAAACCTTCGGAATGGCAATAACGGGACTTTTACGTTGATAGTGATACGTGACGTGTGCGCCATATTGGAGAGCTAATCGAAAGCTAGTTCCGTTTGTAAACAAACGGTGAAAAATGACAGAAATGTACATAATGAATAGTTATTTTCCAGCTGGGTATTAATGAAAACTTCTCCTAAACAACGTTTAGAGTGCCCTGATAGAAGAAAACCTGTTTATAACATATGGAGTGGGATATATCAAATGATAAGTAGATGTAAAATAGATTTTCGTGGACCGTGTTATTCATACAAACTGTTTTATTACAGATGCATAAACCCAGCAAATGATATATTCAGGCAAATAACAACTGTTCCATTATATTAAAATTTATATTACATATGCATAAATGCATATTGAAAAAAATTGGCACATGAAGTATTTCGATAAAAACAACACATAGGTATGCTACTAAAACAGAAACTGTTTTCAAGATTTAAGTGATAATAGCTTATGAATGTATGATATGTATAATACAGTATCTGTAAAAGATGGAATGAAGTACTGCAACAACTAAACGGAAATTAATAACACAATTAAACTTACCGTTTAATTGGTAATAGTAATGTTAAATGGTAATGTTTTATGGTATACATACACGTTACAGAAACGTGTAAAAGGAGATTTGTATCGCACTGGATATTGAGCCAAGGTGCATCAGAGTTTCTTAAAACTAAATCAGATTAGGAATAACAGCGCAACAACAGCTGCAGATGAATATTACAGTGATTACATTGTTACTGGCCTTTAAAAAGTACTACTTTAGTACTGTATGCCACAAAGATGCACCTTGCAGTTTGAGTGTAGGATTTTAGCATAATGATGCCGTGGGAGATCATAAAACGACTGAATAAAGTTTTTCATCAATGACGCAGTGGTAGGATATGCCATCTGCCGTATCCGTAAGATGTTTCTCAAGGTATAACACATCACTAGATCGTACACTACTGATAACACACACCACACAATGGAGTGGATCTGGCTTTGTATTAATATGAAAGTATTGATCTGTAACTAGCAGGATCCTGATGACACCGTCTGATGGACGCACCAATCCTCCATTGTTTTGTAGCTCAAGTAAAGTATAGAGATGTCGGTACTGGATACTTGACTTAGTGGTAACCAGCGACTGACGGCCAATGTCACGACAGCACTTTAGTTAGCTTTTGCTCCACGTAGCCAGCTATGTAGACTATACTGTTGCCTATAACAGAAATTTGACATCTGAAATCATTGAGTTCCACAAACTGATCAACTTCTGGAGTAGCCTGTATGATGAGAATCTCGTTTTGAGCAGTAACATTACATGTCTTACCAGCATCTAATTTTGCACCACATTCGCTGATAAGTTTGCGAAAGGTGCTGATAAGTTTGTTTAAACTGAGTAACAGTAGGATGATTATTCCAACCACCTAAACACAAGCATCAATTTTAACAATTACATAAAATCAGCAAAAATGAATGTCTTATTCACATAAACATAGTACCTTTAATATACAACAATACAACTAATAAAATAAACGAAAATAAAACAGCTCAAAATGCTACCATATCCCTATGTACAATGAAAATGTGGCAATTTTCACTGGAAGTCATTCACACCCATCTTAGGCATAAAGCTTAAAGGTTGACTTGCAATAAAATTCACATTACAGTTATTTAGTATCAAAAGATTTGCCATGTCTTATTCTGTTGTGTTGTAGCTGCCAGATATGTGGAAATGTGATTACAAGCTCTTAAAAGCTCAAGAACGAAAAGCCACCGTAGATTGGAATCTCTTTATTTCGATGACGTAGCCATGAAATTTGGTTATTGTCTTGTCACGTGATGTTCTCACATGAATTGAAAGGCCAATAAAAAGCTCAATATAAAACTTACCGTAGCACTAGTTTATGACAAACACTTCGGGTTTTACCGAAGACCCGTGAACCTCGCAGCACTATGCTTGACTACATGGTTTTAAATTCAATCACTGAAAAGCATCATTCAACATTAAAAAATTTTACCTTTAAATGACTTCAGCCGAACGTTTTAACCTGTTGTCAAAACATGGATCATTGAAATGTTCGCATTCAATAAATACTTCGGAGTTAGGATAAATCTCATTGTTGAAAGAGCTAAATTCAACAAACTGACACAAGGTAGTGATTCTATAGATGTGTTTATTCACAACCTACATCGCCAAGCCGAGTTTTGTGACTATATAGATCTACGGGAAAAGCTAATACGTGACAGATTAGTAGTGGGTGTTACTGAAGACAAGTTGAGTGAAAAACTACAAGCCGATGCAGATCTGACGCTAGATGACGCAGCGATGATAGCTAGACGCTTTGAATCAGCTAAACAAGCACCGTCAGTAATCAGAGGACCAGCTGTAGATGTACATGCCAACAGATTCAGTTCATGACAGCCACAACATAGCCGAAAGAATGACACATCTAGCTCAAACCGAAACTCTTACTTAAAAGGACACAAATCATCGAATACTGGTAATATTAGACACAGGCCGACAACCCAAGGACACGCCAATAGCTTTGACAACACTTCTGCAAATAATAAGGTTGCCTCATCTATCCCTAAAGACCGATGTAAACGCTGTGGAAAAGCCCCACACTCCAGAGACTCCTGCCCAGCATTGAGATCTATTTGTACTGCATGTGGCAAGAGAGGCCATTGGAAGCAAATGTGCTTCTCTGGAAAATCTGTGACTGAAGTCAAGCTGTTTACTGGAGAAATCAAGAACAGCGATAAAAATGGTAGTAAACCATGGATGGCCAAACTAGCCATTGACATACAGGGATATACCAATACAGCAACATTTAAACTAGATTCTGGTGCTGCAGCAACTGTGTGTAGACCAAATGCTATATCCGCTCCATTGCAGCCCAATACTAAGAGACTAAGAGGTCCTGGTAACTTAGAAATACCTTGTATTGGTCAAACTGATGCAATTCTTACACATGGCAACAAATCTATATCAGAAACAATTTACGTTGTGCGTAATCAAGATGTGAACCTATTGAGCAAATTTGCATGTCAAAGTCTTGGTTTGCTTGCCTGTAATGTTGATAATGTTGATGATTTTGCGAATGGTGTTGATAATTTTGTTGATAAAAAACTTTTTCAGGGTCTAGGAGCTGTAAAGACTGAATGTGAGGTCAGACTGACTGATGATGCCAAGCCGTACAGTATATTCGTGCCACGAGCCGTACCCTTTCCATTACTTGACAAAACTAAGCTAGAGTTAGAGCGTATAAAAACTTTAGGCGTTATTGTAGAAGTGAAACAGCTTACGGAATGGTGTGCACCGATGGTCGTTGTACCTAAACAGGACAGTGTTTGTATCTGTACAGACTTTACACAGCTAAATAAGTACGTACGACATGAAGTTTTTCCCATGGCAACCGTCGAGGACAGTCTGTCAAAACTTAATGGTGGTCACATATGTTCAAAACTAGATGCCAACTGTGGATTTTGGCAAATACCATTGTCTGCCAAATCCCAACATCTCACCATTTTCTTGACACCATTTGGATGTTTCTACTACCGTAAATTGACATTTGGACTAAAATCAGCTCCAGAGATATTCTGCAGAGAAATGACAAAAATATTAGAAGGTATCGCAGGTGTCGTAGTACATATGGATGATGTATTAGTGATGGGTAATGACGAGAGAGAGCATAACTCCCGTTTATCGCAAGTGCTACGCCGCATGCACGACGCTGGTCTGACGTTAAATCATGCCAAGTGTGCTCTAAAGAAAACGTCAGCAGAGTATTTAGGGTATCCCATTGATGCTAGTGGTATTCACGCAGGTGAAAGAATATCTGCATTGCTTGACTTTCCGACACCAACATGTGTACGTGATGTTAGGAGCTTCCTAGGCATAGTCAACCAATATGGCAAGTTTAGTTCTGCTGTAGCGCATATCAGCCAACCGCTCCGAGAGCTCATGTGCAAGAAGAGTTGTTGGATATGGAATGATTCCCAGCAAAAAGCGTTTGATTGTCTCAAAGAGGAGTTTAAATCTACACCGATTCTTGCCCCGTATGACCCAAATAAAGAGACATATTTGTCAACGGATGCGTCTGACTACGGGTTAGGAGCTGTCTTGAGTCAGAAACAGTCAGATGGCACCCGTCGACTAGTAGCTGCCGCAAGCCGATCTCTGCCCGAAACTGAACGTAAATATGCCGTAATAAAGAAGGAGGCATTGGGAGTTACTTGGGCCGCAAAAAGGTTTGCTCGATATATCATTGGTATACTTGACCTTACTATAGAGACCAACCACAAACCTTTAGTGTCACTGCTTGGAGACCAGGAAATCAGTAAACTGCCAGCTCGAATACAACGATTCAGGCTAAAACTAATACGTTTCAAATACCAGATAAAGCATATTCCTTGTAAGAAGAATGTTTCTGCTGAGGCAGTGTCGAGATACCTGTGCGCCATTCCCACAGAGAATGATACTCTATTTGTAGAAAAAGTAGACACGTATTCTCGTCAAGCTATGCTCATGCCAAGCACAGATATGCATGTCGAAAAGCTTAGGCTGTCTCAAGAAGCGGACGAAGTGATGTGCCAGGTCAAGAAGTATGTAAACTCTGAATGGCCACACTATTTGTCCAGTACCGATTCCATAATCAAACCATACTTTGAAAGCAGAGGGTATATTACGCTGTGCAATGATTTGTTGACTTATCAAAACCGCATAATTATTTCACAAACAGAACGTCTGGAAACTTTAGCCAACCTGCATAAAGGGCATTTAGGATTAAATAAATGTACCGAGAGAGCACGTCGATGCGTTTGGTGGCCAAACATGGCACGAGAGATAGAGGAAATGATTAAAAACTGCAGGGTATGTAAAGAGACCGCTTCTGTCACTAAAGAACCTTTACTACCTACAGCCACTCCTAGCCGACCATGGCAGATAGTAGGCACCGACTTATTTTATCACAATAAAAAGCCTTATCTACTCATGACTGACTACCACTCTCGATACCCAGAGGTAGCCCTACTACCCAATGAAAGCAGCAAAGTGTAATCAACCAGATGAAAATCATTTTTGCCAGGCACGGAGTACCCGAAATGGTTCTGTCTGATAATGGACCACATTATTCTTCACAAGATTTTAGAGTCTTTGCAAAAACCTACAAGTTTCAAAGTGTGACTTCATCGCCTATGTATCCCAGAGCCAACGATGCTGCAGAACGAATGGTTAAGACTTAAGACAATAAAGTCAATACTTCAGAAATCTGGAGATTTGTACCTAGGACTTCTAGCTTATCGTACATCGCCGATACATGGAGGAAGATCGCTCGCTGAGTTGCTAATGAACCGTAGTCTTCGTACACAGGTTGCTCAAATTCACTATTACACAACCAGCCAGGTAGATCACAAAGCGTTCCAGTCTGTCAATAAGGAATACAAGGTGAAAATGAAAGAGCGACATGACCGATCACAACAGGTTAAAGAGTTGCCTACCCTACGAAAAAGTAGCCCCGTATTTGTACGTGATTTACAACGATATGGACAAGTGAAAAAGGTGTTACCTAACCACACGTACATAGTATCTGCAGGTAGCGAGATCCGCCGAAACCGAACAGCACTTATTGACTCTCCGCCCAATACTGACAATTCAATACCTGACAATCCGGATTCACACAGTTCTCTGTCAAGTTGTGCCCAAAGTATGGATAGCATGCCTACGACTTCGAGACCTCGTCGTACAATCAGACCGCCACATCGACTGATTGAAGAATGCTAGGCATCGCCAGTCAGTCAGATTATAGCTTTTATATGTTATTCATTTTGTAGCTAATTGCTTACAGTACACAGTGTTGTATTACACAGATGGAGAGGATGGCTTGGATTATAACGAGAGCGATATAAGATCGTTTTTCTTTAATTTTGTATTTAACCGAAAACGCATGGTCATCTCCAGACATGAATATAATGTGCTCGTTAAATGCAAGAGTTGTCTACTCTTAATGAAAACATAAACATGAGAGGATAACTCGCACTTGTACTAATATCATTACAACACACAGTGCATTTCCCTTGCTAGTCATGTTAGTCATATCACTTTGTTGCTCATGTTTGGTTTTACTGATTTCAAAGGCATTATCTGTTTTACTCATTGCTTCAAACATACTTAGGAAAGGAGATGTGCTATATTCGTGTTATGTTACACTGCATTGTATAACACTAGGAGTTGTGTACCTCCGGGTTTTGTGTTAAAGGACGTCAAATAAATATAGACAGTTGCGCTCGTTACAACGGCAATGGCTACTTCTTTATTATCAGTGTTCACGTGCAGAATAAATAATCTCCTACCATCTAACTAGTAACAACTACACAGTAGTAATCTCATTAGTCTGTTCCTTTGATTTAGCGGTGTATTCGTGATCTTCCATAGCTATTAAATCTGAAATTAGATTTCTTTTTCACATTGAACACAATGAAATTAACTCAAATGGTAACTGAAAATGGCGTCGGCCGGATTTCCGTACTCGCGAATGACCTCTGCCATTCCAGGGGTTTTGAGTTCAATGATTACAATGGAGCAACAGTGAGGCCTATAATAATTGGCTGTGGTTCTCACGACGTTACGTCGCAGTGATGTGCATCGCGGCAACAGAGCCTTCAGCTGAGCAATGAGTTTAGTAGTGAAAGCATGCTTGTCCTACTAGTTTGTAAGTCATAAACGTTACAATAAGACCAAATTCGTGGTGAAATGTCATCAAAGGAGACTACAACACAACACCCCAGATATTTGAACCCACAATAAAAATTTTAAATACTTGGCAAACTCAATGATATGCGGGTTACTCAACTCTTGACAGGGTTGCCAGATGTCCTGTATTTGACAGGATTGTCCTGTTTTTTTGGTCTGTGTCCTGTATTTGACCCTAACTGCCCTGTATTTGAGTTTCAGGTGAGCATTATTTTTTATCTGTTACTATTTTCTATAAATACATGTACATGTATTACATAAACAACAACTATTGCAGCTGTATTGGCTATTGAATCAACTGGAATATTATATAATAATAACCGACAATGATTAGTAGATATATACATGTAATATAGGTATCTATGCATATAACAATAGCCAAACAAACAGCTGTAATTAGTGGAGAATTTCCTATCTATCTATTGTGGAGTTGGCAATGGAAAGAAGGGAAATTTCTCTCCCCACCCCACTGATTCAGGAAAGTGCCAGCGAATTATGAAATTTTCAGCCACAGCCCACAATAAATTTGTTAGCATGATCAGTCAGCATGTCCAAGGCAAGTTCTTTGACAGCTGAATATCTTCACTATCTTCCGCCAAAGAAATCCAAGCGCTTGACAGTACGTATATAGCAAAACATGGGAAAAGAAATTCATGTGGATAAAACCTGTGAGCAGAGATGATTACAAAGCATGCTGCAATCTTTGCAACAAAGACTTCTCCATCACATCAGGAGGAACAGCATGAAGAAACCAAGTACCATAAGATAAGTGTAAGCTCAACTAATGATTATCAGCTGTTGTCTACGTTTTTTGTATCAACAAAAAGCTCTCAGCAAAGTCAAATAACTGCTGCTGTACTTAACAAAAAAAAATATTTCACACAGTAAAATATAGCTTGAGTTATAATTTATTGGACTGTGATATGAAACTGGATAGGATTATATACTCTGGGAGTGTTGTTGCAAAGCAGATATCGTGTGGGTGAACAAAGCTGAAGCTATTGTCAAGAATGCATTGGCAACATACAGTGTATGTACAGCTGTGCAAAAACCACGAGATGGGTTGCTACCATTTAGTATTGTGAGATGCTAGTAATAAAAGGAACCAAAAAGTGTTTCCAGGGATGCTGAGATTCTATACACCACATGATGACATTCAATCTGTTTTATTGAATTTCTATGAAGACCCTAAAGAAGTCTCTATAAGCATAGCTACTAAAGCTATTCAGGAATCGTTAGCTAATTTCAACATTGATATGTCGAAGGCTACAGCGTATAGTGCTGTCAATGCATCTGTGAACTATGGAGTGCACCATTCTGTTTACCAACATCTGAAGGTAGAACAACCAAACTTACTAAAAGCTAACTGTTGTGCTCATTTCGTGCATAATTGCTTAAAGAATGCTGCTTCAAAATTGGGTGTGGATGTGGAGTTAATAGTAATACGGTCTTCAATCATTTTACTTCTTCAGCAGGCTGAAGACAGCAGCTTGAGGAGCTGAATTTAATGAATTTATTGATATAGAGTGGTGTGAGCTACTAAGACATATGCCCACAGGATGGCTGTCATTAAAACCTGCAGTTCAGAGATTACTGAAAGTTTTACCAGCAGTGAAAAGTTATTTTATCTCACTCGGGAATGATTGCCCAACTGCTGTTAAACAGTTACTGAAACTCGAAATGGACATGACTGACAATCCTCAAGCAAAGGAATGCATTGTGGAACTCTATCTGAGCTTCATATCAACTATTACTACTGTATTTAAGAAGGCTGTTCTGCAACTCGAGAAGGACAATGGTACAATAATGGAGCTTTATGGCATTATGAATGGACTGAGAGGCTCCTTGAAAAACAGATCGGAAAACAAATTTTTTGTAGCACAGTGAGAACAATATTGAGTAAATTTAGCACCAATGAACACTGGATAATCACCACAGATCTTCTTGGATTCCTAGGCAATGGTGTGTATGTATATGATGTATAATGCTGCATGCTATGATAAATGATTACTTCCAAAAATAACAGTCATTTTATTTGACACATTTTGGATCAGTTAGAAAAGGCGT
The DNA here is from genome assembly GCF_963576615.1 of Watersipora subatra. NCBI lineage: Eukaryota > Metazoa > Bryozoa > Gymnolaemata > Cheilostomatida > Watersiporidae > Watersipora > Watersipora subatra. The sequence goes on from NC_088711.1 coordinate 29,250,999, forward strand.
AAATGGGTCACATACATGCATACAGCATACAATACAAATAATGCAGATTACAAAATTGTTCGTGTTTTTTAGCTATTGCCTACCTAAAGAAATGGTTTGACTGCACAGAGGACTTTTATTCGTACAAAGCAACTCAGTTCGCACCGATAGAAGGCATCCCTAGCTACCAACACATGCTTGACTTAAAAAATGATTTCAATCTAAGCCATGTGGATGAAGATGTATTGTACGAGGGGCATAGCGGTATCAGAAGAATTCCCTGGGATAACATCAAGTCCTTAGATAACATGAACTCCACTTCTCAGCTCCCCAGCTGAGAAGTGGAGTTACATCTTGAATAGCACACCACTATTTCCGGAAACAACTAAGCTTGTATCATATATACTCTCCATACCAACCAGCAATACCGGTCCTGAGCATGTATTTTCACTCATGACAGCCAAATGGACAAGAAAGAAATAGAGCATCAACTGTACTTGTAAAATCAGAGCTGTAAGTGGCATGCAATATGAAAATAGACTGCAAAGCATTTTATGCTGCTGTACTAAAAGGTGATGCATTGCTAAAGAAGTGTAGACAATCAACAAAATATTGTGAGTAAGACTGAAGAGAAGAGAAGAAAAGACAATGCATACTAAGTAGGGTCTAATATACACTACTGTACAGCATTATATGCATGTATATCATTATTATATTAGTATATATATCATGTCATCATATCATGCATTTACCATTTAATTATATACAAGACATTATACGCTATACACTTTCAAATACAGAACCCACTACCCTCCACCATATGTCCTGTGTTTTTTGTTCATCCATCTGGCAACCCTAGATATACAGCCCCCCATCCTATACAGCCCCGTCCTATACAGCCCCGGCCTATCCTTTGGGGGCTGTATATCATTGGTAGACCTAACCTTTGCACGTGTACTGTACCATTGGTTCGCGTTGTAAGAAACTACTGGAAACAAACTAACTACCAACTCAACTGATCTTACTTGTCTTATCATGGTCTCATAACAATGAACATACCTTTCTATGATTATTCTGAATTTAAATGAAGTGAATGAATGCTTGGGACTATCAAAAGAAAGAGTGTCTAGACTCTAGACTGATTACAACAACATATATTACAAACTTGTCTCTCAGCTGATAGGGTTGTAATCTAGCTTGGCATGATTGATCAAATACCTTTTTTGTCTCATTTCAAGTAATTTAATGATATTCATTCTACTACATGTATGTATTGTTAATGTTTAGGCTAAGAAAAAGTCAAGCCCCAGCTGGTGCCGTGCCTAATGATGTTCAAGCAATCATGAGAAATGCCCAGATATGGCGTTTCACCGCTTTCCAAACGAGAAATGAGCTGTAATGCTCACCGATAATGTTTCGGTAAAGGTGGTGCCAAGACAGGATTGGACTCCCAACATCAAGCTCTGTACTATGCAGTGAACAATTTAAGAAAGACTGCTACAAGGTTCTGCCAGATATTGGAAGAAAACCAATGCTACAATCTGGCGCAATACCTACATTATTTACAGCTTATCCAACCTAATGTCAGCCAAAAGCTGTGAAAAGACGGACACCAACCATAAAAACAAAAAGCCTGCCGAAACATGGAAGAACATCTCAGACAGCAGCCAGCACCATAATACCTGACCCTGAAAATGCTACACCTGGTGATACTACTATCCATGATGATGAGTTACCTGCAGCTTTTGACAATCAGGACACACCTACAGCCTCGACAACGAGCTGCCGATGTGGTGGTAGACCTAAACAGCCTGCTGTCACATGTATCTCAATAGTAAAAAGAAGAATCAAAACTCTACAGCAGAGAGTTATTAGTTTAATTTCTATTTGGTCACTCTTTGTATTATCGATGATATAGAAGCTTCCAAATCATGGATATTATCCATTACTATGTGTGTAAGATTCTTGCCTTTCTCATCCAAAGTCAGTTTTATATATTATCAATAAAATATGCAGTCGCACATGCAGAAACTGGAAAAATTGAGCAGTTTTTAGTGTTAAGCCAATATGAGTTCATTGATCAGCTGATTCACTTTACACATCACCATGACGTTGTTGCATCATGCTAATTATAGGCCTCACTTGTTTTGATTATTCACATATCTAGGGTTTACTATATCTATGGGTGCAATATACTGGTATTACGGTAGCATAACCGTAGATATGGTTATATTAACGATGGTACACCAACAGGCACCGGTTAGCTAATAGAAATCAAACTATGTATGTACATGTACTATAAAACTTATTGCTCTTACCAGGTTTACAACTCACTAGTTATAAACCAACTTGAAGAACTCGGCTTCTGCAAACCGCGTAAGACCCGAGTTACTGTTTCGGAGTTGGCAATGATCCAATTTGCTCTAAACAACTCAATTGTTCTCATTATCTCTTTTTTAATGATTTTCTCTAGCTAAAATTTTTGACATGGAATTTCTTTTGGGTGCATCATTAAACGTCCTTGACATAATTTTTATGTTCGTTCATTCAGTTTTTTGCCAGGCTTTAGCACAGGTGTCCTTTAGTGAAATATTGCCGAAGCTGAAGCCGGGCCGTAGTCTACACACACAAAAAACAATGACTTTACAAATTTTTCATTTAATTTTGCAGTGTCAGCTCTTCTTTTCTTATTTGTAGCTAATACATTCTTTGCCTGTCTGAGGGCCAGCTGTTTCACTAATGACTCTCTGTGATACAAAGCAGCATTGTCCTGTCTGTTATCCAAAAACCCTATGCAGTGTGCAAGGAGACACACAGTGTATTCACAAGCTTCTGTATCAACCCTTGACAGGTTTTTGGTTGATCCAACCTCTGTTAGATTCCATGATGGAGTACGCTGCGCTAACTCCTGACTGGCTGACTGGGTTGGCACAAATGGACAAAATAGAACCTAGGTACCTTTTATAGTTACTTCAGAATCAACTGTGTTTGACAGTTTGTTTAAAAAATATATTTTTGTGTATATATTGACTATTGTGAGGTTATGAAGAAAATAATATTAAAATGTAAACAAAAAATGGCTATTTTTGTGTTTGCTTTTTGTGGGCAGGCATGGGCAGCTGGAGATTGCCAATGGTCAGTATCAATGTTGGTTTTTAGTATTAAACACTGTCTACCAAAATGCTGTAACAGAGAATATGTTACATTTTCCAAACCTTTTGAAAAGTACTAACATTTCAAATGAGAAAATTTGAATTTGACATCATTCAAAAACTCAACATTTTTTAGCGTTAGCAATAGCCTTGTATCATTTGAAGCTTGATACCTATTTTTATTTTCTAATTTTTTTCTATTTTTGTAATTATTTTATTCTTTTTAGTGGTTAATGTTCTACTCTGCAAATATTGCTGAAGCTGCAGTTATTGCTAAAGAAGCACAAAGGCCATATAATATGTTTAAATGTTTCCTTCAAAACACACCAGTTTTGGAGTTGTAAATCCTGCACCATCTTCTGTGCAGCTCTTTTAATCACCACTTGTGTAAATGATGGTGAAGCTTTAATCCAAATAATACGAAATTATTTCTATCGCTTGCTCCTCAGTTTAATTGGTGGGGTGCTCAGCAGGTTGGTGCAATGCCAGCTCATGGCCTGTCTATTTATAGATGCACTAATCATCTTTTTAGAAGAGGTAGTATTTCTGATGCAGCAACAATTGGTATGTAATTATTTCTTGTGAAGAGCATTTCTTACATAAATATATATTATACGTAGCAAATAATCTACCACTTTTCCTGTTTTAGATCATTTATTAGTGCTAGGATTGTTCAAGCAAAGATGATGACTTTGAAAGATTTGTTAAAGGTTTCTGCGATTTTTTACATGTGTCTGTAAACCTGTTCATTGTTTATTATCCGAACTGCAATATTTTTTGCCAGAAAATAAATTTTGTTTTCACGAAATGAAAGTATTAAAAAGTTATTACTAGTAAGTTCACAAAGTTAAAAATTAGAAGGACTGTAAGTAAAATTGTAAAGACTTGGTCAGAAAATAATCATGTATTGCTATGAGAGAGACAGGCAAAAGGTATTTTTCTATGCCTTTTTATGCAGAGCTGCCGAAACAGCACCCCCAATAATTTTTGCAACAAAATATAAAAATTATATCAAAATCCATTAACTTTTCAATGTCTAGTTTTTTTAATAGAGTTGTCCTCTCTTTAATAAGAAAGTAGACAATTCTGAATGCAAATAATAGCTAGCTTCTATTATAGTGACTTTAATCTGTGTCTTATTCTACATGAGCTTCCCCGCTGTCTTCTCTTCTACCATCCTATCCTACCTACTGATGAATGGTTGTGGTTTGGTTGGCTATTGGTCAGTGTAGGTCATAAGTATGTTCTGTCTTACTACCACATAAAGTGAAGTTTAAAATGGCAAAGAAAATAGGCTAGTCAAGTATTGTGTGTATAATTATTATAGCAGTTTTACTGGTCTGCTGATACCACAAGCTACTGACTAGAGCATGAAACTTCACTGATGAATGTTTGTTCAGAGAAAGTTATATAATGTTTTTTTATTTATGTATATTTTCAACTTCCACACAAATAGCTTTGAATGAAACACGTGAAATCTACAAGATAATGGGTTTAACATAAGATAAGCCCATGTAATAATGTGATAATATGAAATTGAAAAATTGACATACAAATCGTGTATCGTATAACATAGTAAATAACTTCTCACAAAGAATAATAGCCAAAGTATGACATGAATGTTCGTAAATAATTGAATAACAATAGAAGTAAAAATAAAACAAACCTTTTAGCTCCTGTTTAGTAGCTTGGTCTATCTTGTTGACTTATTTCAAATTTACTTGTAAATATCAATGCAGAACAGCAGACGCATCCTCAGCTGATGGCTGCATTCAAACTATTGCTCAAACCACCAGTGTTACTGAACTATTTGGGTTTGCAAAAAGAAAGAAGTTATTTACTTGTTTTTAATTTGGCTGCGAAGAGGGGCACCATTTAATTTAGACCAATGCCCACCTGGATGGCTGCCACATGATGGTTTTGTCCGACTCATCTTTAGACAAAGAAAAACATGGGTATAGCTCTTTTTAATGAGGTGTCAGTCCAGTTGTGGCTACAGCTTGCATTAAAATAAAAATGAGAATGCAATTCACTATAATTATTATAAAATTTTCATCGATCAATGAGTTGTCTTTATCAGTATGTAAGTAAAGTTATATACACTATACCAAGAGAGAAAAAGAGACATAGTGTGGGTTATACGTAATGTATTCTAGGGCCATTTTAACCCGCAACGAGTTTTGTACAAAACTCAATACAATGTCAGTTCAAACTACAATACAATGACATATTTAGTTATTTATTTACATGGTTTACATGGTTTCTTTATTTCATGGTTAATTGTGCTTGTCTCACCCTCCCCCTCCTACTTCTGGTGAGTCTATCTCAGCCCCCAAACTCAAATATGTTTCTACAGCCCTGTCTTCATGCAATTCACTTTTTGGGTAGATGGCCTGTCTCAGATAAACTTGCATATTGAAACTTATTTTATTTATTTACTTATTGTTTTTGTCAGTATTCCATCTTCTTTCTTCTAATTTCATAAAACTTTAGCCTCGGTGATCTAAGAACTGGTCAGAGTTAAGGGCTTGAAACTTTGAGCATTGTTAGGTAGAACATCCAACCTTGATAATTGGTTTCTTTTATACACCTCGGGTGTCTCTGCAACAGAATTGACAGCAAAAACTGTTTGCTTTTTATTATGTATATCTGAAAATATTTTTGGAGCGATTAACTACTTTTGACTTAAATTTTTTTAGATATACTTGCCAATAAGGTATATTGAAGCACCATGCATAGTGTTGCTTGAGCAAACAGCTTTTCTTATATCAATAGCGTGTTAGACCCCACAGAAGGCTTCCGGATTATATCTGGAAAAATATTGTTTTTGTTATTTCATCTTCTTTCTTTTTATTTCATAACTATTCTCACTTAGTGATCTCAGAACTGGCCAGAGTTAAAAGCTTGAAGTTTGAGCTTTGGTAGATAGTATCTCAAACCTTGATAATTGATTTTTTTACACACTTAGAGGGTCACTGCAGCAGCATTGGCAGCCAAAACTGTGTTCTTTCTTTTAATTATGAATATCTAAAGAGCCGTTGAAGTTAAGGGCAACAAATTTTGTTAAATAATAGACATTATAATATTCTACAGATCATTATTTATGATGTTGTCATCAATCCTTTTCTCAATACTTTGTTCCAAAGTTTTCGTTGTAACTCCATTGCTCGCGTTTTCGGGTAAGTTTGCTACTTTTGACTTAATAAAACTTGGACATTAGCCCAATAGGTATACTAGATCAACTTGGCTTTACCTAGCTCGATCAAACAACTTTGTATATTAATAACGTGTTAGACCACCCTTAAACCTAAAGCCTAGATTCATATCGGATATTATATTCCAGTAAAGTGCAGTGTTTGCTGTGGTGCAGTGGACACTGTACTTGCCACTTGTGATAACAGGTGTCAGGGGTTTAATTCTCAATATACATGTAGCTGTATTGCATATATACATTTTTTTTATGGCTCACAATATTAGTGCAGGAGATTGTGAGTTTAAATTTGTCGGTTTAAATTTATCAGTTTTCCTTCTTGAATTAATTTTTTTCATCTAAAATCATTGGATTTTTGTAGGAAAGACAATATCAATATTTTAGAGTTGAAACGGCAAGTTTATATCTGGAAGCCTTTTGATTGTTTGTTTGACAACCAAATATCTAGTTTATTTTGCTTTTTTCTGTTTGGCACGACATAAACAAAATTATTTTATAAATTATAAACTAGAAATTCCCCTGTCATACAGCCCACGACCAAAGTAATAATGGAAAAAAAAAAGGGTACTGCTGGTTGTTGAAAAAGTAGTTACAAAAGGTCAGAATTCTACAAAAGTAGAATTCTTTAGTTAGATGTTGTAGGCGAAGCCTACAACATCTAACTAAAAAATTCTCTTAACCAGATGAGTTGTTGCTATTATTTTGAGTAGCGTGTTGTTGAACATTAGCATTCTCCTTCTCCGTAATAATTGGGAGACACGTGGACGGCCAATGCGACGACGTGGTGTTCTGGGGGATTGTATGTTCATGATATTTGTCAAGTTGTTTTGAAATGAAATTCAAAAGGACAACTATGCAAAACCAAAAGTTGTATAAAAATCAAACCTAATCTACTATTATCTCAAACCTATGTTTTCCAACAATAAAATAAATATTAATTCAAGCAGTAGACCTAACCTACTGTACATAATTTAATTAACAACAGCAATAAAGAAATACGTTTATTATAATTATCTCTGAAATGCAATATTGAAAGTAAAACGGCAAGCTGTCGTGTAATATACACAGTTTGAAAGTTGGTTGTGTTGTGAATGTAGAATGGTTTTGACAGCGATATGTAACAGAAAGCAAGCATTAACATTCACGCGTCTAGAAGTTTTCTGCAAACTGGAGTGAAATAAAGAAATATTCTTGTCATAAAGGGGCATTGTAGTTCCGCCCTAGCTTGTAGATAAAATGTAAAGAAATCTGGCTAATGCTCTACATAATTAAAAAAACCTTCGGTAATTGGACAAAAAACGTAGGTTGATAAATTTTGTACCACATTTTCGTACCTGTAAATCGGTCTACGCCTCAAACATTCTACGTTAATTACACAAACCTTCGGCAATTAAACAATGCTATAGACTGGTGAAAATTTAATGTCCACGTTTTTCTCGTAAAATGCTAGCGACTTAATATTTCTACATTCTGTCGCACGGCTTTATCGGCGTTTCATATGCTAGTCTTCATTTTAATTGCAATAGGCTTGTAAATTTTTTATTTTGATTTAAGGCCAAATTAATCTGTCTATTTTTGTATAATCCGATCAGATGGGTTGGTTTTAGGGTTTTGCGGTATCCTTTCAAAGACTTGGTAACATATTTAAAAAGGTTTATATGTGGTTTATATCGTTATTATATTTAAACGACTCTACACAAAAATGGTAAATTTGTTGATGAGATTTCAGTACAAGGGTTTGCGACGGCCGTTGATGAATAATTTTCGGGAGTTGTGTGCACATGTGCATTTATCATAAATCTCCCAACCAATCGCTCCGCTCGTGTTTGGTCGTGGGATTATATTGATCCCCAACAAAGTATAAAAAATTGTTTCCTCACCCCGGTTACTCCGTATGGGTGGTAGCTTCTGCTCTAACTCGGGTCTCCTATCAGAGACCTGGGAGTTTGAGCACTCGCCTCAAGATCTTAGTTGTTCCCAGTAGCGCACTTTTCTGCAACTCACCTGAGTTGATTGCTGTTGGTATTCGGGCAAGCCACATTTTATGCGCCGGTGTTATTGCGCCCAGTGCCCCAATGACTACTGGGATTACAGTTGTTCTTACATCCCGGCATTTTTCAATTTCTTCTCCAAGAGGGAGATATTTCTCCACCTTTTCTTTTTCTTTGCTGTCTATATTGTAGTCATTGGGTACTGCTATATCTATTATAGTAGCTTTTTTGTTCTCCTTGTCCACCACCACTATATCTGGTTGATTTGCTAGGACATTCTTGTCAGTCCGGATGTAGAAGTCCCAGAGGATCTTAGCGGATCATTTTCATTGACCTTACCAGGAGCTTCCCACCAGTGTTGTGGTTTATTAAGGCCATACTCATCACATAGACTTCTATACACAACACCCGCAACATGATTATGCCGCTCAGTGTATGCATTTCCTGCTCGCTGCTTGCATCCACTGATGATGTGTTGGATGGTCTCAGGTGCATCTTTGCACAGTCTGCATCTAGGATCATCTCTAGCGTGATAGATTTTTGTTTGGAGTTGCCTTGTTGGGAGCACTTGCTCCTGGGCTGCCATGATTAGCGACTCTGTATTGGCCGTTAGGTTTCCTTTGTTCAGCCACATATATGTCTGGTGAAGATCGCCAACCTTAGATATTTGTCGGTGGTAAGCACCATGAAAAGGTTTTGTGTGCCAGTCAATTGCCTCATCATCAAGGCGAAGGTCCATTGTAAGAGCAGCCGATTGAAATTCAGCTAGCAACTTATCTGAAGTGGCCATAGAGGCTGCATAGGCTTTGATGCTTTGCTCTTCCTCCTTCACTGTCTGCTGTACACTTTTGAGTCCCCTACCGCCATCTTTCCTATCGAGATACAATCTAGTAGTATCAGATTTTGGGTGAAGTGCTCCATGCATGGTCAGCAGTTTACGAGTTGCTATACCTGTTTCCTTGATGGCTTCCTCAGTCCACTTTATTATGCCTGCTAGATATCCTATTACTGGCAGTGCGTAGGTATTTATTGCCATGACTTGGTTCTTGGCATTGAGCTGGCTCCGTAGGACCTGCCGAAGGCGTTTCTTGTATTCAGTAATGGCTTTGTGACGTACCTCGGCTTCGTGGTTGATGTTGCTTTGCATAATCTCCAAGTACTTGTACCTTTCTTCTATATCTTTGATGGTACCATTTGGCATTCTTAGGCCATCTGTGAGCATAGAATGGTTTTTCTTAAGAATTAGCCTTCCACATTTCTCAATACCGAAGGTCATTCTGATGTCCTTACTGTATACCTGAGTGAGGTGTATTAGCAAATCAATGTCTCTTTCTTTGTTAGCGTACAGCTTGATGTCATCCATGTAGAAGAGGTGGTTTATCTTGGTGCCACTCTTAAACTGGTACCCATATTGAGTCTTCTCCAGCATATTGCTTAGAGGGTTTAGGCATATGCAGAAGAGCAGCGGTGATAAGGAGTCACCTTGATAGATGCCTCGCTTAATTTTTACACTCACCAGCTTTTTGCCATTAGCCTCCAGTTCCGTCTTTCATTTAGTCATTGACATCTTGATGAATGCCACAGGAGCAGGGTGAACATTGTACATACTGAGACACTCAAGTATCCAACTATGGGGAATTGAGTCATAGGCCTTTTAGTAGTCGATCCAAGCCATGGCAAGATGGCAAGTATATATATATATATATATATATATATATATATATATATATATATATATATATATATATATATATATATATATATATATATATATATATACTATATATATACTATAGTATATATATATATACTATAGTATATATATATCTACTATATATTTGAAAAATTATTGCGAAAAAAGTAAACTTTTAGTATTTGCGTTACAAATCTGTTTCGTGCGAAGCACTCCTCAGACGCAATTGTACTAAAATGAAAAGCTTTACCGAATGTGCCAAAATATCAGAAATGGGCTCGCTGTGTTAATAATGTAATTTAGTGCTAAGTGTAACCGAGAAGATAACTCCTAGCATGTCTGCAATTAGAAGTCAATTCATTTCTTTTATTTAATGTGCCTAAGTGTGGTTTGCATATTATGAAGTATTTTTCAAGTAAACATAATTTGCATCGTTTTGTCTTGTTTGTATATGGTTGTGCTTGAGCTAATATTTTCCATGTTATGTTGTATGTTGAGTTGTTTTCTTTCAACTTCCAAATGTGTTTGCTCAATTCTGTGTGGTGTTGTTTGTTTTTGTGATTAAACGAGGCTTTATGGTTGCTGTATCTAGTTTTGAATTCGGTTGAGCAAAGTCCTATGTAGGTCGCTACGTGGTTGTTTGTATTGTTGCTGACTGTTGCTTGATATATCACATTTTTGGCTCTGCATTTTCCTTCCAAAGGGCAGTTGTTCTTTTGTCTGCAATTGCAACTTTTTTCATTGTCTTCTTTTTGTAGTGTACTGGTTTTATTAAGGGTTTTGTTGCTCCCATCAATGATTGTTTTCATGTTTGGCATTACTGAGTAGCTCAGTTTTAAGGTTTGTCTATTAAATATTGCTTGGAGTGGGTGTTTCTTTGGAAAACATGTTGTAACTATGTTGAAGAATTTTTGTCCAATATTGGTTGCAACATTGGCGCTGAATGGTGGGTTGTACCATGTAATTTTTCTTTGTCTGTTACGTTTTTTAGGTTTATTCATGTTGGTTTCATATTGTAGTTTGTTGTTGTATCCACTCTTGTGGAGTGCTTCTTGGTATGGTTGCACTGTGCTGTTAAATTGTTGTTCATCTGATGAAAGTGCGTTTAATCGTTTGTTTATGTTGTCTGGTAAGTTTTTCAATATGGAAGGTGGATGGTTGCTTTGTTTGTGCACATATAGTATTGTGTTGCCGGATTTTTGGAAAGGCTTGAAGCTGCCATCTTGTAGATTTAAAGTTACGTCAAGAAAATTCACTGATCGTTTGTTCGCCTCAATAGTAATTTTCAAGTTGTTCTTATTAAATATGTTGCATATTAGTTTCTTTGTTCTCTCTATAGCTTGGGGTGTACCCTTGCAAACCGCAAGTCCGTCGTCTCTGTATAGTCCAATGCTGCAAGTCAATTCTTTGGGTATTTGGGTCAGTAAGTAAGTCCCTACTAATTCACAAGTCTCCGCTCCGTCGTAGCTACCCATAGTCACGTCAAACAATTTATTAGAGTTCTTCTTTGACCAGGCCGTGTCGTTGTGGAATACAAGCGATCTTTTTGCATGTAGTATGATTGCCTTTTCGTCTTCTGTGATATTTGTTATGTTGCTTGCAAAATCTAATGCTTTTTTTAATAGTGTCTCTGTTATTGAAGGGTAAAATTCACAAACGTCAAAAGTAATAAATGCTTGCTGTTGCTTTTCCTTTATTTCTCTAAACCAATTCAGTACATCACCCGTACTTCGCCATAATTTTACACTAGTTTCTCTTGTCACTTTTTTGTTGATACCTGTGAGCAGAGTTTTGCTTATTTTTCCTATTTCAGATTTTGTTGGATTGATTAGTCTACACGTGGGGTGGTTTGTGAAGTTATCTTTGTGGTCTTTTAACGTTATGAATGGTTGCTTCTCTGCTATTGTCTCAATTCTTTTCTCAAGTCCTAATTTGTGCGCTATTTCTTTGTCTTTTGATGTAATTTGATTTACTGCTGTCTTGTCAGCTTTTTTGTAGGTTTTAGTCACATTATTTTGTAACATTTTGCTGTATTCATCATTTTCAAGTCTGTAAAAGTTGGTTGTTTTGTCAGCTTTGACAAGTATTTTATTGTTTGCTTGTATTGCCTTAGTGTCTTGAAGTAGTTTTCGTTGAAGTTCATTGTTGTATGGCTTGAATTTGATGTTTTGTATCATTTCTGTTATCTTACTTTCAAAATCTGACATTTCTTTTATAAAAGGTGGCAGTTGCTTTGTTTTGAATCCATAGGTTTCTTTTTGTTCTGATTGCTGATTTGGGTTTAAGTAAAAATGTGCTTTCCATCTCATTCGGTGAGTTAACTTCTCGGTCATTTCTATTAATCTTTGTAGGTAATTCGATTTTTTTGGCATTGGTATGTTTTTCATAGAGTAACCAAAATTTTAAAAGTAAAACCTCAAATCATAATATATATATATATATATCTACTATATATATATATATATTATGTTGTTCTGATTTTATAAGAAATGTGTTTATATAATAGTGTTGAGTAGTTGAACAAGAGAGTAGGCAACTGCAACAATAGTAATGAGAATTATAAGACATTTTTCTGCCTCTCTTCCCGCAGCCGCAAAGAAAGCGTAATTTATCATAGCTTGAAGGAGTACATATCATTGTCTGATAAGCATGACGAGCCTGTTGGTCACCTGTGATAATCGAAAGTGCTGCAGAAATTAATCGCGAAGTATGGGTCACATGATCAGATTACAACTAGACGATTAGACCAAGCCGAAACAAAACTATAATGTAGCGAGTATCTATATTTGATACGGGGTAATCGGTAAAATCCGAAGTGTTTGTCAGAAACTAGTGCTACGAGAAGTTTTATATTAAGCCTTTTATTGGCCTTTCAATTTAGGTGAGAACATCACGTGACAAAACAATAACTCAATGTAATGACAACATCAGAAAAATCTTTTGATACCAAATAACTGTAATGTGAATTTGTTGCAAGTCAACCTTTAAGTAACATCTCTTTTCTCATTTTATCATCATTCATACCCATTATCTAAGCCTGCACTATTAGATCTTTCTCTAACTCCTCCAGCCTGCATTGTTTTGCTGCCCCTTTTGTTCTTTCTAGAAACCTGCATAAATCTTCACTATCACCTTGTTTCATGGGAAATAATCTGTGTCTTGTTGCTACTATATTCTCTTTCTCAGAAAAATAATCGTCAAATTTTTCTTTGATGACATCATATTGCATGGCATCAACCTCTATCTTCCATTTTTCAAAAATATCATACCCCTTCTCTCCCATGCAGTCTAACAGAAACGCTGCCTTCTTTTGTTCTAAATCAAAATTTTCTGATTCTACTTTTCTTGCCACTCTGGTGTGTTCCTTTCTTTTCAATCCTGCAGACACTATCGCTATCTCAAATCACTTAATAAATCTCCTCCATCCTTCCAATCCAGCTTCTGCTTCTAGTCTCAGTTCGGGTGTCTTGACCCTCTTCCTAAAAATACTATTATTGTGTCTGCCACTCATTCTCCAGGTTATTATCCTCAATCATTAACTATTGTATAACTTATAATTTTCTATTTTTCTTCAACTATCATCCTTACAAATTCTCTCTATTATCATCAATTATTCACTATTGCCTAATCTTTTTATTATTATCGCTACTATTATCATTGACTTACTGATTCTCTTTGTAGTCACCACTCTTGACACCATCTAACGTACCTGGTTCTTAGTTCCTGGTTATTGCTTCTTCCTCTTCCGGTTACTCGCACTCAAGATGCCGTAATCCTCTCCCAACTGTCGTAAACCAGACATCCGGTGTCCCGCATCACAATATTATCTAGCCATTACTTCCTGATTGTCTCACATTGAAACACCTTTACAGTTAGTTTTTTTTTTCAACCTATTTTAACTGGACACAGCACTTATAATAATTATGTAGTTTGAAAGTTAGAATGGTGAATGTTGTTATATATTAAATAAAACATAAATTTTCTATGCAAATACTCTTCTATTACATGGGCAACGCCAAGCATTCACCTTGTACAGAGGTCCAACCTTTTTAGGGTGGGGTCATTATGTAAAGTCAAGCCTAGGCTGGGGGCCACACATAGTTGCTGCGTATATCACAAATAATTGAACTACCATATTTTTAAATATTGAGAAACATACTCCATCCATCACGTGTAATTCTCATTCTCCACATTCAGTATATATATTTTAACTAAATGTAATTACAAAAAAACCAATAGTTCAATATATTGGCTTTAACTACATGTAATTACAAAATTACAAATGCGTCAAAATATTAGTTTTAAATACATAGGCCTATAGGCCTACATGTTATTTCAAACAGAATCATGAAATTGATGTGCAGTGTGCTTAATGAAGAGATAGGCATATTGCAGTGCTAAGTTTTCAATGGTAATGGTACTGGCCATACTACTCTCAGTGAGCCACTTGGTACTGCTTCTCTCGTACAATCCTGTCTAGGTCAGGTTTAGTGTCTGAAAATGAAACCCTGAGCTGCTGAGCTAGATGCTCGTCGGTTAGTCCGGTGCGATATTTGCTTTTGGTATGCTTCATGCGACTGAAGAACTGCTCACATAAGTAGGTAGAGCCGAAGAGGCTGACCATTCGAAGAGCATGTTTATGTAGAGCTGGATATGTGCCAGCTGAAAAGAAATCATGATAAAACTCTATGAGTTCATGGCTGAAATGTTGTTTGAGACGTTTGTCAGCCTGCAAGTCAATGAGCTCCATCTGTAACTCGGCTGCTACGCTGCTAGGGTTGACAATCAAGGGCAAGGGTTTGACAAGGCTTGATATCTTTATCTTCTTTTCTGTTTCTGCAAACTGAAAAAATCTTCTTTCAATATCAGCTGATAGATCTGACAAGATGTAGGCGTATTGCCTAGAGTTGACCTCAACGTATTGGCCATTCTGCTGATGCTCTGACAGAGTTTTGAAGCGAGCATAATTCTCCTCTCAGAGTTGCTGCTTCCACAGCTCAAGCTTTGTCCTGAATGCAGTGATGTATCTCCAGAGTTGAGGTATGTCTTGTTTCTTTCTCTGTAGCTGAAGGATTACTACTGACATATGCTCTGTGATATCAGCTAGAAATGTCAAATCAGTGATCTAGAATTGATCTTTGAACTCATCACACTCATGACCCTTGTTTCTCATGAATCAATCTCTGGTAGCAGACCGTAAAACCTTCACAGTGTTTTAGCGCTGCTGAGCCACCTGACTTTACAATAATATGCTACATCTTTATATTCACATTCTTCCTCATCAAGCATAATTTTAAATTGGCGATGGTTCAATGCTCGTGATCGAATAAAGTTAACAGTGGATACAACCAGACCCATAACATGATCCATCCTCAGGTTTGCACTGCTAAGTTTGTTTGATGTATGACACAATGGTACACCACGAGAGGAACATCCTAGCAGTGAGAGCTGAGCAATAGACTTATTAGTCCAGCGGCGTTTCCCTGCCATGGCAGGTGCTACTTCAGTACAAATGCCAGACATATTCTCCAGTGGTAGGCTGAACTCAGCAAGTTCTTTTAATAGACTCTCATAGACATCTATTCCAATTGTTGTACCATGGAAACTACTCATTGTTGGGAGATCCTCAGTGACATTGAACTCATTATCAATGCATGTATCATAATTGCAAGCTGAGAGGTGTCAGACAAATCTGTGCTCTCATCCAATGCTATGCTGAAATAAACAAACTTCTTAATCTGGGCTTTCATTGTACCCTCAATGTCCTTACTCAGATTTTCCACTCTTCTTGCAATGGTGGTTCTTGACAGAGCAACACTTTCTAAATTACTCTTTTTATCAGAGCAGAATTCATCCACAAACACTGCGAGTGCCTGAAAATAATAAAGCAAGGTAAAGATAAATGAAATTGATAGTTACTAAAATATAATGACAATGGCAAATCACACAAACTTTTGTTGAAATTTTCATTTTAGCTTTAGGTATATCAGGCTATGCAAGGAGTTATGCTTGCCTCGGTTTTTTAAGGTCTATACAACTCCACGCCTATAGTTGCTTTATGCAACTCTCTTTTCTGACATAAATTAAAAAAAATGCTTACCTCTTTAGCAAATTCTCCATGTTGAAATGGTAGTTGTCTTTGACCAATTAGTTGAGCAATAGCGAGACTGCATTTTGTGGCTTTTTCACTAATCTCTATATATCTTATAAAATTTTGCTGCTGTTGCTGCAGATTGAATGATAGTGAGTCGTATTTCTCCTGTCTGTCACGACCTGAGTATTGCTCATATGCGCTATGACGAGTTGTATAATGCCGCATTATGTTATACTCTCTGAGCACAGCAATTACTTGATTGCATATGACGCAGATTGCTTAGCTCTCCCCGTGGTATTTGACAAAGTATTGCAATTTCCAACTGCTATTAAATACTCTTCCCTCAGGTCAACCTTCCTGCGTGTAGCCATAATTGTAACTGAGCAATACGTATTGAGCTAGCATCCAGCAAGCTGCAGAACATTCTCCAGCTCAGATTGGGAATTCTGGTTTGAGATGTTCAATCTGCTAATAGAAATAAAGGCTGTAAAAGAATTTCTAAAAAGCAGATAGGGAACTTGAAATTTTCAATAATATTAATTGGTGCATTTTTATGCGCACTACCCATAGCTGCGGTGTTCGCTAACTATAGCCTAAGAACAAAGATAAACTGGTAAAAAAATATTTTTAATCTGCTGGCCTTCAGGGGCCACAAAAAATGAAGCCGAGAGTCAGGTGTGGCCCCAGGGCTGCCCGTTGGACATGCCTGACCTAGTATATATATATTTATAAACATTCCCTACAATTGTCTCTCTTGCTTCACAAAAAATTTAATATCTTTTGGATTTTTCCTTTTGTCAATGTAGCCTTAGCCTGTAGCTAAAGAAAGCCATAATAAGTGTGGTATGCATGACAAACAAGCAAATATTTATGTCAATGAGGCAAATTTTACTCATAGCATTCCCAAAGATAGTTTATTGACTAGCATTAAACAGACGTAGTAATATGCTAATAACACAATTTGAATAACTTAATACACTAGAAATTCCCCTGTCATACAGCCCACGACTAAAGTTATATTCTCCTGTCATACAGCCCACGACCAAAGTTATATTCTCCTGTCATACAGCCCACGACCAAAGTGATATTCCCCTGTCATACAGCCCACGACCAAAGTGATATTCCCCTGTCATACAGCCCACGACCAAAGTGAAATTCCCCTGTCATACAGCCCACGACCAAAGTGATATTCCCCTGTCATACAGCCCACGACCAAAGTGATATTCCCCTGTCATACAGCCCACGACCAAAGTGATATTCCCCTGTCATACAGCCCACGACCAAAGTGATATTCCCCTGTCATACAGCCCACGACCAAAGTGATATTCCCCTGTCATACAGCCCACGACCAAAGTGATATTCCCCTGTCATACAGCCCACGACCAAAGTGATATTCCCCTATCATACAGCCCACGACCAAAGTGATATTCCCCTGTCATACAGCCCACGACCAAAGTGATATTCCCCTGTCATACAGCCCACGACCAAAGTGAAATTCCCCTGTCATACAGTCCACGACCAAAGTGATATTCCCCTGTCATACAGCCCACGACCAAAGTGATATTCCCCTGTCATACAGCCCACGACCAAAGTGATATTCCCCTGTCATACAGCCCACGACCAAAGTGATATTCCCCTGTCATACAGCCCACGACCAAAGTGATATTCCCCTGTCATACAGCCCACGACCAAAGTGAAATTCCCCTGTCATACAGCCCACGACCAAAGTGATATTCCTCTGTCATACAGCCCACGACCAAAGTGAAATTCCCCTGTCATACAGCCCACGACCAAAGTGATATTCCCCTGTCATACAGCCCACGACCAAAGTGATATTCCCCTGTCATACAGCCCACGACCAAAGTGATATTCCCCTGTCATACAGCCCACGACCAAAGTGATATTCCCCTGTCATACAGCCCACGACCAAAGTGATATTCCCCTGTCATACAGCCCACGACCAAAGTGATATTCCCCTGTCATACAGCCCACGACCAAAGTGATATTCCCCTGTCATACAGCCCACGACCAAAGTGATATTCCCCTGTCATACAGCCCACGACCAAAGTGATATTCCCCTATCATACAGCCCACGACCAAAGTGATATTCCCCTGTCATACAGCCCACGACCAAAGTGATATTCCCCTGTCATACAGCCCACGACCAAAGTGAAATTCCCCTGTCATACAGCCCACGACCAAAGTGATATTCCCCTGTCATACAGCCCACGACCAAAGTGATATTCCCCTGTCATACAGCCCACGACCAAAGTGATATTCCCCTGTCATACAGCCCACGACCAAAGTGATATTCCCCTGTCATACAGCCCACGACCAAAGTGATATTCCCCTGTCATACAGCCCACGACCAAAGTGAAATTCCCCTGTCATACAGCCCACGACCAAAGTGATATTCCCCTGTCATACAGCCCACGACCAAAGTGAAATTCCCCTGTCATACAGCCCACGACCAAAGTGATATTCCCCTGTCATACAGCCCACGACCAAAGTGATATTCCCCTGTCATACAGCCCACGACCAAAGTGATATTCCCCTGTCATACAGCCCACGACCAAAGTGAAATTCCCCTGTCATACAGCCCACGACCAAAGTGATATTCCCCTGTCATACAGCCCACGACCAAAGTGAAATTCCCCTGTCATACAGCCCACGACCAAAGTGATATTCCCCTGTCATACAGCCCACGACCAAAGTGATATTCCCCTGTCATACAGCCCACGACCAAAGTGAAATTCCCCTGTCATACAGCCCACGACCAAAGTGATATTCCCCTGTCATACAGCCCACGACCAAAGTGAAATTCCCCTGTCATACAGCCCACGACCAAAGTGATAATCTCCTGTCATACAGCCCACGACCAAAGTGATAATCTCCTGTCATACAGCCCACGACCAAAGTGATAATGGAAAAAGAAAGGGTACTGATGGTTGAGAAATGCAATGTTAGCAGTCAAATGGCACTGCAGTGCAATAGGATAACTGCAATGGTAGCTGCAATGGTAGCTGTAATGTACTGGGTGCGGGTGTTATTATATACAACAAACAGCAATAATGAAAGGGAAAAATTATATGTTTATATCTCTCCCTGCAATAAGAGAAATGCAATATTAGAAGTAAAATGGCAAGCTACTGTGTAATATACATATATATATATATATATATATATATATATATATATATATATATATATATATATATATATAATTATATATATTGCTGGGGGGGCTGTATATCATTGGTCATAGCAACCAATATCAAAAAGTTGTGATATTTATCTAGATTTCACTATTTATATCTAAAGAGTTATGCTGAATTTAAAAATCTAAACAGATGTTAGTTGGTTGTCATAGAAATATGTAGATGTATATCTATAGGAAAAGTAGGCCTATTACTTAATTTTGCAGATATTAAAGACGGCTTGGCAGTACCACAATATTGAGCACAGCCGTAGTACCATCAACAAAATCTTTAGAAAATAATAATAGTAACATATTGCCCACCATCGGTCACTATATACTTCGATCTTGTAAATTCGAATTATTATTCTTATAACTAAATCTTATAAATGTGCACGTTTTTTTCGTGAAATGCGCACGACTTAAAAGTTCTACTATTTGTCTCACGGCCTTATTGGCGTTTCGTTTGCCGGTCTTAATTTTGATTAAAGCAAGGCTTGGCAAGTTTTAATAACGGTTTTTGGCCAAATTAAGCTGTCTATTTATGTATAATTCGATCAGATGGGTAAGTTTTAAGATATTGCGGTGACCTTTCAAAGACTTGGTAACATATTTAAATAGGTTTATATGTGTTTTGTATCGTTATTATATTTAAACGACCCTACACAAAAATGGTTAAATTTGTTGATGAGATTTCGGTACAAGGGTTTGCGACGGCCGTTAATGAATAATTTTTGTGAGTTGTGTGCACATGTGCATTTATCAGAAATCTCCCAACCAATCGCTTCGCTCGTGTTTGGTCGTGGGATCAGATAGTTTAGAATCCTGCAAATGTTTTCAACGATAATCACATTTAGTTAGCACAGAATTTGGGGCAATCTCTCCTCACATTCAAAACTAGCAGGTTCATTGTCAGAAGCCAAGAGTAAAAAAGTCGTGTGTAAAATCTTGAAAGGCCTTTATTTGCTGTACTGCTTCATACCAGATCCTTTTATATAGCCTTTAGTCATTCTGTGAAGATGCCTCATCCTCACATGTGTCATCTCGCTATTTGCTATATGATCTCCATCGTTTTCTAACTATACAGCTAGGTAGCTTAATCTCCCTATTTTATGGTGTTTTATCAGTGTAAACAGCAATCACAGAGTTCAAGTTGTCAAACTTTGTCAACATACCATAACTACGTTTGAGCGTAAATTAATTAAGCATGGGCAAATAACTCCAGCTTTTGACGCAGCAAAGACGGAAGGTCTTCTATAAATGTGAGAAAAGTTATAAAATTGAAGTAAATGTAAAAGAAACATTCAAGTAAATATTTAAAAAATCTTGAAATCATCAAAAATAAGTTATAACAAATTATATTTATTAGAGTTATAGTTGTATTAGAGCAAGATTACTGAAGAGTGCGCACCGAGACTAAACTCAAGTACAGCATATATCTTTAGTAGTCATAACATATCCTTTCTCCTAAGCTTGTTAATCTTCTAATTCTTTGATATTTTTATAATTCTAACATAGGATATAAATCTGAAACATGTGATAAAAATTAAAAGCTAAAAGAACATGCATTTCATTTTATATGATCATGTAGTTACTATAAACTTGTTATATTTCTTTGGAAAATTTAGTAAGTATCCTCGCGCTATCATCGATTGTGCCAAGTTTCAGTTTGCTACTATCGCCTTGGCTTGGTGTATTCCAGATCTGCAAGACTGCAAAGCTTGTGCTCTAAAAAATTGGCAGAAGCACTTTAAGGCATGCCAAGTGTCAGTTCAGAATTATCATTTGCCCGCTCAGCATTTCCAACTGCCAGTTCTGAGTTGCCAATTGCCAGTTCAGAGTTGCCGATTGCCAGTTCAGAGTTGCCAATTGCCAGTTCTTAGTTGCCAATTGCCAGTTCGGAGTTGTCAACTGCCAGTTCAGAGTTGCCAATTGCCAGTTCAGAGTTGCCAATTGCCAGTTCAGAGTTGCCAATTGCCAGTTCAGAGTTGCCAATTCCCAGTTCAGAGTTGCCAATTGCAAGTTCTGAGTTGCCAATTGCCAGTTCTGAGTTAGTCTGTTCACAACATCAATTTAACCATGTGACTGCGTGATGTTATTTTTTCTTTAAATTTATCGGTCAGCTGGTCATACTTAAAATGCCAAAACCTTTTTTATCGATGTGAATATGCTTTCTTGTGACAATTTATTTAAGCACTTGCCAGTTCAGCTTGTGCTCAATGATCTTTGGTCCGTGGTGTAAACGCCCTCTTTGTCTCCTTTGCTACTACTAAAGTCAGTAGTCAAAGCTACAGGTTATAATTAGATTAATTACTCTTAAGAGGTAATGTTTGTTTCTTGCCAGGGATAGGTATGAGTCAGTTGTGAGCATACAAATGCTACGAATTGGTCACACTAAAGAGTGTGGTTTCTATATACTTATATACTATATATGTATGTACATATATATAGTGTACATACTATATATGTATATATATAGTGTATATGCTACATACTCATATTTTTAGCCTTCTGCTCTTTATAGTTGCCTCAATGTCTATGTAGTAATCTCTATGTGACTAACTTGCTATCTCATCAAGAGCTAGCTGCCGAAGGACTTTGTTGTGTAATAATCATAAAGAATAAGAACAAGCCTCTTGCATCATTATACAATATCCTTTTCAAGAAAGTATTTTGTCATACATGGAAGCATGGTTTAAAATGTCTTGCAAGTTATGGTAGTAGCATTTAACCCTTGTGTTTCACAACTCAAGCGTGTCAATCTTGTGTTGCTCTGCTCCCTATCAATTGACATATGACCTTTATGGCTAGCTTACTCACTTTGGCTACTATTAGCACGAGTGCATTTGACAAGGAAGTGTAATTTACATGCCAACTAATGCTAACTAAGTCCAACAGCGGTGAGACAGAACTTTCAAGTTTGCCTAGAGGCAGCAAGCAGGCGCCTTTATCACATTCAGGTCATCACTGAAACCAACATGGCGGATTTGTTCAGCAAAATTTCTATATGTTTCATTATCGGGGCTATTTCTGCTTTGGACACTACTTCACTCGGTAAGTATTTGCTTTATACGGTTGTACAGTGTATATCATATACTTACGGTTGTACAGTGTATATCATATACTTGTGGTTGTACAGTGTATATCATATACTTACGGTTGTACAGTGTATATCATATACTTATGGTTGTACAGAGTATATCATACACTTACGGTTGTACAGTGTATATCATATACTTATTCATAATAGATTAGATATAATGAGTGCTAGGATCTTGGTTCATACAGTGGAATAGATGGAACAGGCGGTTGTTGGTTAGTGATAGCCTACTTGGTAACGGGAAGAAAGGTTTTTTGAATTTCTCACATACATCAGTCCCTATACTTGTGTACTCGCTTGCCTCACTATCATTTTCTTCCTTTGGTTGGTTTGAGGAGAGAGTAATTCAAGGCATTTTGAGGCCTTTTTGGGAATTGAACCTAACCTGGCATTTGTAGGTCAGTCGCTTTAGATAACCGGGTTGATGACTACATGTTTTTCCCTGAGTGATTCATGGTATTGCATAAACTTCAATGGCTGGAACTTAATACTAAAGGGTAGCATAATGATTTACTGAAATCAGAATGATAGCCTACCTTGTCATTTCATAGAACATCCTAATGGCACAAATGCTTTAAGGTTTATCTATGCTACGTTTGATTGCAAGTAGCTGATCAGCAGTAATATGATGGACAGAAAATAAACAAGTAAGAAGGTCACTCGCAGGCCAGTGGCGACAAGGTCTTACAGAGGACACTTTGTCGAGGTCTGACCAGCAGCAGGTCAAACAAACCATGACAAGGCAAACAGTTTTAGCGAGACTCTGTCTAGGAAAGGCAGTTTGAAGGCACTACACTGTAATGCTAAAGCTGTCAGGGTTAGCATAGCTTGCCAAAACAGGAAGTTTTTTGCTAAACCTGGCCAGCTCGTGTGCATGTATGTATAGATGCGATGTATAGATGCGATGTATAGATGCGATGTATAGATGCGATGTATAGATGCGATGTATAGATGCGATGTATAGATGCGATGTATAGATGCGATGTATAGATGCGATGTATAGATGCGATGTATAGATGCGATGTATAGATGCGATGTATAGATGCGATGTATAGATGCGATGTATAGATGCGATGTATAGATGCGATGTATAGATGCGATGTATAGATGCGATGTATTGTGGAGGACCGGAACATACCTGTGTACTATTTACTGCACTCATATATATATCCGCACTATCATTTAACCGAACCTCTCGAACTTCCTTTATTGCATACTTGAACTGCCTTTTTATTATTATATAACTGTATTACTGAACTGCCTTTTTATTATATAACTGTATTACTGAACTGCCTCTTTGTTACATAACCATCCTGTTATATCTGGCATATCCTTTGTGATATAAATAGATCAGTAGGCGGAGTTAAACGATAGGCGCTGGCTATATAAGCCAGCGCGGTAGACAGGCAGGGTGTGCTTGATTTCACTCATACTTGTGCATACTTGTATTGAAGACATCATTAATAAACTGCTATACACTCATACGAACTGCTTCTATTGACGCCTGCCTGGTTGGCTCACCGATTGTACAAGCAGGCTCAGTGCAACCAACAGACGGAACTGCCAGGGTGACTCTAAGAAGGCTAGGAGGCGATCCACGGCCTTGTCTAGACTCGATCGGGTGTGCCATGGCACAAGAGATCCAGTCTTAAGACCAGCCACTAGTGGATCCAGACTAGCCTGAGATAGAGATCCAGAGGCAGGCCGGGGGTTTGGTTTCGGAGCAAGCCTGACTACTAGGTTCTTGTCTTGGACTGACTTGACCGCCACGGGCAGGTCAATCAGGCCTCGGACAAGGGCAGCCAGTAGCCCAGGTTGCGACTCCCTTGTTAGGAAGTAAAGCTGACTCAGCTACCGGAGTCAGATCCTTTACACTGGTGGCAGCGGTGGGATCTGCTTAACCCACAACAGGACGACTAACAGGGACCAAAAAGACGACGCAGGTATGACCAGACGGGCTCGCAGCGCGGAAAGACCGGAAGCTCTCCGAGAGGAGGGACTAGGAGGTCTAGAGCGACTGACGGGTGTCTTGGAAAGACTGCTCGTCAACCAGGGAACACAGAGACCCCCTGCACCAAGAGAAACATTCAGAGCCCCAGAATATGACAGGAATAGCGATGTAGAGGCCTTCATCAGGCAGTTCAACGATGTAGCCGTTGCAAATGACTGGGGGCCAGGATCCGCGCTGTTACACATCCGAGAGAGACTGCGAGGGCAGGCTAAGGACTGTGGACACGGGCAGACCATACACGGCGTATTTAACAACCTCCGGGCCAGGTTTGGACTGACACCCAAAGAAGCCAAAGCAAAACTGCAGGGCCTAAAAAAGGACCAGCAAGCAACGCTATTTGAGCACACCACCCAAATAGAGAAGCTGACCGACATCGCGTTTGGGGAAATGTCAGATCGCCTGAAAGAGGAGATGGCCGTGGACACGTTCTGTGGTACGCTGGGCAATGTTTATTTGCAGCGACACCTGCTAGCGGCGCCTACTCCTACGTTGGAAGCAGCCGTGAGAGCAGGGAACGAGTACTTACAGGTTCGACCTAGTATAGCGTCTCACCAAGCCCAACCCTTCAGGTCGGACGTCAGGGCAGTCCAGCCAGACGAGACAGGACAGGGCGAGGGAGAACGGGGCCCCGAAGAGCCGATTGTGGTGGTTAGGACTACCCCGAATACCCTCGAGCTGTTATTGACCTCGGTGACGGACCTAGCCAAAGAAGTGGCCAAGTTAAAATTGTATATCCATCGACCGCAGTCTATTACAGAAAGCGGGACCAAGAAAAAGGAAATGGCGAGATGCTGGGGGTGCAACCAGGAAGGCCACCAGAGGAGAAGTTGTCCGCGGAGGCAGGCAAATCAGAGGACACCCTATAGGCAGGACCAGGGAAACGCCTAAGGCCCGCAGCAGTAGGTCTACCTGCTGGCTGCACAAGGGCACCCGGACACGAAAAACACAGACAACGTAACAATACAAGTCGAAGGGAATCTGGGGTTGATCCGGAGGGTTGGCAGCATCCGACTAAAACGGCGGCACCGGTCAAGAGACCCCCGGTAGAAACGATTCCTGTCTACAACCCATACCAAAGTATATGGGAACTGGATGAGGAGGAAGAGGGATGCGAGGCGAGCCCCAAGGACTCACCGCGGGCGGCCAAACAGGCGCAGCGGCAGTACCTCCACCAGATCCAGAGACTGGACGAGAAACGAAGAGTTTATGGACGTACCAGAGAACCAGAGAGGCCAGGGCGGAAGGGAGGTCCCACTAGGGCCGAGCACCCCGAGCGATCTGGACAGCAAGGGTCGGGACAGAGAGCGGGTTCAGTGGTAACTGAAGCTCTCGAGAGACCAACGCTGTACAGATCAGGAAGAAGGGAGCTTGCGACCCAGATGGAACCCCGCCGTAAGCCTAGACAGGTTAGGTCAGAGAGAGATGGCCCCACCGGCGCTGATCCGTTCAGGAGATCCGTATCAACTGGATCGGGATGGAACGAGGACCCAGCAATGGCGGAGCATCTCCAGAGACCGGAGTACCATAAACCCAGAGACGAAAAGGGCTGGAATGAAGCCGAACCCCCGAGACGGGGGCCGACCCGAGGCGGCCATCTCCGAGGAGGGAATCTAGGCCAACCCACGAGTCCGGTGTCGGGTCCGACAGGCCGGTACGGGGAGAGCACAAGGCCAGCTACTCCCGAGGAAAGCCTGGAGGACCAGCTCAAAAAGAGTCCACCACCGGACAGGCCTAGGGGACGTCCGAGGAGGAAAAAATCGGAAGAGATGCTCGATACCGCCGCAACGGGGGAAGGGTTGCCAAGGGTTGGAGCCTTGGAAAAACCCCATAGGTCGAGCTACTTCCTACCGGGAAAGGTAGAGAGGCAAGACCTCCTGTTCCTCATAGACACCGGCTGCAACACTAACCTACTCTCCAAAAAGGTGTTCGACAGAATGCCGGAGCGAGTGAGGGTGCAGTTAGAAGAGAATAACCGGTACGGACTCATGGCAGATGGTAGCAAGCTCCAGTTTTATAGACTGATAAGGCTAACCGGAAGGATCAGGGACGTGGCTATAGAGGAGAACTTCCTCGTAAGCCAAATCAGCGAAGACGCTATTCTGGGTATGCCTTTCCTGATCTCCCACAAGTGTCAGATTGAATTTGGCCGACCCGTCATTTCCCTAGGGAATAGGCAACTTACTTGCACCGACAAATACGGGAGGATAATGGTGTCCAACGTTCACGCCTGGAAGAAAGTTACTATCCCTCCCTTGTCGGAGGTAAGAGTGACGTGGAAGATCTCCGCCAAAAATTACGTCCCGATGGGCTTGATAGAGGGCTCTGATCCACACATACCCGTGGCATGCAGCCTGAACAGGCCTGGAGAGGGGGGTGATGTCACCATACGATGCCTGAAACCCGGACGTCAACCGATAGAGTTGGGCGCCGGACACGTCATTGGCTCATACACGGCTGTGGAAGAAGAGGACATACAGACGGATCTCTGGTCTGGGCCGGAACACGGGAACCTCGACGAATCAGGAGTGGGGTGTGCAACTGTAAGGACGGGGGAAGCCGTCCCGGGTCACCTGGTTGAGCTATATCGGCAGGCCCTCCCAGGATGCCGGCACGAAGGAGAGAAGCAGAGCCTGGCCCATCTTCTGACCAGGTACCAGGACGTGTTCAGCAAGTATGATGGCGACGTAGGAAGGACCGACCGGATCGCCCACAGCATACCCCTGATGGAGGGTACCAGGCCGGTCAGACAACCCCCCACCGGTTGGGACCCCTCAAGGAGGCAGAAGCGGATAAACAAGTACAGGAACTACTGGAAAAGGGTTTGATCGAGCCTGCCAATGGGGCATGGAGTTCCCCGGTCGTCATGGTGAGGAAGGATGGCGGATGGAGATTTTGTATTGATTATCGACAGCTGAATGCGGTCACCCAACAAGATGCGTACCCCATCCCTAGGATTGATGAAAGCCTGGACGCCCTGGCAGGAAGCCGATTTTTTAGTACGTTGGATCTGACCAGTGGATACTGGCAAGTACCGTTAGATCCGGACGCTCAAGAGAAATTCGCCTTTGCCACGAGAAGCGGGTTGTGGAAGTGGAAGGTACTGCCCTTCGGATTGACGTCGGCCCCCGCCACCTTCCAAAGACTGATGAAGTCTGTACTTCACGGGCTCCATTGGAAAACCCTCTTGCTATACTTGGACGACATCATCGTAATTGCTCCAGACTTCGAGACCCATTTAGCCCGTTTGGGAGAGGTCTTCCAGAGACTCGCCGCCGCGCAGCTGAAACTGAAGCCCTCTAAATGCGAGCTCCTCCAGAGGATAGTGAGGTACCTTGGCCATGTGGTGAGCCCGGAAGGAGTGTCCACGGACCCAGAAAAGGTAAAAGCAGTGGCCGAATGGCAGACCCCTCGAAATATCAAGGAACTGCAGGCCTTCCTGGGGACCACAGGGTACTACCGACAGTACCTGCGAGATTACGCCACTATTGCCAAGCCACTCACGATCTTGACTAGCAAAGGGAAGCCTTGGAGGTGGGGAGAAGAAGAGCAGCAGGCATTCGAGACCCTCCGACAAGGCCTGATCTCGGCACCAGTGCTGGGGTACCCCAACCCAAAGAGTCAATATACTCTGGACACCGATGCCAGTAATGTGGGAGTGGGGGCCGTCCTGTCTCAGAACCAGGGGGCAGGGAGACCGTAGTGGCATACTACAGCAAGACCCTCAGCCCAGCCGAATAAAATTACTGTGTAACGCGCCGAGAGCTCCTGGCAGTAGTAAAAGCTGTCAAGCACTTCCGGCCCTACTTGTATGGTCAACAGTTCGTGCTCCACACGGACCATGCCTCCCTGAGATGGCTGTGTAGGAGGAGGGAGCCGTCGGCTCAAGTAGCTCGGTGGCTGGAGATTCTGTCGGAATTCTCGTACTCACTGGAACACCGATCAGGGGTCAAGCACGAGAATGCCGACGGCCTGAGTCGACAGGACTGCCCAAACGACTGTCGACAGTGTATCCGAATAGAGGAGCGAGACGGGGGCCCTAGCAAACAGGCATTGCTGGAAGGAGAGTCCGACACCGTGGCCGCAATTAAGCTACCAGGAGACCGAAATTTCCGACAGCTGGTACAGAGCCAAATGGAAGGGACACAGGCCGTGGCCAGGATGTACTGGGCAGTAAAAAATGATCAAGAGCTATCAGAGGAGGAGCTGACTCTAGGGAGTAACGAGCTCCGGGTCCTACACAAGAGACGGGAGGCTCTGAGGTTATCCCCCAACGGCGTCCTGGAGGTCAGACTAACGACGAACGGCCACCCCAGATGGTGTACCCTATGTCCTCGGGCGGACCGGAGCCGGGTAATGTGGGACACGCACAGGCTTGCCCACGCGGGGGTTCACAAGACTGTAAAAAGATTACTGCTCAATTGGTATTGGCCGGGACTGAATGCCGACGTGAGACGACTCATCAAGACGTGTGAGATCTGTCAAGTGGCAAAAACCGGCGGGAATCACGCAACTAGGAGCAGACACCGATTGTACGCCGGGCAACCGTGGCAGAAGCTAGCGGTTGACCTGGTGGGACCAATGCCAGTGACTAACCGAGGGAACAAGTGGATACTAGTGATAGCGACCATTTCTCCAGATGGCAGGATGCAATAGCGATCCCGGATGCAACTGCCCCGGTGGTAGCCGCAACCCTGGACGAAAGGGTGTTCTGTTATTTTGGCCTACCCGAGGAATTACACTCCGACCAAGGGGCTCAATTTGAGTCTAAACTCATGGGAGAATTATGTAGTCTATGGAACGTAGACAAAACACGGACTACACCATACCACCCCCAGGGAAATGGCATTGTAGAAAAAAACAATCGGAGCCTAGGAGATTCCTTAAGAGCCTTGCTCCTGCGCCGTGGGCCTACAGAGTGGGACTTGTTGCTGCCACAGATAATGAGGGCTTTCCGGGGCACTCCCCACTCCGCCACGGGAGAAACCGCGAATTACATGATGATGGGCAGGGAACTGCGATTGCCAGACCAGCTCTCAGAACCCGTTGCAGTCATTGGTCAGGCGGTACAGCCCTACGTACTGGAACTGGCCAGCCGGCTGGAGGAAACGTATGAAATTCTCCGAGACCGCCAAATGAAAATCCGGGTGGAGGACGACGAAGAGCCCCCATCGTTTGGGACCGGTGACTTGGTGCTGCTGGTCAACAAGAGACGTAGATGAGGAGAAAACCCCAAGTTACAGCCCAAATATGTGGGACCCTATACAGTCACTAGGTGTAATCCCAACCATACGTACCAAGTAGAGAGACAAGGACAAATATCAGTACAAAACGAGGAGAGATTAAAACCATACTACGCGTGTCCAAAGGCCGATGGGAGGGCCCCGGCCACCAAGGAACCCTCCAGGAGGCCAAACATGAGAGGTGCCACTGGACGAAGAGAGAGGAGGCTGGAAGAGCTAGGGGAGATGCTGCCCGCAGTAGAGTACACTAGAAGGGAGCCCCCCCCCCCCCCCCCCCCCCGCCAACACGGTAGGAGAGGATGGAACCTCCCCCGGATATGGACAGTAACACGTTCAGGAGACGACTTCTGGAGGTCCTGGCCAGAGAAAGAGGGTCTGCCTCGGGCAGTCACGATCCCACCGGAGGGGTTAGGGAGGCAACAGAGCAAACCGGTATATCTAACGCAGAACCAGAGGAACCAAGTCTCGGGCCCTGTTCCGAACCCCCGGTGAAGCCCTCCGGACAGGATTTGACAGAAGGAGAGACAGACAATACCGCAGTCGATGAGACCTCCGACTCCGGAGTCACCGAACAAAGGGATCCGCCCCCACCCGAAGTTTCTACACCAGCACCAGCTGAAGAAGAGGTGCGAATGAACGCAGAACCAAGGAGAACAGAAAATGGTATGGGAGAAAGACGAGACGGGAGACCCCGGCGAATGGTGGGTCCTCCTATCAGATACGGCGAGACTGTGTGCCACCAAATCGACCCTGAAGAAGAAGGACCGGAAGCCAGAGAAAGACAGGCCGAACTCAGGGAACGGTATCAGTCTACCAAAGCTATGGTGGAACAACTGGAGACCTTGATAGAGAGGGAAGGTCTGAGGACGAACTTAGAACTGATGTCTCAATATACAATTCTAAAAGAGTCGGTTGCCGAACTAGAAGAGATGATGGCCGCAAGCCGCCACGGAGGAGAGCAACCAGATACAATCATACCAGACCGAAATATCCCGGGAAAGGAGGCAGAGACGGAGGCAGACGAAGAAAACCAAGCAGGAGAGGAACCATCCGGCAATGAAGGCCTTCGACAGCAGACTCCGAACGGCAGAACAATTCAGGAACAAGAGCACGGCAGGACCGGAAAGCGGCCATCTTATGAAACTGAGACAGCCTCCAGTCACTTCAACCGTTGCGCACTAACGAATAACCAGCTCTCTCCACAAACCTATATCACGAATATGAGACCAACTTCAGATGAAACCAACGCCATCGAGGATCCAGAACTGCAGGAATTATTAACAGAATTGGATGAGATCCTGGAGGAAACTGAGATAACGGCAGAGAACCAAGACGTCGATCAGGTAAAACTACCTGGGAATAACATAGCCAAGAAAAATATCGCACCCATTGCCTATAAGGGAGCGAGGCCGGTAGAACCGGCGATAACCAATACCAGGATGGTGCAAATGGTAGGGAACAGGGCGCCCCAGGACAAAGCCAAGCCAAAACAGGCCAGGCAAAATTCTGAGGGCCAGAGTTTCCAAGTCAGGAGCGGAGGTAAACCACTCCAGGGTGGCCCTCCGCTAGAGACTAGCCAGAGGCACCAGTTGGATACTCGACCACGATCAGGACCAGTACAAGCCTGCTCGATAAACCTACCAACGTTTCCGGTCGATCAGAAAAAAGAGAACGGACTGCTCGAGAGAAGAAAAAGCCGGGAAACCCTCGACGGAGTAGCCGAGGATATCTGGTACTCCCCCACTTCCTACGCAAGGATGGAGGCCGCGGAAGACCGCCAGAAGGGAGAGTGCAGACTCTGTGGCTTCAAAAACAAGGACAGTAGGGTAGTAAGGAGACATATTCGGCAACACTTTTGGCGCTACTGGTGCAAATGTCAGAAAAATTCATCGTCATTCTTTAGTATATACAAGCACCAAAAGAAAGCCAAGGATTCTGGACTACACCCTAGCATTGTATACCAAGTAGATCAGGAGTGGTACACCGATTTTTGTACATACATGAAATGGACAGAGTGCCCCCCGTTTGGAACCTGCCTTCCCATAAAGGATGGGAACGGATGGGTACGAGGTAGAAGAATAGGACAAAAACGACTAAGGACAGAGTCACCAGAAGAAAAGGGGTGTACTGAACAGGAGACCCTCCAGGACGACGGGAGGGACGGACAAGCCGACCTCCGCGTCCATTTAAACCGATGCCGAACCGCCGGAGGAAGAGAGGAGCGGGTCCAAAGGCCTTTTCCCCAAGGGTACGTAATCCCAAGGGTAAAGCAGAGGAAAGCGAGACTCATCAACCAGGAAATAAACACACCGCCTAAGGGAGCTGGGATAGAGGTAGCAGGAGAAAGCGAGACTGCCCTGGAGATCCACGTCAATGCGGACGACATCGCTGGGGTATACGCCGAAGCCGATGGCAAGACCAAGGAACCTACCAGCAGCAGGGTAACCAGGGCCATCGAGAACACACGGGCCCGGCGAGAAGAGTACAACCGTAGAGCGGGAAGAGAAGAGGACCAATACCAACGTTACATCCGGATGGCCGAGGAATGCCGTATAGAAGCTCAGAGGTTGAGAACACAAGCGCGACATTTCCACTGAGAACACTTAATTGTTCACCCCTGGCCAAACAATTGGGGGGGGGAGAGTGTGGAGGACCGGGACATACCTGTGTACTATTTACTGCACTCATATATATATCCGCACTATCATTTAACCGAACCTCTCGAACTTCCTTTATTGCATACTTGAACTGCCTTTTTATTATTATATAACTGTATTACTGAACTGCCTTTTTATTATATAACTGTATTACTGAACTGCCTTTTTGTTACATAACCATCCTGTTATATCTGGCATATCCTTTGTGATATAAATAGATCAGTAGGCGGAGTTAAACGATAGGCGCTGGCTATATAAGCCAGCGCGGTAGACAGGCAGGGTGTGCTTGATTTCACTCATACTTGTGCATACTTGTATTGAAGACATCATTAATAAACTGCTATACACTCATACGAACTGCTTCTATTGACGCCTGCCTGGTTGGCTCACCGATTGTACAAGCAGGCTCAGTGCAACCAACAGACGGAACTGCCAGGGTGACTCTAAGAAGGCTAGGAGGCGATCCACGGCCTTGTCTAGACTCGATCGGGTGTGCCATGGCACAAGAGATCCAGTCTTAAGACCAGCCACTAGTGGATCCAGACTAGCCTGAGATAGAGATCCAGAGGCAGGCCGGGGGTTTGGTTTCGGAGCAAGCCTGACTACTAGGTTCTTGTCTTGGACTGACTTGACCGCCACGGGCAGGTCAATCAGGCCTCGAACAAGGGCAGCCAGTAGCCCAGGTTGCGACTCCCTTGTTAGGAAGTAAAGCTGACTCAGCTACCGGAGTCAGATCCTTTACAGTATAGATGTGATGTATAGATGCGATGTATAGATGCGATGTATAGATGCGATGTATAGATGCGATGTATAGATGCGATGTATAGATGCGATGTATAGATGCGATGTATAGATGCGATGTATAGATG
The DNA here is from genome assembly GCF_963576615.1 of Watersipora subatra. Classification (NCBI taxonomy): domain Eukaryota; kingdom Metazoa; phylum Bryozoa; class Gymnolaemata; order Cheilostomatida; family Watersiporidae; genus Watersipora; species Watersipora subatra. The sequence goes on from NC_088711.1 coordinate 29,284,192, forward strand.
CGATGTATAGATGCGATGTATAGATGCGATGTATAGATGCGATGTATAGATGTGTGCTTAGTGGCGACTGGACAAGCCATGAACCAATGTTTCAGAACTTTTTTATTAAGTAGCTCCAGTCTCTTCTATCAAAACGGTATAGCCTGTGGAAAACATAGAAGTGCATATCTAAGGCATACAAGACATCAAAATACAGACATCTGTATCCTAGACACAGCATTTATGCGCAGGCATCCTTACGTTCATATGTTAATCTACCAAGTGAGTACAAGCAATACTCGTTCATTTGCCAACTCCTCGCTGTATTACACTTGTTGGAGTGTCCACTGCGCGTTGTGTATTACACTTGTTGGAGTGTTGACTGTGTGTTGCGTATTACACTTGTTGGAGTGTCCACTGCGTGTTGCTTATTACACTTGTTGGAGTGTCTACTGCGTGTTCTAGTGTTGGGCCGGTATTGGGTTATCCGCTCTTACCGATACCGAGGGATTCTCGGTATCCGAGGAAACCAATCATTTTCGGTGACAGCTAGGTATCCGCGGCCGGTTTGATATCATCGGTATTTATCTGTTAAAGCCTACCAGTAAATGGTTTTACGGATATCCGAAGAGATTTTTGAAACGCTTCGTGACGAACATGCTAATCTCAGCACGCATTGGCGAACAAATTCAACGAAAATTTCCACGCTTACTGTATCTATTATTATATTACGTTACATTGATAATGCCACCAGCCTCGAAGGTTTGGGAGTTCTCCACAGATGGGAGGATGTATAAAGACTTTAACGGGACTGGACTCTAATTGGACTGCGTATAATTATGTGATTACATTACCTGATTACAATGTGTGATAGTAAGATTTCTGTAAACTGTTTCAGTATATTTATCAAAGAGAGACCCTTGCCATTATCTATCTGTTCTTTATTATACATAACGTTTGTATCAATAACTATATTTTTTAATAGAATAAACAATACAAACATCTATTATGAAAATTATATTTCCATCTTTCTTTTCTTTTTTGGCTTTCTAAAACAAGGAGTCTCTTTGCCGCAACAATATACTGCTGACTAAAGAATGTTTTTTGCACAACGATAAAAGTTGTTCGAGACAGTTCTGATTTAAAGTTTAAACCATTAAACTTTAAACTATTTAAAGACACACTGATAACCACATACCGAACAATAGTACCGACAATACCGAACTTTCTTAGTTGGCCAAGGATACCGAAGATGGTAAATACCGAGGATACCGATACCGGGAAACCCGATAAAAATGTGCAAGGATATCCGATCCGGCACTAAATTAGATACGGCCCAACACTAGTTCTGTATTACACTTGTTGGTGTGTCCACTGTGTGTTCCGTATTACACTTGTTAGAGTGTCCACTGCGTGTTCCGTATTACACTTGTTGGAGTGTGGACTGTGTGTTCTGAATTACACTTGTTGGAATGTCCACTGCGTGTTCTGTATTACACTTGTTAGAGTGTCCACCGCTTGTTCCATATTACACTTGTTGGAGTGTCCATTGCGTGTTCTGCATTACACTTGTTGGAGTGCCGACTGGTGTTTCGCTTCATTAAACAGTTATTCTTTGCTAGTCTGGAATGATAAGAACTAGTTAAAGATGTGGTTGTGTAAAATTTGAATTGATTCTAAAAGAAAGCATTTTTTTGTCTATCAGTTGATACCTAGTTTGTTGTGCTAGGAAATCTCCATTGTCAAGATATTGGAAGAATAAAATCGAAAAAATTCGATCACGGTAAAAACGCTCAGGCCAAAAAACATGCCCAGACTTGCCCAAAATGATGTAACGCGTGATACAACCTGTCTCTACCTCGTGTATTCAAATCGGCTATTGTGATAAAAGTCTAGTCCTACGTGGCTCTATTGGCATATATTTTATCTTGTATTTGCTCGTGTTGGCTAAAATAAAATTTTAAATCTAGCTACAGATATATTATTACCAACGTCTTAAAGGCCTCAAACAAAAAAAATTAAAAACTTGTCATATTAGCTTCTTCTAAATGCTGTGTAAACATATTAGTACCGACTACCAATTCTACCGGTCTACGGTAATTCGGTCGCTAAACACACTAATGATATACAGCCTCCCAAAAGCCCCGCCCACATTATGCCCGTCGCCTATCCTGGGGGGACTGTATATCATTGCCCACACCAAAAACTAGTTTCTTACTACCGTAAGTAAAGTTGTATAGTCGACTCTCAACGTTATCGAGTCATTATTGGTATCAATGTGTAGAAAAAACATCCACTGGTCACATTTGATTAGTTGATTCAAGTACTAAACAAATGGTCGAGCTATGCAAAAGTGCCTGTCCATGCAGCTCTGATTGCACTTCATAAATCCATCTATCAGAAAAGATTTTAGCACAGGTGTCAACGGGGCTATGATATGTTCAATGTTTTGCAAATCATGTTTTGCATTATCTTCAACAATATTATTTTATTATATATATTTTTACAAGCAAAAAAGTTTCATCTCGGCATAAAGATCTTATTTAAAAATATCTACCCATAATCTAAGTCGTGGCCACTCACATAGTTTCAGCTCATGCAATAAGACAAATTCATCTACTGCAGCAAACTCAAACAAAGCATGGTTTATGCAGCACACATTCAAGTCTCTCTTTCCCATTTATGGCAGTTTCCACACTGACAAAGCTGCTACGGCTGGTGGGACCACATAAACATCCTGTAATCAGTAAAACAAATGCAATAAATATATGTCATTCATAGATATGTCATTCTAAAGCGTATCTACTAAAAGCTTTCAAGTTAGGAGTTAGATAGATTGTGAATGCAATTTTCAAAATGAATAAATGTTTAACAAAAGCATAAGTATGCCAAGCCAACAATTCGAAGCTTTGGTTCTGGAAGTTAAAAATTTACATTGATCAATCGATTTTCTTCACTTTCTACATGTGAGGAGTGAACATCTAAAGTCAAATCATAAATCTAATTTACTAGATAAAACTTCCAAAGAAAATTTGAAGCAACTATAGCTAGTTGAAACGATAAAAAAGTATAAAACGATGATTGGTGATTGCAAAAAGTTATAATTTTATTAATTAGTACTAAAGATATTACCTTTAGCATATTCATCAATCTAAGCCATTGTATTGCTAGATGCAATGGATTAAAAAGAAGCCGTCAAGAACTCACTGTGCATACGTATCTCGCACGCGCAGGAAATTACATTAACCTCAAACAGGGAAATATAATCTGAATGTAAACTCAACAGTATATCTATAGGAGACTCAAAGTAAAAGATAAATTTACCTCCATTTTCCTATCTTCCTCCGTAGCACTTTAACCACCTGATGCCCAGAAAACTCGGAGTCACCTTCGCAGTAACTTTACAATTTTTTTGTTTGTCAATAAAACTTGTTGATCGAGTAATCCATTACGTTTTACGAGTGATAACATTTATTACAACCTATATAAAAATTTCGTCTTCATGATTAGCTAATGAAGCGATCTTATATTTATCGCTCGTGGACTCTTTTCAGATGTATCACTAGTTACGTCACGAATGAAGCACACGCTGGAATGTGAGGGTTTTAAAAGATGGCCTCATTCAAACGCATATATCTCTGGACAGGGTTAGTCTACAAAGATAAAAATGACATCAAATTGTAGCTGATGTTTTAGCCTTTTATTGGTCTAAATTTCATTAAATCGACCTTTTTGACGCAACCACATCTTTAAGACCTCATTCAGGTTATAAAACTATGCAGCAGGTTTCCTGTAATAACCATAATGAAAAACATTCCCATAACTGGCAGTGCCGTTATTGTGTGTTTGAGTAATTGTGCTTTAAATACATGCCACAAACAAATCTGAGAAGGACTTTTACCATCTTAGAGGTTTCAGACCTAAAACTAATACCAATATCAGATCTCTTCTGTTACAACACTAGTACAACCTACATCTTGAGTATCTAAAGATTTTTCAACATGCCCGATTAGTCCAACTAGAAGGTCAATGCACTTGAAAAGCGACTTGAATCCTTCATCTTTACTCAATAATGTGTGTACATGAAAGTAGGCTTTATGGAAGTCTAACATCAGAATCAAACAGGGTAAGAGTATAAGACATAACAGTCACATGTAATGTATTGTAGGACTAAGTGTAACGTTGGCTGCAACATGAGTAATAGTTGTTACTCTACTCGAGTACACGCTGCCATCGTAGCAAATCTTATCTCTCGCAGCTTCATCAATTCTTCCATGATCTGTAATGGCACAGGCTTTGAGGTCTACATTTTATGCCAGATATGTTTATGAGGGCTTTTGGTGTGTACTGTTACTGGTTTATCTCATGACTCTGGTTGCCTGTACCATTATATGTAAGTCTAAGTTCTGTTATATCCTAGAATATAAGCATGCGCCTTTCTAGATGTTATCCATTTCAAATCTTGTTCAACTCCCTGGCAATGAATAATCAGATATGAACCTTTTCAGTTTCTTCAGAGAGCAGTACTCCATAGAAACATTTCTGACTCTATCCAATTCATCCAATCTTTGGTTTGGTCCATTTTTACCAGTTCTTACAAGTTCTCTGTTTGAACAATGAAATTATTTAAAACATTTTTTGCAGATCTTCGCAAAAGCAGTAATGGCCTCTATATTTTTTTCTGCGTAGTAGCCAATGAAATTTATAAGAATAAAGTTTTCTGAGTAAGAGAGCATAATTTTCAATCTTAAATACATCTGCTAGTTATTTCAGCAATAACCTTCTTGGCGGTCTACAATTAGAAATACTCACTGAGACCTATTTGCTCTGACACACACGCTATTATTATATAAAGACTTTGTTTGCATTTTTGTGGCTTTCATGAGATTGTTTAGCAAGAGTTTGTGGCAAACTTGATTGTTCTTGACACAAGGTAGTTTTTGTTACCTTGACACAAGGTGGTTTTTGTTACCTGCTTGTACTAGCGTACTAGCGGAATGTCTGGCGATGCATGGATATTAAAAATTTGCTTATAAACAGTGACAGGTAATGTAGTTGCCTGTCACTCACTATTAGCCTGGCACATTGCCAATGAAAAGTTGCAGTAAGCTAGTTAGGTATGCCGAGACATTGCATCAGCATTGTCCATCTATATGCTATTCTAATAGTAGCTATAGCCGAGGGACACACATACATACTTTGAGATGTATATATATATATATAGATGAAGAACAAAGAAAAGATATGATTAGCTCAACATCATCCTAATGTGGCGTTACCAACACCGTGTGAAATAGTTTGATCGCATTTGTGTAGATAAGCAAACAGAGAATCACATGATTTGTAAATTGAATTACTCCTAACCAAAATTGCTTTTACAGATGAGGCATCAGTAATTCGTTCCACTGCTTTAACACATATAAGCGCATATACATGTAGCCTTATCTGGGCGATATTCTATGGAAATTCTATTATTTCTAAAATGCCGAAATGGAGCTGTCTTTTAGCCAGAAAAATGATCGCTCTATTTCAAGGGTCATCTCTACTTTATGATCTATTAAAATTTATCTAAAGGTTGCTTGTGATTCATAAACGGACAGAATTTTTTATTAGTATTAGCTTTATCCAGTTAATGAAATAATCAGATAGCTTACATCCTTACATTGTTTCTATTTGAGTTCATTCCTCCACCGGAGTTATCCTCCACCGGAGTATTCTTCCATAGACAAGGTTCCTCGTGTCGTCATCTTTTCCAATAATCTCCATTCTCTTTATCTCACTTCATTCTATAGTAAGACTGTCTGCTCTGTGTTTCATCGATCACCCTAATTCTCTACTTTCCTTTAGATCCTTCACTTTCCGTTCCCCTTCTATTCTTCTTCTCATCTCAGCTTTCATCCAGCTCTCCAGCAGAATGTGCCCAAACCACCATCCCTTTTCTCATCTTTATCGTATCTACAAGGTTTAGCCGTGGTTCTCAACCCCTACAAAGGGCACCTTCACATTTGCTCATATCCTCCTTATTGCATTTATACGAATAGATATTCATATTTAAATAACTAGAAATTCCCCTGTCATACAGCCCACAACCAAAGTGATAATGGAAAAAAGAAAGGGTACTGCTGGTTGTTGAAAAAGTAGTTACAAAAGGTCAGAATTCTGCAGCAGTAGAATTGTTTAGTTAGAAGTTGTAGGCTTCACCTACAACATCTACTAAAGAATTCTTTGAATCAGATGAGTTGTTGTTATTATTTTGAGTAGCTTGTTGAACATTAGCATTTGATATTGATGGTTGCTGTGAGGACCTCCTATTTCTACTCCTCCGTAATAATTGGGAGACGTGGGACAGCCAGTGTGACGACGTGGTGTTCTGGGAAGTTGTATGTCCATGGTAGTTGTCAAGTTGTTTTGAAATGAAAATCAAAAGGTCAATTATGCAAAACAAAAGGTTGCATAAAAATCAGACCTAATCTACAACTATCTCAAACCTATGTTTTACAACAATAAAATAAATATTAATTCAAGCTGTAGGCTTAACCTACTGTACGTAATTTAACTAACAACAGCAATAATGAAGTATGTTTATTATATCTCTGAAATGCAGTATTAAAAGTAAAATGGCAAGCTGTCGTGTAATATACACAGCTTGAAAGTTGCGTTGGAAAGTTGAAAGTTGGTTTGTTGAATGTAGAATGGTTTTGACAGCGATATGTAACAGAAAGCAAGCATTAGCATTAACGCGTCTGGAAGTTTTCTGCAAACTGGAGTAAAATAAAGAAATATTCTTGTCACAAAGGGGCATTGTAGTTCGGCCCTAGCTTGTAGATAAGATGTAAAGAAATCTGGCTAATGTTCTAGATAATTTAATGAAACCTTCGGTAATTGGACGAAAAACGTAGGTTGATAAACTGTGTACCACATTTTCGTACCTGTAAATCGGTCTACGCCTCAAACGGTCTATGTTAATTAAAGAAATGTTGATATGTCGATGTTGTAAATTCTAATGATTATTCTTATAATTAAATATTATAATAATTTTTTTATAAAATCAAATAATTAATTCGAATAATAAAATCGGCAAAAGAGAAACAATCACTTTTCAGTACTTCTAAGTTAATTACAGAAACCTTTGGCAATTGAACAATTCCATAGACTGGTGAAATGTGCACGTTTTTCTCGTGAAATTTGGACGACTTAATAGTTATACTATCTATCGCACGGTCTTATTGGCGTTTTGTTGGCCAGTCTTGATTTTGATTAAAAAAGGCTTCTCAAGTTTTTATTTCGATTTTAGACCGAATTAATCTGTCTATTTATGTATCATCCGATCAGATGGGTTAGTTTTAAGATTTTGCGGTAACCTTTCAAAAACTTGGTAATATATTTAAATAGGTTTATATGTGTTTTGTATCATTATTATACTTGAACGACTCTACACAAAAATGGTTAAATTTGTTGAAGATATTTTGGTACAAGGGTTTGGTAACGCCGTTAACGGATAATTTTTCGGGAGTTGTGTGCACATATGCATTTATCATGAATCTCCCAACCAATCGCTTGGCTCGTGTTTGGTCGTGGGACAGCCATAAAAATTAAATTTGTTTGAACGTTTTTTATTCAGATTTTTATTATTTGAACATCAGATAGTTATGATGATGGTGATAGTGATGATGCTCTTGCGTTACTATTATTTATCAATTGTTTTATTTATAGCCAGACAGACAGACTCAGATGAACACAAAAGTTACTGAATCTCTAATGAATAATTCTTTTTGTTTGTTACCAGAGACTTCAACTACTATTATAACTACTACGAATAGCAGCAGTGATATGAATATGACACATTCGATATCAGTTTCTCTACCAACGGAACTACCAATAGAACCACCCATACCTTCACATCGGTTGCGAAAAGTGATAGTACCGGTAAGTGTACAAGTATTGTGTGTACGTATGTACATACGTATGTACATATATATGTACATATATACATACATATGTATGTACATATATACATACATATGTATGTACATACATATGTACCTACGTATATACAACTATACGTGCATATATGTATGTACGTATGTATTTACATACGCATATACAGTAGACGCTCCTATAACGTAAATTCCAGATAACGTAAAAAATTTATGTGAAGTTTTGGTTTCCTACTGCGTAAGAAATTCCATTTAACGTAAAGTGTCAAGTCGGGCGAGTTTTCGAAATTGATTTTGATTTCAAATTTGTTTATTTTGCCGCACTTACGGAAGCAAAAACGCCGTGCTGTTAGCGTTATATCTATTATGTATAACTTTTGCAACATTCTATTTCGTTGTAATAGATCGTTAACTGTTTCGACAAAAAGGAGAGTAGGAATGCTGCGAAAATGTTCATAAATACAAATGCGATCGATTGGTGCAGGTGTTACACCATCGGTCTACCAGTCCGAATGTCACAAGTTGAAGTATCATTAAAAATTATCTTAATCCTAACCTTGACCCCTGGATAGTGATAGACGACAACAAGTAGAACTGCTTTTTATAGTAAAAATAGTTTTGCCTTATTGTAGACGTACAAAATTTTTGTTATTAAATTTACTTTGCAGAAGAGACTTTGCTGTTTAGAAAAATAAGCAAATCATTATAATTGAACACGCAAATTTGCAGTCCCTATCAACTTGTTGTAAAAGTTACCGCAAACATGGTCTATAAAACCAGTGAGATTGATAATAAAAAGGAAAAAAGTTGTCGATGCAAACCAATAATTGCAGTTGCGGTACAACCTACAAACTAACAGAGTTCGGTAAAGTACCTACACATGTATGTACGTACGTACATATGTACGGATGTGTGTATGTAATATGAAATATGTACATATGTACATATGTACATATTTCAGTAATTCATTCCACTGCTTTAACCCTTTAGCGACGGCCGGCTTACGGCTGGGAAAGTACCAGCGGACGGGGCAATTACTAGGGCGATTTGAGCTTTCGACATGGCTGCATAAAAACTGCAATAATTTTCATCACAAATGTGGTAATTACATCAATTATTATGCATAAGAAAGCTGAGAAATTTCTCCACAAGCTGATATTTTCTCTATGCAGATAGCTTGCAAATGCTTACCAGCAAAAATCTCAGATTGTTGAAGCAATGATTTTTTTATTTTCATGTTTCATTTTCCATTGCATTTTTCTAATTGTTAAAGGTAAATGACAATATTGTATAAATACTGGTTGCAAAGATTCATAGGTTCACAACAATTTGCAAAAGAAATTGGTCGTTGGAGAGCCTTGAAAGTGGAGTTATGAGCTCTGAAGCATTACGGGAGGGCCATGCGAAATTCTCAGCAACCAACCCAAAAGACCAGCAGAAAAGTGAGGCCTGACATGGTCGCCTAAGCTTCGCTATAACTTACATGCAAATTGGTATGAAACTGCAAATGAATATGCATCTGAAAGCTGAGATATTTTCCTACAGACTGAGATCTTTTCCTCCAAGTAGCTTGCAAGTCTTTACATTTCGAGATCTATTTATTCGCAGTTATGATTTTCTGCAGTCAGATTTATATGTATTTATTGAAACTATAGATATATGTACCAGTAACAATTTTGCATATAAACTCATTGCACAGATTCATGTGTGCTGCAAAAAAGATTAGCTGGTTGTGTACAAGAAAAATTGAGTGGGGAGCCTGTATTCACACATTTGGTGAAGCAACAAAAGACAGGAAGCAACATTTATTATAAGCAGAAACAACAAATCATGGACTGCTACATTGCAAAACAATATAAGAACTGAACTCTTTGATTAGGTGAGTGCTCTGAGGAGAGCAACAAACCACAAATACAACATACTAATGCACAACAAATACAATAGAATATGACATTTCAGCGAATGCAACGATGTACAAGCTAGCAATGCGAAGCAATGAAGCATTTGTAGAAACTAAACAAAATACAATTTGTAAATAAATCTAGTTAGCATGACAAGGATCAAAACATGACTCGCACAAAGATACTCCACAAGTGACTCCACTGCGCTTTCAGCTTGCTCTCGCTCCTCACCCATGTATACAGACAACTTGTGCACGTAGCGAGAGACAGCATCACAGAGTGCAAATAACTTTATTCCAAATCTAGATCTGTTAGATGGAATATACTGCCTGAAGCTGAGCCATCCTTTCCATATGCCAGCTTTCATCTATAGATATAAATTTACCAAACAGCAAAACAGAATATAACCGGTCGCATATCATGGCAAAAACATCTTCCAACTTGAACAATTTATTGCCAGCAGGCTGTTCAAAATAGTCAGCAAAAAGAAAACCTGTTTCTATTTTGTTGCTATTTTTAATTTTTATTAAAAATCAGCGTAGATAATAAAGGATTGTGGAGCAGTAAGACAACAGAGTAGGCTTTTCGAGAATATATATGCTTAGCTAAACCAATAACTCGCCAGATGTATTTACCATCAACAGGGTCCGAAGCATCGCAATGTTTTTGAAAGCCGTATTTATTCGTTTCGTTAATTATAACATTTATAATGGCCGATGTTATAAAAAGCTTTAAATGATAAAAAAACTTACCTGTTTAAAAATTCAAACTTACTCCTGCCAAGCTGTCAGCAAAACGTAATTATTTTGGTTTTAAGTCAGCTCCTCTTGGAAATCCGTAAAAACTCCCAGTTTCATCGCCGGCCGTTTCACTGTCACTTTCGCAATCCAATTCACTCTGTTGATCTTCTTTTTTAATTCCATCGTCTTCTCCACATTTTTCTGACTTAGTAACTTCTTCTTCACTTCCAAACCAGCCGATGTCTTCCTCTAAACAAACTTTTTAGCAGAGCTTGAACAATCGCGTGTGTACACGATGAATAACTTTCCAAAAAGGAAGATCTAATCTAATCTAATCTAAAATTTTCCCACTACACCCTTCTAGAAAGAAGGAAAGGCGTGGGAACTCTTTTATTACAAAAATTCTTTACTAAAAACCTCTCAGGTCTCGAGTTGTTCTCGGCCAAAAAGAATTAAAAAACACATTTGTCCGGATTGTTGGCACAAACAGACCTGCTTTCTGTCGAGTGTTGTGGTGCTTGATAGTATTTTTAAAATCAGGGACCGTAAAGTTCCTTTCCACTGCTTTTAAATAAAATGCACACCTAATATCTTTTCGCCGTTTAGCTAAACTCTCGATCCCTGTATTTGCTCTTATTTCTGTAAAACTGACTTGCCCCTTTAGTTTAAAAATAAACCTTAAAGCGGTGTTCTGTATTTTCTCAAATCTTTTGATATCTTTTTCCATAAACGGGTCCCATACCGTGCAACCGTACTCTAAAAGTGGCCTCACCAAAGAAAAATAAGCAATCTGTCGAGTTTTTGTGTCAGCATGCTTTAAAACTCTCCTTAGCATATGTAATGTTCTATTAGCTTTGCTTATTATTTTTACATAGTGAATTTCCCATTTCAGGTTATTTTGCAACTCAATGCCAAGATATGGATGTGAATCAACATTGTCTAAACGTTGATCACATAAAAAATAACTTGCTTTTGAATTTGACTCTCCAACTGAAAGAACAGCACATTTAGAAACATTAAAAGTCAATTGCCACTCATTAGAATACTTTTGGAGTACCCTAAGGTCTTGTTGCAATACCGCTTTGTTGACGCGGGAATTAAATAAAAAAGTATCGTCAGCAAACAGTCGGCATTCTGACACCATAAGGTCTGGCAAGTCGTTAACGTACATTAAAGATCAAATCTTTTACAATGTGTTTTGCTTGCACATGCGTATTAGTGATTATTTATAGCCTCAAACAAGTAGTATAAAGCCTACCAAATTTGATGGAACTATTAATTTTAATTTTTAACGATTTTTTTTAAAGAATAAAATATTTTAAAAAAGGCCTATCGTAGACTGAATTTTAATGTGATTTCACGGGGTTCGGCCTCTGAGACATTGCCCGTTTGACGGGCTTGCACGGGCTTCGTCCTTAAAGAGTTAACACATATAAGCGCATATACATGTAGCCTTATCTGGACAATATTCTATGGAAATTCTATTATTTCTAAAACGTTGAAATAAGAAAGGATCGCGCAATTTCGAGGGTCGTCTCTACTTTATGATCTATTAAAATTTATCTAAAGGTTGCTTGCAATTCATAAACAGACAGACTTTTTTTATTAGTTTAGTTTTGGTAGAATTTTCCAGAAATATTCAGATGACTTACATCTTTACATTGTTTCTATTTTTATGTACATAAATATATATATATTCTATATATAAATATATACATAAAGTTGATGCTGCACAAAGCTAGATGCTGCATCAATTTAGACATTTTATCTGAAGAGTGTGATACTTATTGTACCACATGAAACTATTAGTAATAAAATGTTTAACTGATAGAGTGAAGTTCCACTTATACATATTTTATATATATATAACTGTATGTATATATATATATATATATATAACTGTATATATATAACTGTATATATATAACTGTATATATAACTGTATATATATATATATATACATATATATATATATATATATATATATATATATATATATATACAGTCATACTTCGACTTACGAGCTTAATGCGTTCCGAGACTGAGCTCGTATGTCAATTTACTCGCATGTTGGGGCAATTCATTTATATATAGAACAATTAAATATATATTGATTGGTTTCCATACTCTAAAAAATGCAAATAAAACTCTCAAAACAAGATATTGTAACAGAAAGTACATGTTGGTTATTGTCCTAACTCACCACATGCTTTCAAAAAGCAACAAATAAAAAATAATGCAAGGAAATGTGATAAATTAAAATGTAAAATTAAATACATACAATAGCAGCTAACGCTAGCATTAGCCAGAGAGGGAGATATAAGTTATCCTTCATTACAACAGTTGACTTTGATAAGTTTGGATTTTATTAAAGTGTTAAAAGACAAACTTAGAAGCAATTCTAAAAGCACACTTTCATTTTCAACTTGACGTAATTAAAATTTCTTCGGCGTTCATCGCTTGAAGTTTCTCGCTGATGAGCTAATTTTTCTTTTTTTTCGCTTTCACGACTAGCCGGCCGTTTTAAGATGAACCTATCTAAGGACGTTTGCCTTTGTCGCCCTTTCAACATGTCGCGATTAGGACGAACACATGTGTCGTCACAAATGTTTAATGCATGACCACTAGCCAACTTGTCCGAATGTCTATTTTTATAGTTTTGATAGATAGCACCGGCCTTTTCAAATGACGTCGTTTCAGTTACGCTGTCACCGGCCAATTGTTTATCTTTTATCCAATGCCTGAGCGGTCTCTCCATCAGCGGTCGTGAAGATCGCTGCGCCGTTTAGAAACTATGGTTAATCTTTTTGCGAGCTAAATGCCCTGAATATAATCCTTCTGTTTGATAATTGTGGATGTATTTCTGTCCTATTGCTGAGCTAGCTCAATTACGCATACACATTTCGCATATTTTTCAATAATTTTCTGTTTAATATCAATTGTTATCATTTGCTTTTTTTTTGCATTATTTTTCATTTTACTGGCAAACTTTCGGTCTACGCACAATACTTCTAATTCACATAATTCTGCACTTAAAATCGGGCACAAAAACACGGTACAAAAGTATAACCTGAGCAGTTGAAAAATACAGCTTGATGCTGTTGTCATAAAACACCTCCAGCATACTTGGCAACTGACTCACGTGCTCGTATCTCAAACATGGCTCGTATGTTAGTGCTAAAACTTGCTTAAAAGCTGGCTTGTATCTCAAGTTTCTCGTACGTTGGAGCACTCGTAAGTTGAAGTATTACTGTATATGTGTGTAAATGCTCCCTTACTTCGGTTTGGTTGAGCACTCTGTGAGAGGTGCGGCACTATTAGCCTTTGTGCAAAGCTCATCACTTTTGTGATTTGAGCACTCTGGTGCCAGCACATTGACTTTCTTAAAGTCTGTGAGGCAACTTTGTTGTTTCATGGCAGGAAGTCAACTCTCATTGGTAATGGGATTTGTGTCCCTTGCCTAAGCTCTGAGCTGCACTGATGAGGCTTCAATAGCCGAAACAGTACTGTCTGTAGCATGAGTATATATATATATATATATATATATATATATATATATATATATATATATATATATATATATATATATATATATAACTGTATACATATACAGTCAAACATGGATAACTCGAACTTTACGGGACCGAGAAAAAGTGTTCGAATTATCAGAGCGTTCAAGTTATCAGAGCACTGTCACAAGTCTATGTATTTACTTATTTATTAGTAGATACATGAACATATACAAACTATAATATAAATCAAAAGCACAAATGGCTTGTTTCAAATTAAATGCTTCTAATGTAAAGTTTAAAACGTTTTTATCAAAAAGTATAAAGATTTTTCTATCACTTGAGATTGGTTTGTTGTTTGAGGTGATGTTATTGCCAGGACGTTTTTTAGATTGACATTGGCAAAACTTGATCGTTGTTGAAATGCTCAAAAGAAAAGACATCTTTTTCTTTTGAGCGTTTTACCCACGATCAATTTTGCCGATTTTTCTTGAAGTTTATGCAAAGATTACCTCACTTTACCTTGCTTCCGAAGGGCGATCGCTAAGCGGATGTTTGGTATAAATCAAATTTCACCAAACCTTTAGAAAAGTCGTTGACAAAAATATTTTGCCGATGGTGGTAATAACGACGCTTATGAATTACGAAAAGTTGAGGTTTACCTCTTTGGTTTGGAATAAAGTGATTTTCTAAAGCGATAACAACCGTTTCGGTAGCCGTTGGGAAACAAACAGTTTGAGTTAGCAGTGTTGAGTTCGAGTTATCTATGGCAATTTATCATTACGTGGGAACGGACCAAAGAAACCGTTCGAATTAACCATGTGTTCGAGCTTTCCGTGGGCGAGTTATCCATGTTTCACTGTATATATATATATATAACTGTATACATATATATAACTGTATATATATACATAATTATATACATGTATATATATAACTGTATATATATACATTTGTATATATATATATACATATTTATATATATGTACATATATGTATATTTGTATATACACACGTATGTACATGCATTATGTGTGTACGTACATACATACGTACATGATTGATCATATGTATGTACATAATTATGTAGGTACACGTGAATATGTGTGCACATATGTGCGCATGTATATACGCACATATGTACATACATATGTATATATTCATGTACTGTTTGTATGTAAGTAGCAAGAGCGAAAGATGCTATTAGATTGCATGGCTCAATGGAACTTACATTCACTACTCTATCCTGGACACATTTAGCTTATTTATTACTGCTTGATGAAACAATGTGACACCAAATATTAAAAATGATCAAGAACTATTTTTTAAGATCTGATTGATTTCAAAAATCTATTTGATTTTTTATCTGTTTAGTAATAATACCATAGTATATACCATAGTAATCATTTACCGTGATGTGCATTAATAACTGTATACTATACTTATTGCCTTTGAGATTATTTATAAAAAAATAAGCAGATATCAACTAAAAAAAAACAAAAGAATTACAAAAATGTTTTGTTGCTCAGTATTCAGATAAACTTGGTAAATTAATTATAAATTGAAGGATGCAAAGTTTGTGGATTATCAACATTTTAAAATAGCGATACAAGCCTACTTCCGGCAACAGACAGCAGTAGAGAGTAGGTCTAGATTCATTAACGATGTGTGCAGATGTGTACGTAAAAAAGTACAATTATTACTATCAGCGTGTTGTTTTCTTTGTATATATTTAATGGTTTTAGAGAATGATTTAAAAAATGAGGCTAAACCATAGTACAGAGTCGATCCCATTAAAGGTTAACAGTGATGGTTACAGGCAGTTTGGCCTTGTCTTTGAGAAGAAAACTCCTAAAATAATAAAAAACCGCTAGTATCTGTTATAAAATTCCTGAACTCGTATGCTTAGCTGTGTACACTTTCAATTGTGACTGAGCAGGGCCCACCATTTTCACTTTTAATATTTTATTAATATTTTATTTGATTGTTCTGCCTATAATGGAAATAATCAAACTAATAACAAAAATATTAAAAATAGTATTAGCAATAATAATAAAATTAGTAATAGTTATAAACACTACTAATAATTTTGTTTGTCTGATGATCCTAACCTATAGTTTGACCATTGTGTGAGCTAAGAGCTCAATTTACGGGAATGTTTCAATAAATAAAGCGTGTGACTCGAGTGAAGGAATAATGATACCTCCTACCAGGGAGAGCAATACCTTACAAGTGTTTGAAAGCATAAAGCTAACTGCGAGGAACACTACCATAGTTACTCAGTTACCATAGTTACTCAGGCTTGCTTTGCTAGCAAAGAGCGAAAAGAATAGATATGAACTTCATTATCACTGGTCAAGGTCATTTAAAGCAGATTATACCATGGGGCGGCTTAGCCGCCCAGCTGAGCCACCCCAACTTTTTAGTGATTTTTGGTGACTAAGTACTAAGAATTGCAGTCTAAGCTCATTCACTTGGAATTTCCAACAACTAATTAACTAGCTCATTCACTAGAACGCACCTAGGGCGAGTTCAGGCCCGTATTCCCTGGGGCGGCTGGCCGGCTGAGCCGTCCCAACTGTTTCGGAACTTTCCGCGGCTAAGTACAGTCAAACTCGGATAACTCGCCCTCGTATAAATGTAACATTTCATCTCAAACACAAGGTTAACTCAAACGGATTTGTTTGGTCCGTTCCCACGCAATGATAAATTGCTTCAGATAACTCGACCTCAACATCATTTATTCGAAAAGTTATTTGCCCAACGGCTATGGAGACGGTTTTTATCGCTGTAGAATATCCCTTTATTCGAAGCCATAGAGACAAACATCAACTTTTAGTAGTTCTTAGGCGTCATTATTATCATCATCAGTGGCAAAATATTCTTGTTAACGACCTTTATAAAGGTTTGCAAAATATCAAGTTTTACCAAACATCCGCTTGGCCATGTCCCATCGAAAGCGTGGAAACTTCTGGATGAACTTAAAATAAAATCGGCAAAATTGATCTTTGTAAAACGCTCAAAAGAAAAAGATGTCTTTTTTCTGAGCAATTTAATTGCGGTCAAGTTTTGCCTATTTTAATTTAAAAACGTTTCGTCAGTCACATCACTTAAAACAAAACAAATCTCAAAAAATAGAAAAATGTTGATCCTTTCCGATAAAATTTTGAAAACTTCACACAAGAGGCCCGGCTGAGGCCCTATGTAAGAAAAACCTGTTGGGGGCTTACACCGCCCCTCCCCCTCAACACCCCCAGGTGTTCATAACTAGTCACCTAACATTAGCCGCTCCAACATTGCAACCAGTGAATACAGGCCTGAGTTCAGCCGAGTTGCGCTCTAGCGATGAAGTGGAGAGGCTCACTAATCTAGTATTGGTTTTGCCTGCCACTAATGCAGTGAGTGAGAGATCCTTTTCTTTATTGAAGCAAATCAAAACATCGATGAGGAGCACTATGAGGCAGGCTCGTCTAAATAATCTTCTAATATTACACATATATAAAGATGTTGAAATGGATACAGAATCTGTTGTGAAAGATCTTTGCCATGGACACATTGACACAACAAGAGCTATTGCAATAAAGACCTAATACACATAGCTCTTGTTCTGTCAATATCCCTTTCAGAAATCTGTAAGGCCATGAGTTTTATATTGTTATATCTGTTGGGGGTTTACACTGCCCCCAAACCCCCAGGTGTTCATAACTAGTTGCCTAACATTTGCAGCCTTAACTTGCAACCAGGGAATACAGGCCTGGATTAGACCTCAAGACAAAAAACAAAAAATAGTAAAGTAAATTATTTGTATTGAGAGAAAAAGCTCTTTGCCTATAACAAAGCTCTTTGTCTATAACAAAGCTCTTTGCCTATAACAAAGCTCTTTGCCTATAACAAAGCTCTTTGCCTATAACAAAGCTCTTTGCCTATAACAAAGCTCTTTGCCTATAACAAAGCTCTTTGCCTATAACAAAGCTCTTTGTCTATAACAAAGCTCTTTGCCTATAACAAAGCTCTTTGCCTATAACAAAGCTCTTTGCCTATAACAAAGCTCTTTGTCTATAACAAAGCTCTTTGCCTATAACAAAGTTCTTTGCCTATAACAAAGCTCTTTGTCTATAACAAAGCTCTTTGTCTATAACAAAGCTCTTTGCCTATAACAAAGCTCTTTGCCTATAACAAAGCTCTTTGCCTATAACAAAGCTCATTGCCTATAACAAAGCTCTTTGTCTATAACAAAGCTCTTTGTCTATAACAAAGCTCTTTGTCTATAACGAAGCTCTTTGCCTATAACAAAGCTCTTTGCCTATAACAAAGCTCTTTGCCTATAACAAAGCTCATTGCCTATATAGTGGAGCAGCAGCCTACCATAAAGTGCTAAAAAAAAGTGATTTATTTTATATTAGGATGGACAATATGCTGAAATAATGTTTTAGACCAGAATTTTATGCTGATTCTGAATATCTAGTTTCTACACTTCTAAACTAGCCACCAGATTAATGATAATGTATTACGTGATACAATAAATTAATAATATAATTTTTATAATTTACAAGTTCGACCAGTACAGAGCGGGACTGTGATACATCAAACTAGATCCAAATTTGTAGCTGATTTCAAATATCATATAATGAGATTTCAAAAACGCATGGATTTGAATTTATATTACATAATATTATTATGTAAGTTATATGCATAACTTGAAGTATGTATTAAATATAATTGTGAATACCACTCAATTCCATGTGTTTTTGGACCAAAATTTGGAGCTTGTTCCGAGGATATAAATGACAATTCTCTCAACTGGCCACAACATTTTCATAATGTATTATGTAATACATGAATTTAATGATATAATTTCAAATTTCGCCAGTTTATCATTTGGGGAAAGCAAAGAGATTGCAATACATCAATCAAGATCAGAATTTGTAGCATATTTCATATTTAATATTTATATCTTTCCAAGTTGCATAGAGTTTAACATATACACAATATTATATAACCATTTATTTCGATGAACATCCTGTCTTACATCGACAAAACATGTCTTTCATCACACCAGAAGGCGATGGGTCTGTGTCATCCATGTGATTTTGAGATTTCCATTATACAAAGTCCAGCCATGATTAGTGGGTAGGGGTGGATCAATTGTTGGCTGCACAGCTCTACACCATATGGCTGCTTGGTAACCAGCTCTCATTACATGCAGCCTCAATTCATCTTGGGTTGGAGGAAGGTTAGCTTGGGAAATCCTTGAGGAGTGCAATAAACCAAATATCTTGCTTCATTGACCTTTTCAGCCGTGTCAATATTATAAAGTCTGCATATGAGTTTCTCTATAGAGTGCTGAGTATCATCATCTACCTCAAACTCTAAGCCCAAAGATATACGTTAATACGTTGATGAACTCAGGGTTCTGATTGAGCAAATTCAGAAAGGATTTCTTTCCCTTTGAATGAAATGCGCTGATACTATCACAACCGCTGAGTGCATGTAGACCCAGAAGTGCCTGGCAGTAGGGCGGTGTTAGAATACCTGATACATTTCCAGTGTGTATGCATCGCATTCGTTCTTTCTTCCCACAAAAGTAGTACAATTGATCTGATGGAAGCTCATGTACCAAAGATATACAAATCATAAACACATCTGTATCTTGACACTTTATCATCACCGTACAGTTCGATCCTTTGTCTTCCATGATGGACATTATATGTGCTATCATTCTTGTGTCAGCTTTCTCATGATCTGATGCTAGACTCACTATATTTTTGTTACTGGTTTTCCCATCCATTTGAAAACTGATCTTGTTGCACTTGGAAGAAAATGCTATGTATACATCAAGATCCTGTTTGATCTGTGCACTGCTCCACTCCTTACTCAAGAATGGCATAAAGTATTTCCGGTACGTTTCATTGTATGGATCTGATTCTCTGAAAGCATCAATATAAAAAGCAATGAAAAACTCTCACCAATGACCACAAAAAGCCCAGAGTAATCAGTCTATTTGGCAAAGTAATGTGCCATTGCTAGATAGCTCTATTTTAAGATAATATAAGATATACAGTATATGTTCAAGTTAGATTGATTGCAGACAAACAAAATGGCTTACCTTTGTACGGCTGGCTGTGTTGTCCTAGTGTCTTGGCGGGTAAATTCTCTGAAACATACTTTGTGGTATCTCGCTTCCATAGCTACCAAGTCAGGGTCCTGACCAATTAAATCCAATACCTTTTGTCCATCTGGCCGTCTTCTGGCGGAGTCAATCAGCAATCCTATAAAAAAGTGAATGCCAAAAATTAATGTCGATTAGTTACTTTGGAAGTAATAGAAGGCTGAGTAGGTCGTCATAATTATGCAGCTTATTTGTAACAAGACTTGATTCATCACCTGCTGTCAAGGTTTGTGCTTTGACTAGTGTATCTCTTACAGTTTTCTTTCCCGACTTCTTCAACCATTTATCTTCTGACATATGATGTACAACTGAGGTAAAAGAGGACCAGTTCCTCTAACAGTGCCAAATGACCTTGTTCTTTTTGTGGTTGTCTAGAATAAACCCATGACACAAATAATCAGTCATTGTAACAGTGCATGACTATAACATGGACGGAAGTAACCAACATACCTGCCAACTCTCACGCATTGGGCGTGAGACTCACGCAATCACCCCAAAGAAAAAATGAAAATACGTGAGATTTTTGCCCCAATTTCCACAATTTTACACATACTATCATTGATACATCAATTGCCCCAAAACCAAATCTCACGCATTGCCCCACTCTTGGGTTGGCAGGCCTGGTCACCAAACACCATGTGGACTTTCAAATAAGTTAACACAAATGGGGCACAAATGACATTGCTTTGCTCTTACTAAACTTGTAAAACAATATGAATATAGAGACTTATTAATGATAAATATATAATTTATGTGTATCACAAACTCACAACGGCAATAAAAACAATGAGGAGCAACATTATTCAGTGCCCAGTGGTGAAATGGATTTGTTAAATACGTGCACTCACCAAGAAATCCACAAGGGAAAAGCCTCGTCTGCTCTTTGTCCTATATATATATATCGCTGTAGTCGTCTACATGGCCGACTCCTATAGGTCCACGAACTTGTGGCGTGACCTCTCAATGCCGGGCTGGCATACGTAACCTAAGGTCCTGCAATACGAATGGGCACGAGGCAGACACACGCATATACAACATGCCCTTTCTTTTCAAGTTGGTTAGACAGGCGCAATGCCGTACACAACCAACCAGCACAAAAACCTGAACACATTTAAGGAAGATGCGTTGCAGATAAAAGGAACGTACCTTTGATTTGCGCATGTTCCATTGAGAGGTATCGGAACCCTTCCTTACACATACACCGGTTTTCCTGGTTCAGGAATCTTCACCGAGGTTATCGGCGCCTATAGGGTCTTCATTGGTGACCTCACAGAAACTCATCATTACCTAAAACCCGGTACTCACAGTTCAGGAGTTATCCTCCGGTCTCAGCGACATCCATGGACACCGTCCCTTCACCATCGCCATCCATGTCAGACTCTTTCTCACTGGAGTCTCGATTACCTACAAACTCAGCCTCGCCGAAGCTTGGCTCCATAGACAGTGCCTCTGTAGGCAAAGCCTCCGTACTCTCACTAATGTGAGAGTCCCTGTGAACTGGCGTTTCGACCAGTTCACCCTCACTGGCAGTCACAGGCATCTCCTGTTTCTTTTGCTCAGTGTCCTCTGCAGCCTCAACCTCACCGGCCCAGGATCTCTGCGATCTGATACTCGGTTCATCGGTCTCATTGGCCCCACCGACCTTGTCACCAGCGCCAACCTTGTCAACCACTGTGCTACCCGGTGCATCTTGGCTTTTGCCCGTGTTGCCACTTGCAAATGCCTCGTTGCCCTTAGCACCTCCACCACTCTTACCAACCCTGGCAGCGGTACCTGAAACCTTCTGGGTAAGCTTTTTCAAGCTATCCAGAGCCTCGGACATCTGGCGATCAGCATCAAGCTGGCGAACCAGGTCGTCCTCCTCCTCTTGAAGCTGGGCAAGAGTCCTTTGGTAGGCAGCTAGGGCCTCCTTCCTCCTTCTGGTGATGTCAGCTTTCCTGGCAACAACCTCGTCCTGTGACAAAAAGTCAAACTGAATATCAGCCAAAAATGACTGGACCTTATCGACCACCGGTCGCCTAACTACCTTACCACCTGCTGCGGCCGCGTAGCTAATGCTGCGGGTGGGCATCTTAGGCTTGGGAGCCATATCCTCAGAGCTGGTACTAGCTCTACTCTCCTCCGGAAGCTTCCTTCCTTTCCTGGTGAAAGAGGCTCCTCCAGCCGTGCACTTAGTCATCAGGTGCCCGACTTCCCCACAGTAGCTGCACACTGACTCCTTGCACTCCTTTGCCCAATGGCCCTTTTCTCCACACTTCCTGCAATAGTTGCTAGGGCAATCTATTGCATAGTGGTCCCTTTTACATCCGCAGAACCAACAGAACAGCTTGCCCTCTTTGCCGCAGATCTGTCTGGCCTTCCCTTTAGGCTTTTGTGTGGCCTCCTTACCAGCTTGGCCGGTAGTCTTAGCGGGGTGTCTGTCCGCTCCTTTCCTGTCGCCAGGCCGATCCCCGTCTCCGGGTCCTCCTCCACCAGAGGCAACAGACATCAGTCTATGTATGTAATTGGGTAAAGTATCTGAAACCATAATGTACAGGTTGAGTGTTAATAAACGTAGTCGGGATTACGACTGCATCTCACTCGTCTACCACTTCTCGTAACCACAACACCATCACTCACATTCTGGCTGGTTGAGCCAGCTGTAGTGTCATCCTCCCACATATCAGGGGGGGATGTCACATTCATACTTTGTCCTACTGACTCCTTAACTAAAGTTGGTAGGTCTTCCAAATCATCACTTTCCATACTCTCCCCTTCAGGGTGGAGTACAAAGAGGTGTTTTCTATTTCTACGGATCTCACTTTGTCCGACCCGCACCCAATAACTCTCTGGAGAGTTATCCTCTCTCAGTACAACACCTCTCGACCCTGAGTCTGTAGGTGCCCTAACAAAAACCGTCTGACCTGGGCTACAGTTTACAAAGAAACTCTATATTTCTTGTCCCATTTACGTTTTAAATTCTTCATGCGAGAATTCTCCAATTCCTCAAACTGACTATAATCAATGTCACTTTCATATGGTATGCCCAATTTAGACCTTACTGCCCTGCCAAACATAAGTTCACTAGGTGTGAACCCCGATGGTAATGGGGTAGTACGATAAGCCATTAATGCTGCATATTTGTCAGTAGTTTTTTTCCATAAAGACTTAACAATTTTTACAGCGCTTTCTGCCATACCATTAGAACAAGGGTATCTAGGACTGCTAGTAATTAAACTAAACCCTTGATCCTCGGCGAACCCCCTAAATTCGTTGCTATCAAAGCACCTTCCGTTATCTGATCTAACTATGTTAGGTATGCCAAACCGAGAAAATAATTCTCTCATAACAGTAATTATTGCTCCGGGTGTTTGTGAGGCCACGGGTAACGCCTCTATCCACTTGGAGTAATAGTCAACTGCCACCATAAACACACTGTTCCCTAGAACAAACAAATCTGAACCGATAACCTCCCATGGTCTAGAAGGCAACGTTGACTCATGCATAGGCTGATGTTTTATTTGCGAATGCATAATACAAACATTACATTTACTTATGAAGTCTTCAATATCACCTGAACAACCCGGCCACCAAAAATGGCGTTGGGCTCTCCTACGACATTTAGTGACGCCTTGGTGTCCCTCATGGCACAATTCTAGGTATTGAGGTCTTAAAGATTTAGGTATATATATCCTAGAATTATACAACAACATGCCTCCGTATGCACATAAGCTATTTCTGGCTGTATATAGCTTAGACATTTCACCTTGTAAACAGTCATGTTTATCTGGCCATCCGTTTATCAAATATTCCATACACAGACTACCACACTCGTCATTAGCCATGGCGCTGACCACGGCCTCCTCCCTCACATCTGTATGTGTGCTGGAAGAGACTATGTTGTGCACATAAGCTTCTATCGAGTCACTCTTAGACTTCATCTCACTATATGTATTGCTGTTAGGACGACTCAAAGAATCAGCTAAATACATATCCTTACCTGCTGTATGAAAAATATTGTAATCATACCGCATTAACCTTAACTTAAAACGTTGTACTCTCGCTGGCAAGCAGGAGAGATCTTTTTCACCTAGAATCGAGATCAAAGGTTTGTGATCTGACTCTATTTCAAATTTCCGTCCTACTAAGTAGTAGTCAAACTTTTCACAAGCCCATGTAATTGCTAAGGCTTCTTTTTCAACCATAGCATATCGAGTTTCCGTTTCTGACATTTTCCGTGATGCATACTCAACTGGTTGCCATTTATTTTCGCCAGCTAGTTGCAGTAAAACGGCTCCAAGAGCATTTTTACTGGCATCCGCAGATACCCGATGTTTAGCTCTTAGATCAAACGTACATAAAACTGGTTTTTTAGACATTTCTTTTTTTACGTCTTCAAAAGCCTGTTGTTGGTCAGGCCCCCAATACCATTCAGACTTAGAGCCTGAAACTTTATAAATAGGAGTACAAAGTTCAGCTAGTTTTCTGCTAAACTTCATTAGGTAATTAACCATACCGGTAAAACGCCTCGCTTCGGTTTTGTTTGAAGGAGGTAACATGTTAACTATAGCTTCTATCTTACCAGGATCTGGCTTGATAGTACTGCCACTAACTAGATGTCCGAGAAATTTTACTTCCGTTAAACCAAATTCACATTTTTCCTTTCTCAAGGTCATCCCTGAGCTTTCTATTCTTTCTAAAACTTTGTGAAGTCTCGCCCAATGTTGTGATGGGTCTGAACCATACACTAAAATGTCATCCATTAAACAGATAACGCCTTTCAAACCATCCAATATTTTTTCCATTGCTCTTTGAAAGTATTCTGGAGCTGAGGAAATTCCAAAGGGCATTCGCCTAAAGCAAAATCGTCCCCACGGTGTTACAAACGTGGTCAGTAATTTACTTTTAGGGTCCAATTTCACCTGCCAAAAACCAGAGTTGGCATCAAGTTTAGAAAACATAGTGCCTTTAGACAGTTTGCATAACATATCTGAGATCTTAGGTAAAGGGTAAATTTCCCTTTCAACTCCTTTATTTAAATTGGTTAAATCCACACACATTCTGATTTTACCGCCAGATTTCGGAGCTATTGTTAGACCCGAACACCAATCCGTAGGTATTTCTACTTTTTCTATAACCTTATCAGTGAGCATTTTATCAAGCTCTTTCTTAGCCTGAGATCTTAACCCAGCTGCAATTGATCTTGGGGAATACAACCTGACGGGTTCCGCCTCACCCCTCAAGGTGATGGAAAACATACCAGGCATAGTACCCAAGCCTTCAAACACTTTAGGAAATTTCTGAATAGGATCAAAATTATCCGTACACATACCATTAATGACGGCGAGTAAATTAAGATTTTTAAGTTCTGTCATTCCTAAAAGGTTGCATCTAGAACCTTTCAACACATATACAGGAGCATCAGTAGTACGATACGAGCTTTCTATATTTACTCTACTGAATCCAAGAACTTTTAGGCTTGAGCCATCAGCACCACTAAGGTGTCGATCTGGCTCTTTCAAATTCAAACCGAGTTTACTTGATGTCTTAACAGTTAAAGTAGAAACATCAGCACCTGTATCAAATGTGAAATCAACTTCACTACCGTTTACCTTCAAGGTCCTAACTATTTTATTATCTAGTCATTTAGGACCTGCAGATGAAAACCTTACACTTCTACTTGGGGAGTAAAGACGTGTACTATCTCTATCCCTATTATTAGGGCTTTTGCCCCTACTCCGATCACTTTCCCTGCTACTACTTCTGTTGTAGCGGTGTCTATATTCACTTTTCCGAGTAATATCGGCGCCATCTTTCTTACAGTCAATACTAGTATGACCTTTCCTATTGCATACAAAACATCTAGCTGCAGGGCAACTACGTAGCCTATGATCTCCACTTCCGCAGTTGTAACATTCATCATCACTCTTAGGTGACTGTCCATCTTTAGACTTAACACGCCAGTTGCGGTTATACCTATCAACGCTAGAGTCTCTTGAAGACCTGCTAGAGTCTCTATACCTGCTCCTACGATTATATCTAGGAGATTCGTAACCGGAATTTCTACTCCATTTTCTAGAGTATTTATTCTTGGACCTTTCATCGTAATGGCTTTTACGTTGCCTTTGTGAAATTCTGTTAATTTCACCATTTTCACAAGCACTTGAATCAGAACTTGAATAACGACTGGCTCCTCTTACTTTATATTTATTTCTAGGAGCTTTTGTCAAAATTTCCGAAACACTAAGTTCGCTAGTTTTACATCTAGCGTCTTCCAATATGGCGTCAGATTCTCGCGCGAGTTTTCTGGCCCT
Organism: Watersipora subatra; assembly: GCF_963576615.1. Taxonomy (NCBI): domain Eukaryota; kingdom Metazoa; phylum Bryozoa; class Gymnolaemata; order Cheilostomatida; family Watersiporidae; genus Watersipora; species Watersipora subatra. Next base: position 29,310,720 of record NC_088711.1, read on the forward strand.
CAAAGTATCCGTTAGAATTTTCCAATTCAACTCCGTTTGTTGCATTAGTTGCCTACGTAAAGAACCTTCTCGCAAGCCATTAACAGCTATTGCAAGAGCAAATTCTTTCCTTACATCATCATTACCACCAAAATTAACATTTCTACTGAGTTTTTCAACTCGTAGTAAATAATCACTTTCCTTTTCACAAGCCGTTTGTGAAATAGTAACAAATTTCATCGTTTTAACGTAAACCGTTTCATCAGTACCATAAATAGTAACTAAATGAGCCATTGCCTCATCGTAGGTAGAGTTTTCACCAAACATATTAAAACCAACAGAGCTTAGAGCATCTCTACCATCACTACCTATTGCGTGTAATAACGCAAGAAGTTTCGTACGGCCACTATATTTATAGTTGCCGTCTTGATCTTTACCCAATCTCATGCTAACCATTTCTCCGACAATTTTAAAACTGTCAAACCATCTTTTCCAAGAACCGTGAACGTCACCACTATCCAATTTTAACGAAGGAAACTCATTAAAATTAAACGCCATAATTGACGCGTAACACGACACGAACACTACACCAGTGTTAAAAGCACCACCAAGTTTATCACCACTAACTAAGCACCACTGCACCGTAAACACAATATTTCACTAAACACCACAACACGGTAAACACAGAAACCACACACGAAACACTTACCACGAGGTATAGAACCTGTAAAACACTGAACACAATGATCACAACACAAATCACTTTTAACAACCACGCATCGGCGATCCTGCCGACTGCGCCATGTTAAATACGTGCACTCACCAAGAAATCCACAAGGGAAAAGCCTCGTCTGCTCTTTGTCCTATATATATATATATCGCTGTAGTCGTCTACATGGCCGACTCCTATAGGTCCACGAACTTGTGGCGTGACCTCTCAATGCCGGGCTGGCATACGTAACCTAAGGTCCTGCAATACGAATGGGCACGAGGCAGACACACGCATATACAACAGGATTGACACCACAGTACCCACCTCTTCAGAGCTGACAGTATCCTCTGCTGATTTTCTCTTCGTATGTCTGGCCTCAGCTCTTTCCAAGAGTAACTTATTGCAGTATTTTTTGTGGCATGCATAGTGACAGACAAGGTTTGCGTGTGAGTCATGTTCAAGAATGTTAGCTGCAATTACTATGTTAAATTCATCATCCAACTCGGTTCACTTCTGTGTGTAACCCTGAGCAGTTTTTCACTGCTGTGCTGTGACTCTAACCAAGGTTTCCCCACAATTTTTCCAAACAATGGAAGACACACTCCTTATCCTCTATGTTTTTTTAACTCTTAAATGTGAAAACTTGACTCGTAGCAGTAATTTCAAACAGAAAAATACCGATTTTCCGAAATTTTAGGAGTTGTCCTCCCTCAAAATAAAATCGTCCTAGAACTTCTAAATGTGACCAGTTATAGGTGTAGAAACTATATCATTGAACTCAGCATAAAATTCTAGCCAAGAATCTGATCTTACTGTATTCTCCATATTTATATAAATAAGAGTGAAAGATAGCTCTGGGCTGCTTCTCCACTAATAACAAAGCTCTTTGCCTATAACAAAGCTCTTTGCCTATAACAAAGCTCATTGCCTATAACAAAGTTCTTTGCCTATAACAAAGTTCTTTGCCTATAACAAAGCTCTTTGCCTATAAAAAAAGTTCTTTGCCTATAACAAAGCTCTTTGTCTATAACAAAGCTTTTTGTCTATAACAAAGCTCTTTGCCTATAACAAAGCTCTTTGCCTATAACAAAGCTCTTTGTCTATAACAAAGCTCTTTGCCTATAACAAAGCTCTTTGTCTATAACAAAGCTCTTTGTCTATAACAAAGCTCTTTGCCTATAACAAAGCTCTTTGCCTATAACAAAGCTCTTTGTCTATAACAAAGCTCTTTGCCTATAACAAAGCTCTTTGTCTATAACAAAGCTCTTTGCCTATAACAAAGCTCTTTGCCTATAACAAAGCTTTTTGCCTATAACAAAGCTCTTTGCCTATAACAAAGCTCTTTGCCTATAACAAAGCTCTTTGCCTATAACAAAGCTCTTTGCCTATAACAAAGCTCTTTGTCTATAACAAAGCTCTTTGCCTATAACAAAGCTCTTTGCCTGTAACAAAGCTCTTTGCCTATAACAAAGCTCTTTGCCTGTAACAAAGCTCTTTGCCTATAACAAAGCTCTTTGCCTATAACAAAGCTCTTTGTCTATAACAAAGCTCTTTGCCTATAACAAAGCTCTTTGCCTGTAACAAAGCTCTTTGCCTATAACAAAGCTCTTTGCCTGTAACAAAGCTCTTTGCCTATAACAAAGCTCTTTGCCTATAACAAAGCTCTTTGCCTATAACAAAGCTCTTTGCCTATAACAAAGCTCTTTGCCTATAACAAAGTTCTTTGCCTATAACAAAGCTCTTTGCCTATAACAAAGCTCTTTGCCTGTAACAAAGCTCTTTGCCTATAACAAAGCTCTTTGCCTGTAACAAAGCTCTTTGCCTGTAACAAAGCTCTTTGCCTATAACAAAGCTCTTTGCCTATAACAAAGTTCTTTGCCTATAACAAAGCTCTTTGCCTGTAACAAAGCTCTTTGCCTATAACAAAGCTCTTTGCCTATAACAAAGCTCTTTGCCTATAACAAAGCTCTTTGCCTATAACAAAGCTCTTTGCCTATAACAAAGCTCTTTGCCTATAACAAAGTTCTTTGCCTATAACAAAGCTCTTTGCCTATAACAAAGCTCTTTGCCTATAACAAAGCTCTTTGTCTATAACAAAGCTCTTTGCCTATAACAAAGCTCTTTGCCTATAACAAAGCTCTTTGCCTATAACAAAGCTCTTTGCCTGTAACAAAGCTCTTTGCCTGTAACAAAGCTCTTTGCCTATAACAAAGCTCTTTGCCTATAACAAAGCTCTTTGCCTATAACAAAGCTCTTTGCCTGTAACAAAGCTCTTTGTCTATAACAAAGCTCTTTGCCTATAACAAAGCTCTTTGTCTATAACAAAGCTCTTTGTCTATAACAAAGCTCTTTGCCTATAACAAAGCTCTTTGCCTATAACAAAGCTCTTTGCCTATAACAAAGCTCTTTGCCTATAACAAAGCTCTTTGCCTATAACAAAGCTCTTTGCCTATAACAAAGCTCTTTGCCTATAACAAAGCTCTTTGCCTGTAACAAAGCTCTTTGCCTATAACAAAGCTCTTTGCCTATAACAAAGCTCTTTGCCTATAACAAAGCTCTTTGCCTATAACAAAGCTCTTTGCCTATAACAAAGCTCTTTGCCTATAACAAAGCTCTTTGCCTATAACAAAGCTCTTTGCCTATAACAAAGCTCTTTGCCTATAACAAAGCTCTTTGCCTATAACAAAGCTCTTTGCCTATAACAAAGCTCTTTGCCTATAACAAAGTTCTTTGCCTATAACAAAGCTCTTTGCCTATAACAAAGCTCTTTGCCTATAACAAAGCTCTTTGCCTATAACAAAGCTCTTTGTCTATAACAAAGCTCTTTGTCTATAACAAAGCTCTTTGCCTATAACAAAGTTCTTTGCCTATAACAAAGCTCTTTGCCTATAACAAAGCTCTTTGCCTATAACAAAGCTCTTTGCCTATAACAGCGCTTTTTGCCTATAACAAAGCTCTTTGCCTATAACAAAGCTCTTTGCCTATAACAAAGCTCTTTGCCTATAACAAAGCTCTTTGCCTATAACAAAGCTCTTTGCCTATAACAAAGCTCTTTGCCTATAACAAAGCTCTTTGCCTATAACAAAGTTCTTTGCCTATAACAAAGCTCTTTGCCTATAACAAAGCTCTTTGCCTATAACAAAGCTCTTTGCCTATAACAAAGCTCTTTGCCTATAACAAAGCTCTTTGCCTATAACAAAGCTCTTTGCCTATAACAAAGTTTTTTGCCTATAACAAAGCTCTTTGCCTATAACAAAGCTCTTTGCCTATAACAAAGCTCTTTGCCTATAACAAAGCTCTTTGCCTGTAACAAAGCTCTTTGCCTATAACAAAGTTCTTTGCCTATAAAAAAGCTCTTTGCCTATAACAAAGCTCTTTGCCTATAACAAAGCTCTTTGCCTATAACAAAGCTCTTTGCCTATAACAAAGCTCTTTGCCTATAACAAAGCTCTTTGCCTATAACAAAGCTCTTTGCCTATAACAAAGCTCTTTGCCTATAACAAAGCTCTTTGCCTATAACAAAGCTCTTTGCCTATAACAAAGCTCTTTGCCTGTAACAAAGCTGTTTGCCTGTAACAAAGCTCTTTGCCTATAACAAAGCTCTTTGCCTATAACAAAGCTCTTTGCCTATAACAAAGCTCTTTGCCTGTAACAAAGCTCTTTGCCTATAACAAAGCTCTTTGCCTATAACAAAGCTCTTTGCCTATAACAAAGCTCTTTGCCTGTAACAAAGCTCTTTGCCTGTAACAAAGCTCTTTGCCTATAACAAAGCTCTTTGCCTATAACAAAGCTCTTTGCCTATAACAAAGCTCTTTGCCTATAACAAAGTTCTTTGCCTATAACAAAGCTGTTTGCCTGTAACAAAGCTCTTTGCCTATAACAAAGTTCTTTGCCTATAATAAAGCTCTTTGCCTATAACAAAGCTCTTTGCCTATAACAAAGCTCTTTGCCTATAACAAAGCTCTTTGCCTATAACAAAGCTCTTTGCCTATAACAAAGCTCTTTGCCTATAACAAAGCTCTTTGCCTATAACAAAGCTCTTTGCCTATAACAAAGCTCTTTGCCTATAACAAAGCTCTTTGCCTATAACAAAGCTCTTTGCCTGTAACAAAGCTGTTTGCCTGTAACAAAGCTCTTTGCCTATAACAAAGCTCTTTGCCTATAACAAAGCTCTTTGCCTATAACAAAGCTGTTTGCCTGTAACAAAGCTCTTTGCCTATAACAAAGCTCTTTGCCTATAACAAAGCTCTTTGCCTATAACAAAGCTCTTTGCCTGTAACAAAGCTCTTTGCCTGTAACAAAGCTCTTTGCCTATAACAAAGCTCTTTGCCTATAACAAAGCTGTTTGCCTGTAACAAAGCTCTTTGCCTATAACAAAGCTCTTTGCCTATAACAAAGCTTTTTGCCTATAACAAAGCTCTTTGCCTATAACAAAGCTCTTTGTCTATAACAAAGCTCTTTGCCTATAACAAAGCTCTTTGCCTATAACAAAGCTCTTTGCCTGTAACAAAGCTGTTTGCCTGTAACAAAGCTCTTTGCCTATAACAAAGCTCTTTGCCTATAACAAAGCTCTTTGCCTATAACAAAGCTGTTTGCCTATAACAAAGCTCTTTGCCTGTAACAAAGCTCTTTGCCTATAACAAAGCTCTTTGCCTATAACAAAGCTCTTTGTCTATAACAAAGCTCTTTGCCTATAACAAAGTTTTTTGCCTATAACAAAGCTGTTTGCCTATAACAAAGCTCTTTGCCTGTAACAAAGCTCTTTGCCTATAACAAAGCTCTTTGTCTATAACAAAGCTCTTTGCCTGTAACAAAGCTCTTTGCCTATAACAAAGCTCTTTGTCTATAACAAAGCTCTTTGTCTATAACATAGCTTTTTGCCTATAACAAAGCTCTTTGCCTGTAACAAAGCTCTTTGTCTATAACAAAGCTCTTTGCCTATAACAAAGCTCTTTGCCTATAACAAAGCTCTTTGCCTATAACAAAGCTCTTTGTCTATAACAAAGCTCTTTGCCTATAACAAAGCTCTTTGCCTATAACAAAGCTCTTTGCCTGTAACAAAGCTCTTTGCCTATAACAAAGCTCTTTGCCTGTAACAAAGTTCTTTGTCTATAACAAAGCTCTTTGCCTATAACAAAGCTCTTTGTCTATAACAAAGCTCTTTGCCTATAACAAAGCTCTTTGTCTATAACAAAGCTCTTTGCCTATAACAGAGTTCTTCGCCTATAACAAAGCTCTTTGCCTATAACAAAGCTCTTTGCCTATAACAAAGCTCTTTGCCTATAACAAAGCTCTTTGCCTATAACAAAGTTCTTTGCCTGTAACAAAGCTCTTTGCCTATAACAAAGCTCTTTGCCTATAACAAAGCTCTTTGCCTATAACAAAGCTCTTTGCCTATAACAAAGCTCTTTGCCTATAACAAAGCTTTTTGCCTATAACAAAGCTCTTTGCCTTTAACAAAGCTCTTTGCCTATAACAAAGCTCTTTGCCTATAACAAAGCTCTTTGCCTATAACAAAGCTCTTTGTCTATAACAAAGCTCTTTGCCTATAACAAAGCTCTTTGCCTATAACAAAGCTCTTTGTCTATAACAAAGCTCTTTGCCTATAACAAAGCTCTTTGCCTATAACAAAGCTCTTTGCCTATAACAAAGCTCTTTGCCTATAACAAAGCTCTTTGCCTATAACAAAGCTCTTTGCCTATAACAAAGCTCTTTGTCTATAACAAAGCTCTTTGCCTATAACAAAGCTCTTTGCCTATAACAAAGCTCTTTGCCTATAATGTGAATTTGTGAATTGACAAGGTGTTAGTGTCTGGTATAAGGTGTAGTTATTTTTTGAGACAGTAGGAATTTAATGAATGGTCAGGCAGATTAGAGATACAATTTAAATAAATACTTTAAACAGCAAAAATCTAAAAATACCTTTAGCTCTTCAACATTACGGGCATTTAGGGGCTGGTCGTAACTGTCCATATCAGGTAGTATAATTCTAAAACATAATTTCTGAAAGCATTCTAATTTTTCTTTATCAGTTTTCGATACCAAAGGGATACCAGCTCGAAGCGTAAGACAAGATGGACAATATACAATTCTGGTAAAAAGTGATAGGCCTTTTTGTTGTGCGCCTAACATTTTGAGCTAAATTACAGTGTGGGTATTAGAGCATTTGCCTCAGCATTAGAGGATGGCTCTAACCAACTTCAGGAGTTATCCAAAACTTTGATGTAGCCACGATTCACCATAGCCACACTTACTTTATGTAATGATTTGAGGACCTGATAAATAGTGTGATAGCATCATGGTATACAGTATAGCATCATGGTATGCGGTATAGCATCATGGTATACAGATTAGCATCATAGTATACAGTATAGCATCATGGTATACACTTGAACAGCCCCCACAACTATACAGTATAGCATCATGGTATGCGGTATAGCATCATGGTATACAGATTAGCATCATAGTATACACTATACAGTATAGCATCATGGTATACAGTATAGCATCATGGTATGCAGTATAGCATCATGGTATACATATTAGCATCATGGTATACAGTATAGCATCATGGTATGCAGTATAGCATCATGGTATACATATTAGCATCATGGTATACAGTATAGCATCATAGTATACAGTATAGCATCATGGTATCCATATTAACATCATGGTATACAGTATAGCATCATAGTATACAGTATAGCATCATGGTATACAGTATAGCATCATGGTATACAGTATAGCATCATGGTATGTGGTATAGCATCATGGTATACAGTATAGCATCATGGTATACAGTATAGCATCATGGTAGACAGTATAGCATCATGGTATACAGTATAGCATCATGCTATACAGTATAGCATCATGCTATACAGTATGCCATTTTAGTTAATTGAAGGTCATAATTTTTGGTCTACTTGCGATTCAGTTTTGATTTCTGTTTTTACTCATGTTAAAGTGCTTTTGATTTCTTATGAAAGTTTTAGTCTGTGAGAAATTAGAGCAATATTGTGTGCGTCTGTGGAAACTGATGTCAAACAATTTCTTTTATTAAAATTCGTGAAGAGATTTGTTATTTTACTCTGAAAACAACTTATCGAGTACGTTCATCGCACAGGTTGAGTTAAAAATGCATTCCTTTCAGCCAGTCATCAGTGAGACATATCGACTTGAACTTCATTTCTCAGGCAGCACTGCGGCAGCACAAACAAACGTGTAAAACTAATCCATTTCGCAAAGTAGTTAAAGATTCAATATTTGTAGAATATAATGGCTGGCTGATACTTGCAGTTCATATATTCACTCTCAGGACTAGCCTGTCTTGACAAACTGTTGTTTTTGTGGAGTTGTCCCCCGTTAAGCGGGGCGAGCAAAACAACAGCTTGTCACAAGACGCACTGCACCTGATGCATCAGCTGTACTGAAAGGGAGTTGTTCTCTTCCGTCTTTGCGGCTTGGCTGCGATATTATGTCGGTCGCTCCATTGGTAATCATAACGGATTTTGCGCAAAAATTTACATAGAAAAAATAATATTATTACGTTTAATCCGAGACCAGTCTCTGCGGTAAACTTTAGTAGAACTTAAGAACTTAGGCAACAACAGCAACTTAACATGTCGTTATTTGTGCGCTCAGTCAGTTTTATTTGTATTTTGATTTTATTTTTAATTTATTTTATTCTTTAAGTTCTACTAAAGTTTACTGCAGAGACCGGTCTCTGGTTAAACGTTTTTATCTTATTTTTTTCTACATAAATTTTTTGCGCGAAATCCGTTACGATTACCAATGGACCGACCAACATAACATTGCAGCCAAGCCGCAAAGACGGAAGAGAACAACTCCCTTTCAGTGCAGCTGATGCATCAGGTGCAGTGCGTCTTGTAGCACGCTGTTGTTTTGCTCGCCCCGCTTAACAGGGGACAACTCCGCAAAAACAACAGTTTGTCAAGACAGGTATCTCAAAATGTATGTACCGTATATATTTCCACTAGAGTCATGGCTATAACTACTCCTTGGAAAAGGTCAGTCGATGTGACCTATTTTATTCAATTCTTATCAGCTACAGTCAGTTCCGTGTTGAGATGATTCATTGCTTCTCAATTTACCACTAAAAAGATATCTGGCAAAAACTGCTGTTCTGAAAAGTCAGATTAGAGGTCAACTGAAAGGCTATGAGCAGCACTTCTCTACGAGTCACCTAAAGATGGCTGTTCAATATTTGTGATCGCCACTGCTCTGCTGTGTGCTACTAAATTATTGACAAACTTTTGAGTCATTTAAAAGAAACATACCGTACAAACTCCAATTAAACGCCACGGTGCTTTATTGCTCAACCCTTCTCCATGTAGTGGTCAAATAGAGGCTGGCGTTGTATTTTTTAAACGGCTCATCAGAATTTTGGGGAAAAGAAATTTAGCCCTTTTACAGGTGAAGCGAATGTCGCCTATATTAACTCCTTTTGAATGCAATAAATCGGCCAACTCACCTCCAACTTGTCAAAGATCTTTTCATAAATATACATTGAAAAGCCGATAAATATATCTACCAGTTGATATTTATATCGCTTGCAATTAACCTGTGATGATATTATAGCTTGTGTCCTGCTTTTTAATTTGTTGGAGCTTTATTTTATTTTATATTTATATTTAACAATGTTGCATAAAAACTCATTGCACTCATTGATATGTTTGCCAGTTGGCAGCTACACCTAGTTTTTTATGTGCAGTAGAAGAGAAGTTACGAGCGTCAGTCTATTGTAAGATCAGATTACTGCATTAATGCTGTCAAATAATAAGCTACAAATCTGCAAAGTTATAAATTAAATAGCAATAATCTACCAAATACTACAGATATATATTTATGAAAAAGTGACATAAACGAACCATATTTATAATACGTGTAGAAACAAAAGTTAATGTTTTTGAAACAAAAATATTTGCATCGTTTGCTCGGATAGCTGCGTTCTGATTGTTGCTTTCGACCGAACAAACAGCTTCTAGTTGTTCAATACCCGTCACAATGTCTTCTGACCTCAACTCTTCTACTGCACTGCTGAACTCGTCGATATTAGCGCCATTTGGTGCTAATATCGCGCTAACATCTATATCTCTGTAAAAATTGTTTTGAAACAATTTTTCGCGTTGAGAAAAACTTTTATGCGTTGATTTAGCACAAATGCAATGCGTAAAGTTTTGCTTACTAAACACAACTTGTAGCCTAAAACTAGTCGTTCATATACCATCTTAAAAGTAAACTGTTTTTACATACATGTACTTCGAAGTATCAAAACCGCTTTAAATAAGGAACTACTATTAGCCTGATACAATTATTAATTATTTCTATGGGGCTGCTTTCAAATTTTTAACGAGAAAAAAAAAGTTTTGGAGTTGGACAACAAAAGAAATAATTGTTATTGATGCAAACGATTCATTATTGAGGCAATTTTGTATTCACGTTTTTATCGATCACTTGATATTATGGATTCGTAAACATCAAAGATTGTCAAAGTGGCAATCAAATGGAGGTGGCGTTCAATTACAGGGTGGCACTCTATTTTTCGACCCTTCTCCCTTAGTAGCGATTAAATAGAAGTGGCGTTCAAATAGAGGTGGCGTTCAATTAGAGGTTTTACGGTAAGTTTGTTAATAAGGTTTTTGTACTGAAACAAAATAACTCGCTTAATACACATGTGAACTCATCTAATAATTTTCAATTTTCAATCTGTACTATTTAAATGCAATAGAGTTATGTCAAGTTAGTGCAATACAACATTGCATAATCTTTTTTCTAAATACACTCGAGTTTATCAATTATCATAACAAGAATTTGTTTTTCCGTTAAATTTTCACAAAACAATGAAAGCATTTAACACTCAGTCATACTTAGCTTGTAATTACTACATATTGCTAACTAGGACTGTATCTTTCCGCAAAATGACTTACCCCTACAGGAAGTTGTATACTCCTGAGATACTAAAAAGCGGACAACTTTGCAATGTTTTAAAAAATGTGTTTCAAGGCAGCTAATATCTGAAAAAAATTCTTGCGCAAATTTTCATTGTACCAAATTTGTTGTTATATTTTGTGCGAACGCTTCCCATTTAAAAATAAGTTTAAATATGATTGTTTTAACAACAACAACCATTTGGCTGTCAAAGTTGTACTGAATACAGACTACAGAGTGCTCAATACACATCCAGATGTTACATTATTCTATGAAACTTTATCATAGGAAACAAAGCTATTTGTTTGTATTGAGTAGGCTTTGATTTGAGTTTGATATAATTGTCTGTACACAACACCTTACATCACCTTAATTTTTTAAGGGAGTATATGACTCCATAACATTTAAGGCATGTTGTTTGTTTATCTTTTAGTCTATATAAATATATATATATATAAATATCAGTGGCACCATTTCATATAATAAAGTTAAATAAGGTAATATAGAATCTAAGACCTCCTGATATCATGCTCAGAGTCGATGCAAATACAATGTTGTGTATGGTAGTTTATCCAGATACAATGTTGTGTATGGTAGTTTATCCAGATACAATGTTGTGTATGGTAGTTTATCCAAATACAATGTTGTGTATGGTAGTTTATCCAAATATAATGTTGTGTATGGTAGTTTATCCAAATACATTGTATTATTGGAATAACTAGGATCTCAATAACGTCATTGGTGTTTCCTGAAGTTTATAACATAAAAGTAGATACATGTGTTTACGATAACACCAACAGAGGCAAATGTTCAGACAAATTTTAGGCCAGTTTATTAAAACTCATTGTGAAAATAGCATAACAATTTCTGTAAATTCTTCTTTATGAAAAACCTTCAGGCATTCTTTCGATGTCATTTTATTTCTAAAAAGTATCACATGTGTGCTACCTTCTGCAATGTACTCAGTGAAACAGTCTTGTGATCCGAATGTTTTTTTTTTCAACAACCTTTCACAACACAGATAATAATGTGTCTGTTTTAGGTAGTTGTGGTGTGCAGCATAGTCATCATAGCTATTGTTCTGGGATTATTGTTGAGGCGGTACAGACAAAAAATAAAAAGCAAGCAGGACATAGGTACAGGGCTACAGGAAGTGAGACACAAACCTGAAGTTGTGGAAGATCCAGCTGCACATGCAAAACTGTTGTCGCAGAAACCAAAAGTCGAATCAGATGATGAAGAATGTTATTTGGTACCAGAGCCACATCCTAATGGTACCACATCAATTGTTGTAGAGGTAAGTACACTTCTTAGCTTGAGATCTTATAATTCATCCATAGACTTGCCTATAGGCCTGCCTAAGGGCTTTGTCATTGGTTAAGAAGCTGGGTCCTCAGGGGAGAGGAGAGGAAGTAGATAAGTGAACCATGAGGAAGGGTGCTTTGTGATTCTTTAGAGGGTCACGCGCAACAACATTGTAGAATGGAATATGTGATGAGAACTTGTTTGGTCTTACTCATATTTATAAACTTGGAGTTATCTTCACCATACCATTTTTAGTGATATTTGACCATCGTGGTGGTTACTCTAGTAATGGGCCATGAGCAAATTCACTAAAACATTTTGAGCATACATCAAAAGTGTGGTTGTAAAGCAAGCATTTAGTTATCACTGCCTAAACCAAGCATTAAGTTATGGATGCCTAAACATTAAAAATATTTATGAAAATCTTAGGTCTAGCGATGCGCCACATCACACCCTTGTCCATATCCACTGCCAATAGCCCTGCCTGACTCAGTTATTTTATACCTTTGTGTACTCTAATCAAGGCAAAACTACCATTGTTCTACAAAAAATATCGGAGGTGGTCCAGGTTGTACGTGATTGAGCATCTTAAATATTCCTTCATAATTTACTCTACACATAGAGAAGCCAACTACACTGTAAGAGGCAGGCAAGTGTGAGGAATGGGTGGGCTATCAAGCATTGCTATGCACTAAAGAATCGCATATGTTAGACCATAAGTGTACTATATACAACTAAAGTGTACAGTCCTAACTTATCTTGTGTACTATATACAACTACAGTGTATGGTCATATCTTGTCTTGTCTACTATATACAACTAGAATGTACAGTCATATCTTTTCTTGTGTACTATATACAACTAGAGTGTATGGTCATACCTTGTCTTGTGTACTATATACAACTACAGTGTACAGTCATAACTTATCTTCTGTACTATATACAACTACAGTGTATGGTCATATCTTGTCTTGTCTACTATATACAACTACAGTGTATGGTCATATCTTGTCTTGTCTACTATATACAACTAGAATGTACAGTCATATCTTTTCTTGTGTACTATATACAACTAGAGTGTATGGTCATACCTTGTCTTGTGTACTATATACAACTAGAGTGTACAGTCATACCTCATCTTTCGCACGTCTCAGATCTTGGCCAAACCAAATTTGGATCAAAAAATTCAACACTTTTACGCCTCAGGCTTTGACAAAAAAAATTTGACTTTCGAGCAGACTGAAAGAAGCCGAGGCTAGTCTTTATTATCCTGTACTTTAGATGTTACAATTGATACAAACAAAAAAAATTGTTTTACTGTGTTTTTTTATTTCACATGAACTTTGCTAGGATACGTTACTGGACTCTTTCGTTGGAATATTTTAGATTGTAACCTTATCATTGGCATTCGCTACTTGATTGCTTATGCCAAACTGGATGAAAATAAAACATGAAATATTTGTTTTTCAATTATTAAAATAAATCACAGACCGTTTCTACACTTTTATTTATCGTATACAGCTCACAAGACGCTGTGTAAATGAAACAAAGGTATGACTTGCAACAGATACAGTAGTACTGTACATTCCTACACTTATCCCAGTTTATTAATAGATTTTATGTGGCAATCACTATATTGTACATATTACCTGTTCTCACATTGTGTACAGTATATGATGTAAAATAAATTAAAAAAAACACTTTAAAAGCGGTTGTTTTGTTAGACTTGTAACAGATTAAAATTATTTACATGAATTATATTGAGAAAAATATTGTCAAATTTTGAACAAATGAAGTTTGACGGAAATTTGAAAAGTTGCAACATTAATGAAACCGAAAAGCTGGCCATTTATGATAACCTGGACTTTTGTGTATAGGAAGTCCAGACACCAGACGGATCAGAAATAGATATTGATTATGTCGGTCCAAGAATAGGAGACGAGACAGACGAGACATATGTAAACATACATCTACCAACTAGCGTGTATGAGAACATGAGCTCGACCCAAAACAGCAGTGTTGGTAGCTCGGATGATGAGTACTATAACATTGTATCGTCAGCACGGTGAGCAGCTGTACGGATGACCCTGTGCTTATTAGAGACCGAATACAGAAGTACCGAATACTGGTTTCTAGGGCCATATGTAACTATATCATATGTATCGATGTCAGGTTTGAGGCAAATCTATTTTCATTCATGCCATTTTCTGGTTTACATGCTTTGAGCTCTTGTTTGTACAGCAGATTCATACAATAACAGTCAGCGTCTTTAGGCAGTGACATCAGACCCGATGAATGTAAAATAAATGTTCTGTATTTAAAGTTCATTTAAAATAGCATTGTCATAGCCATATATCTATTGTATGTGTGTGATATCAATACATATGCTGCGGTTTTTGTTATAAGAACAACTTGTGCAATGTGAAAAAATATACTCTTTGCTATCATTAATCTTGCCATGACTTGCACAGATCCAAAGACTCTATAGACCTATTAACTATTAACTGTATAGTTGATAGTTGATAGGTCTATGCACAGATCTATGTTATCTGTCCTTTTTTGTAAATGTTTCAGATGGTAGTTTGACTGACTAAAAAAGTTAAAATTGAACTTATCATTTCAGTAAAACCAATTTAGTTTTAATTAGCATGTTTTGTTTTTGTGAAGAGATAGTAGAATCTATAGATATAAACATGAATGCACTTAGCCTTGGTTCTTTGATTCTATGATTTTAAGAATATGCTTTCAACTTATACATGCTGTATTTTCTAATCTAAGGTGGTTTTTAATTATATTTTAATGTATGAAAATCTTTGTATACAAATAAATCTGTATATATACTATATATACATCTGAGTGTTTGTTCACTTGTCTGTTGTATGTCCAGTTTACAGTGATTAGTCAAAATCCATACACTTGCAGTGCTTGAACTACTAGAAGCACACTGCGACTACTAAAAAAAAAATGTGCCTAGACTTGCCCAAAAACAACGCCTGCAGCTGGATGTGCAGCGAGATATCACCCTGTCTAATGATTATAGGCCCAATTATTCCATAGCTGACTATCCCACGGTAGCTGCAGAGCTATCGAGTGTACACTCGATGGCTCTGGGTAGCTGTATAGTCTAGTAACTCTAATCACTCTAGTGCAGTGGTTCCCAACTGGTGGTCCATGGACCCCTAGGGGTCCACAGGAGGTTTTGAGGGGGTCCACAGGCTGGTGCCAGTAATGGTTTTTCTAGCTAGATATTTACAGCTATTTCTGTGATAGTGTTTGGATCAATGATATAAAACCCTAAAAGGATAGATTACGGCTATCATATGGGCAGGGTTTAATGATCGAAGTCTGTTGGGATTGTGCTAGCCTGGGTTTCCGGGCTAATGCAATTCCCGTGGGGTGGTCGCGTTGTCTTGTTAGGTTTTTGAGTCTAGATTTTTATCACCTATGTGCGTCAATCGCTGGATAGTACCTGATTTCTGGTTAGTAGTACAAAACAACACAACCTGTAACCAGCAAACACGTAATTCTTTCTTTCCCTCTTCAATTTCAGCGATATGCTAAGATCCATGAAAAATAAAACATTTAAACTTACTTATTTTTACCAATTTTCAGATTGGTAGGAGTCTTAGTATATGCTCAAATTTAAATATAATTAACCCGAAATCATCCAAACAGCGGCTTTTTTTCCGTAGTTTTTAATTAATATTTTTCCACCTATAATATAAATTAGCAAAGTTTTTTGTCGTTGTCACATTGTTTGACCTGGCCAATAAGATGGGACAGCAGCAAAGCTGTGCAGTTTAGTTTTCATACTCATAATCTAAATGTAAAACCAAATTTGGGTCATTTCACAATGGCGACTATTAATATTACTAGAAATTCCCCTGTCATACAGCCCACGACCAAAGTGATATTGGACAAAAGAAAGGGTACTGATGGTTGAGAAATGCAATATTAGCAGTCAAATGGCACTGCAGTGCAATAGGATAACTGCAATGGTGGCTGTAATGTACTGGCTGTGGGTGTTATTATGTACAACAAACAGCAATAATGAAAGGAAAGGATTATATGTTTATATCTCTTCCCCTGCAATAGGAGAAATACAATATTAGAAGTAAAATGCATTGATATTATTAGAATAACCAATATTATTAATATAGTAATACAGTAATAATAGAAAACCAATGCACAATTTTGTTTACATTTTAAAACGTCATAGCTAACAATATCAAGAAGTTGTGATATTTATATAGATTTTTAGAAAATCTATTTAACAAAATTATTTAGAAAAAATAATAACAGTAACATATTGCCCATCATCGATGTTGTTAGTGTGACTATAACACTTCAATAGTCATCCAAAATTATAATTAAATATTGTAATAATCCCATAAGAATCATTAGAAAAAAATATCATTTCCTTTACTTTGACTGCGTTGGACATCAGTTAGAATATCAAAGTACTCAAAAGCGTCTAAAATGTCAGTTACTTTGAAATCGGCAAAAAAGAAATGATTATTTTTCAGTACTTCTACGTTAATTACAGAAACCTTCGGCAATTCGACAATGCTATAGACTGGTGAAATGTGCACGTTATTTATTCGTGAAATGCGCACGACTTAATGGTTCTATTCTCTGTCGCTCGGTGTTTCAATTGCCGGTCTTAACTTTGATAAAAGTAAGGCTTGGCAAGTTTTAATAACGATTTTCGGCCAAATTAATCTGTCTATTTGTGTATAATCCATTCAGATGGGTAAGTTTTAAGATACTGTCGACACTTTTCAAAGACTTGGTAATATATTTAAATAGGTTTATATGTGTTTTGTATCATTATTATACTTAAACGACTCCACAGAAAAATGGTTAAATTTGTTGATGAGATTTCGGTACAAGGGTTTGCGACGTTGTTGGTGAATAATTTTCGTGAGTTGTGTGCACATGCATTTATCATAAAAACTCTCAAACATTCGCTCAGCTCGTTTGGTTGTGGGATGAATGCTTGTTAATGGCAGCTGACTGATCATAATTGTGACAATATTTGGCAACTATATTTATTTGACAAGAAAATGAAACCAGCGGATCGTTAAAATAACCAAAAATGTTTATGAAAATAAAACCATTGAAGAATTTTGGCCTTCAATGATTCATCCATATCCACAGACAGCCAAACACGCCCTTCGAACTCTGCTCCCATTTGTGTCTACATACTTATGCGAGTTCACTTTCTCCTTCATGGCTGTTCTCAAATCGAAACAATGAAACCGACTGGGACTTTGTCAACCATTTCCCCAAAGATTGAGAATTTGGTGAAAAACAAGAATTATAATCTATCTCATTAACAAACTGAAAATTAACAGTCAAAGCAATTTAGTATAGCATTGCTTTATGTAAGTAAATAAAGAGAAACATGTCAAATTTATTGACTCTTACATGTATATTATTCTAATTTATAATGTACGCCAATTTAAAATGCCATATTAAACAATTTCCAACAACTAATTAACTAGCACTAGAACGCACCTAGGGCGAGTTCAGGCCCGTATTCCCTGGGGCGGCTGGCCGGCTGAGCCGTCCCAACTGTTTCGGAACTTTCCGCGGCTAAGTACAGTCAAACTCGGATAACTCGCCCTCGGATAAAATGTAACATTTCATCTCAAACACAAGGTTAACTCAAACGGATTTGTTTGGTCCGTTCCCACGCAATGATAAATTGCTTCAGATAACTCGACCTCAACATGTAACAATGCAGACGCCATATATTATGATGTTTATAAAGGGGTCCATGACTTTGAGATAAAGAGCTCAGGGGGTCCATGGCTCCAAGGTAGTTGGGAACCACTGCTCTAGTGCATGGTTGGGCAATCTTTTTGGGCGTAAGTCAACTTTCAGATGGTAATAGGATAAGCCACCATCACCTATGTCCTATAACTTTTAATGACCAGTGCAGGCTAAACAATGTTTATCTCCCTATATCATCGTTTCTCAGAATGTCAATGCTCATAGAACGACTTTTCAGATATTGCTTCAATATGATGAAAGTTTAGAAATTTATGGAAATTGGAAGAAACCCAACTTCTTCCAGTTATTGCAATGACTGTATTATCCGCCTTTAATTCTCCTTGAATGTAAATAAACATGAATTAGTATGCAAAGAAAGAATAAATAACATATAGTTAGCATGATAACAGCAGTTTATGGTTACACACGACTTCTTTAATGAGACGCTTGGCATTGAATGTTGTTGATGACTTGAGTGTACCGTGGCCAGCGGCGTAATGCCTGTAGCAGAAGGGTGAAGAATGTCGTTGATATGCTCATCCGTGAGACTTTTTCTGTATTTATTTTCGACTTAATGCGGTCAAAAGAAGAGTTGTTCACACCTATAAGCGCTTCCATGCATGCTCATGATTCGTGTAGCAAAGGCCTTCAATTGTGGGTATTTCAGACAGGGAAGCATACGATAGGCGTGGGTGAGATCTTGGCCAGGGTTAAACAGCGGTGAGTAAATGTGATCATTTTTTTAAATCAATAGTTTCTAGTTGAAGATGAGGTGAAATGTCTTTTACAATTAGCACCGCTGAGAACAGACAGAGCTCTCTTTTCATACTGTTGAAGTCTTGAAATCTGGCTTCAAATTCTTGCGTTAAATTACAAACAACACCAGCATACCTTTCTGGCTGGGTTCACTTGTCGATCACAAAGCCTTGGAAAGCTTTGTACATCAACGTTGTCCTCTCTCAACTGTGATTCCCACTATTCAAGTCTATCATGCAAACCAAGAACAGCGTGGTGCATGTTACTGATCAGCTGTTTTGCACTTTGCCGTGTGGTGTTGAGTTCATTAAGGTCCAGCATTATATCCACAAGAAAGGCAAAGTCATCCAAGAATTGAACATCCGGAAACTCAGGCAGCTATTTCTCTTGCGATCTATAGAATTCTATTACCTAAGTTTGCAGGTTGAAGGCTTGAAGTAACATCTTTCCCTTTAATAACCAGCGTACTTGAGCAAAATATAGAACATTTTTAAATTCTGATTCGATATCATTGAGAAACTGACGAAACCGACGATGTCGTAATCCTTTCTGTCGCAGATATATGACAACATCGTTAATAACACTTACAACATGATTCAGTTCCATTGCCTCAGCAGCCAGGTTTTGCTGATGCAGAATGCAGTGGAATTGTAAGGGAAGTGGAATAATCTCATCCTTCTTGAGCTCCTCCTTTAGCAAATTACCTAAACCACTGACACGGCCAATCATAACATGGGTTCCATCTGTTGCTGTGGAACATAATTTGAAGAAATCAAGATTTCTCTGCTCTACCACTTTCTGTACTTTGGCCATCACAACTTTTCCTGTTGTACGACCATGCATGTTGCACAGAGCAACCAAGTCTTCAGTTATAGTGAGCTCTCTGTCTAATCCACAAATAAACCCACCTAACTGGGCCGTATTTGTTGCAGATCTGTTGTTTTATCGAGTGCATCGGAATATGCTGTAAAACCTTGAAATTTATCTTGTAGCTGTCGCTGCACATCCCGACTCAAAACTTCAGTTCGACAAGCTACTCTATGACTGGAAAGGGGTATACCTTCATAAGTTTTCTTATTTCTTCATACGAGCTTATAACACGAGCCGCATCTTCAATACACTCTTTGATGAACTCTCCATTTATAAATGACTTTCTGTACCTGTTGATTCAGTAGACTATCTTCTTGCTCGCTAAAGTAGCCTTTTGACTGCTCTCACTAGGAGTCCTCATCAAACTGCTGTGTTCTCCTATCGCTCAGCAGTGTCGCAATTCGTGCCTTTTAAACACCATTAGACATACGTCCATATACTGTTCCATGCTTAGCTTTGAAATGCATCTTTGCATTGGTATTTTCATGGTCTTTATGATGTCCAAACATTCTCAACATGACATTCCATTCCTGTTTGGCAGTTCCATCATAAGAAATTCATCAGTCCACTCTTTGTTGAATTTACGATTCTTTTCACTTACTGAATGCTTTGATTTCTTTGCTGCACTTATCATTGCTGCACCTGAAAACCCACTGCCACAGAGTTGCTGAATATTTTGTTGTGAAAAGGAACTGTTGGAGAAGATTCCCCACGCAAAAAGAGGATTTCATTTTTCTGTAGGACAAGCTCAGTGATAACCCATTAGTGCTGCATTATTCCATCAATTAGGGAAGCAACTTCTTTATGATACCAGGCTGACAATCGATTTTTGCAGTATTCAGATTAAAAAATACATTCAATTTTTTCTCTTTAGGCAGCAACAAAAAAACCGCATTGAAGCAGCAAAAAGGTCGCAGTGGCCTGGAGGCCACACATTGCCTATGTCTAGCTGTAGTGTGCTTCACATCCATGCGTGTGAGGCTGGATGTGAAGCTGAATCCATAAATGTACAGGTTTGATTCCAGTGAGGTACAATCCTTTTTCTTAACACCTGGATGGAAGGACAGACACAGCTCTTATTAAATATAATAAAGATTTAGACCAGCTGAAGTTACTCAAATCTATTGGGTAAAGAAACCATAAAGTTATTTCCCCCTAGAGTGATAACTGTGCCTTCAACAACACGAGCATTTCCGGTGCCAACACGGAGCATTTAGGCCATGCCCTTTTTTGTGCTAGTCAAACGTAGTGATTGACAGAACAATAACATCAGCCATGAGAATGATCATGAATTTTCACAGTTAAGATAGTAATTAATGCTCATATTAAAGAAATGATGATTATAGTTTATTACTCTAATATATGCTTATTATTTAAAGCAATTCAATACCTACATGCCTTGCAAAGGCACTGAATAGATAGTAAGTGAGTTAATTCAATCAGTTACTCCAATGATATACAGCCCCCCCCCCCCCCCCCCCCCCCCCCCCCCCCCCGCACATGGGGGGCTGTATATCATTGGTTACTCATAGATAAGATAGATAGTCATACTGAGGTTGTATTACATTGGTGTGATGGGAAGCTAATCGGCTGCCATCAACTCAAAGTATTGACATTGTATGGTGATGGAGTGATTCATTGACACCACAGTTCACAAACAGCCCTTGCATGTAATATTAGATTTCAATACATATCAATCAAATACATAGACTAGCTTGAAGCAAAGATGTCCACTAGTTAGTGGACATCTTTGCTTGATGTAAGCAATCAAAAAGTTTGAAAGTTAGAGTGGCAAATGTTGTTATATGTTAGATAAAAATAAATTATACTTAATTATACTAAATTATAATTATTTAAAAATAAAATAGACATTTTTATTACTTTTTTTATTAAATAATTTTTTATTGTAATCATAGTTAAACAGATTATATTTAGCCATTATTGCTAATTATTTTACATTTAAACACATTTACAGTTTTATTTTTCTTCCTAATTTATTTCAACAAAACACTTCTTTCATGATATGAAATTTAAAATTTGTAGTTGTTTGAAAAAGCTTGAAAACCTTTACAGTTGTTTTCTTTTTCCTCTTAATTCATTTGAACTGCTTAAAAATACTTTCTCATGATATGAAGTTTAAAAGTTAGAAGGGTAAATGTTATATAAAAATAAATTTTCTGTCCAAAGACTTTTTTATTACTCGGGCAACCCGGGTAGTACAGCTCATAGTTGATGGCAGTCGGTTAGCTTCCCATCACACTAATGTAATAAAACCCCGGTGACTATCTATCTTATCTATGAGTAACTGATTGCATTAACTCACTTCTTAACACTCTCTATTCAGTGCTTTTGCAAGTCATGTAGGTGTCAGGGATTACGTGTATGTCACAATTTCCATATCCATTGTTCATTTCCATATTATTTCCATTTCCATAACATTTCTCTACTTTATTTCCATAGCATTTCCATATTAAAATTTCCATATTATTTTCATTTCCACCCATTTTCATATTTCTAAAATAAAATTTCCATATCCATTTCCCTAAAATTATGGAAATATTTATGTTTATGGATATGGAAAAGTAAACATTTCCATAATATGTTTAGCGATCCCTGGTAGGTATTGAATTGCTTTAAATAATAAGCATATATTAGAGTAATAAACTATAATCATCATTTTTTTAATATGAGCATTAATTACTATCTTAACTGAAGATTCATGATTCATGTTTAACCCTTTTCATGGCTGATGTTATTGATCTAGTCAATCACTACGACTGACTAGCACAAAAAAGGAGCGTGGCCTAAACGCTCCTTGTTGGCACCGGAAACGCTCGTGTAGTTATCACTCTAGGGGGAGATAACTCTATGAAAGAAACTTAGCCAATGACAACTACATTACCTGCAACTCTTTATAAGCTTTTAAATCTTGGACAAATAACTACATGTAACATAAAAAATTAAGAAGTAAGAAAGATTTTTTCAGCAATCTATTTTAGCTATGTCTCAATCTTTTAAATATTTGAATTATGCATTGACCAGACACACACAGAAATAAACAAACACTTTCATTTAAAAGTTGGAATGGTAAATGTTGTATATGTTGATTAAAAATAAGTTTTCTGTGCAAAAACTTGTTTATTACTTGTGCAACGCCGGGCATTCAGCTAGTATAAGAACATAAACTAAAGATACCATCACACTTCAATAGCTCCAGGTTAGATTAGACTACAAACCCTTTCCTCACAACCACAGCTGCAATAAGGACATGTCTTATTTCTTTGGCTAGTTCAAGGATATCATGTAACTGTTATAATAAACTCGACCTTGATATAGTCTAATACCAATCATAAAAACCTTGATCTCTCTTTAAAATTGAGTTCTAATGCCCTGACCTCTATCTGAAAGGATACACAAATATGTCTTTTCTATAGCCTTTCGATAACGCCCACCCAGAATCTCTCAATCGGTTTGGCTAGTGGAAGAGGAAGTGCTATTTATAAAAGCCAATAAATGGATACGCTTTGTAGACCAAAGTTCCAATGAACCATTCCTATTTAAGGCAGACCTTTAAGAACTTTGAAAAACCCAAAAATGGCAAAAGCGTGTAATCTACTATATGATTGCTCAAACAACAAGAGTTACCGTGTTGAGAAGTTACAATTTCATAAAAGAGATTTACAATCAAGTGATAAGAATTATTTAATAATATCACAGTAGGAGACAGACGCTGTTTTAAAAATTGACCTACATTATAGTGTCTATAGAAATGTGGGACATTGACCTACATTATATTGTATCTATAGGAATGTGGAACATTGACCTAAATTATAGTGTCTATAGAAATGTGGAACATTGACCTACATTATATTGTATCTACAGAAATGTGGAACATTGACCTACATTATATTGTGTCAATAGAAATGTGGAACCTTGACCTACATTAAATTGTGTATATATAAATGTGGAACAGAGTATTGATTCACAAGCTAGGATGTGAGTAAATAATATCTTGGACCAATAACACATCTGGTGTATGATTGGTAGGATATAGCTTGACGAAGCTCTATTCTACCAATCATATGCCAGATATAAACTACGAAGCTGAGCCAGATACATGAACCAGCAACAGACCAACTAAAGATTAATTGATAGTATTAAAAATATGCCGACTATGTAGAAATTGAGCTGACAAAGTTGACAACTCTGTATTGCCATACACTTGGTGTGATATTGTGAGTTGAGCTTCTATTTCCTGTTGCATAACTCTGATAGTCAGTTATTCTACTCGGTAAGTGACTCTGATTGTATCCTTATAAAGAATAGTGAGACAACCAAACAGTCTGTCAGGTGCTGTGTAATCTTTCAAAAAGTTCCAGTTTTATAACAGACTATCTCACTGTCCAACTTGCGTTTTTTGTTGCCAACGGAGAATGCTTGTTGCATTAGAAACATCTGCTGAGCATTAAGAGATGTAGTTCGACATCCATAAACTCCTGAGACAGTGTTTGGAACGGGGCCAGAAGAAAATCGGCTTTCGTACTTTGGTAACTCAGATGGTGTGATGAGATTACCCTGAAGCACTGTTGAGGCACTTACCCTAAGCAAAGTAAACATATGTAAAACAGAAGCAGTCAACCGATTTTAAGGAGTTGTTTTCTCTCAAAAAGAACACTGAAAAGAGCTCAGACACAGCGAACCGAGGCTTTTGTTCAACAGTAGAACACTAACATGGGCTCAACTTCAATGCACTGAGGCTATTTGTTCAACAGTAGAACACTAACATGGGCTCAACTTCAATGCACTGAGGCTATTTGTTCAACAGTAGAACACTAACATGTGCTAAACTACAATGCACTGAGGCTTTTGTTCAACAGTAGAACACTAACATGGGCTCAACTACAATGCACTGAGGCTATTTGTTCATCAGTAGAAAACTAACATGGGCTCAACTACAATGCACTGAGGCTTTTGTTCAACAGTAGAACACTAACATGGGCTCAACTACAATGCACTGAGGCTTTTGTTCAACAGTAGAACACTAACATGGGCTCAACTTCAATGCACTGAGGCTATTGTTCAACAGTAGAACACTAACATGGGCTCAACTTCAATGCACTGAGGCTATTCTTCAACAGTAGAACACTAACATTGGCTCAACTACAATGCACTGAGGCTATTTGTTCATCAGTAGAACACTAACATGGGCTCAACTACAGTGCACTGAGGCTATTGTTCAACAGTAGAACACTAACATGGGCTCAACTTCAATGCACTGAGGCTATTGTTCAACAGTAGAACACTAACATGGGCTCAACTTCAATGCACTGAGGCTATTGTTCAACAGTAGAACACTAACATTGGCTCAACTACAATGCACTGAGGCTATTTGTTCATCAGTAGAACACTAACATGGGCTCAACTACAGTGCACTGAGGCTATTTGTTCATCAGTAGAACACTAACATGGGCTCAACTTCAATGCACCAAGGCTTTTGTTCAACAGTAGAACACTAACATTGGCTCAACTACAATGCACTGAGGCTTTTGTTCAACAGTAGAACACTAACATGGGCACAACTTCAATGCACCAAGGCTTTTGTTCATCAGTAGAACACTAACATGGGCTCAACTACAATGCACTGAGGCTTTTGTTCAACAGTAGAACACCAACATTGGCTCAACTTCAATGCACTGAGGCTATTTGTTCAACAGCAGAACGCTAACATGGGCTCAACTACAATGCACTGAGGCTTTTGTTCAACAGTAGAACACTAGCATGGGCTTAGATACAGCGCACTGAGGCTATTTGTTCAACAGTAGAACACTAACATGGGCTTACAAATGAGAAGGTTAGTTTTTGCCTCAACTTTCAACGCTGACAGAAAATTTCAATTGAATGTAATTTACTATAAACTTTGGATTTGTACAATAAGGTTTTTTAAAATATTTAAGAGAGAGATAGGGTGACTCATAGACTTGCAGGGCATTCAGAAAAGAAGACACAAGAGATCTTTAAAAAGAAAGTCTGTGGTTATATAAATGGCTCCTTTATTCTGCTGTTGTGTTTGAAAATGTTGCTTCAATCTGATTTGCTCTACCTTTTCATCATACTCAAGAACAAAGCTCCAACTCTCTTTCCATTTTTTACCGCATTGCTCTCATCTTTTACCGCCTGTCGCCATAGCTTGTCTTCCATGACTACATCTCATTAGTGTAGTCAAGTACTGCAACTGTCTTGCCGCTCGGCTCAAACTGAGGCTGCCTTCGCTTCTCACTAGGTATGCAAGTCTCATGGTACTGACTAAAAATAATGGAAGCAATAGATAGTAGAATTATCTAACTATTAAATGTTTTACCAAATGGTAATGATACTAAGCTACGAGTTCAAGGAAGGATAGAAACCAACTAAATCTTACTCCAGTATCAGATGGTTTTTAGAATAAAGTAGTTTGTACATAACTTACAATTGGTTGGATTGAGATTTAGTTGGATTCAGTCTGCTGCTTTACATTACGATCAGCCTCAAAGCCTCAAAGCAAGAGTTAGCAAAGCATAAAACTTATAATTCTCTTTATCTAGCTTTAAAGTTATAAATCGGTTGGCTCTGCATTTTTTGCAAAGAACCAGTTATTTATATTGAAAATGATGCATTGAGTTACATTTTGAGTCGTTAATTGACTTGTACTAAAACAAATCAAAAGGTGTAGGTAGGCGGTAGGTACGTGGTGGGTAGGTACGTTGTGGGTAGGTACGTTGTGGGTAGGTAGGTGGTGGGTAAGGGGTGGGTAGGTGTGGGTAGGTGGTGGGTGGGTGGTGGAAAGGATGCTAGTGCAAATGCTGGCAACTAAAGAGTTAGTGTTAGGTTAGTTAACAAAGGGTTTTCTCTAGGACTGCCTCGAACGAACGATTTCGATTTTTTGTTTCAGTTATGGCTAATGTTCTGGTACACTTGTCGCTAATTCTCTGTTATAGTTAGGGTAGTATTCTATTGCAGTTATCGCATATGTTCTGTTGCAGTTGTAGCTAATTTTCTATTGTAGTTTTGCATTATTATTTCACTTGTCAGTCATAATTACTTCATGGCAATTACTTTGTTAGTTGTACAGCCAAGTTATATGTTCAATTTAGTATACTCAGTTGCCATACCAATTTAGTATACTCAGTTACCATACCAATTTAGTATACTCAGTTACCATACCAATTTAGTATACTCAGTTACCATACCAATTTAGTATACTCAGTTACCATACCAATTTAGTATACTCAATTACCATACCAATTTGTTAATTGACTGTTATTTCGTTGATTGTTTTTATAGCCAATCACTCAAATGCAGTTTTGTGACATTTAACCATTGCATTTGACATTGTAACTTTGAAACATATTCCAGATTATGGTTGTCAAGCATGGTATGTAGTTGCTACAGTAACAAACTGTAATGGTCCATATACAAAAAACTACTTAATATGTGAAAGATGCCAGTGGAATATCATTTGAAGCGCTAAACTTGAATGCGAATTATAGAGTATTTGAATGTCACTTATATAGAGTAACTAGCGGAATGCCGGGTATTAAAAATCAGCTTCTAAACAGTGACGGGAAATTTAGTTGCCTGCTACTTGCCATTAGCCTAACACATTGCCAATGGCTAATTTGAGTAAGCTAATTAGTAAAGTTATTAGTAAACTTACTAATAAGAGTCATAAAAGCAAGCTTTAATGGCTTTCATAACGCAGCCAGCGCGGTATGCGTATTTTCTACCACCTAGCAACATATATATATCTATCGATGAATCCATCAATCTTGCGCAGCTTAATTGGTAAGATATTTGCCTGGTGAATAGGAGGTGAACAGTCTTTGGACAAAAATTTTATTTATATTCAACATACCGTATACAACATTTACCATTCTAACTTTTAAACTTCACATCATAAGAAAATATTTTTAAGAGAAACATGTTTTTTTGTGCAGTTGAAATGAAGTAGGAGAAAAAATAAAACAACTGTAAAGGTTTTTAAACTTTTTCAAACAACTGCAGCTTTTAAATTTCATATCATGAAAAAAGTGTTTTGTTACAAAAAATTAGGAGAAAAAATAAAACTGTTAAGGTGTTTAAATGTAAATGTGAGACCATTAGCAAGTAATGGCTAAATATAGTCTGTTTTGTCGTGATTACAATGAAAAATTATTTGGTATACGATTATATAATTTTAGTTCATTTCAGTGTTGGCATCCTAAAACAAAAATATTGTACAAACGTATAGAGTGGTATAGGCACCCATAGTAATTATCTAATGCAGTCACTGCCTGTTAAAAATCATCAAAATGATCATCATTAAATAATAGTAACAAAACAATATATTAACCTTAGAAATTATAGTTGTCTACAATATCTTTAGCGAATTTTGTGGTTATGATCTGCAAAAAAATGTAACATTACAATGTACTACCCTAGGACACTTATGTATTCGCGGCATCTAAGTTTCACGTTTTCGCGGTGTAATCCTTTCGCGAAAATTTAATGAGCGAAACTAAACTATTATAACGAACGAGCGAAAACGCGAAGTTAAATAGCTTTGTTCATTGATATCCACAATAAAATCGTAATATTAGAAATGCAGGCAACTTTCGTCTGTGGTTAGGATAAATGGGAAATTTCTAGTAAACTCATTATAGCTAATACACCAACTGAGCAGCATGGCAAAGCAATATCAGTTTAGTCACCGAATTTGTAACTGGTGAGAATGAAAGTCTGGTAGGTGAAGTCGTAAAATTGAAGAATAATTATTGCAGTGATGAATTTTATTACCATCCAAAACAATATCAACCCTCATCAGGTCCAACCACATTATCTCTTTCACTGCCAATCATGTACAAATTCGTTACCGGCCTAGTGCCAGCCATTTTACCGAAATTGCCGATATTGCTTCATGATATGTATACAGTATTTTTCAAGTTCTACTTTAATTATCTGTATAATCACGAAAATCTAAACTGGCTATTATGTCATCAACAACTAATTACCTGTTTTATGACTCGCGCGGGGTAGTTAAAGAACTCACAGAAAAATGTTCGTTTTTAGATTAGAAATTCTCAAACAAAAGTTTAAAATTGCTTCGTTGTTTTAGGCTGATTTTATAGAGAAATCTTCGGACAACACAGTCAATTTCATAAAACACTTAAAGACCGTGGGTTATGTGGTCAACAAATAATAAAATCAAGTTACCAGACAATTGCTGAGAAAGTCAGAAAATGCGTTTATGTCAGTGACCCCTAGAAAACGCATAAATGCGTTTATGGCAACGTAAGGATTATACAGTTTTGGTTGTGAAGTTGGTTGTTACCTATCTATTTTCTTCTTCTTGGGATTAGAGTGTGAAAGTCACGGCAGGAGGGACCTAGACGTCATTGATAGTCTAAGAAACAAATGGCAGCAAGTGATCAAATTGAATTGTCGATCTCACCCACACATTTCAACCTGTGGTTTACAAATACGAACTATTCCCAAAATGAATTTTTTTCTTATTAGTGAACTGGACCTGAGGAATGTAATGTTTTTTCCACTGCATTTATTTTCACACCACTATATTTTCGCACTCATCAGAGCCACGAAATTAAGTTGCAGCGAAATTTTATTCTGTGTGCTACTCACGAAACTAAATACTAGCGAAATATAAGTGTCCTAGGGTACTTCAAAAATGATATATTATCATGCGCGCATTGAAATTATAAATATGATGTCAAGATTTCTTGAGTATATGGGAAAAACATCTGCCACACACTAGGAGTATGGGATGGGAGTACTTGCTCACGGGTGTATCTTTTAAATTGAGAGGTATCATGTAAAATGCTGTTCAATAAGCGATGATACAGTCGTTACTTTATGTGATAGAACAATTTGCTGGTGAGCCCAATAACTAATCTTGTATCATGTACTGACCAAGTCAGTTACTGTATATGACAGACAGTGCGCCCAATAACTAAACTTGTATCATTTACTGACCAAGTCAATTACTGTATATGACAGACAGTGCACCCAATAACTAAACTTGTATCATTTACTGACCAAGTCAATTACTGTATATGGCAGACAGTGCACCCAATAACAATGCTTGTATCATTTAATGACCAAGTCGGTTACTGTGTATGGCCCAATGATGAGCCCAATAACTATACTTGCTTCCTTCTCAGAGTGTGGCATGTATCTAACATTTAGTATAGGTCAAGCAAAAGATCTCTTAACACTATGATGCATTGTATTACACTCTTCTTTAACATATTTAAGCCGAAATCAAAATCAAACACTCAGCCACTCGGCTAGGGAAAGAATATCGAATATAAGAAATGTAGCGCTAGAGGCTCATGGCAAAGGTGAATAGAGACCAAGGAACAAAATATTAAAAGATAATTCCAGAAATACACAACTGACAGGAAAAGTAAAGAACACAATGGTGACATTGTTTTCTTTGCTTTTCATCAGATCCAAATTGTCTATTCAATCAAATGGATACAAACCTATCCTACAAACCTAAATAAAAATCTAATAACAAATTGAAATAGGTTTAACCAGTTTGCAATGGGCCGAGCAGTAATTGTAAAGACATTTGACTAGCATTGCACTACATACTCCAAGTTACATCTAGCATTGCACTACATACTCCAAGGTACAACTAGCATTGCACTACATACCTCAAGGTACAACTAGCATAGCACTACATACTTCAAGGTACAACTAGCATTGCACTACATACCTCAAGGTACATCTAGCATTGCACTACATACTCCAAGGTACAACTAACATTGCACTACATACCTCAAGGTACAACTAGCATTGCAATACATACTCCAAGGTACAAATAGCATTGTACTACATACTCCAAGGTACAACTAGCATTGCACTACATACCCCAAGGTACAACTACCATTGCACTACATACTCCAAGGTACAACTAGCATTGCACTACATACTCCAAGGTACAACTAGCATTGCACTACATACCTCAAGGTACATCTAGCATTGGACTATATACTCCAAGGTACAACTAGCATTGCACTACATACTCCAAGGTACAACTAGCATTGCACTACATACTTCAAGGTACAACTAGCATTGCACTACATACTCCAAGGTACAACTAGCATTGCACTACATACTTCAAGGTACAACTAGCATTGCACTACATACTCCAAGGTACAACTAGCATTGCACTACATACTCCAAGGTACAACTAGCATTGCACTACATACTCCAAGGTACAACTAGCATTGCACTACATACTCCAAGGTACAACTAGCATTGCACTACATACTCCAAGGTACAACTAGCATTGCACTACATACCCCAAGGTACAACTAGCATTGCACTACATACTCCAAGGTACAACTAGCATTGCACTACATACCCCAAGGTACAACTAGCATTGCACTACATACCTCAAGGTACAACTAGCATTGCACTACATACCTCAAGGTACAACCCAATACAACCCTAAGGGATTCCTTTCACCCCTGATCAATGTTTCACTCTCTCCCTTCACATCCCATATACATGCATATAGGCCTGAACATTACTAAATCTCATCATTTAAGTGCCCAAACATTGTTTTGGCTTGCACTTTATGATTGTACCACTTAATAACACCACCAACAAGTCTAGACTAAAGATGTATTGCTTTGTTTCTGACGGAATGCTTTTGTAACACTTACTCATCAAAAAAGCTAATTTGTGCAACTTTAATAACTGCCTTTATTTACCTGTACTCCACAATGAACTCATATGAAAATGTCCATAATAGCACATGCCTGAACAAATTTGATATTTCACTTGAGGGACTTGTTAAACTTATTAAAGAGATAAAGCTTGGTAAGTCACCAAGACCTGGCGAAATACGTAAAGAGGACCTAATGGTTGATCTCATATTTACTGGTAAGAGTCTTACAACCATATATAAAGGATCAGCCTCTGCTTCGGAACTACCAGCTGAATGGAAGTTAGCACCACAGCACAAAATAGGTGCATCAGACCAAGCCAATAATTTCCGACCAATCTCTCTGACAAGTATTCCGTGTAAGCTACTAAAACTATAATTCCACATGAGCTCAAAGCTGTTTTAGATGAAATATATGTACTGTATGACCATCGTCAACATGGATTTAGAAAAGGAGTATCCTATGAGGCAAAACTACATATGTGATACCTTTCATGAACTTTCTGAAAACGCAGATAAGGGTGATACTACTCATGCTGTAGTACAAGATTTGGTGAAGACAAGTGACAAAGTACCCCACAAACTGCTGATGCAAAGGTTATCTGCAGTACAAAACATCAGCAACCAAACACTGATGCAAATATAAGTAACTGTCCCGAGTAACCATAAACAAAAGTAGTCATTAAAGGTCAAACGTCTCTAGAACTCCTATTCCAAAAGGCTCTGTTCTTGACCCTACTTTATTTCTAGCTTACATCAATGATTTACCTACTCATGTTAACTGTGGTATCAGTCTATTTGCAGATGATACTCTCATCTACCAAGTAGTAAATAATCACACTGGCAAACAGGTCTCTCAAAAAAACATTAATGCCTTAAAGTCCTAGGCTTCAACCTGGTGCATGTCTTTCAATATAGGGTAGGCAAATGTTCATCTTCGTCTTCGTTCCAAAGCATAAATCACCCCAGGAAAATTACACACTACCTCATATCACACTAGAATTTGTGCAAGAGACCAAATACCTTGGCGTTATCCTACAATCTGACTTAGAATTTACAATTCACATTGCCAAAAAGTATCAAATATAAAGCGCCAACTTGGTATGATCAAACGTACTTTGTTCAATGATCTGGAGCAGGCTAAACTACTGGCCTACACAAGTCTGCGTAGACCGCATTTCGAGCATAGTGCAACAGTGTGGGACCCATATCAACAGTATCAAGCGTACAACCCATAAATGGGGTAAAATACAACTGTATGATTCAGTTCTAATGTAAGAAAAAAGAAAGCATAACCAACGTTTGTGAGGTGTTGAACCTAGAAACTCTAGCATCAAAGCACTACAACATTAGACACAACCTTCTACATAGACATTTAACAAAGGAAGAAAATCATTCACATTTTATCAGCTCATACAATGAATTGATGAAAAGTGACCCACCAACAGCATATGCAAAGACTTCAACCTTTTATAACAGCTTTTTACCAAAAACTGTACGTGAATTAAAATCCATGCTTGATATAGCAAACTAGTTGCCAATATGGCAACAACATTGTAAACAGCACTGGCTAAGAACTTAAAACACTGAGGCATACTCCTTGCTACAAGCTCTAGTATGTACTAAAGAAGAATAGTAAGAGTACTCCAATAAGAATGCATGACTGACATCCTCCTACATCAACTTGGTTCTGTAGAAGCACAACTTACTTAGCTCCAACCAACAAGTATTGACTCCGCCAAACTTCTTACTTGGATAAAAAATCAATAACTCATTGCTTTGTCATGTCTTTTCAGGTTGTCTTTAACAAATCTCTTGAAACTACACAATATCAGTGTTTTGGGGCCTGCCACCTAGATTTCCTATAAATTAAAAACATTAAAAGCATTGTTAAATGTGATTTCGTCACAGCAACACATTCCCCAATAAAATAACCTTATTTATTAAACTACAAGTGTGGGCTTATGCAAAAATACGAGGAAAGAAACAACAGTAATATGATTTGTTTTTCGAGTATTTTCACTTGTGCCTGATAGTACATCATACAATATATTATGTTAAATGATAACATAAAAATCTTGCGTTTTATTGTTAGCAATTTAAATAGTATTGAAACTCTATTTACAATAAACAGTTACAATCAGGTTCTATTTAGAATGCTACATTAATTGCAAGGCCCATCTACATCTACGATGGTAAATGCTATTTCCTATCCAAAAAATCTTGTGGTCGCAGTGCGCGGTATATACGAGTATATACGGCAATATAATTTCTCATCCCAAAAGTCTCACAACAACCAGCATAATCTCTCTCACTCGAATTTTGTGTGTAAATAATAGAGGAAATGATAAATAACCGTAATTTATTCAGAAAAGTGTATCATCTTCCTTTTGCTACTAGCCCGACGTGAGATAATTAGTGAGTGGAGCCATGTTGTACAATAATAAACCAACACCAAGTCTGGCTTGCATACAGGAGTATCCACAGAGAGAGAGAGAGAGAGAGAGAGAGAGAGAGAGAGAGAGAGAAAGAGAGAGAGAGAGAGAGAGAGAGAGAGAGAGAGAGAGAGAACACAAAGTTCAGCAACAATTTTTATTGAGCTTTGTGCTCTCCTTCTGCGAGTTAAATTGAAATGAGACTTAAGGTAGGAACGGAAATTTCTTTACTGTATATGCCGTTTACCGTGGCTATCCCCCAGGACTTTTCGGATAAGAATTAAATTTTTCCATCTACAATTGGTATCTAGAGATTACGCCTGCAAGACACTGTGCCTACAAGTGATTTTGCCTATTGGAGATAACCGTCTACGAGCTGAGAGATTATGCCTACGATCTAGGATATCACGCCTACTCTAACTTTCTGATGTATAAAATAAAGAATGACACGTGCATGGGTGGATATGGATAGTAAAAGTGATGCGTCTAGATCAATGATCATTAAGAGTAAATAGTGCGGCCTGATTTTACGATTATTATTCTGTTCTACTCGGAGTGCGCTATCTCTACTTCATAATTTAAACCGGAAGCTTTTATATATTGTAGAAACAATATTAGTCGACTCGTTGGAATAACCCAGTTATACAACATCGCCTTTCAAAGCGGGTAACTATCTAAACTACATAAATGAATTGCAATATCACTTTGGAAAAACTAAATCAAGTCATTTGTTACAAAACATGTTCTTTGAACAGTTATCACCCCTGAACCCTCTCCCTGAATTGATTTTCGTTTTTTTAGCATGCAAGCTCAATGACAAAAAGGTACCACAACTCCGTCAAGATAACATAACTCCGAATAAACTTCCAAGTGCTGCCGACAGCAGCAGAATGGTTGTACAGGGTGCAAGGCTTAATCTTATCACCACTAAGGCTAAAACAACTAGTTCAATTCAAAAAAATGCATATGTTGTAAAAGGGAATAGAAATTATTTTTTTGTGACAGATAGGGTTATCCTGCTTGTTATATTATAGGATTTGTTCGGCTCAGGCTATATTGACTCAGTGTCTGAGCTCAAGGCAGTACATGTGGTCTTGGCAATTACGGTAAGTGCATAAGCTGGATAAAGCTCGTGGGTAGAGCTAGTAGATTAGGTAGTATAAGCAATGATATATAGCCCCCACATGGGGGGCTGTATATCATTGGTATAAGGCAGTATGGGGAGGATATGAGGAAGTGTAATAGAAGACGGACGCTTTTCTTCATATTCACATCAATACATGTAAGTGTACATATTTATACAACACAGTTGACGAAGGTCTAAATTATTTTTTTGTGTGTTATCGTTAAGTGATAATTTTTTGGTTTCGGTGTAAGTTTAACGTTTGACAAGACCCTTTTACCGGCGTGCAGGTGAGGTGATCTCTTTACTCTAGAGCTGAAATTTGACCTATTACAGATATATAGCTTAAATGGTAGCAAGGAACTGCTAAGTTAGCCATCAGAGATGGACGTGTATTTGTATGCAAGCAAGAATTTAGTCAAATCATAAATTTCTATTCTATTCAAGCTAAGCTATTTTATTCCAACACATATATATATATATGGCAGAAAAATTAAACGAGAGGGTAAATGGTGAAAAATGCGGAAGTGCACAAAAATTCTCAATACCCTCTTTAACCTGTAAAGTGCTTTCATTCAGTGAATGATAAGTCAAGATTCTTAGATGTTGAAGCAAACTTGAATCAATTGAACAACATCAGAAGGTATTTTTGTCGAGTTCCAGCCTCAGATTTCATTTGTGTTTCTCATGTCAGGCTAGAGATGATTTTAATGAACATGACAAGAGAGCATAGGGTAGTTAAGCAGTAACTGTCACGTATGACTTATATTACATTTCTTAGGTAAATCAGACATGCTGACTCTGATTTTCTACTCAAAATAACGATTGATCCATTAACTTTCAAAGTCATGAAGAGATTTTTACAGCGTTTCAATATCGGTCTCGAAAACGACACATTCGCCACAACAAGCTCCGCCCATAAATATGTGATGTATGCTAGCTTTTTAGGAATGGAAGTTGGGGATGTTTACTCCGATTTAGAATGATTGAGATGGGCGTCTTAAACCCATTTTTATCTAAATTCAGTCTTCAAAATAATCTCAGTCTTTTATGAAAGGTAAATAAACTATTTAAAATTGCTCGTAGCTTGTTACAGGATGTTTAGTAAGCTGAATGATTTTATCACATAATAGCGTTGTTACCGCGCTTTTTTGAGCTCATTTTTCTAGGCGTTCAGCCTATTAAACATCCTGTAACAAGCTACAAGCAATTTTAATAGTTTATCTACCTTTCATAAAAGACTGAGGTTATTTTGAGGGCTGAACTTCAATAATAATGGGTTATAAAACAACCATCTCTATCATTATAAATCGGACTAAACATTGCCAACTTCCGCTCTAAAAAACTAGCATACATCACATATTTATGGGCGGAGCTTGTTGTGCCGATTGTGTTGTTTTCGAGACCGATATTGAAACACTGTAAAAGGGCCTTCATGACTTTGTAAGTTAGAAGAGTAATCTTTATTTTGAGTTCAAAATCAGAATTAGCGTGTCTGATTTACCTAGCAAAAATGATGAAAGTTGTACATGGCAGTTTTGGTTTAATGAAAGGAGTATTAGAGAGGTTGAGAGGCTTACAGCTTACCGATTTCAATAACAGAGTAACTATTAGGATCATCAGCTCGGCTAGTTGGTGTAACCTTACAATTATCCAAAGCCACTTCAAGGTTAGGATCGCTGCTGATCACACGGATATTTCAGGGCTTCCTTCCCTCGGACACACTTACAGCTCCTCTGTTATTTAGTAATTGCTTAAACTGATAATCAGAGAAGACATTTAGACTGAAAGATTACAGAACTCTTTAGCCAAAAATCTGTAATGGCAAGGTCTACTTCTGTACCAGGCACGCATCAAACTATCTATTATAAAGGGCTGACAATGCTCTCGGAGACTGCATGCTAATACATGTATATGTAATTTAAAGGCATGGTTTTTGTCAATGTTTACTGTGTTGCCTTTGCTAAATAACTTTGGTTGAAATGCAAAAAGAAGTTTATATGCAGGTTTGTCTTGTTCTCCTACAAGCTTTGGGTAACGATTAAGATTGCTTTCAAAAAGCAGCCACGTATGTAAATATAACAGACATGTAGGTATGTATAACATACATGACATACAGAATATATAGAGATATGCATCTGATCAAATGATGGATTGTTGCAAATGCAAAAAAATGTCTTGGTTTATGGTAGTGAGGAACTGATCTGAAAAGTTATTGCTATGCTGCTAGCGAAGCATAGTATCATCGTGTCCTAGTATCATTGTATCACTGTGTCCCAGTATCAGCGTGTCCCAGTATCACCATGCCCCAGTATCAGCGTGTCCCAGTATCAGCGTGTCCCAGTGCCACCGTGTCCCAGTGTCACCGTGTACTAGTGTCACCGTGTCCCAGTGTCACCGTGTCCTAGAGTGTCACCGCGTCCCAGTGTCACCGTGTCCTAGTGTCACCGCGTCCTAGTGTCACCGCGTCCTAGTGTCCTAGTGTCACGGCATCCTAGTGGCACCGCGTCCTAGTGTCACCGCGTCCTAGTGTCACCGCGTCCTAGTGTCACCGTGTCCTAGTGTCACCGTGTCTTAGTGTCACCGCGTCCTAGTGTCACCGTGTACTAGTGTCACCGTGTCCCAGTGTCACCATGTCCTAGTGTCACCGTGTCCTAGTGTCACCGTGTCCTAGTGTCACCGTGTCCTAGTGTCACCGTGTCCTAGTGTCACCGTGTCCTAGTGTCACCATGTCTTAGTGTCACCGTGTTCTAGTGTCACCGTGTCCTAGTGTCACCGTGTCCTAGTGTCACCATGTCCTAGTGTCACCGCGTCCTAGTGTCACCGTGTCCTAGTGTCACCGTGTCCTAGTGTCACCGCGTCCTAGTGTCACCGCGTCCTAGTGTCACCGCGTCTTAGTGTCACCGCGTCCCAGTATCACCGCGTCCCAGTATCACCGCGTCCCAGTATCACCGCGTTCCAGTATCACCGCGTCCCAGTATCACCGCGTCCCAGTATCACCGCGTCCCAGTATCACCGCGTCCCAGTATCACCGCATCCCAGTATCACCGCGTCCCAGTATCAGGAAGACTGAATGTGTCAAAGCTCTACCACGTACTAGCCAAGAAATAGGAAGACTGAATGTGTCAAGGCTCTACTGTGTACTAGTCAAGGGATAGGAAAACTGAATGCCACCACAAGGCGTACTAATCAACGAAAGAATGAGACAAGAAATAGTGAGCCTGATAGTCTAAAAATACTACGACCAATTTTGGTCAAAAAGGGAAATCTACGAACTAAAACATACTGAATGATTTATCATCGAGAAATATTGCTGAAGAGTCTAATGAACCAGAAACACCAGCAGACCTGTTTAGAGAAGAGATAGGCTAAGATAAAGCCTTAGCTACCAAGGAAGACTACCTCAAATGAGTAGAGGCACAAATGAATATCACTGAACTGAGGCTAGAGAACAAACAAAGATGTTACAAACTGATTAAATTGATATCGGAATAGAAGTAGTTGGCTCCTCTGGACTCTTACAATATACAACTAGTTTTCCACTCATACAAACATCCGCTGCTGCATACACAAGCAGGTTAGTCTTGGTACTACATGCAGGTTACAAACTACATAACAGCCATAACAAAGGTCTACCAACAATCGCAATGCCCAATCAACTATTAGCTTTTCTGTTAGATTAAGCCAATAGCTTTATAAAGCTGCTAATCGTGATGTGACTATTCACCATTCAGTTTCCGCTTCAATCATCCAATGGATTTTCTGAACGTATAATATGTTTAGAATAAATAGGAGTTGTCTATACTTATACACTAAAGTAATAAGTTATAGAGGAGTTCGATAAACATTTAGTTTATTTTAACTGGTAAGTACGCGCCATCTTCTTTTGAAAGTGATTAGTTTATAGAGCGAACAAAAGCATGATGATACAAACATGCGTGAAGCCTTGTCAACTTGAAGACTTTGTGTCAATATAATTTGTGCTTTTGAGTTAAGATATAAATGTAGGTATTTCTATAAATAAGATAGTTGAGATGCCAACCGCAACAGCAATTAACCAGATGTCTTGTATAACTTTGAGTTGACAGAATAGCAATAAGGCTTAGAAGATGGAGAGCTTCAGGTGATAAACCAGGGCTGGACGGAATACATATTTGAGAGCAGAGCAGCCCTTGACACTGTAGTTACTCACCTGTTATATGTACTAAAGAGTGGAAGCATGTTGACAACTTGCAAATTATAATTGAAAAAACTTTTCAAACCCTTGAACACGTTTGCCCATACAAAAGCATATTGATCTGCAAAATATCTTTTATCGAATCTGGCAAATATAACAAAAACACAAAAAATCTACACATTTCTCAATATATTAATCAGAACCACTAACCTATAAAAATAAATCGGTAAATTGTATGGAGTTGGCGTTAGTATGGCAGGGGGATGGCAGAACTAGTAAAGGTGTTGTTGACAAGTTTCGTCACAAATCTTAATAGCTTGTGAACCTATCGGCCACCATTCATAGCAGTTGCCTTTATGATTTGCATATTGGTGACCTAGTGGAAGATACAGATCATATGCGAATTTGAATGGAATGGGACTAGAAAATGTGGGAATGCAATCCGATGCATAGCATATATGCAGACTATCAGACATATAGCACGCTCACTCACAGGCACACATGATGACGAAAGGAGATTTATTAATCCATAGATATATAAACCTAGATTGGCCAATAATAGCTATTCCCATCGGTTGCCTTGTCAGACTTAAATAGCATGACATTTGATTAAATTAAATGCTAGTGGTGACTGCATTCAAGCATGAGGTGCAATACAGCAGTCATTGTATTGCACCTCATGCTTGATTGCACTGTTGTTAAAGGTTGACTTGCAACAAAATTCACATTACAGTTATTTGGTATCAAAAGATTCACCATGTCTTACTCTGCTGTGTTGTACATGTAGGTGTATAATACGTGGAAATGTGATTACCAGCTCTTAAAGGCTCAAAAACGAAAAGTCGCCGTAGATTGGAATCTGTTTATTTATCTGACGTAGTCATTCCAGTTTGGTTATCGCCTTGTCACGTATGTTCTCACGTGAATTAAAAGGCCAATAAAAAGCTTAATGTAAAACTTATCGTAGCACTAGTTTATGACAAACACTTCGGGTTTTATCGAATACCCCGTATCAAATATAGATGCTCGCTACTTTACAGTTTTCTTTCGGCATTATTTAATCGTCAAGCCGTAATCTGATCACCTGACCCAATACTTCGCAAATAATGTTTGCAGCTCTTTTCGATTATCACAGGTAACCAACAGGCTCGTCATGATTATCAGACAATGATATATACTCCTTCGAGGTGAGGTTAAAAAGTTTAACGATTTTTTACGGTAAGTTATAAGATATCAGTGCTAAAAGTGACAGCATTACAACGACGATAAAACAGACGCGTAAAAACAATAGACATGGTTTTATTGAATGCGTGAAGTATATTTGTGAAAATATTTCGACGAATGAGGTTGCATGAAAGTGTAAACAGAAACCATCCTGTAACAACTACGTCATATTTGAGCCGTTTTGGAAAGCGAATCCAAACTACGGTGGTCTTTGTGGCTGCGATTAACTGTTCGCTTTTTAGCTTTTAATAGCTTGTAATCACATTCCCATGTCTTTTGCACCTACAACATATCAGAGTAAGACATGGTGAATCTTTTGCTACCAAATAACAGTAATGTGAATTTTATTGCAAGTCAACCTTTAACAATGGAGCTAATCAGGAGAAGGTGGCAAAATCACATTTATTTTCTCATAAAAACCTTCTTGAATACATAATCTAGTAATCTAAAGCAATTATGTGATAATATCTGATAACCACCATAGATTAAAACTAAAAAAGCTATGAATTGTTGCACACAAAGCATGAGCCATCTGGGCTTTATTTGCCACCCTCTCCTATCCCCATTCTCTCTTTTCTCCTTCTCCAAAGAAGAAGTGAGAAGGGGAAAACAGAGAAGGGAGGAAGGAGAGGGGGCAAATAGCCCACCCACTCCAAGAGCCAGACCCTGGCAAAGTAAATAGACTAATATCTTGCTGAACTAAACATGACTAAATATGATGAGTATGCAAATATGTCTTAAGTCAAAAATGACAGAATGATTATTTTACAGCTGGCTAGGTCACCAAAGCTGAAGTGTAATGATTGTTTCACTAGCATCGTGGATGTTACCAACTATGATGTAAACCAAGCAACAAATTCCCTAATCACAGTTAAGAATCGTCGTGGCTTGACTTTGTCTTCGCCTGTGGTGATTGAGGTTTGCAACCACAGTGAGAAAGCGACGAGAGTGTTGCTTAGTAGTGCTGGATTAGTGAAAAACTTTCCCAGGCTAGCACTAATTGCCACCATGGAAAAGTTGCTGAGATTCAACATCATGCTATTATTTAAGTGTAATCATCAAGCTAGTAGCCTAGCTTGAGAGATAGCAAAAAGATATATTTCGATTAGGGCGCATTATGAAGCTAAGAATAGAGCTGGCACGGGTAGCTCGTCTGGTCTTGACCCACCGGGTCAGAGGTGCCTGGGTTGGGCCACCCGACCCTCGGGTCTTCCTATACAAAGACACAGGTAGGTTTATGGCTAAACAACAGTGGTTGTATAGGCCTATCGCTTTTTAAGTGTGATTGAAATTGAATCGCATATAGTCCTAGAGCGGAAGGACCAGGCGAAATAAAACAAGGTGAGTTAAGACTATTTTTACGTCTGCGACAATAGTCTTTGGACTATAGGTTTCACAACGTTTTTCGGCAAGAAATAATCAACATTTCGGTGGTCTGGGAGTTCATGAAGAAGCCAGTCACGAAAGGAAAATACCAAGTTATTTGTACAATATGCAAAAGCAAGTTAAAGGTTGACTTGCAACAAAATTCACATTACAGTTATTTGGTATCTTAAGATTCATCATGTCTTACTCTGTTGTGTTGTAGGTGTGAAATATATGGGAATGTGATTACAAGCTCTTAAAAGCTAAAAAACGAACAGTTAATCGCAGCCACACGAGACCGCCGTAGTTTGGATTCGCTTTCCAAAACGGCTCAAATGGGCTGTAGTTGTTACAGGATGGTTTCTGTTTACACTTTCATGCAACCTCATTCGTCGAAATATTTTCACAAATATTCTTCACGCATTCAATAAAACCATGTCTATTGTTCTTACGCATCTGTTTTATCATCATTGTAATGCTGTCACTTTTAGCACTGATATCTTATAACCTACCGTAAAAAATCGTTAAACTTTTTAACCTTAGCTCGAAAGAGTACATATCATTGTCTAATAATTATGACGAGCCTGTTGGTCACGTGTGATAATCGAAAAGTGCTGCAAAAATTATTTTCGAAGTATTGGGTCACGTGGTCAGATTACGACTTGACGATTGAATAATGCCAAAACAAAACTGTAAAGTAGCGAGCATCTATATTTGATACGGGGTCTTCGGTAAAACCCGAAGTGTTTGTCATAAACTAGTGCTACGATGAGCTTTTTATTGGCTTTTCAATTCACGTGAGAACATCCCGTGACAAGACAATAACCAAACTGGAATGACTACGTCAAATAAATAAACAGATTCCAATCTACGGTGTCTTTTCGTTTTTGAACTTTTAAGAGCTTGTAATCACATTCCCATGTATTTGGTACCTACAACGCAACAGAGTAAGACATGGTGAATCTTTTGATGCCAAATAACTGTAATGTGAATTTTGTTGCCAGTCAACCTTTAACCTACAAAGAAGGGTCCACCTCAATACTATTGAGGCATTTACAACGAGGGCATCCTGAGGAACTTAATAGCGCGTCTAAGAGCCTTCAATCCAGCAAGTTTATTTTATTTTTAGTTTCTTTCACTAATACCAGAAGTTTTAGGGAAGTGATGAATTTTTGCTTTCCACTATGCTGGGTTATCTATTTCTATATTTGT
This sequence comes from Watersipora subatra, assembly GCF_963576615.1. Lineage (NCBI taxonomy): Eukaryota > Metazoa > Bryozoa > Gymnolaemata > Cheilostomatida > Watersiporidae > Watersipora > Watersipora subatra. The sequence goes on from NC_088711.1 coordinate 29,353,312, forward strand.
AAAGTATTTCTTAATTAATCTCTTGTTGATTATAATAGCAGTTGAAAATAAAATCTGTAATAAAAACACTAGCCAAATCATGCCATTAATCTATCACCCATTGAATAGCATTGATCCACCAATGTCTAGCCATAATTTGTAGATTGCATCTATAAACCAAGCCACAAAATATAATGATTGGTGTGATAATGGTTTCTTTTATCTTAGTTTATTGATGTAACAACATTAGGCTGTAATAGAACTATCTCTTAATCTTACATGAATAAAAAATCACGCGTGCTGACCCGGTCCGACCCGATCTTGGCCCTCATTGCTGACCCTGAGTCTGGTCCGACCCTGCATTCCTTGGTCTGGTTCAGCTCTAGCGAAGAAAGCCATTGATTCCATTTCCCTGATCAGATCAAAACTTCACACGCTCATCATATTTAGTCATGTTTAGTTCAGCATGATATTAGTCTATTCACCTAGCCAGGGTCTGGCGCTTCGGGTGGGTGGGCTATTTGCCCCCCTCTCCTTTCCCCCTTCTCTCTTTTCCCCTTCTCACTTCTTCTTTGGAGAAGGGGAAAAAAGAGATTGGGGATAGGAGAGGGTGGCAAATAAAGCCCAGATGGCTCATGATTTGTGTGCAACATTTCATAGCTTTTATACTTTTAATCTATTGTGGTTATCAGATATTATCACAGAATTGCTTTAGTTTACTGGATTATGTATCCAAGAAGGTTTTTTACGTGAAAATAAATGTGATTTTGTCACCTTCTCCTGATTAGCTCCATTGTTAACAACAGTGCAGTCAAGCATGAGGTACAATACAATGACGTTACGTCATGCTATTTAAGTCTGACAGGCTTTTTCCCTATTGGCCAATCTAGGTTTATATATCTATGTATTAATCTAACACAAAAAGGTACCGTTCAATGGTGAACGAATGACAACTACAATGTTACCAGTCGCGGTTTTAATTGGTTCAACACCCAAATGAAACCGATTCATTTGGTCCAATTGTAAAATATAGCATTTATCATTAGCGAATGAACAACAGGTTTGTTCGCTTTTGATGAAATGGATCGTAGAACACGTGGAACACAAAAGCGATCTTGTGGTTAGCGGCTCGATTAAAATATAGTTGGACAACACGCTCTATAAACACCAACTCTGCGCCAGCATTTCGGAGTTCAAATACCAAACGGGGTACATATTAACGCGTACCTAATCTTCACCTTCGTACATTCATTTTTATTTTTTTCTAATTCATATAGTAAATGCATGTATTTGGCGTTACTATTGCTATATTCATTAGTATTTTTTGAATCGTTATTAAAAACAGGATATCTTTAATTGATAGTTATATCCACTTATATATTATTTACGCAAAGATTGTTGTAACTGCGATGTAAGCAAGCGTATCTATTGATCTATCGTTAGAGCAAGTGAGCACTACCCTACTGTATAACTTGATATAATGTGTATTTTAGTGGTTGTAAGATATTTTGTAGCGTACAATTTAGTAAGGAAGTTTTGGATATTTGCGTTGAAAATATGAGAGACCAGCAGTCTCCGATTAAGATTTTTCATCGATTGGTTTACGTGTGAACTATTGCGTGTGGTTCATACCTTTTAATATTATGTTAGACTCATAGTATACGCTTTTAAACAGAGTATACTTCACACTTTTTAAACAAATAGCGAGTGATGTTGATAAGCAAGGTTTACCTAATTTGGCTTACAGGCTATATTGTAATTGTAGGCCTATGAGTAATTTGAATAGCACAGTAGACGGTAGTTAAACAATTTTATAGTTACCTCTAATTACTGTATCTTTTGCAACTTTTGGGCATTGTTTTCATGTGCTCTCAGTAGTCTTTCTTCTACTTTGCAGGCTAGCCACAAAAATGCCAGCTTCTCCATTGAAATGGGCATCTTATCCTAATCCTGAACTTGCAAACATATATCCTATTAAGCGTAAACCTTCAGAATATAGCCCCTCTGTTTTGGAGGATTGTTTTGTTTCCGAGTCTCAGGTTAGTCTGTTCAACTACGCTGTAACTTTCAGGATGTTTCTGAAGAAACATTAGTCAAACCTCTAATTATGTCTTTTTTATCAATATCTGTGTTATTATAATAAAATATATGTGTTGTTGCAGCTGCCTTGTAAGCGAGTGTGTCTCCTCTCACACCACAACGAAAAAATAAATGAATCTCAAAACGTAAGTGTACGTATTTATTCTGGACAATGCTTTTGATGTGAGAACACCTAAGATACTTGTAGAGACATACAAGCTGCTCGAGGCTGTTTATATGCCAAGTGCAGCGAGTTCAGTCTTAGCATTATATTAAAGTTTACTATAAGTTTTCAACTTCTCTGAGGCAATATAATTTAAGATAGCTTTTATTAACAGATTTTTGGCGGTGGTTGTACAATGGAGTCATCCGAGTATCCAACTAGTGATACAAAAAATGGTGCTTCTTTTCCACCAAATCTAGCAGCACTGCAACAGCAACAAGCTTCTACAGTCTATAAACAATCTGCAGGAGCTCAAGCATTCCCAGCAATAGCTCAGCAACTCCCCGAGTTGCATCAGCAGCACGCAGCGTCTGAGCTCATGGTAGGCTTTCACTATAATTCATTACCATTATCGATGTTGGCAGTTTTTGCAGCTTTAATACCTCAGGACTTTGTAAAGTATTATTTTTTCCTCAACTTTGTGTCACTATGAAAATAGGAAATGTCTGAACTTCAATTTCTTGAAGTGTGACTTCTCTCAGTCTGGTTAACACACCAGCTAGCTGCAAACAGTCAGTGTATATGGAGCTGTATATGAGCTCTGATGAGGAAGTAGAACCTAGTGCTAATTCACCCTGTTAGTAATGGGTTTATTAGCATGTTGCCATTCAGTCATTTAGTATCAAGTTTGACAGGCGATATTTACAACCTCATAACATTTTTATCAAAAAGTCAAGAATAACACAGCTTTCTGGCATCTTCATAAATGTACTGATGCATCGCTTTTATGGTGCATGACAATCTATCTATTCATTCTCTAGTGAAAGCTCATTGGCCAAATATAATGTCATTATTAATGACATTATATCTTAGCAATCTTATATCTTAATCAATCCTTTGTTCACGTGATCAGGCAGGTGGAATTACTTCTTTGTTTCCATTCAGTGTCATTGTTCTTGGTCTCTAACAAATATGATGATTATTGAAAAACACAGAAAGTGTAGCAAAACGAAGCAAGTTGTATGAATTATTTGATAATGGTTTTTTAGTAATTGTGCACTCATATGTTTTAAACCCTTTGCTAGAGTATGTCTGTCTAATCATTGAACACTTGAGGCCACTTGAGGGCTGATTAACCAGCATGTCTCTCTGTATATATGCGGTCTGTATTAACAAAGATTTAGTTAAAACTTTTAGGCAGCTATAAAGGGTGGCACCTGATCTTATTAACTATAACACAGGATGTACTACTGAATGATCGGTTATTATACACATACTGGCACTAATTATAGCTGGTGTTTGATGTACGTGCATCATTATTCATAAGCGCAATACCTTACTGATTCCTGTCTACGTCTTATGGTATGTTATTGCCTCATCACCTTTCTTATCAGCAGTTATATGATTGCTAATAGCTATTACTTCTGCAATTCATCATACACTTTGACTGACTAGAATTGCTTGATTGCTCATCGGGTGCTCTAAGCGTCTCCGATTCATTCAGTTGAATGAAAGCAAGTTTCTTTGTCAGTTTCCTCTCAATTGCCTTTGCAAGGGTGAACTTCATCCTCGAGTACATTTGTTTACCACAAGTACATTACAGGATAATATTTTAATTAATAAAATTTTTTCAAATATAACTAAATACGATAACTTTATATATATAATAGCATAGCTTTACTTAGCATCATGATACTAGAAGTTGGTGCTAATCGTCTTGTTAGTCTTTAGGCCGAGTTCAGAAGTTGGTGCTAATCGTCTTGTTAGTCTTTAGGCCGAGTTCAGAAGTTGGTGCTAATCGTCTTGTTAGTCTTTAGGCCGAGTTCAGAAGTTGGTGCTAATCGTCTTGTTAGTCTTTAGGCTGAGTTCAGATTTAATAACCTCAAAACTGATAGTTGCGCAAGAGGAACCTCTCATATATGCTCTCATAGCATTTAATAATAATTTAGCTCAATTTCTAACTGTTTGTAGTCTGTAAAACATCTTATTCAGTGGTCATAATTCAAGCATGCGTTTTCGCTAATAGTTTCACAAACTATTAACGAAAACGCATGCTCAAATTTTCAAACCCAAGCACAAGTTCAAACCCGAGCACAAGTTCAAAGGTATTGTGCTCATTGAGAAAACTTATTTATTTGAACCATTGTAATTATGTACAAATATTATCAATAATTGCATATTGATGGTGTTTATATCACAATATTATCAATAATTGCATATTGATGGTGTTTATATCACAATATTATCAATAATTGCATATTGATGGTGTTTATATCACAATATTAATGTATTGTACTGATTGTTCAATTTGATTCCAAAACTTTACCGAATTCATGTACGAGTGGATATCTGTGATGAATATATGTATCAAAATATAAGTAATTTTAATAGAATTAAATGCTTATCAGAATTTAACACGCATGTATGTTATTTAAAAAATATACAATATTATGTTCAATGTTATTATTGAAATATCTTTTGTTTCAATTCTTTTTGCACCTTTTTAGCTGTTTTACATTTATCAGAAGTCAAAAGGAGTCACCATTTGTAATCGGTGGAGAGCTGTGATAAAATTAGTGTTTTTAGTTGATTAGTTGTTGATGTCTTACTTACTCTCAATTGCAAAGGATGGAAGTCTTTAATTCATCAGGTTTTTTAAATGTAGTCCCTGAAGCATTGGCTGGAAATCACAAACTTATTGAAATGTAGCTAGTTACTGAAGGGTACGTGTAAATCTTTCAGTATTAGATTCTCAGTGTATGTATACGTGTGAGCTGATAACCAGCAATCTCCTGCTCTAGAGATTTTTAATGTCTCACTGCCAATATTACCTTTCAAAGTCGACCTCTACTTCTTATTATATAAGTTTGCTTCAATTTTCTGTAAAAACTTGTCCATCATGCTCTAGCTGACCTAACCAACCTTCTAGCTATTACATGTCTATATGATATTTTTGCCTTATGATGCCAACACTGAAATGAACTAAAATCATAATCATACACCAAATAATTTTTCATTGTAGTCGTAGATAAACAGACTCTATTTAGCATAATTTGCTAATGATTTCACATTTCCATTTAAACAGTTTTATTTTTCCTCCTAATTTATTTCAACAAAGACCTTTTTCATGATATAAAATTTAAAAGTTAGATTTTAAAAACCTTGAGTTGTTTTCTCTTTTCTCTTAATTCATTTGAACTGCACAAAAACACTTCCCATAATATGAAGTTTAAAAGTTAGAATGGTAAATGTTGTATATGTTAAATAAAAATAAATATTGCTAAACTTACTAGTAAGAGCCGATAGAGAACAAGCTTTAGTGACGCTTTGTAACGCAGTGTGTGTGAATACTCTGCTATTATACGCAATGCTATGCGTACTTTAACCGACATAATGACTCATATCACCTAATGCATTCATTGCATTTCGTGTAGCTTACTTTGGAAGTTTATCGCCTGGCCAACGGGAGGCTCTGTGATCAAAGCCAGCCCGAAACGGATATCTCATTCTTAAACTTTAATAGCTATAGCAGACACACCGAACGACGGACTTTGAAATTTATATATGTACTGTCTGTAGGCTACTACCCGGCGTTGTCAGAGTAAAGGTACGGCCACACATAACAAATTATTTGTCAATCTGACCGAATTCACGAAATTCACAGATTTATTCGGCCGAATATCACGGAATTATCTGAGCTGTGCATGCTCACCCAATTCGTTGATGAAACACTTTTAGTTGGCTAAACAGCATGATTCTAGTAGCTTTTGCAATTGGTATAGTCCAAGACACGTACCACAACACACAATAAAAGTATCAGCCCAATTTGACATAGTACATATGATACAGCTGCATTAATTGTGCTATTGTTATTTTTTTATTGTTCGGACATCGTGGTTACAAATGTTTTTTTTAATAATAATAATTTTTTTTAGCAACAGAAGTCTCATAATAGAAAGAGTTGCCATCTTTAGCGCAATCAAGTTAGATGCATCGTATTTACTATGGCGAATTGTCGTAATATTTTTTCGCGTGTCATGTTATTTGCCTCGGACTGGATAAATTGCAAAAGCTGCTAGAATCGTGCCGGCTAACCAACTATAACGCATTTTAAGCAGCTTCATCGTATGTACTATGTTGAATTGCGCTGGTACTTTTATTGTGTGTCATTATACGTGTCTCGGACTATACTAATTGCAAAAGCTGCAAAAATCGTGCTCGCTAAAAAGATTGTTTGGCCAATTAAAAGCGTTTCGTCGACGAATTCAGTGTGCATGCACAGCTCAGATAATTCTGTTCATTTCGTGTTTCAGTCAGAATGAACGAATAATTCGTTTTGTGTGGCCGTACATTTATCAAAAGTCTTTGCACAGAAAATTGATTTGTAGTTAAAGGTTGACTTGCAACAAAATTCACATTACAGTTATTTGGTATCAAAAGATTCACCATGTCTTACTCTGTTGTGTTGTAGGTGCCAAATATGTGGAAATGTGATTACAAGCTCTTAAAAGCTCAAAAACGAACAGTTAATCGCCGCCATCACGAAACTGCCGTAGATTAGAATCTCTTTCTAAAACGGCTCAAATGAGACGTAAATTGAACGAGATGGCTTCTGTTTACATTTTCATGCAACCTCATTCGTCAAAATATTTTCACAAATATACTTCACGCATTGAATAAAACCATGTCTATTGTCCTTATGCATCTATTTCATCATCATTGTAATGCTATCACTTTCAGCACTAATATCTTATAATCTACCGGGAAAATTCGTTTAATTTTTTAACCTTAGCTCTAAGGAGTACATATCATTCTCTGATAAACATGACGAGCCTGTTGGTCACCTTTCATAATCGAAAAATGCGGCAGAATTTATTCGCGCTGTTTCGCAGGAAATATAGGTCACATGATCAGATTATGACTGGACGATTAGACTAAGCCGAAACAAAACTGTAAAGTCGCGAACATCTATGTTTGATACGAGCTCTTCGGTGAAACCCGAAGTCTTTGTCATGAACTAGTTCTACGAGAAGTTTTATATTGAGCCTTTTATTGGCCTTTCAATTCACGCAGAGAACATCACTTGTCAAAACAATAACCAAATGAATTGACTACATCAGAGTAATAAACTGATTCCAATCTACGGCGATTTCGTGATGGCGGCGATTAACTGTTCGTTTTTGAGCCTTTAAGAGCTTGTAATAACATTTCCACATATTTTGCACCTACAACACAGCAGAGTAAGACATGAACCGATCAAAACATGACATCTTTTGATACCAAATAACTGTAATGTGAATTTTTTTGCAAGTCAACCTTTAACATATAACAACATTTGCCATTCTAACTTTCAAACTACATATCGTAAGAAAAGTGTTTTGTGTAGTGGAAATAATTTAAGAAAAAATAAAAAACAACTGTAAAGGTTTTCAAACTTTGTCAAACAATTGTAACTTTCAAACTTCATATCATGAGGAAAATATTTTGTGCAAGTCAAATAAATTAAAAAAAAAACAACGATAAAAGGGTTAAAATATAAATGTGAAATAGTGAGCAAATTATAGCTACATGTAAATTAAGTTGGTTTTGCTACGATTACAATAAAAGATGATTAGGTAATAATCCAATTAATACGAACTGAAAAAAACAAAAAAATAAAAAGTCCTGAATATGTTGAATTATTAATAACATTTCCTGCATAGAAGTGTGTGTATAGAAAAGGTTACTGTTCCACCAGAAGCCTTCTATCGAAACGTTGAATACAACGATACTGGTACCTCTCGACACTGGTACAAATGTAAAAATGAGATATCGTACTGTCTTTGTCTGACCGAACGGAGAGAGAATGTCGAAGCTCTTCCCATAAATGTCTGCGTGAGAAGAGTTGACCTTGACCCCGTATAGTAATTGAACTTTACGGAAAATTTTTCTAAACACGGGCATTCTAACGTGTGGGTACATTGATATTTAAAATAATTAGCGTGTGGTTACGGTGTATCGAATATGATAACGTCCTAGAGCATTACGTCTTCTATGGCCCAGTGGTAGCACGTGTGAACTTCAAACTTGCGGCAACAGTCTTCATGGGTTCAAATCGATCAGAACGCGGATAATATTAATTCCAGGATTTTAATAGCTATAGCTGGACCTACCTACAGACATACAACCAACTTTGAGAAATATATGTATAGAGATATGTGCATCAGAGATAATTCCATTGATTCTTATGTCTACCATAAATAATTCTATAGATACTCACATGTCCACCATAGATTATTCTATAAATAATGTACTTGTATGTCTGTCTTGAATAATTCTATAGATATGTATATTTGTGCACCATAGATAATTCTATAGATACTTATATGTCCACCATAAATAATTCTATAGATACTTGTATCTCCACCATAAATAGTTTTATAGATATTTATATGTCCATCATAGATAATTCTATAGATACTTATATATTCACCATAGATAATTCTATGGCTGCCACATTCATAATTGAGTAATGAGTCAGCGAGTCTATAAGATGACCATGTATATATTATAATTGATTCAGGATTACATAGACACACAATCAGCAATGGTGATGAATATTAATGATGATGATGATGGAGAGATGAATGACTACACTTCTGCATGTGATGCAATGGACGGAGAGGGGGCTGTAGACCCTCAACAATATCGAGCCAAGAACACTTGCCAAGAGCAGGAATGCTTGTAAATATTAACACTATCCTAGTATGACTGAGCAGCTGGTAACTATAGATATAACTAGTTATAATCAACACTACCATAGTATGACTGAGCAGCTAGTAACTATAGATATAACTAGTTATAATTAACACTGTCATAGTATGACTGAGCAGCTAGTAACTATAGATATAACTAGTTATAATTAACACTACCATAGTATGACTGAGCAGCTAGTAACTATAGATATAACTAGTTATAATTAACACTGTCATAGTATGACTGAGCAGCTAGTAACTATAGATATAACTAGTTATAATTAACACTATCAAAGTATGACTGAGCAGCTAGTAACTATAGATATAACTAGTTATAATTAACACTACCATAGTATGACTGAGCAGCTAGTAACTATAGATATAACTAGTTATAATCAACACTACCATAGTATGACTGAGCAGCTAGTAACTATAGATATAACTAGTTATAATTAACACTGTCATAGTATGACTGAGCAGCTAGTAACTATAGATATAACTAGTTATAATTAACACTATCAAAGTATGACTGAGCAGCTAGTAACTATAGATATAACTAGTTATAATTAACATTATCAAAGTATGACTGAGCAGCTAGTAACTATAGATATAACTAGTTATAATTAACATTATCAAAGTATGACTGAGCAGCTAGTAACTATAGATATAACTAGTTATAATTTACACTATCAAAGTATGACTGAGCAGCTAGTAACTATAGATATAACTAGTTATAATTAACACTATCATAGTATGACTGAGCAGCTAGTAACTATAGATATAACTAGTTATACTTTCCTTAACCTTTTTCATGTTGCCATCTTAGAAGTCTTTTTCAATTTCAGGAAAGCAATTTTTTTATCGCGCTGTTAACAGCATCTTTGAAGACACCATTGCGTCATTTTTAGAAAGTCATTTATTGCCTTAGAAAACCGGGCTTCAACACCAATCTTTTGCAGCATTTTTTTCATAGATGTTCACAAGTGGCTCCTGATAAGTTGGTCTGAGAGAAAAGTTTAAGAGTATTCGGTATTGGAAGATGACTTGGTTTTAGCAAGACTCGGCTGTATAAGATGCACCAAGTGCTTAAAACTGTATATATCAGGCCACAGTCCGGGCCTGTCAGCCAATCATGTTTCTGTTTTTAAGGCGTCTTGATTCTTTCTAACGGTGTACATCAACCAACTTAGATAATCCTTATAGTTAGACTCTGGTTTTTGACTTCCTCTACAGATTAATATTTCGGTGTATGAGACTAAATTGGAGCAGCTATTTGTCCCTGCGTATGGAGTAATTAACACACAACATCCGAAATTGGTCAAAACAACAGTTTCATAAATAAAAGTAAAAAAGATTTCTTTTTGGCTAGCAATAGTCCAGCTTCTAATAAGTCAGCAACTTATTAAAGCTGACTTTATCACTAAAAATAAATGACACTCAAGACAAAGCTCAATAGTACGTATATAATTATAGCTTTGCATCTTGTAGAGTGGTCTCAGACCTTAACATAAAGTTGTGTACTCATTAGATGTATGTGTTTATAGAAAATGTCGAATAGAAAAACATCGATGAATGTTAAGTTTATACGGAATACATTGAGAAGGTTTACTAGAATATATGAAAGATGTATGGGGATGTAATATCTCTCAGGCTTTATGTTTCCCATGTTTTAGTGGAGCAGAAGAAAGCCCTACCAGTGGAACCGTGCGCTGCTATTGTCGTCCAGCATGGGGCAACCTTTCCAACTCTCAGTCATTTTTCTCTGACATATATTGATCTATACATGACCTTTTCTTGACCTCTACATTTGACACAGTTGACCTCAAATTGAGACAGTTTGTCATAATATTAATCTCTGTATGTGCCACATTTTACTACTACTGTCAAGAGACAGTAGTAGTTTTTGCAATTATCTTTTGAGTTTCAAGTTGGCCCTTGAAGTGTTTTCCTAGTTTGTGTCAATCAGTCATGACCCCAACTCATTCAGCATTGCACCTGTAGGTTTCATTTTGCATAGCAACTATAATGAGCACAGCAATTCTATTATGTAATGATCTCATGTTTATCAGAATTATCTATTTTTTAACAGTTATACGCACATCATTGTATATTTTGTTTATATTATTCCTTTGTATGCATCTGTGTCTAGGTGTATGAGTGCAACTAGGTTTTGCCATAATTGCTGTGAATTCTTATACATATCATGCGTAGATGTTGTATGCATTTCGATGAACTCAGATAAACAATGTCAAGTTGCTTAACTTCAGGCTTGTCTATAATAGTTGCGCAATCTCATTGAGTAATTGCAAATTCCTATATGTATATAAAATGCTTTCATTGGTTTTTTTGCGATATGAGCTTCAGAGTAATAGCAAGCTTGCAATTGGTATAAAATATAAGATAGCTTACCATTGTCATATCGGAGGTATTTATCGAGCCCTAGTAGGAAAAAGCAAAAAAAAAGTTTACGGTTTAAAAGCTATAGCTGAGATATTTAGGGCAGTTATTGTGGAGTATTGACTGAGCAATGAGGCAGGTTAAGTACTGTGATAGCTTACGTAAGGGAAGAACACCATTAGCGCTTGTTTTTAAATTAGTAGGTGGTAAGCGATGGTTTTCATGGGGTATGATAATATAGTCTGGCAGTATCAAAGTTCATAAGATGACAAATGTTATAAAATAAAAGTAGGTTAGATGATATTTTATTTGAAATGAATGGGATGTGGTCCAGGCATGATAAAGAGTCGTTGATGATAAAGCCAAGTAGTTTAGAAGTAGATTGTCTTGTTAGGGTACTGTCGAATATAGAAATTGTCAGAGGGAAATTCGATGGTGGATTTACTAAGATATAGTGAGATTTTGAGATGTTAAGAGACATTTTATTTGTCATCCACCATTGTTGGATAAGTGTTAGGTCTGCATTTATTTTAGATTGGAGGCATGCAGGGTCAGTTTCGGATATAGAGAATAAGGTATCGTCAGTATAAGCATGAGGTGTGCTGTGGAATGGTAATTTAAGTAAATCATTTATAAAAATTGGAAACAGTGTGGGTGCAAGAATTGAACTTTGTGGAACGCCAGTAGCTATAGGAAGATCATCTGAGCAGATACTTTCTATTTTTACGCATCGGTGCCGTTCATTCAGATATGACCTGATGGTGACAAGAAATTTACCAGTTACTCCTCTGTTTGCAAGTTTTGAAATAAGGATATTATGATTAACCATGTCAAAAGCTTTTTGAAAGTCAAGAAAGATAATGACTAAAGAGAAGATGAATGGTGGTAATGCAAGAGTGGTTTTTTCTAAATCCTGAGTGTAAGCTGCTTATAGTTTTGTTGCTATCTAAGTGCATTTGAAGCGTAGTAAGTATATGTCTTTCGTAAATTTTAGAAAGTATAAGAAGCACAGATATGGGTCTATAATTAGATAAAACTATTTTGATCACCACCCTTGTGTAGTGGGGTAACTATATCAATTTTCCATAGTTCAGGGAAAGTTACTTCCTTAATAGCTCTATTAATGATAATGTATCTGTGAGCGGAATGATTATGAATGGCAGTGATATGAGAAGAATTTGAATTGAGATATTGTCAATACCTGCAGTAGCTTTGTCCGAACGAATGCGATGCAGTATGTTTAGTATTTGCTTACTACCTCGGTTGTATGTACAGGTGAAATACTATCTGAAGCATGTGAATAGCTTTGGGAACTAGGAGTCCAACTGTGTTCGTTTTTAATATTTCAATTTCTAGGAGCCCAATGAGCGTTCTGGGGTATCAGTTTCTGATGATATATATATACGAATTAGTGTTATTTTTGTTAGTGTTGCGCATAACTTACCACAGTTTCTTGATTTGCTTAGCTTTTGACTCTGAAATTAAATTACAAATATAAAGTTTCTTTTCTTACGTATCAGATTTGTTGTGTAGTTTCTCTGTGTTTTATATTTGTTACGTAACTGATGACTTTTAAGTTTATCACTCAGGTTTATGTTTCAGGATTTCACTGTCTAACCAGGGAGGAAGAGTTGAAGACTTGACAAATCTGGTCTTGGTTTTTAAGTGATGCAAGATAATCGAGTTTAGTTTAGAAGTAAATGAGTTAAGCATAGTCTCAACGGAAGGTGATTGGTAAAGAGTTAGCCAGTCAGCTTCTTTTAATTCTTTTTGAAAAGCTTGAATTGAGAAGCTTTTCTAGTCATAATATGTTATTTTTTGACGTTTTTTAGGTCCTGTTGTTGAGGTGCCTAACTTACGAGATGCAAAGATTAGATAATGATCACTCATAATAGTTTTGAGTAGGCTACGCCTGATTGATGAATGTTATCTGGTTTTTGTGTATACATGGTCAATAAGAGATTGAGATTTTTTCTGGACGTGAGTGTTTTATTTGATGAACGGAACTAGATCCAGTTGTCTTAAAATATTACTCTATTTGAGATTGGGAGCATGTAGATTCCCTTAGGTCCCCTAAGATGATAAGTTCATGACAGATGTCTTTACAATTTGCAGTATAAATTTCAAATCTAACCATGTAACAGGAGAATTGGGAGGCCGGTAAACAACTGAGGTGAGAAATGGTCTCGAGTATAGTTGAGGGATTTTAATAGTAATAGATTCAGGTAGAATGTTATCAAGATCAGGTAGCGAGATGAAGTCGATAGAAGAGTGAACATAAGTCAAAACACCACCACCCTGCCTACCTATTCTATCTCTACGCTGTATTACATAACCAGGAATAGACAACAAGTTACTATCTATTGAGTGGCTTAACCGTGTTTCACAAATATCAAAAAATTTAAAATTGTATTTATTGCAGTTCGTAATACCAATGATATAAACCCCCACATCATTGATAATACGAGTTAGTTAATTCTTTATTTTAAACAATTAACAAGAAAGAAAAAATAAAATTACCTCTATTTGCAGGCCTGATATTACATAAGATTTATAAAATAAATTTATATTTACACTCACATATATGCATATATTACTTCATGAGTATATTTATGCAGCATTATATAATTGTATTATCTTTACTTAAAGGAGTTTTAATAGTATAGGCATTCTGTTTTGTCGATGAACTTAATAACAGTGTTCCATTTCATAGTGTTTGGATGTATCTGTTGTCGAGGAGTATTATAATCTGAGCATTGGTAGATGTAGTGTAGGCCTATACTAGTTTCGTCTTCCAGCAAACATGTGCATGTAGGTGTATAGGTTGCTCCGATGGTATATTGGAATAGCTGCATCTTGTTATGACCAGTTAGCAGAGCACAGTGCAACAAGTGCTTTTCTTTTTGTCTCTAGAGGTATTGGGTTATTGAATCAATGGTCTACTAGGAGAGTTGCAATTAGGCCTAGTGGGCAATTCTCATTAATTAGTTGCATCTTCCACCTTCTCAGTCATTCTGATTTTGTAAGATTGTTAATGTTTGTTTTGCGGAGCTTTTTAGAGTTCATATTATCAACTTCTACATTTCTGGAGATTATCTTCCTGATATCAGCTTTTAATGCTTTTATCAGTGAGCTGTGACGAGAAGAGGTAATGATGTTCGACATATCTGATTTAATCAGACACCGCATTATTTGTAGCCTTACTCTTGTCATTTGAATATTTATTGGGGGTATCCCAATAAATGATTCTGTAATGATAATAAGTGTAATGATTCTAAAGATGGATTTAAATGAGCTACAAGAAGGAGTTTGAGGTGAGGATGCAGTGAGACTTTTTCAGTCAAGTTCCAAAGAGAACATGCATGTAGAGCCTTGGGAATAATTGCATGAGTGAGAATCGTTTTTGCTGTTTGACAGCTCATTCCTGAATACAGAAACGGTTTTAACATGTTCATTTTTGTATTCATTGCCTTAACGCTGTTGCTAATCTGTTTCTTAAATTCTAGACCCTTATCTACCCAGATTCTAAGTACTTGTGTGGAGTCTACAATTTCAATGTTCTCATTTCCCATGACTGGGGTTTAAGATGACCATGGAAAACTAATAATTCTGCTTTTTGGTAGTTAATTTTTAATTTCCATTTTGTCATTCATTCTGGGATAATATTGCAATTTTTGTTGCATGTGGTTTGAAGCTCTGACGACGAATGATCTGACATCAGTATGTTACAATCGTTGGCAAATTGCAGACCAGTGCCTTCTACTTGTAGTAGCATATCATGTATGTATATAATGAAAAGCAATGGAGAAAAAACACTGCCTTGTGGAAGTCCTATTGTGCATTTTTGTGGTTTGTGTATATCGTTGTTTACCGTCAGTACCTACCTTCAGTTCAGTTTACCTTCTAGTATTTTTCCCACATGGGAGCTGATGGTTATGATCCTACATCAGTGTAGTCTGCTTTACCAGCTTTCCTAAGGGATATTACTAAGTTTGATTTATCCCATAGCCATATTTGTGTGTTGAGAACCGCATTGAATAAGCAGGGTAAAGCTTTGAGAAGAAATAGACTCGATTGTTTTAGCATCTTTGGGTAAATGCCATCGCAGCCTGCACTTTTTCTTGATGATTTCAGCTTTCTAAAAGCAAGTTTTATCTCTGCCATTGTGATCGGTTCATCAAGTGAGCCAAATTTCTCTACATTTTCAGCTAGAATACCTTGATTTGTTTTTGTGTGAATGGCATTGCATTCATATTCAGGTGACCACCTCTAAATATATGGTCAAAGAGATATTTTGCCTTGCTTTCATCTCTGTGTAGAATATTGTCATGTTTATCTTTCAGGTCGCCTATTAAACGATCTTCCTGGTGATAGAAAATCTTCTTGAATGTTTTCCAAGATTTGGAATTGTCTGCTGAGTTTATTTCATTAGATTGTTTTTCAATGTACTCATTTTTAGCTTTGTTCAGTTTGAGATTGAATTGCTCCTTGTGACAATCCATCTTTGATCCATTAGCAAAAGAAGAATGATATTTAAATTATTTCCTTCTTGCTCTCTTTTTTTAAGCCCCCCAGTGAAGTCCGGGACGGAGCTCTGCCGCTAAAGCCTACAGGGCTTTAAAATCATGTATATGATATGAAAAATGAGCACATCTGTAGTAATAAGTTGAACCAACCAATTAGGATCACAATCTTGCCGCGTTACATGAACATTACATCACTGTATTGTACTGCATGCTGCTTTTATATTGAATGGCCATTGAATGTCGACCATAATGACATTAGTGTACTTGAATCAATGAAATAGAGCTATAATATACCTTGAGAATTGGCAAAGTCTAAAATTTTTTTAACTCTAACTATAGTTATACTTAGAAAAACACACAATTTTTCTAACCATAACTTAGTTAGGGAGAGATAGGGTAGGGCTACATCACTGGTAATACGGCTCTGAGAGGTTTCTATATTTCATAGGGATTTTCTTCCGTTGTAAAGGCTCGCATGGTAATACGATAGCGGTAGCCATTGAACTTAAAACCCCTGGAATGGCAATCACGTGACTTTTAAATTGATAGCGATACGTAAAGCATGCGCCATATTGGAGAGCTAATCGGATACTAGTTCCGTTTGTAAACAAATGGTGAAAGATGACAAATGTACATGTTGAATAGTTATTTTCCAGCTGGGTGTTGATGAAAGCTACTCCTACACAACGTTTAGAGTACCCTGATAGAAGAAAACCTATTTACAACATATGGAGTGGGATATATCAAATGATAAGTAGATGTATAATAGATTTTCGTGGACCATGTTACTCATACAAACTGTTGTATTACAAATGCATAAACCCAGCAAATGATATATTCAGGCAAATAACAACTGTTCCATTATATTAAAATTTATATTACTTATGCATAAATGCATATGGAAAAACTTAGCACATGAAGTATTTCGATAAAAACAACACATATGCTGCCAAAACAGAAACTGTTTTCAAGATTTAAGTGATAATAGCTTATGAATGTATGATATGTATAATACAGTATCTGTAAAAGATGGAATGAACTACTGCAACAACTAAACGGAAATTAAAAACAGTTGTAATAGAGGATAATCAAAATAATGCAAACAAGGAAATGCAGGAATTAGTGTAATCAGATGATTAAACTTATACATACAGGTTACAGAAACTGTGTAAAAGGAGATTTGTATAGCACTGGGTATTGAGCCAAGGTGCATCAGAGCTTCTTAGAACTAAATCAGATTAGGAATAACAACACAACAGCTGCAGATGAATATTACAGTGATTACATTGTTACTGGCCTTTAAAAAGTACTGCTTTAGTATTTTATGCCGCAAAGATGCACCTTGCAGTTTGAATGTATGATTTTAGCATAATGATGCTGTCAGAGATCATAAAACGACTGAATAAGGTTTTTCATCAATGAAGCAATGGTTGGATATGCCATCTGCCGTGTCTGTAAGGTGTTTCCCAAGGCATAGCACATCACTAGATCCTACACTACTGATAACACACACCACACAATGGAATGGATCTGGCTTTGCATTAATACGAAAGCATCGATCTGCAACTAGCAGGATCCTGATGACATCGTCTGATGGACGCACCAATCCTCCATTGTTTTGTAGCTTGAGTAGAGTATAGAGATGTTGGTACCGGATACTTGACTTAGTGGTAACCAGCAACTGACGGCCAATGTCACGACAGCACTTTAGTTAGCTTTTGCACAATGTAGCCAGCTATATAGACTATACTGTTACCTATAACAGAAATTTGACATCTGAAATCATTGAGTTCCACAAACTGATCAACTTCTGGGGTAGCCTGTATGATGAGAATCTCGTTTTGAGCAGTAACATTACCTGTCTTACCAGCATTTGATTTTGCACCACATTTGCTGAAAAGTTTGCAATTCTGGGGTTTTGAGTTCAAAATGGGAAAAATTATAGATCCTATTGGAAAAACAATGTTTCCGATTGAATGAGTTTTCGGTTTGACTCGCTGATTTCTTGTGCTGTCATTGTTACATAGATGCTGCGTGTTGTGTTGACAATGATTATAAACTAATGCACCTTCCCTGCACCCAACCAGAGACTCCGAAGCTAAGGGTTGAGTTTAAGAGAAAGAAAGTGGGAACGATGAGTGAAGAAGCAACAACATTTATTATTCCATCTCTATTAGCAGAGAAGCAGCCCAGAGCTATCTTTCACTCTTATTTATATAAATACGGAGAATAAAGTAAGACTAGATTCTCGGCCAGAATTTTATGCTGAGTTTAATGATATAGTTTCTACACCTACAACTGGTCACATTTAGAAGTTCTAAGACGATTCTATTTCGAAGGAGGACAACTCCTAAAGTTTCAGAAAATCCCCATTTTTCTGATAGGAATTACTGCTATGAGTCAAGTGTTCAGATTTTAAAATTATAAAAGCGTGGATGATGAAAAGTGTGTCTTCTATTGCATGGAAAATTGTGGTGAAACCTTGGTTAGGGTTCTTCAGAAAAGTATCGATGAAGCTGACATGTTTGCTATAGAAACTGCAGTAATAGTGTTTGACCATGCTATATATTGTAAAGCACAAACTATTCGCTTCCTCAATCCCATTCTCATGTCAAGACTTGTCCCTAGATTAGGAGATCTCTACACAGTGATGGCTTTCCTTGGTGCGATAGGCAAAAGGTATGGTGATGCTGGGTAGGCCAAAATAATCACAGAATCGCAATGTATCGCTGAAGGAAGCCTAAAACGGGTGATCAATGGTCATAGTTACAATAGGTCCATCATGGCACACAAACTCTGCATGAAAGCACTGTATGACCTATTGTTGAATGAATTCGCTGAAAGTCTTGCATCCTCTAGTGCCCTTGATTCTCTTAGTTTGGACGTTAGCAGAGCTGTTTTCAATCACACTGAATGTAAACAATTTGAACTCGCCCCCATGAATCAGGCATTCCAAGATTTTATAGTCAGCTCTTCAATAGGCAACTCCACATTTAGATTCTGGATACAGTATACTGAAATGGTGACACAGCTGCTAAGTTTTGGCTGAGCCACAAAGGAATCTGATTGGAACCTCCATATCAACTAACTACAACAACTCTTGCCATGGCTTTGTGCATACGACCACTCCAACTATGCAAGGTATGGCACACTTTACTATATGGAGATGACGCAGCTGGCAAAACTCACCCTTTAATTTACCAAGCAATGGCAGATCACTGTGGTTATTCTACTTTTCAATATGAGCATCACCGCCCATTCTCCAGCGTTACCTGTGATATGGCGATAGAACAGACCGTCAATCGTGATTCTAAACCACAGGGGGTTCTCGTTGGATTCACAAAAACCCAATCTGCCTCACAAAGATAGACCATGGCTCATTCACAAAGGACAGCTGTGCACACAAAAATAAAGAAGCTTCTAGAATTGGACTCCACTAGCTCAGACAAGCACGGCTTGTCAGAATCACCATGGAAAACTGACGAAGACACAATATGTCTCATCAAAGAAATCATATCAGCTCGAATCAACCCATTCAAGTACAAAAGTAAAAACCTTGTCTCTATCGTCAGTGGAGTGGAGGCTTCAGCTGACATTGCCTATAATTTACAAAATGCAAGAAAGATCGGAGAAAAGCAGTTTTTAGATTTTGTTACAAAACGGATGACAACTTAAGAAGTAAAATTCAATGCACCAATAAAGGCAGACAAACTGAAAGGTTTTGCTTTGACTCAAAGTGCTAAGAAAACTTTTAGTAAAAAAAGTCTACAGTGTACAGAACGGACCTTTGATCGTCTTCTTGTAATCAGCCAGCAGAGGAATATCGACTTTAGAAAAGTACTTATTTATTCCCTTGGCAATGTACGCTGGAAGCCTGGCAAATGCGGATGGATTGATAATGAAGACAGCTAAGTCTACCCTTATGACAGCATTGGAGAAAGAGCTAGAACCACACCCAACATGTTACACAAAATCTGAAAACCCTCCAAAATTTGATGCTGTGGTCATTGATGGAATGGCTGATATTCAAGCTTTGAAACCCCCAGCAACATTTAGAATGGTTGCTAGTGTCCTATTAAAAAGAAAAGGCTAGCATTAATCGCTACATCATATGGTTCTTCTCGGGTGGATTTTGTTTGTGATAGCTATTCTGAGGCGAGCATCAAATCAACAGAATGATTGCATCGTGGATTAAAAGGCAGTTAAAAGGTGACAATTTTTGAACCAAATCAAATGGTACCAAAATGGTCAGACTTCTTGGCAGAAGATGCTAACAAAGAAGCTTTGGTGGTTTTCTTGAGTAAGGAGTGGAGCAATGCACAGATCAAATAGGATCTTGATGTATACATAGCATTTTCTTCCAAGTGCAACAAGATCAGTTTTCAAATGGATGGGAAAACCAGTAATAAAAAAATAGTGAGTCTAGCATCAGATCATGAGGAAGCTGACACAAGAATGATAGCACATATAAAGTCTATCATGGAAGACAAAGGATCGGATTGTACGGTGATGATAAAGTGTCAAGATACATGTCAAGATACATACAAATCATGTATTTATGATTTGTATATCTTCGTACATGAGTTTCCATCAGATTAATTGTACTACTTCTGTGGGAAAAAAGAACGAATGCGATACATACACATTGGAAATGTATTAGGTATTAGGTACTAGCACTATTAGGTACTAGGTATTAGGTAACACCGCCCTACTGCCAGGCACTTCTGGGTCTACATGCACTCAGCGGTTGTGATAGTACCAGCGCATTTCATTCAAAGGGAAAGAAATCGTTTCTGAATTTGCTCAATCAGAACCCTGACTTCATCAGCGTATTAAGCTCTTTGGCTTGGAGTTTGAGGTAGATGATGATACTCAGCACCCTATAGAGAAATTCATATGCAGGCTGTATAATATTGACACAGCTGAAAAGGTCAACGAAGCAAGATATTTGGTTTATTGCTCTCCCTCAAGGATTTCCAAAGCTAACTCTCTTCCAACCCAAGATGAACTGAGGCTGCATGTAATGAGAGCTTGTTACCAAGCAGCCATATGGCGTAGAGCTGCGCAGCCAACAATATTGATCCTCCCCTACCCACTAATCATGGCTGGACTTTGTCTAATGGCAATGTCAAAATCACATGGATTCCACAGAACCCAGCGCCTTCTGATGCGATGAAAGACATGTTTTGTCAATGTAAGACAGGATGTTCATCCAATAGATGCCAGTGCCAGAAGGCTGGACTCAAATGTACAGATATGTGTCAGTGCAAGGACTGTGGAAACAAAACTGGTGTTGATGAAAAGAATACAGATTCTGATGAGAATGCTGGTGAAGGTAAGTTATTATACATCAAGTATCAGATTATGTCTTTAAAATTTTGCAGAATATTTCCACTCATGATACCTTTCCCTGACACCAGACAGAAAAAAAAGATTCTACAACTTGGTCAAATCTTTAAACAGCTGTGACAGTTTTTGATTCAGTTTTCCTTCTTGTAGATGTGTAGGAAATAACACGCAGTCGCGGTGCTACATCAGACAGACAAATTATGTAATCCATTATATTATATAATATCGTGTATGAGTTCAAATCTATGCAACTTGGAAAGATATAAATATTAAATCTGAAATATACTACAAATGCTGATCTTGATTGATGTGTTGCAACCTATTTGCTTTCTCCAAATGATAAACTGGCGAAATTTGAAATTATATCGTTAAATTCATGTATTACATAAAACATTACAAAAAATGATGTGGCCAGTTGATAGAATCTTAAATTACATACTCAGAACAAGCTTCAAATTCTGGTCCAAAAACAAGTGGAATTGGATGGTATTCACAATCATATTTACATAATTCATACTTCAAGTTACGCATATAACTTACATAATTATATTATTAATAGCTGTGCCACCCGGCGTTGCCCGTGTAATAGAAGAGTGTTTGGACAGAAAATTGATTTGTATTTAACATATTACAACATTTGCCATTCTAACTTTCAAACTACATATCATGAGAAAAGTTTTTTGTCTTATAAACAATGAGAAGTAGTGAGAGTTTTGCTATTAGGCAGTTTAATAATGTGAGCGAACAGCTTCTCGTGACGTTGTGCTATGACCCGCGTCAAACGTAAAGCAGATAGGTATTGCCCTGATATAATGCCTTATATAGGCAGAATAGCAATTCGACTTCCATAGTCCAGTGGGCTAGGTGTAAGACTTGTTATAGGTTTGGTCCCAGATCGATTCCTCTTCGGTACGGACTATTTTATTCAAGATTTTAAGATCTTTAGCCGGATTTCCGACACATGAACTTGGAGAAATATATATATATATATATATATATATATATATATATATATACAGTGAATAGATGTAATATAATTTCAAATCCATGCATTTTTGAAATCTCATAATATGATATTTGAAATCAGCTGCAAATTTTGAATTAGTTTAATGTATCACAGTCCCGCTCGGTACTGGTCGAACTTGTAAATTATAACAAATATATTATTAATTTATTGTAATACGTAATACATTATAATTAGTCTGATGGCTAGTTTAGAGGTGTAAAAACTAAATATTCCGAATCAGCATAAAATTCTGGTCTGAACATTCTTTCAGCTTTCTATCCATCCTAATATAAAATAAATCATTTTTTGAGCACTTTATGGTAGGCTGCTTCTCTACTATATAACAAAATTAAAAGTACACTACAGCGCAACTATAGCCTAACTATAGCTAACGAGCCCTATGGTCAGGAGTATATAGATGATTAGATTCATGTATACTGGAAAGGTTTAGTTGGATGGTAGAATTGGATATAGTAGGAAACTATTAGACCAATGTACAGATGTTCAAAGATGTACAGCTCCCATGGGCGCTGTATATCATTGATTAGACGGTACTACGTGATGGATGGAACTTGAGTGCAAATACGCTAACATCAGTTTGGGTTTCTATGTTTTTAGCGAGCCGACTAAATTTTATTGTAGCAGGAAACAGCGCTTTTCCAAAAGGATCTATAATTTTCCGTTCAATAGTGGTAACTACCTCTTTATATTCATGATATTTGTTTGTTTAGTTTTACAACAGCTTTTAACTGATAGTTTAATTTTTTTTCAAGACTGGACTATGTTTTATGCTCAAATTACCTAAAAAATATTATTAGCTGTTCGTTCGGCAACGCAGCGGCGAGCTCTCATACAGTTGATTTCCGTTAAAGTACCAATGCAAAATTTGGTCATTAAAAATACACATGCACTTATACGCTTTGGCATGTTTGCATGTATCATTCTGTTGCCCTAGCTATTAGCAGGTTATATATATTTTTTGGTTAAGATATATTGCTATTTAAAATTTACTTCTGAAATCACGCTGTAAGTCAACGTGAGATGATAGATTATATTTAACAAGTTGTTTGACGTGAGATGATAGATTATATTTAACAAGTTGTTTGAAAATCGGTATTTCCTTACTTGCTGACTACAATTGTGGGCCTATGTTGTTGCCTAATAATAAGGACAAGAAATATTAAGCTACTAATATGAAAGCATTAGTGTTGATAGTGGTCATAGTTTTATTTGATGTTATTCGTGAAAATAGTAAGTTAGTGTAAAACGGTTAGTTAAAGATGTGAGTAATTTTGCTAATAAAACAAGAGAAGCAAAAGTCTGGTGAATTGAAGGCTGCGTAAAAAAGTTTTTAAATTTTATCGTTTGAATTTTTGAGGAAGTAAGTAAAAAGTATAATTCAACACTCGAACCATTTTAGGAAATAATGTTGCTTCAGTAGTGTCAGGCGGGTGTCAGGTTTGTGACACGTTTTTCTCTACACTTAGTATAAAGAAGTGTCTGTATGTAAGAATAGGGAGCCAAGAGTTATCTTATTTCAGTCTTCTGTGGTAAAGCTGATTCTCTAAACAAAACTAAATATGTTTTAGTAGTTTTATTGACTGAATTTAAGGCTGCTACAATGTATACTAAGAATCTGCATGGTTGCAAAATCTCTTAAATAGCCTTGGAAACTTTAATAACTTTGGAAGTTTAATCAGCATCATTTGGTCTTCCTCAGCTTTAGTTACAACACTGTTTAGAAAATGAGCAATAAAAGTCTAAGCTGGTTCTATATACAGTCAAACATGGATAACTCGAACTTCAAGGGACCGAGCAAAAGTGTTCGAATTATCAGAGCATTCAAGTTATCAGAGCACTGTCACAAGTCCATATATTTACTTATTTATTAGTAGATACATGTACATATACAAACTATAATATAAATCAAAAGCACAAATGGCTTGTTTCAAATTAAATGCTTCTAATGTAAAGTTTAAAACGTTTTCATGAAAAAGTATAGAGATTTTTCTATCACTTGAGATTGGTTTGTTGTTTGAGGTGATGTTATTGCCAGGACGTTTTTCAGATTGACATTGGCAAAACTTGATCGTTGTTGAAATGCTCAAAAGAAAAGACATTTTTTTCTTTTGGGGTTTTACCCACGATCAATTTTGCCGTTTTTTCTTGAAGTTTATGCGGATTACCTTACTTTACCTGGGATTCGTTAAGAGCAACACTCCGAGGCAGTTCACTTAGAAGTTTTACGAGGTTTTACGGTACATTCTATATCACTCACGCTTTTTTAATAGATACTTATTAAATGTACACACGTATTCTGTGTTTAGGTCAAACGATGAATAGTTTTTTGTAGCTCAGACAACGTATACGTTTAATTACAACATTTTTAAAGACGTTTTAAACATTCAACATTCCGACGTTGATTCAACACGGAATCAACGTCGGAAAACTTCATCACGGGCTAGCCGAGTCACGCACTCAAGGATTTTTGCCACGCACATACAAAACTGCCACGCACATACAAAACAACATGCGATTTTTGTTTTGTATGTGCGTGGCGAAAATTCTTGCGCGCGTGACCCGGCTAACCCGTGCTATTCATCATATCGCAGTATAAATCAAATTTCACCAAACTTTTAGAAAAGTCGTTGACAAAAATATTTTGCCGATGGTGGTAATAACGACGCTTATGAATTACGAAAAGATGAAGTTTACCTCTATGGCTTTGAATAAAGTGATTTTCTAAAGCGAAAACAACCGTTTCGGTAGCTGTTGGGCAAAAAAACAGTTCGAATTAACAGTGTTGAGTTCGAGTTATCTATAGCAATTTATCATTACGTGGGAACGGACCAAAGGAAATGTTCAAATTAACCATGTGTTCGAGCTATCCGTGGACGAGTTATCCATGTTTGACTGTATAATGTTTTTGGATATTGGGTATGACATCTCTTGCTCCATTAACTTCTCAAGTTTTAGTTTCTTGCTGCAAAAGTAGCTTATATGTCACTAGTTCTTGCATTGGGCTTCAAAATGGAGCATCTAAAACCTCATTGGTAAGGTTATACATCTGTGGCTTGAATCGGAGGAATAAATAGCTAGATACATTAACTGTTGATTATTAGAAAAAGGGGCTTCTCTAGTTCTAGCACAAACTATGTTTATGTAATGAGTGTGTACTATCAAAATTTTGATCAAATGCAATTGAGTGAAACTGAAGCCTTTCGATGTATTCTATTAACTCATTCGCACCCGACGAATTTCTAGGCGATTAGCCCCAGATGCCGCTAATCTTTCAGAAAGTTGTCGTCATTCAAATTACTACTACAGGATACAGACTTGAGATAGTTTATTCAATCAAATTTCAAAAGAACCAACCAAGTCTCCTCTTTCAAAATATATAACATTCATATAAACAACTCATATCCCTTTTATGTAGATCCATGCCTCAAAGAAGGCAGTTTCAGGAAATTTCCAATTTTGAAAATATTGTCATTTGCCGAAACAAAGTTAGATCTGCACCATAAAAATTACAAAATATACAAAGTTTGCCTAAAATTACTCATTTATTACAGACAATACATATTTATGATTATTATTTATACATATGCAATTAGTCATGAACATGAAAATCATGAAACTCTAACTTCGAACTTTTCCTCACGAGCATCATCCTTCAAACAAAATCATAGCAAATCTATATGCCAATATAACTCAAATAAAACATCATGAAAATGTTTCAAATAATAAAAATATGTTCAATAACTCTGTTCTTGACTTTTCAGACTTCATAGACAGCTCTAAGAATCAATATAATCCTATCGAAACTGAAAGATAACATTAGTACGACTATGGCTGGCAGCGTGAAGAGTGCATTTTTATTCGAGCATAACGATTCAAATTGGCAAAATTAAAAGTTAATAAAAACTTTGAAACACTAAAATAATGTTTTGATTTGATTTATGCGGTCTTTCAATGTCTTACCACTTCTGAATCTGCATATTTACTTCTGGAGTTGAACAAAAAATTATCACGAACGATAAAATTTCAAGTCGGCACGATGATGTCCGGTTTTGGTAGAAACTGAGATGGGTGTACTAATTTAGTTATAACTTTTGCCGGAGACATCATAGAGGCATATTTTAAAGTTTGTCTGATTGGCCAGAAATTTTTCTTTCTAACTAATCAAAAATATTCTTTTATAATTTAAAAATAATGATGCAAGGAGTTGGTAAATTTCAGACGCGAGTTAACTCTCGTTGGGTGCATAGCAACGTTATAAATATGCGAGTTAACTCGCGCCTGGGTGCGAATGAGTTAATAGAAAACTATTATTATTTAGTAATCATTTGTCATTAATATTTGTCTGATAGAGACCTATCAGGGTATTTAACAGATAGTAAGAATTGAATGTGATTGAGGTTCTCAGGTAGATTTTTGTAATTGCCACCATTGTCACGTAACTAACAAATGTTAGTACTCAGACTTTCTCTAGTTTTTAGGTTGTATTAAACAAGCTTTGCCAAGCTGAAAGGTCTTTGTTGAATTGGTCAACATGACTAGATGTATGGAAAAGAAACTGTTGTTTGATTGTTATCTGTTATATTAATGCACTATGAAAAATAAAATTGGTCAGCATAATAATGAGTCTACTGACCTCATTAAATAAATCGACACACATTTAGGCTAAACGAAGCTAGCTTACAAAACAATGATAGAATTTTAAACTTAATATGGAACCAATATCTTTATTGAATGGCCAATTGATAATAAGTTATAACTTTTACATTGAGTTTACCTTCAGCTTAATTTGCATCTAATCTTTCCATTGTGACACTGATTACATGTTTTTTTATCGGTTGCTGCTTGGAGTTTGTTTTACAAAATCAAATTGATTTCATGTTAGATTCTTCTATTCATATACTGGGTAACACTTTTCTAAAGTGTAAATTAGAGATATCAAAGAACCAAAGTTGTACTCTACGCAACACTTTACATCACTGCTACTGAAATATGCGTTGCTGATAAAATTATTCGAGATTGCTAAATCGTTTTCTTGAACGTTGCTCTTGGAATGAACATGTGTAGTAAAAAAAATTTGTAGTAAGGTGCTGTTTGATATAGTTTGATAAAGTGCATGGTTTTGGGAAATAAACAGAGCAAATATGCAGGCTTTTGTGGAACAGAGTGAGTAAGGCTCTCAATTTTGCAGAGGGGTTAACATTACCAGAATGCCATCAGACAGACGCAGGTGAGTTCCTGTTTAAACTTTGTTCCTTACGTGTGCTGCTGTATAAATTCATTGCTTATATAAACACTGCATGATTATGTGTACACTCTGATCTAACTTCCATTTGTTGATGGAAAAATCAATTGTATTTTTTTTATCCAGATCATATTCAGCTCAACAAATAATCATTGCCAAAGATTCTCTTGGTTTGACTGCTGCTTCTTATCATCTTTTCATTTGTTCATATTTGCCTTCAGAAGAAGTAGGTCTCGCTCGAGAGGTCGGTATTCTGACAAAAGGTTGAACAGAAGATCACGGACTCCACCAAAACGAAAGTCAAGCAGTCGCAGTGGTCAAAGACGTAGATATTCAAGAAGTCCTCGACGATCCAAGAGCCTTCAACGTGAGCATCGTAGATCTAGAAGTTGTCAGCGTGATCGGCGCAGATCTAGGAGTTCATACAAAAACCATAAAAGATCCCAGAGCTTACAAAAAGAACGACAAAAATCCAGAACTCCTCAGAAAGATCTGCGTCGGTCTAGTCCACAGCCTGAGAGAAAACGGTCAAATCCTCAACAGGAACGATATGAATCACCTGTAGCTTCTCACAGTGTTGATAAGACTTACAAAAGGCGAGTCACTGATGGTGCCATATATTGGCGCTCACTTACTTATACATTATTTATAGTTTAGAAACATTGTGTTTGTTTTTGTATGTTTTTGTAAATGCATCAATTGACATTCTAAAAATGTATATAGTGTTGAATGTTTATTAGAATATAAGGTAGTCACACTCAGGAAAAGTATTTTGCTTCCTTGCGATGATAACATATTTTTTCGAACCTCCGTTGCTATTTATTTTTTGATAATTGAGAATTTTGTTGTCTTGAAATTTTCTAAGAAGTTTTGTCAGCTAGCAATATAGTACAATGGTGTCTTCTAATCATAGTTATTTATTCCTTTAACTACATTTTTGCAGAAACCCTTCTCCACGACAAACTCCACCTTCACATGCACAGTCCAGCAATAGACACTCCTTGGACAGTGGCAATAAAATATCTCGATATTCTTGCAGCCGTTCTCATTCTCATGATAAGGACAGGCCAAGCAGGTACTAGCTGTTAGTCAACAAGGAAATAAACAAGCAGGTTTTAATTGGAAAAGATTTTTGTAAAGTTCAGTGATTGCTGTAGAAAACATTCTCTATTTTGATTATTCTTTGAGTTTGCCGTTCTACTTTAGTCGAATTGAGTCACCATGTTGCCTTTCTCTTATTGCTCTGTTGCCTGTCACTAACTGTCTTGGGTCTCTTCGTCTCCTTTCATTACAATTTTCTTTAGTAGATTTCTGGTAGTACTATCAAGTTTTGTGTTCTTTTTTTAAGACACCATCGCTCAAGTTCAGACCGGTCTTCCTCTCATTCACCAACAACATTAGATGATGTTCTGATTAACGCCAAGCCTCTCTCCAAGTTAAAAGTATCACTAGCTAACAGATATGAGCAGTATGACATCAACGTTATGTGCATGCACAACAAGGGAAAGAATAAAAGGTTTAGAATAGTAAAATTACTGTTCCTGTGAATGTAGTAGTTGTGAATGTGCTATGTTCCTGTGAAGTATTGCCATACAATACTAGCAGTACAATACCAGCATATTGTACACTAGTACTGTATTGTAGCGTATTTTCTCTGGTTTCATTGTACTGATATCTCATATCGCTTTAGGATTTACTTTATCACTGTAACATCACTATTGTGTTGCCATTATAATGCTCCTGTGGCCCATTGTGCATGTAATTTAGTTGCCTCAGTTCTATCATAATATTCACACTGCAACATCCCTCTACATGTAGTGTCAGGTGTCAAGTTTAGGTAGTGGTTCAGTGAATAGGAAACAACTGCTTGTTATCAGCTACTGAAGGGGAATTATGAATTGTCTTCTCTTTTATTCAAAGCAAACGGCAAAAATCAGACAACTTTTGACATTACGCATTTTTATTTTATTACTGTTTGAACCCACTATTATTATTTTAAAAACCGTTCAATACACAAACCACAAATTGCCCTAATATTTTGGCAGTTGAACTTTTGCAAATATAATGCAAAGGCAATGCATAAGCGCAAACGCAACTGTGCAGATGCATAGTACAACTGCAATTGTACTGCACCAATACAGTGTAAATTTTACGGTAAATTTTACTGTAAATTGTACAAATTCAACTTCTTTATAAGATGATTTGTTGGTTTGTGTACAGAACAGCGCTAGTTCCTTGTTCCTTATAGCTATATTTTTGAAAAAGGACATCGGCAAGTCACAAGTGATGTAAATGGTGGCTATTGTTACAATATGCAGCTGTGTGCAACCTTCAGACCGCAAGTAAACTGCACCGGTGGCCTGAGGTCAGTGCAATAAAAGTGATGATTAGCCATGTCTAAGTGCACGATTAGACAAAAATTAGACTCACTAAAAACTTGAGAGAACTACTATCATTTTGAATATAAGGTGATTTTTTACAGAACGAATTAGTGCTCAGTTTAATTTTGTTTTAACCTTTTCACTACTAATTTTTGTTGCTCAAGTTCGTTGACAATGGTTCTATCCATGAGTGTGTGCTTACATTAATTAGACCTTGTTTAGAGTTTTATTTCATTGTTTAATGTTTACACTTTTTCAGTCTTTCAAAATGTGGTTACGTCAAATTTGAGTTCATTTTAAAAGAAAGTATTTTTTTTTTCTATCAAGTTGATATGCTGTTTGTTGTGTTAGGCGATCTCATTGTCAAGATATTTGAAGATTAGAATAAACAAATGTTGATCGCGGTAAAAACGCTCAGACAAAAAAACATGCCCAGACTTGCCCAAAATGATTTAACGCGTGATACAACCTGTCTCTATCTCTCGTATTCACATCGGCTAATGCGATAAAAGTCTAGTCCTACGTGGCTCTATTGGCATATATTTTGTATTGGCTCATGTTGGCTAAAATAAAATTTTAAATTCAGCTACAGATACATTATTATGAATGTTTTAAACGCCTCAAACTAGGGAAATTGGAAACTTGTCATAATAACTTTCTCTAAATGCTGTGTAAACATTTGAGTACCGACTACCGATTCTACCGGTCTACGGTATTTAGGTCGTCGAGTTAGCATATTTCATCACGGCTTTGTATCAGCTAAGTTCTCAGTTGCTACACGCACGCTGGAAACTAGTTACCAAATAAAATAGGCATGCCGCTATTTTTGGAAATAATGTTCAAATATATGGCGAAACCAACTGCATCCCAAAAGTCATGTATAGTCTACGTTATCTAGTCATTATTAGTATTAATTTGTAGAAAATTTTACTGGTCCGTTCGATTAGTTAATTCCAGTACAAAACAAAATGGTTTTATGAGTTGACCGAAATAGTGAACGTTAACAACATCAAGTTCATTGAAATCAATTAACCCACTGATTCTGGTAAAAGATTAATAAAACCATTCTTGCACCTGGTTGGCGGTTTGTGGACTCGGCTGTTTTCACTTAGTAGGTTGGAGCATAAAATTTTTTGAACTTAATATTTGGTCTGTTGAAATTGAATCGAGCTATTCAAAAGTATCTGTTAATACACCTCTGATTACACTTCATATGTCCATCTATCAGAGAAGACTTTAGCGCAGATGATAACAGGGCTATAATGTGTTCAATATGTTCTGCAAATCATGTTTTGCATTGTCTTCAACAATATTATTTTATTATATAATTTTTACAAGCCGAAAAATTTTCATCGTAGCACAAAGTTTGTATTAAAAGCATCCATCCAAGTCATGGTCATTTACATAGTTTCAGCTCATATAATAGGACAAATTAATCTACTGCAGCAGACTCAAACAAAACATATTTTGGTTTTTACAGCACACATTCGTGTCTCTTCCATTTAAGCCAGTTTCCAGACGGACACGACGGCTCCGCTAGTAGACCTGTAAACATGTAAACATGTAAACATAAACATCCAGCAACATTAAAACAAATGTAATAAGTGTTGTTCATATATATATGTCGTTTTAGCGCGTATCTACTGAAAGCTTTCAATTTGATAGATAGATTGTGAGTGTAATTTTCAAAAGGAATAAATGTTCAACAAAAGCATAAATACGCCAAACCAACAATTCGAAGCTTTGTTTCTGAGAGTTGAAGATGAGCATTGATCGATCGATTTCCCTCACTTTTTAGACACAGAACATAAATTCTATCATGAATATAACTTACTAGCTAAAATTGACAAAGAAAATGCTATAGCTAGGTGAAATAATAAAAGGTTTTGAAACGATTAAAAAGTAATGCAACAATGATTTGTGATAGCAAAAAGCTATAATTTTACTTATTAGTAGATGTATTCATCAGTACTAAAGTTATTACCGTTAGCTTAGAATATATGTATAGGATACTCAAAGTTAAAAGATAAATTTACCTCCATTCTCCTATCTTCCTCTGCAATGTAACTTGGCTGACACCTGTCAGCTCTAACCATAACCTGTCTGATAATTAATGTAAAATAAATATGTCGATGCATGTAGATACTAGAATCTAGTCTACTAGTAGTTGATGCGCGTAACTAACTAGTAATAGAGTAATCTCCCTAACAACGAGAATCTGCGACATCACAGATAACTCGCTTTACCGGCGATAACATTTAATATGACCTATATAAAAATTTTGTCCTGATGATTGGCTGAAGAAGACATCTTATATTTGTCGCTCGTGGACTCTTTTCACATGTATCACTCGTTACGTCACGAATGAAGCACCCGCTGGAATCTGAGCTTTTTAAAAGAGGACCTCATTCAAACGCATATATCTCTGGACAGGGTTAGTCTACAAAGACAAATACGACATCAAATTTTAGCTGATGTTTAGCCTTTTATTGGTCTTAATTTCATGAGATCGATCTTTTTGACGCAACCACATATTGAACCTTAAATTATTTTCTTTTTCTTAGGTCTTCTCAAGAAATTGACAATGATGGTTCACCCAATGGCTTCTTCCCGTCTGAAGTCATTGAGCTCGTGCATGAATTGAACCCAAAGGTCTCTACCAAAAAGAATATCAAGTCTTTATTTGACCGAGAGGAAATTACAAATTTTGTAGAGGAGAAAGTAGAGACAAAGGTTATACGGCTTGCACCCTCACTGGATGATATGAAAAAGTTAGAGGCTAAACTAAGGTATTGTGCCATTCAGACAGGTTGGCCACTATTATTCTTTAGTATATTCAAAATCTCACACATCTGCAAAGGTTTGTTGGTATTCAGCTGCGTGTGCTGAATGGAAACTGCACATGATAAGCGTATGCAGCCTGACTTAATCAGCGTGCATGTGCCTATCTACTGTCAATCGACCCAAATTAACTTAATCAGCATGAATGTACTTATCCACTGTCAATCGACCCAAACTGACTTAATCGGCATGCATGTGCTTATCCACTGTCAATCGACCCAAACCAACTTAATCAGCATGCATGTGCTTATCCCCTGTCAATCAACCCAAACTAACTTAATCAGCATGAATGTACTTATCCCCTGTCAATTGACCTTAACTGACTTAATCAGCATGCATGTACTTATCCCTTGTCGATCGACCCAAACTGACTTAATCAGCGTGCACATGCTTATCCACTGTCAATCGACCCAAACTAACTTAATCAGCATGCATGTACTTATCCACTGTCAATCAACCCAAACTAACTTAATCAGCATGAATGTACTTATCCACTGTCAATCGACCCAGACTGACTTAATCAGCATGAATGTACTTATCCACTGTCAATCGACCCAAACTGACTTAATCAGCATGCATGTACTTATCCACTGTCAATCGACCCAGACTGACTTAATCAGCATGCATGTGCTTATCCACTGTCAATCGACCCAAACCAACTTAATCAGCATGCATGTACTTATCCACTGTCAATCGACCCAAACTGACTTAATCAGCATGCATGTGCTTATCCACTGTCAATCGAATCAAACCAACTTAATCAGCATGCATGTACTTATCCACTGTCAATCGACCCAAACTGACTTAATCAGCGTGCATGTACTTATCCCCTGTCAATCGACCCAAACTGACTTAATCAGCGTGCACGTGCTTATCCACTGTCAATCGAATCAAACCAACTTAATCAGCATGCATGTACTTATCCACTGTCAATCAACCCAAACTAACTTAATCAGCATGAATGTACTTATCCACTGTCAATCGACCCAAACTGACTTAATCAGCGTGCATGTACTTATCCACTGTCAATCGACCCAAACTGACTTAATCAGCGTGCACGTGCTTATCCACTGTCAATCAACCCAAACTAACTTAATCAGCATGAATGTACTTATCCACTGTCAATCGACCCAAACTGACTTAATCAGCGTGCATGTACTTATCCACTGTCAATCGACCCAAACTAACTTAATCAGCGTGCATGTACTTATCCACTGTCAATCGACCCAGACTGACTTAATCAGCATGCATGTGCTTATCCACTGTCAATCGACCCAAACTAACTTAATCAGCATGCATGTACTTATCCACTGTCAATCAACCCAAACTAACTTAATCAGCGTGCATGTACTTATCCACTGTCAATCGACCCAGACTGACTTAATCAGCATGCATGTGCTTATCCACTGTCAATCAACCCAAACTAACTTAATCAGCGTGCACGTGCTTATCCACTGTCAATCGACCCAAACCAACTTAATCAGCATGCATGTGCTTGTCCACTGTCAATCGACCCAAACTAACTTGATTAAGGGGTACCCTAATATACCGCAGTCAAGGCAAAAACTTCCATAATTTTCTCAAAACACATTGGCTATGCATAACCAATCTAATAGCACACACAATCTGTGCTAAACCTCATCTTTGGTTTCTAGAATTTTTTAAACCTGATTTTAATGAAATAAACCCAGTAACGAGGCTTAATAAATGATATGTAAATGATAGCTGGTTACATATGTCAATGGCCATTTGCAGCAAAAGGGAATCAGGCAAACGAGAGCGCAGACACAGCCAAGATGAAGGGAGGCGAGAACGTTCTAGAAGTTCACATGACCTACTGAGAAGGTTTGTCGCTATATAATAGCTGGTTACTTTGCTGCCTTTTGGCTATATCGATGTTCTTGGTTGATTTTGTAAAAGGTTTTTTTTTCAAGAAAAGTTGGGAAATGTGAATGTTTATGTTCCTCTATCCACCGCGTTCCCGTAGTGGTGGATACGTTCATTGTTAGTCATACTGATTCAAGTTTTACTGTATCAATACCTTAAAATCTTCCTTCATATGCATAGTTCGATAGTCAAACCTCTATATATTCGAGTAAATATTCTCCTAAGCTACTTAGATGCACTATAATTTGTTTAGTTCATTCCAGAGCCCAAAAAATTGCAATACCTCCTTGATAAATACTTCAAGTAATTACTCATCGTATTAAAACTAATTAATTTTTAAAAATTACTAGCTTACATTACATCTTGGCATTACATTGCCAAGATATTTGAAGATTAAAACCGAAAAAATCTGATCGCCGTAAAAACACTCAGGCCACCAAAACTTGCCCAGACTTGCCCAAAATGATGTCACGCGTTAGGCAACCTGTCTCTATCTCTCGTATTCACATCGGGTATTTGCGATGAAAGTCTAGTCTTACGCGGCTCTATTGGCATATATCTTATTTTGTATTTGCTCATGTTGGCTAGAATAAAATTTTAAATCCTGCTACAGATGCATTATTATGAATGTTTCAAAGGCCTCAAATAACGAAAATTGAAAATTTGTTCTACTCACTTTCTCCAAATGTTGTGTAAACATTTGGGTACCGACTACCAATTCTACCGGTCTACGGTA
The DNA here is from genome assembly GCF_963576615.1 of Watersipora subatra. Lineage (NCBI taxonomy): Eukaryota > Metazoa > Bryozoa > Gymnolaemata > Cheilostomatida > Watersiporidae > Watersipora > Watersipora subatra. The sequence continues at coordinate 29,388,653 of NC_088711.1, forward strand.
ATTCTGTCAAGTCACTTATGTAGAACGCGGTCTTTGTATCAGCACAGTTCTGCAGCTACCCATACTAACGATATACAGCCTCTCATAAGCCCCACCCACATTATGTCGCCTATTACCTATTGCCTACGTACTAGTTTCTTACTAGTAGTATTCTTACCGAATACTACCGAAGTGAAATAAGCAAGCCACGTCTTTGAAAAGAATATAGACAGGGATAGAGTTTTAAGGATGAGAAGTCTGCTGCAAACTGGATTTGAACTCACATTCTCCAGTTTTGCGGACATCCATATACCATATCCAATTCACTACAATATTCTGCAAATCATGTTTTGCATTATCTTCAACAATATTATTTTATTATACTAGAAATTCCACTGTCATACAGCCCACGACCAAAGTGATATTGGAAAAAAGAAAGGGTACTGATGGTTGAGAAATGCAATATTAGCAGTCAAATATGATAACTGCAATGGTAGCTGTAATGTACTGGGTGTTATTATATACAACAAATAGCAATAATGAAAGGAAAAGATTATATGTTTATATCTCTCCTCCTGCAAAAAAAGAAATGCAATATTGGCCAATATTAGAAGTAAAATGCACTGATATTATTAGAATAACCAATATTATTTATATAGTAATAATAAAAAAACCAACGCACACTTTTGTTTACATTTCAAAACGGCATAGCTAACAATATCACAAAGTTGTGATATTTATATAGATTTTTGGAAAATCTGTACTACATAGTCATTGTCCTGTAGTCATCCAAACTTATAATTAATTATTGCAATAATCTCATTAGAACCAGACCTGCCAACCCAAGAGTGGGGCAATGCGTGAGATTTGGTTTTGGGGCAATCGATGTATCAATGATAGTATATATAAAATTGTGGAAATTGGGGCAAAAATCTCACGCATTTTCATTTTTTCTTTGGGGTGATTGCGTGAGTTTCACGCCTAATGCGTGAGAGTTGGCAGGTAGAATTAGAACCGTTAGAAAAAATATCATCGTCATGCCTTTACTTACACTGCGTTAGATTTTTAGAAAGTCTGTACTACGTAGTCATTGTTCTGTAGTCATCCAAACTTATAATTAATTATTGTAATAATCTCATAAGAAACGTTAAAAAATATCATCGTCATTTGCTTTACTTATACTGCGTTGGACATCAGTTAGAATGGGAAAGTATTCAAATGTGTCGGCAAATGAAAATCAAAAAATTGAAATTGGCAAAAATGAAACGATTTCTGTACTCCTATGTTAATTGCCAAAACCTTCGGCAATTCGACAATGCTATAGACTGGTGAAAAGTGCACGTTATTTTTTCGCGGAATGCGCAAGACTTCATCGTTCTATTATCTGTCCCTCGACATTTCAATTTTCGGTCTTAACTTTTATTAAACCAAGCTTTTCAAGTGTTTTGTGGCGATTTTCGTTGAAATTAATCTGTCTATTTGTGTATAATCCGATCAGATGGGTAAGTTTTAAGATAATACCGACGGTTCACAAAGACTTGGTAATATATTTAAATAGGTTTAAATGTGTTTTGTATCGTTATTATACTTTAACGACTTTACATAATGATGCTTAAATTTGTTGATGAAATTTCTTGACGAGGGTTCGTCTCATTGTTGATGAATAATTTTCGTAAGTTGTGTGCACATGCATTTATCATAAAAACTCCCACACTTCGCTCCGCTCGTTTGGTCGTGGGATAATTTTTACAAGCAAAAATATTTTCATCTCGGCATAAAGCTTGTATTAAAAATTGGCTAAAAAAGTATTAGCTGATACAATAAGACAAATTCATCTACTGCAACAAACTCAAACAAAACATGGCTTATGCAGCACGCATTCAAGTCTCTCTTTCCCCTTTATGGCAGTTTCCACACTGACAAAGCTTCTTCGGCTGGTGGGACGACGTAAACATTCTGTAATCAGTAAAACAAATGCAATAAATATGTCATTCATAAATATGTCATTCTAAAGCGTATCTATTGACAGCTTCCAAATTGGGAGTTAAATAGATTGCGAGTGTAATTTTAAAAACGAATAAACATTTAATAAAGGCACAAGTACGCCAAGCCAACGATTCGAAGCTTTGGTTCTGGAAATTAAAGATTTGCAATGATCAATCGATTTTACCCACTTCCTACGAGTGAAAATAATTTGTAATCATGACTCTAATTTACCAAAGAAAATTCGAAAAAAATATTATAGCTAGGTAAAACGGCAGATAAGCTATGAAACGATGATTGGAGATAGCAAAGAATTATCATTTTATTAATTAGTATATGTATTTATGACTATAAAAATATTACATTTACTTAAGTATAGAAGACTCTAAGTTAATTTACCTCCATTCTGTCTTCCTCTGCAGCAAAACGCTGCTGACGCCTGTTAGCTTTGACCATAGGCTGTCTACTCCAATCTTTTACTAAAAGTTGCTCAGATAACTCTGAGTAGCGGTTGCTCCAACTTGAAGCCATTTTAAAACTATGTATAACTTAGTAATTGTTGAAACGCGTTGAATCAGTAATGATGAGAATTAATTCTCTAATTATGAGAATCTTCGAGATCACAGACAACGCGTTTTACGAGTGATAACATTTATTACGGCCTATATAGAAATTTCGCGCGCATGATTGGCTAACGAAGCGACCTCATATTTATTGCTCGTATTTCGTTTCAGATACCTTGCTTGTGACGTCACGAAAGAGGCACCCGCTGGAACGTGAGCTTTTTAAAAGAGGGCCTCATTCAAACGCATATATCTCTGGACAGGGTTGGTCTACAAAGACAAAAATGGCATCAAATTGTAGCTGATGTTTTAGCCTTTTATGGGTCTTAATTTCATTTAATTGAATTTTTTGACGCAACCACATCTTTAATGAGCGCTACTAGCTTCTCGTGATGTTATGCTATGACCCTGCGTAGTACATAAAGCCGTTGGGTATTTGCGCCCATATACTGACATATGTCAAATAGTTTTTTTCATCAATTTCTGTGGCCTAATTGGTACGGTGCCGGACTTGCGAACGGGAGGGTCTGAGATCAAATCTTCTTTGGTGAAGATTCTTTATTTAAAGATTTTAACATTTATAGCCGGAATGCAGACAGGCGACATGCGACCTACTTTGAGAAATATATATATAGATGTAAAAAGCTTACTGTTGAAAACTTGATTATATGAAAACAACCTAAATTTGTAAGTTAATGCACATCAACTCTTTTGCTACATGATTTTTTAGCTGAAATGTAATTAATTTTCGAAAACCGCTGCTTTGGACATGGTCTAACATTTTTCTACCATCACTATCTGAATCATTTTCACCATCTGAATCATGGTCACCATCTGAATCATGGTCATCATCTGAATCATGGTCATCATCTGAATCATGGTCACTATCTAAATCATGGTCACTTTCTGAATCATGGTTACCATCTGAATCATGATTACCATCTGAATCATGGTCACCATCTGAATCATTGTCACCATCTGAATCATGATTACCATCTGAATCATGGTCACCATCTGAATCATTGTCACCATCTGAATCATGGTCATCATCTGAATCATGGTTACTATCTAAATCATGGCTACCATCTGAATCATGGTCATCATCTGATCATGGTTACTATCTAAATCATGGCTACCATTTGAATCGCGGTTACCATCTGAATCATGGTCACTATCTAAATCATGGCTACCATCTGAATCGCGGTTACCATCTGAATCATGGTCACCATCTAAATCATGGTTGCCATCTGAATCATGGTCACCATCTGAATCGGCGGATTCACTGTTACATTTACTTCACTGCAAAATAAAGACTCAGAGTTTTAATGAGTTAAATATAACCAGCATCTTATGCACAAAGTCGAGATGTACTTTCTTCGCGATCGGCGTCCATTTTGAATATAATAGCACTGAATCCAACAGTTATAGCTTTCATATTCGAGTTTTGTTTCAATATCGTTTGTTTATTTTTTGTAAAAAAAAGAAATTTTAGGTCTACACCTAGTACAAGTCAAGAAATACCACTTTTCCTAATGACGCATCGAGCGGCTCTCAAAGTGGTGTCCCATACGGAATACACGATGCCGCATGTCACTAGTTGTGTGCCGTATCGAAAGAATTGAAGCAGTTTTTATTGTTACTGTAGGTTGGAGACACATTAGTCGAAGTTAGGCTCAACAAGGAGAGGTTTGGAGAGGTAGAGTGAGTGATCAAGATGTGCGGCATAGCTTATATTTGAAGCTTAAACTATTTGAAGTTTAAACTTACTTAGTTGATTTACTTCTATTCTTTTACATCTTACCTTTGGTTTTCTCTAGCCTTTTCATTTTCGCTTAGACACTACAATGTTTAGAAAAACTTCAATTTTCATTGTTGCAAATTAGTTTGGCTATGGAAAAATATTATTATTAAATTTAACACCATCTCTCCGAAAACTTATGTGTTTTGATAATATCAAGAAGAGGTTTGACTGCATTTTGTATAAAATAGCCACTTGTGAATCCAAATTGTGGCCCGGTACAATGGCATATAAGACATGTTTCCATATTGACCTGTAGTTTTTTTTAGCAGTAATCTGTTAGTTTAGGATAGACTTGCTATTCTAGTTAAGCTCAGCTGTGAACTTGAGAATAAGGCTAGGTACAAAGGTGTTTATGTTTTCAGGCTAAGTGTTTGTTTACTCAGGCTTTATATTCTAGTGTTCTCAATATGTGCAGATGTAACAATGCTAGCTGTGCTAACCGGCGTTGCCAGGGTAATAAAAAGTCTGCATGGAAAATTGATTTGTATTTGACATAACAACATTTACCGTTCCAACTTTCAAACTACATAGGCCCCCTATCATGAGAAAAATGTTTTGTGTAGTTGAAATAAATTGAGAGAGAAAATAAAAACAACTGTAAAGATTTTCAAGCTCTGTCAAACTGCTGTAACTTTCAAACTTCGTATCATGAGGAAAATTTCTTTTTGCATGTCAAATAAATTGATAAACAAAAGCAATAAAACAGCCATAAAAGGATTTGGATATAAATGTGAAATAATTAGCAAGTAATAGCTAAATTACGTCTGCTCTGCTTTGATTACATTAAAAGATCGTTCAGTAATGATACAATTAATACGAACTCAGAAAACAAAATAAAAATCTTGAATATGTTAAATTAATAACAAATCTTGCATAGAAGCGTGTGTATAAAAAAGGTTACTGTTCCAGCAGAACTATCCATCAAAACTTTGAATACAACGATACTGGTACTTCTCTATACCGGTATGAATGTAAAAATGAGATATCGCACTGCCTTTGTCTGACTGTACGGTGAGAGAATGTCGAGGCCCTTTTTACGGAGATACTAAAATTGTCCGGGTGAAAGAAATTGGCCTTTACTGTGGATATAGCAATTGAACTTTACGAAAAAACGAAATTGAAGTTCAAGAAAACATGAAAAGGCATCGTGTTTCATAGAATAAATAGAATTCATAGAGTTTCAAATAATAGTATTTTAGCATGTGCATACAGTATAACGTATATGATAGTTCCTTTGATCAATATGTCTTGTGTTGCTCAGTGGTAAAGTGCGTGGATTAAAAACTTTTAGTCGCTATCTCCGTGAGTTCAAATCCATCATAATGCGAAATTTTGAATTCCAAGACTTTAATAGCCATAGCTGGACATACACAACGACAGAAACACACACAAACTTTGAGAAATACATATACAGTGAAACATGGATAACTCGCCCTCGGATATAGCGAACACATGGTTAACTCGACTGGATTTGCTTGGTTCATTCCCACGCAATGATAAATGGCTCTATATAACTCGAACTCAACACTGTTAATTCGAACTGTTTTTTGCCCAACGGCTACCGAAACGGTTGCTATCGCTTTAGAAAATCACTTTATTCCAAGCCATAGAGGTAAACCTCAACTTTTCGTAATTCATAAGCGTCGTTACTACCTCCATCGGCAAAATATTTTTGTCAACGACTGTTCTAAAGGTTTGGTGAAATTTGATTTATACTGCTATACGATGAATAGCACGGGCTAGCCGGGTCACGGGCGCAAGGATTTTCGCCACGCACACACAAAACAAAAACAGCATGTTGTTTTTGTTTTGTATTTGCGTGGCGAAAATCCTTGAGTGCGTGACCCGGCTAGCCCGTGATGAATAGTTTTCCGACGTTGATTCCGTGTTGAATCAACGTCGGAATGTTGAATGTTTAAAACATCTTAAAAATTGTTGTAATTAAACGTATACGTTGTCTTAGCTAAAAAAAACTATTCATCATTTCACCTAAACACAGAATACGTGTGTACATTCAATAAGTATCCATTCAAAAAACGTTAGTGATATACAATGTACCGTAAAACCTCGTAAAACTTTTAATTGAACTGCCTCGGAGTGTTGCTCTTACCGAATGCCAGGTAAAGTAAGGTAATCTTTGCATAAACTTCAAGAAAAATCAGCAAAATTGATCGTGGGTAAAACGCTCAAAAGAAAAAGATGTCTTTTCTTTTGAGCATTTCAGCAACGATCAAGTTTTGCCAATGTCAATCTAAAAAACGTCCTGGCAATAACATCACCTCAAACAACAAACCAATCTCAAATGATAGAAAAATCTCTATACTTTTTGATAAAAACGTTTTAAACTTTACATTAGAAGCATTTAATTTGAAACAAGCCATTTGTGCTTTTGATTTATATTATAGTTTGTATATGTACATGTATCTACTAATAAATAAGTAAATACATAGACTTGTGACAGTGCTCTGATAACTTGAACACTCTGATAATTCGAACACTTTTGCTCGGTCCCTTGAAGTTTGAGTTATCCGAGTTTCACTGTATATCTATATTGGATTCTGTTTTTTTATAAAGTTCATAACGGTTAGTAGTTGCTGTCTCTTGATTTCATGACTTTTTTCCTTGAAAAAGAAAAATATAGGTTGTGAAGACATATTTTTGTTTATAAATCCCGTTTCGTCATTGCGTGTGTGTCTGTAGCCTGCATAAAGCTGAAAATGTGCGTTTCCACATTTTTTGGTGATTTAATCCAAACTTCACAAACATCTCCACGCCTTCCGTAAGATCACTAGAAATGTTTTGTTTAAAAACTTAATAACCCGCCTCCTATACATCCACCTGCGGCCTCTCTGATTGGAAAAGGAAGAAATCCTGTGCTTCACTGAGCTTACTGCTAGTGAGCTATAAACCTAATATAATAAGGAACTAGTAGAAAAGTCAAATCTGTCCTACTACAAGTTTGTTTCACGCTGTCAAGCTATTATAAATGATGAATTACTATTTTATGACTGAAACTTGTTTTTGTTGGTTGTTGCTCAGGCTAAGGTCAAGTCTCAACAGTAACTCAACAGTACTAGCTTCTAGCTACTTGGTGTACTTACGTATGCATACTAAACATTACACACACCTGAGGTGAAAGCAGATAGGAAACATGACTTGTCAATGTCCAGCTTGCGTAGGCATATATACATGTATATATATCGTATACGAACTACATGTATGTCGTTATTGGTATGGTGGCCAAAGATATTATTTGTATTCGATTGTTTAATGTGCTGTAGCCATCTTCGATACATCTATTAGTTCTAAAAGTTCTCTAACAATAGATATATTTATTATAGTGTGGTAGTATATGGGGGTATCACTTGAGTTGTTTACTCAATACAAACCTACCTTGACTTAATATCTTAAGTCAAGAGATAAAAAGTGTAGCAGCAACAAGTCTTCTATTAGACTATTTCTAACTACTTCAGCATTCTTTAATTAGAATAAGAATACGTGCCTTGCAGTTAGGGCTAATACTTCTCTCATACTTTCATGCTCTCATACTGTCATGCTCTCATCCTGTCATGCTCTCATACTGTCATGCTCTCATACTGTCATGCTCTCATACTGTCATGCTCTCATCCTGTCATGCTCTCATACTGTCATGCTCTCATACTGTCATGCTCTCATACTGTCATGCTCTCATACTGTCATGCTCTCATACTGTCGTGCTCTCATCCTGTCGTGCTCTCATACTGTCGTGCTCTCATACTGTCGTGCTCTCATACTGTCGTGCTCTCATACTGTCGTGCTCTCATACTGTCGTGCTCTCATACTGTCGTGCTCTCATACTGTCGTGCTCTCATACTGTCGTGCTCTCATACTGTCGTGCTCTCATACTGTCGTGCTCTCATACTGTCGTGCTCTCATACTGTCGTGCTCTCATACTGTCGTGCTCTCATACTGTCGTGCTCTCATACTGTCGTGCTCTCATACTGTCGTGCTCTCATACTGTCGTGCTCTCATACTGTCGTGCTCTCATACTGTCGTGCTCTCATACTGTCGTGCTCTCATACTGTCGTGCTCTCATACTGTCGTGCTCTCATACTGTCGTGCTCTCATACTGTCGTGCTCTCATCCTGTCGTGCTCTCATACTGTCGTGCTCTCATACTGTCGTGCTCTCATACTGTCGTGCTCTCATACTGTCGTGCTCTCATCCTGTCGTGCTCTCATACTGTCGTGCTCTCATTCTGTCATGCTCTCATCCTGTCATGCTCTCATCCTGTCATGCTCTCATACTGAGGAACTTTTTACATAGGGAAAGTTCAACTCTGGAAATAGTCAAGTCACCTCAAATATAATTTCTTACAACGGTTGAAAGTTGTCGCACTTATCAAAGAATTGCTCTCTCATTACAGTTAAATGCACTACTTGAACAAGCTCATCCTGTTCTTTCTATGAAACGATAATAGATTTCGGCATTTGTTTGGCTAGATTGTCTGGTCTGAATGGCTAGAGGTCTGAATCGTATTTCAAAATTACATTTGCACTTCTGTTCTTAGTGATTCTGCTGCTGACATATTGGTTTCAAACTATTAATAATTTCCATTTGAATCATGTATTTCAACTGAGATGTATTACTACTGTTAGGGAGCCTGAGAAACGCAGGTATCACGTAACCGATGGGGATCTCCTCGATGAAGCAGCTCTTTCCAATTCCAGGTACCTAGTGTCATATAGCCAGTTGGAGTTGTTGACCAGCCATTCTTTTAAATTGGTTTGTAATGTTTTTGTTACCACCGCAGTGCACATACCTTTGATGACTCAGGCATGATTGTGATTGTTCAGAGGTTATAACCAATTGGCTAGCCAGATTTCATTTGCACGCAGGACAGATTCAGAACCACACATTCACAACCACTTTGGGAAACAGTCTCATTTTCAGCCTCGTTCCCTCGCTAGTAGCCGATTTAGTAGTTCTTTATTTGCATCAGCACTTATAGTTCTATAAGTGTAACCGTGTTGGCTGGCAATCTCTCACAACAAACGATGTTCACCATTGCGATAATAGTATTATTGTTTTAAGCCTGTGTTACTTTTTTATGGGTTGCATAAAGATGGTTTTTTGATCTTTTCGGTAGTGTTCCTCAGATGGCACACACATCAAGTTCAGAGATTTGACATCGGTAGTGACAGAGAGAATCTAGTAGCTGGAAAAATTTTGCTGAACTGTGTAGTCATAGCTCTTTGTGGACTCATTTGTATGCTAGCAGCCCACGTGTTAAAGCGCGTTCACTAGCCTTGCCACCATCAGAGCTTGACTGACGGGATTGTGTTTATTGTTCAGTCATTGATGCTGGCTGGAGACTAGCTTCTCCTGACAGTAGGTCCAAATGTGGTCAGATGATAACAAGCTTTTGTCCCACACAGGTTGGACAGTGAGAGGGACCATAAGCGCTCTATACAGGATAGGCTGGGCACCACTGTCTCTCGGGATAAAGAGAAGTCGGGAAAGCGGTTAGATGATAGAGTCGGGCGCCACAGTGATAAAATAAGCTCCTCCGATTTGAGGCACAACCTTTCGTCTCGATCCAAAGACTCTGAGTGAGTAGTCAATGTGTATGAATCATACTAGCCCAATATTACGGAGCTGTATATTTTTGCTAATGAGTTACGATTGTTGTAGGCAAGCTCCTATAGTGCGGGACTATGGCCACAGGTCGGTAATGTCTGAGTCAAACTCTTCCACCAGGGAGCGAGAACCAACCCCTGATTTTTCAAAACGCCCAGGTACCTGCACTATTATGCTTACAGTTTCCTAGCACATCTTTTGGGATAGCTTGGTTGAGACGGATGTAGTTCATTATTGGTTTTATTTGTAGTTTTGAAGCTAACTTGCTCCAATATTAATGCATTGCTACATTCACATTGCTGAAGATTGTTGACAGGCTATTTAGTGACAATAGAGTGTTTAGCTGGAAAACAAATTCTGCAAGTTTCAGACAGATGAAGTGGTCTTCTGTTAAAGCCCTGCTACACACACCCCGTTTAACTCCTATTTTTTGGATAGCCGCCAGCCCTATTTTTGAAGTGAATATGGTGGTCTATGTTGGGAATCCATGTCTATGGCTAAAATACATGTAGCAGTTTATACTTGACTAGCTGCATTACCCGTCTACGGGAACAGATTTATGTAAAGCAATAGTTTTATTGAGAGTTGTCTTTCATACTGTAAAACAACTCCAAATATGCAAGCTGCTGAAATTGTTGCTCTGATCAGGCTGCATATACATATGCAGTCATACGTGTCAATAATTTTGGGGATAAGAATGGAAATCTGCAATGTGTTTGACAGCTAGTCTACAAAGCATCAGTCTCGAACCACTCAAATAGGAGTTGACTATTTTTATACAGAGAACTGACGATGAAATTGACATTGAAGTTTTTCAAACTGGCAGTGTTGAAAAATTTTGCATGTTTTAAGAAATTCTACAAAATATTTTGCCATCACCATCATTTATTGAATGGAGACTCCCACATGCTTAAAACTCTAAAATCATGGCCCACCAGTTCTTCGTCTATAGCCTGTGTTTTGACACGGTATATACAAACAGTGCAACAGTAATGTGGTTGTGTTGATAAAATTTACTATCAGCAAAATTTACATGTATAACACCACAGACAGTATGATGTCAAAGCAGATACAGCATTAGCACCTTACAATAATAAAACAACGCCAACATGATAGCCTTTTTATGAGATACAATAAGGAGAACAAATGCATGAAAATATATGCATGTATATACTGAAAGATATGTTAGAAAATGCTGCATGTGGATTATATGTAGGTATAGCAAAACATGAAGGACATAGCATGACATAACAATAACATAACGTTAGTTTGATGCAAACAACAATAACACAATGTTAATTCAATGCAACACTTGCGGATAGACAACATCTTTTGTTTTTCTGTTGGGTATATGAACAAACAGTTTTCGGCTTGTGCCTACTCTTGAGCAGACAACGTACAACTGGCCGAGCAGCTGCTGTAGCTAGTGCATCATGTTCTTGTTGCCGTTGCATCTGCTTGGAGGTTTCTGCACGTCTGGCCGCTGTAGCGGCTGCTCTAAGCCGTTTCAGTCGCTGCTGGGTCGGCTCAGCAGTCTCTGCACTTCTAGCAGCTGCAGCATCTATTCTGGCCTGCTCTCGATGTACCTGTGTTTGTTCAGCGGTTTCTGCTCTTCTAGCAGCTGCTATTCTGCTTTGTTGTAGGCGTAGCTGTGTTTGCTCTGCAGTTTCTGCACTTCTAGCAGATGCAGTAGCTATTCTGTTTCGTTGTAGGTGTAGCTGTTTTTGCTCTGCAGTTTCTGCACTTCTAGCAGCTGCAGTAGCTATTCTTGCCTGCTCTAGTTGTACATGTAGCTGTGTTTGCTCAGTAGTTTCTGCTCGTCTACCTGCTGCTTTGCGAATTCGGTCTCTTTCTCTATGGAAATCAATCTGTTCTTGCGGTTTGGGAGTAGGCTATCTGGGAGGCATTGTACTGCTTCAAGAGCTGAGCATTTTAATTGGTAAAACTTCTAGTTTTCAAGTTATTCGAGGGATATTTTCAATTGGAAGCGTTTGTAAAAGTGAATGAGATGGTGTGCTTTTTTGTAGTATACCCTGCTCTCTTTCTTCTCACCGCTCCCTATCGCAATGTTCGGAGTACCCGTGCAAGTTTTGTAGTACTCATAGCTGGAAAAAGAGTAAAAGTAACTCAGCTGCGGAAGGAAATGAACATGTTTACTATCACAAGCAGTAGGAAATCCAACGCTTTTAACACTTTCTTTGCCGTTGATGCATTTATGTGGTTTCTATGATCGACTGCGTAGACACATTTTTGCGACTTTTCCAGCAATTGCGTAGTAACTGAATTTTATTATTCATTGATAACATAATCAACAATCTTTAGGACTTTCATGGTAGTGGCAGTGTTGTCCAAAGATTTCTCTGTAAAATTAACTTGAGATTTAATTTTAAATCTATTTTTGGGAATGTCGAACTTGAAAATGAGCATTTTTTGTGTAAGTTTTGTATGTGCCTCCCGAATTAAAAAACAAATAATTGCTTATGTTGATGACATAGCCGATTTAGATTTTTTTGATTGCACCGATACCTAATTAAAATAGCAATAGTAACACTGACTCTGATGGCGGTGAAAGTAATGGTTTTGTAAGAATAAAGAACATTGTAGAATATGGTTTTAACTTTGTAGCGATCGCAGCTTCACAACGCTTTCTTTATCAATGCACAAAGTATAAATACAATATTTTTTTGCATAGCGGTGTTTGTTAACATGTTGGCAAAATCAATTATGTAACCAAAACGTTGTAGATACAGTTTGAAATTGAAAAAAACTATTGTATACATCTAAGCAATATCGGCAAATACATAAGCAATGCGTGGGCAGATACATAAGCAATATCAGCAAAATGGCGAAAATTTCCCTATAAAATTAGCCTAAAATTTAATTTTAAATCTTTGTTGGGGAATTTCCAAGTTGAAAACAAACATTTTTTGTGTAAGTTTTGTAAGTGCCTCCCGAGATAGAAAACTTGTTGGTAAAATCAAATATATAACCAAAACGTTCTAGATAGAGTTTTAAATTAAAAAAAATATTGTATACATTTAAGCAATATCGGCAAATACATGCTCTAGGACACTTATGTATTCGCCTCATCTAACTTTCGCGGTTTCGCGGAGTCATTTCTTTCGCGAAAATTTCATGTGCGAAACTAAACTATCATAACGAATGAGCGAAAACGCGAAATTAAATAGCTTTGTTCATTGATAGTCAGGCCTGTATTCACTGATTGCAAGATGGGGCGGCTAATGTTAGGCGACTAGTTATGAACACCTAGGGTGTGGAGGGGGTCGGTGTAAGCCCCCAACAGGTTTCTCTCCCGCTGGGCAAATAACTTTTTGAATAAATGATGTTGAGGTCGAGTTACCTAAAGCAATTTATCATTGCGTTGGAACTGACCAAACAAATCCGTTCGAGTTAACCTTGTGTTTGAGATGAAATGTTACATTTTATCTGAGGGCAAGTTTTCCGAGTTTGACTGTACTTAGCCGTGAAAAATTCCCAAAAAGTTGGGGCGGCTCAGTCGCCCAGCCGCCCCAGGGAGCACGGGCCTGTTGATAGTCCAAGAAACAAATGGCAGCAAGCGATCAAATTGCATTATCGACCTTGCCCACAGCATTCTACCTGCAGTTCACAATTACAAACTAGTCGCAAATTGAAATTTTTTTTTATCAGTGAACTGAACCTGAAGAATCTAATTATGTTTGTTCCACTGCAATTATTTTCACATCACTATATTTTCGCACTCATCAGAGCTGCAAAATTAAGTTGCTGCGAAATTTTACTCTGTATGCTACTCACAAAACTAAATACTAGCGAAATATAAGTGTCCTAGGGTAAGCATTACAAATGCAGATACATAAGCAATATCGACAAAATGGCTGGCAGTAGGCCTATAGCTAAATTTGTACATGAATGGCAGTGAAAGATTTAAGTACTGGAGGTGGGGCAATTCATAGACAATGCAACATTGAATGAGAAGTACTTACCTTTTTGAAGTAGAAACTTAGTTGGTAATTTAAGTACTGGAGGTGGGGCAATTCATAGACTGCAACATTGAATGAGAAGTACTTACCTTTTTGAAGTAGAAACTTAGTTGGTAATTTTCGACGCGCAAAGAATTGTCTGGGTGGCCGGAAAAAAACAAACGTTCATGTGACCTTCCGTTGGCCTTGTACAACCGTGGTGAAATTTATAAACAATTTATTTCACCATAGATATTGTGGCGAAACATGACTGTTTCGGTTTAACAATAGGCGGTCTAACCGGCATCTATACCGAAATAAATTTCACCGTATGACCGAATCGAAAAAAGGAAAGACCGCTCTATAATTTATTTACTAATATTAATTCAGTTCGCCTCGTACGACCGAATCGAGGAAAGACCGCTCTATAAGGTGGACACACACACACAAATATACAGACAGATATATCTGCCGTTTATATAGTAGATTATAATCTCTATTCGATTTTGGGTGTCAGGATGGCCTAGTGGTAGCGCCTCTGACTGTCAACCATGGGGTTGATGGCTAGAGTCCTGCTTGATGCCGATTTGACAAAAAGCTCTCAGCTAGCTTTCAACCCTAAATTGTTGGGTCTTTCGGATCTAGACCATAACTTGGAGGCCCCGTGTACCACACTGACAACATGGGCTCGTTAAAGATCCACCTCAGTCCTTCGCACATTTGGCAAGTAAAATGGCTACTTTGCCCTGACAGGCTGGAGGTGTTGCAAATGCATCCCTTCAGGTTAATCTGACAGTTCCGGAAGTGGAAGATCTTCTCTACCATACTGCTCGGAGCATGCATCACTAAGATGCAAGTCATTGTCGATTTCTGACAGACAGCAAGCAAGCCATTCAATCTATTCATTTCCAGCTCATGCTAGTTGCATTCAAAATTTGCTTCCACATTATGATGACAACAGAGCTTCGCACCAGCTGTTATATATATATGAACAAATATATTTTTACCGGTTACTTATACAATCAAGTCGCTAGCATAAATTAAAATTGTTTATGACACGTCCAAAAATTTCTTCGACCATTAAATATTTTACAATCCTTTTGTCTATAGTTCAATCTATGCAATGAACTTGAAGTATTTTTCGGTTTGGTTATTTTTATCGTTGACGTGTAGCGTATTTGCTTTGAACAAAATATTGCGATGCAAATTACTACACAAGCACTATTTCTGTCACAAATCATTGTTGGTCCGCATTACAATACAAATATTACGATACTCCAGTAATGGTACAGGAAAATCCAGCAAGGATGTCATGGCTTTCACATGACTGAGGCCAATTCTTATTGGTCAATCTATTTTTAATATGATACATCCTTTAGTAGCATCAAATATTTACACTACTCTTTGACAAGACATTTTATTGGTGTGCGTAGCTAGTATCAAAATATTGAATGGTGGTTATGTGGTTATAGTAGTTATAGTGGACATGGTGTCTAGGTGTCTATGTAGTTGCATTAGCAGTGCAGTAGTAGTGTATCACAGCTAAGTATAAATAGCCAGTATAAATTCATTGCATACTTTTTCTAATGCACAGTAAGCAGTATTGGTGCACTGGTGGTATTGCCTACTGCAAATTGTACAGTGCTGGATGCAGTGGGAGTGTTGACAGTTCACATTTCAGTCCTAAATGTAGTAGGAACCTTTACATTACATTACGTATATATGCATGCACAGCACATTTTCATGAAAACTCATCTACAGAATCGAGTATTGAGTTGACTAAGGTGCATCCACAACACTATTGCTAGATGTGAATGCTGCTCAACCTTTAGTATGAGTGGGCAAACAAATGGATCACATTTATTGTAGCATGTTGCATATGATTTAAATTAACATATCTTATGGTTTTAATACGTAATCTTAATAAGAATACAAAGACCACACTTTATCAAAATGGTGATAATACCCTTCTCCCTAGTCCAAATGCTATGGGAGTTAGAATGTAAGTTCACAAGCTTGCTAATATATCATCTGAAAATTTTGTACAATGCAATGCGCTTGTTTGGAAAGTCAGCAGTGCCAGTTGATCTGCAGTATCAAATTCGAATTAATGCACAGTTGCAGTACACATGCAGTTTCAAGTTTTGAAGAAAGCTCATTTGTAGTATGCATGAAGGATTGGGTTTCAGGTAATGCGTAATGAAATTGAACTCGCAGTAGATGGCAGAGGACAGTATGCAGTAGGAGTGCAGTAGCAGTACATTTATACTGCGCATTAGAAAGTTGTAGTTCGCTGCAAAAGTACTGTGTGCTGCATTGCAGTTCTAATGCATCACAACCTTGGTTGGGGGCAGTTCTAATGCATCACAACCTTGGTTGGGGGCAGTTCTAATGCATCACAACCTTGGTTGGGGGCAGTTCTAATGCATCACAACCTTGGTTGGGGGCAGTTTTAATGCATCACAACCTTGGTTGGGGGCAGTTCTAATGCATCACAACCTTGGTTGGGGGCAGTTCTAATGCATCACAACCTTGGTTGGGGGCAGTTCTAATGCATCACAACCTTGGTTGGGGGCAGTTCTAATGCATCACAACCTTGGTTGGGGGCAGTTTTAATGCATCACAACCTTGGTTGGGGGCAGTTCTAATGCATCACAACCTTGGTTGGGGGCAGTTTTAATGCATCACAACCTTGGTTGGGGACAGTTCTAATGCATCACAACCTTGTTTGGGGGCAGTTTTAATGCATCACAACCTTGGTTGGTGGCAGTCCTAATGCATCACAACCTTGGTTGGGGGCAGTTCTAATGCATCACAACCTTGGTTGGGGCAGTTCTAATGCATTAGAACTGCCCTGTGGTTGTGGAATATTCTCATAAACTGCCCGTTTTTCATCATTGATTTTGTCCAATAACATCCTCTAGCTTTAGGATTTTGTGAAATTTCTTTAAAAAAAAGCAATGCAATTTGGAGGATCCGGAGGCGTCATCATATTTCACATTTAGTTCTTCACAGCCCCACTTGTACAATCAGCAAGCACACATTAGACTTTACAGATGTTTAGCTGCGGTTATTCAAAAAATTGAGCAGTTGAATTGCAACTATTACAACAAAAGTACTTGGTACGAAAAATTATACGAGCATTTATGATCTGCAATTATTACTAGACTGTTCTCCATCTATGAAGCTTATCTCGGTTCTTATTTTTGTAAAAGATTTATAGCCTTACAGGGATGAACACAACTAGGGGCAAATATTCATGTAAACAAGGCGATTGGTGCAAGAGCCATGAGCTAGCGGTGGTTGAAGTTACAGAAAACTGGCGAGCAGTTCAGTTCGTAAGGTCAAAAAAGGCCAAATGCAGCCTAGCCAGAGGCAGCCCACAGCTGAGTTGTCAGCCCAAATCTGAATGACCTTGGCACAACTAATTGAGTAATTCAAGCTCTAAATCGCTCATACAGTGCAACACCACTGAGCATTAAAACCTTAGACCTAAGTTTATTGTTTTCATTTGTGTCAAATATTCATGATCTGAAAACAAGCATTCAATATCTTCGTTAACTAGGGTGTTTGCAAAGAGAAATTGTTACGATAGACAAGAAGAATTTTGACTTGCATTATTTTTTGAAAATTGGAGGTTTCTTGAAGCAAACTCACTTAATTTCTGTTTCAAAATAGTTTATAAAGACTGCATAATTAAAACTTTGTCTAAGTCAGTAGCGATTCCATGACTACCAAACGTTATGCCATATACAAAATGTGGATAACAGATTGATTGCTGCATTTTTGTTTAAGTTCTTCTGCCAGTTGCAGCAGCACTTTGAAATCGTTTCTAGCAGTAAGATGAGCATTATTCACTGGCGTAACATTACAATTCATGTCGCAGCATGACATAAAATAGCTCTTTATATAGAGCGTAGCATGAGTTAGCTGCAGAATTATACAATCTATATATTTACGAGTAAATCATAGTGTGTGTTTTTTGTTTGTTGGTCTGTTGTCTCAGTGTCCAGCTATAGCGACTAGAATTTAGCAATTAATATCTGCATGGCACTAGTACTCAACTCGCGGCATTTAAATCGCAAGTCTACAAACAAACGATAGTTGCGGGAAACCATTAGGCTAAGCTGTTCTTATCTCAACCATTTTATCTATCCTTTAAGTGATTGCACACGCATGATATGTACTTTTTATTATTAATTAATATTTGTAATTTTCAAATGTACTATTTCAAATGTGCCGTTACACTCCTATATCCAGTTCTTTACGTTTGTACAAGTATTGAGAGTTTGTACAAGTATTGAGAGTTTGTACAAGTATTGAGAGTTTGTACAAGTATTGAGAGGTACCGGTATCTTTCATTAAAACTTCGCTTGAAACTTAAAACATTAGCTTCTGCTGCAGCAGTAACCTTTTTATACACACTATTCTATGTACTCGTTGTTATTAATTCAATGTACGTTAATTTGCTTTCTCTGTTCGTATTAATTGTATCCGTGTCAAATAGTTTTTTTATTGTAGCAAAACAGTCTATCTAGCCATTACTTGCTAATAATTTTACATTTAAACACCTTGACATTTGTTTTATTTGTACTCAAAATTTATTGGAACTGCACAAACACATGAGAAAAGTGTTTTGTGCAGTACATGTATGCTGTATTGTTTGTAGATAAGGGCAAGGTTACTCTAATGGAGTTGGACCCGACATATGTTCCTAGAGGGGGACGGTATGATGTAAGTGTTAGCATCTATAGCAGATACATCAGCTGTATGGTTTAACTTTAAAAGTCCTTGAATATCTTTCGCTAAGGGGCTGTTTATCAAGCTTACTGTTCATATCGTTACACGTAATTCTATCAGCTTTTCATCTGCAATGCTGCTATTTATTTCTTGCTTCTGATACTCCTACAAACTAAATAGAAACCAAAATAAAGCCCAGTTTTTACAGTATTTCATTCAAACTCATTACTGACAGCAGTTGAACAACCTAAATTGTGAACACTAGTAATAGACAAATAGCCTAACAGCAGTAATAGCCTGTTGTGCAATGCAAAAGGATATGATTGACTTGGTCAAACTTGCTCATCGCTGCGGAACCATGGAAGCTCTGATGGTGTCAGGCGGTGTCCCTGAAGATAGAGTTACCATGGGAACTCTGATTGTGTCAGGCAGTGTCCCTGAAGATAGAATTACCATGGGAACTTTGATTGTGTCAGGCAGTGTCCCTGAAGATAGAGTTACCATGGGAACTCTGATGGTGTCGGGCAGTGTCCCTGAAGATAGAGTTACCATGGAAACTCTGATGGTGTCAGGCAGTGTCCCTGAAGATAGAGTTACCATGGGAACTCTGATGGTGTCGGGCAGTGTCCCTGAAGATAGAGTTACCATGGAAACTCTGATGGTGTCAGGCAGTGTCCCTGAAGATAGAGTTACCATGGGAACTCTGATGGTGTCGGGCAGTGTCCCTGAAGATAGAGTTACCATGGAAACTCTGATGGTGTCAGGCAGTGTCCCTGAAGATAGAGTTACCATGGAAACTCTGATGGTGTCAGGCAGTGTCCCTGAAATTAGAGTTACCATGGGAACTCTGATGGTGTCGGGCAGTGTCCCTGAAGATAGGGTTACCATGGAAACTCTGATGGTGTCAGGCAGTGTCCCTGAAGATATAGTTACCATGGGAACTCTGATGGTGTCAGGCAGTGTCCCTGAAGATATAGTTACCATGGAAGCTCTGATGGTGTCAGGCAATCCCTCTGAAGTTAGAGTTTAATTTTTACATGTATTTCTATTTGCTAACTCATAAGAATGTTAAACATTATAAAAAATTTATAGTATATTTCCATACATCTACCAGTATTTTAGCAATTTTCAAAGTTTTTTCGATATTTTCCAATATTTATAGCCTACCAAAACTCACCAGATTTACTAGGAATATACCATAAACACAAAATATCATCTATATAGAAGTGCATCTGACAAATTAGTTTTTATGTGTAGTCATCAATGTATTTGAGAAAGTAGCTGTAGCTACACTTAGTTGAGCATATTGAATATTACTGTTCCCACAATTTTTTCATAGATGTCTCACTATGGATTATTGTGATGACCTACACAAATGTTACTCAAGGCCTGTTGCTATAGGCAACATCTACATGTAGTTTAGCATTAAAGCTAGACAGCTGAAAGGAGCCTGGTGAACATGTGTTTTTAATGGTATAAATTGAAGCATAATTTAAGCGTGTTCAACGGGCTTTCCATGTGAAGCATGCTTTACAGCTGCTATTTCGGTACAGGTGACGAAGAATTGCTTGTTGTAGCAGGTAAATGCCTAAAACTTCAACATGCTAGTTAAAGTTCTCTGAATAGTTGCACTCGCTTGTTACTGACGGGTAATAAATGTGGTTAGTTGAGCTATTTGATATCTTTGGCAAGCATTCTTGTCCATATGTCTTTGTGAGGACTTCTTAATTACTAGAAATTCCACTGTCATACAGCCCACGACCAAAGTGATATTGGAAAACAAAGAAAGGGTACTGATGGTTGAGAAATGCAATATTAGCAGTCAAGTGGCGCTGCAGTGCAATAGGATAACTGCAATGGTAGCTGTAATGTACTGGGTGTGGGCGTTATTATATACAACAAATAGCAATAATGAAAGGAAAAGATTATATGTTTATATCTCTCCCCTGCAATAGGAGAAATGCAATATTGGCCAATATTAGAAGTAAAATGCACTGATATTATTAGAATAACCAATATTATTAACATAATAATAATATAAAACCAATGCACAATTTTGTTTACATTTCAAAACGTCATAGCTAACAATATCACAAAGTTGTGATATTTATATAGATTTTTAGAAATTCTGTACTACGTAGTCATTGTTCTGTAGTCATCCAAACTTATAATTAGTTATTGTAATAATCTCATAAGAACCGTTAGAAAAAATATCATCATTTTCTTTACTTACACTGCGTTGGACTTCAGTTAGAATACCAAAGTACTCCAAATTGTCTAAAATGTCAGTTACTTATAAATCGGCAAAAATGAAACGATTTCAGTATTCCTAACTTAATTACAGAAACCTTCGGCAATTCGACAATGCTATAGACTGGTGAAACGTGCACGTTATTTTTTTCGTGAAATGCGCACGACTTAATCGTTCTATTCTCTGTCGCTCGGCGTTTTAATTTCCGGTCTTAACTTGGATAAAAGTGAGGCTTAGCAAGTTTTAATAACGATTTTCGGCCAAATAAATCTGTCTATTTATGTATAATCCGATCAGATGGGTTAGTTTTAGGAATTTGCAGTAACCTTTGAAAGGCTTGGTAACATATTTAAATAGGTTTATATGCGTTTTGTATCATTATTATACTTAAACGACTTTACTGAAAAATAGTTAAATTTGTTGATAGGATTTCGTTACAAGCGTTTGGTGACGGCCGTTAACGGATAATTTTTCGGGAGTTGTGTGCACATTTGCATTTATCATAAATCTCCCAAACCAATCGCTTCGCTCGCGTTTGGTCGTGGGAATAGAGCTGTTGGTATAGCGTAGCTGTTAGAAACGAGACAAGTCAGCAGCAAACATTGTGTATCAAAATTACTAAAGAACTTTGATGATTCTTGTTCTCGAACTGACGAGTAACGAATATTTACAGATGCTTATAAGTACTTACCTAAATGTAGAGTAAGTGATAGAGAACTGTTGAGACACTCATAGATCTATAAGTACTTACCTAAATGTAGAGTAAGTGATAGAGAGCTGTTGAGAGACTCATAGATCTATGCCTTCTGCAGCAACATGATGACAGGACTAATGACAGAGAAGAGTGGAGTGATTGGAGAGGCAGAGGCAGAGGGGATTGGAGAGGTAGAGGAAACTGGCGAGGTCGAGGAGATTTGAAAGGTCGCGGAGATTGGAGAGGCAAAGGTGCATATCGAGGCAAAGGTGCTTATGGGAGGCAGTACGACAGCCGGTTCAATGACTCTAGTGATTGGAGATCATCGGGCTATAAGGACAATGACTCCAAGCCTAGTAGACCAAGTAAGCATTCCATGAGTACATCTATTTTTTTCTAATTGCACTTTAGGGCTATCTAGGTAAATTTTACATGAAATATATTGGACTTATAAACTGTTTAAGCCATTTTAAACATTCCTACTCTTGTTAAATGCAATAAGTAAAGTGGGCTATATACCGTAAAACCTCTAATTGAACGTAAAACCTCTAATTGAATGCCATGGCGCTCTATTTTTCAACCCTTCTATGGTGGCGAGCAATTGGAGGCGGCGTTCAAATAGAGGCCGGCGGTCATTTTTCAAATGGCTCGTCAGAATTTTCGAAAGATAAATTTAGCCCTATTACGGGCAAGCGAATGTCACCTATATTTTGCTCTTTTTTCTGGCGGAGGGATATTGAACCTTCTGGATGCAATAAATCTGCTAACTTACCTCAAACTCAATAAATATGCACCAAGAAATATCTCTACCAGTTGATATCTATTGCTTGCAATTGACCTTCGATGATATTATAGCCTGTGTCCTTCTTTGCAATTTGTTGGTATTTTCAATTTTAATTTCAATATTAAGTTGAAGACATATTTTTATTTTATATAGATACTTAACAATGTTGCATAAAAGCTCATTGTATTCACTGATATGTTTGCAACAGTTTGCAGTCAAAACTAGCTTGTAATGTACAATAAAAGTGGAGTTAATACATAAAAGCTCATTGCACGCACTGATATGTTTGCTACAGTTTGCAGTCAAAACTAGCTTGTAATGTACAATAGAAGTGGAGTTATGAGCATCAATCCATTGTAAGCCGTGTTAAAACAACCGCAATATGCTATTAAATAACATGCTATAAATATGCATATTTACAAGTTATACAACAATAATCTATCAAATGGTACAGATATATATTCATGAACAAGTGATATAAACGAACCACGCTTATATTACATGCAGAAACCAAAATTAACGTTTTTAAAACAAAAAAATATTTCCGTCGTTTGCTCGAATAGCTGCATTCTAATTGTTGCTTTCGATGGAATAAACATTTTCTAGTTGTCCAATACCTTCCACAATATTTTCTGGCTTCAATTCTTCTTCTGCGCTGCTGAACCAATCGATATTAGCCTCCAAAAAATTTTTCAGCAGAGCAAAACTTTCACGTGCTGCATTTAGCACTGATGCAGTGCTAAAAGTTTACTCGCTCAAGGTATAACCTTTCGTCCAAAACTTGCGGACCGGTTTTTATATGCATGTCCTTCGGAAGTACTAGGACCGCGTTAAACAAGGAACTACTATTAGCCTGAGATGGTTAATAGTTATTTTTATGGCACTGCTTTCCAAGTTCTACTATCATAAATTTAAGCCATTTTTTATATATGTACATATACTTCGAAGCATCAGGACCGTGTTAAACAAGGCACCACTGTTAGCCTGAGACCGTAATTATTTCTATAGCCCTGCTTTGAAAGTTCATCTACCATCGTAAAGTTAGCCGTTTCTTATATATGTAGGTTACTTCAAAGTAGAAAGATCGCAATAAACAGAGAGCTACTGCTAGCCTGCGACCGTTATTGATTATTGCTATATTGTTGCTTTCAAAAGTTTTAACGAAAAAAACGAAAAGCTTTGGAATTGGACAACGACAGAATTAACTGTTACGGATATAAACGATTCATTATTAATACGATCTGTTTACATTTTTCTACTGACCAGTTGATAATATGGGCTCGAAAATATCAAATAATGTCGAAGTGGCGGTCAAACGGAAGTGGTGTGCAATTGGAGAGTGGCGGTCTATTTTTCAACCCTTCTCTCAGGGTGGCGGTCAATTGGAGGTGGTGTTCAAATAGAGGTGGCGTTCAATTAGAGGTTGCGTTCAATTAGAGGTTTTACGATACATATAAATCTCAAAGTTGGTGTGTCTGTGTTTCGGTTTTTCTAGCTATAGCTATTAAAATCTTGCTGGATCATTCTGCTGGATTTAAACTCATGAAGAACACAAACGAAGGATGGTAATTCAATTGTTTAACCGCGGGTCTAAGAAGGCTCTTATGATTCATAGCCCTTACTATGTGCAGTATGCACCCTTTTTTCGATTGCTCGCACTAAATGATGTATTAATTGAAACTCTATTAACTCTATGAAACACGATGGTTTTTTGTCCTCGCCGTGCTAGGGCTAATTTGTATCCGCAAAACGATATCAGCAATGACTTTCCTCGAAATTACAATTTGGCGATGGTATCTCAGTTCAGTATCATCCGTTATGGTAAAACGGGTTTGCAAACAGTTGAGTGAAAAGGTTTTAGTAATAGGTTTTCTAAAATGCATATTAAAATTTCCTTCAAGTATGTTTTAGTAAGCTAAATTCATATATAATAGATTCAGCATTTATGATGCACTTCTGTCTCGAAGGTAAGTTAACTCTATTGCTAGCTGCAATAGAGTTAACCCTTAATAGAGAGTGATTGGGTTCGTCCGTGAATAAATTAGTCCGCAAATCTGCATGAAAAGGCAATTTGCGTGAAACTTATCTCCGCGAATATTTTCATCCTGTAGGGTATAATAAAAGCCATTATAACTTTAGCCAGCGTTTGGAAAAAAGATTGCATCATCATCTCTCATGCAATCAAGATCATTAAGCCTGCTAGCTGAAGCGTGCTATTTTAATCAATCGGCACTAAAGAATGGCAGTTGTAATAAGTATGACAACAATTATTATGTTGTATAGCAACAAAGCCGCTTTGCCTAGTGGATAGGCCTGGAGGTTTGGAGTTCAAATCTAGTGCGAATCGGATTTTCTATTTCTATAACTTCATCGCTATAACACACGAGTGACAAACAAACACTGAGATTTATTTATATACCGTAAAACCTTCAATTGAATGCCACCTCTATTTGAACGCCACCTCTATTTGATCGCCACTTTGGGAGAAGAGTTGAAAAATAGAGTGCCACCCTCTAATAACCTAATTGAACGCCACCTCCATTTGATTGCCAATTTGACGATCTTTGATCTTTACTAACTTATAATATCAAGTGATCAGTAGAAAAGTGTCCACAAAATCGCACTAATAATGAATCGTTTACATCAATAACAATTAATTTTCTCATTGTCCAACTTCAAAGCTTTTCCTTCTTTTTGGTTAAAACTTTGAAAGCAACGCCATAAAAATAATTACTAATTGTCTCAGGCTAATAGTAGTTCCTAATTTAAAGCGGTTTTGATACTTCGAAGTACATGTATATAAAAAGGTTTACATTTAAAATGGTAAATGAACAACTAGTTTTAGACAAAAAGTTGAAATAGAAACAGGTCTTTTTCGGCAGCATTCTTATTGTGAGTATAACTTGTAATTTGTAAGTATCAGAAACTGGTCACATGACCTTGGGTATTTTATACAGACTGCTAGTTTGGACTCAAGCTAGTCGTCCTCATTCTTATGACTTTATGAAGAAGGGGAGGGTGCATTTTTATGCTCCGCATGTTGTAATGAAGTTTAGAAGAGTTACCATTGTGAGCGAACAGTATTTTTGAGTGTCAAACTTGAAGTTGTTTTTTCTTGTAAGTGATTCGTGAGATTTGTATTAAAAATAAGTATGAACAAATTAGAAAATGTAATCGTTACATGCAACAAGACCTATACATACAGAGTTTATTCTAGATCTGTGTTGTATGCTGCATTACCTTCACATGCACGGCAAATATTTCTTTAAACCATAACTGCCACGAACAACTTTTATCATATTTACTAGGTAAATCAGACATGCTGATTCCGATTTTGTAATCAAAATAAAGATTAGGCCACTAACTTTCAGAGTAATGAAGAACTTTTTATAGCGTTTTATTATCGGTCTCGAAAACAACACGATCGGCATAACAAGCTCCGCCCATAAATACTTGACATAACCTAGCTTTTTAGGAACAGAAGTTACGTAGGGATGTTTAGACCGATTTAGAATAATAGAGATGGGTGTTTTAAAATCCATTAATATCTAAATTCAGCCTTAAAAATAATATCAGTCTTTTCTGAAAGGTAGATAAGCTATTTAGCATTGCATATTTAAAAAGCGCAATAACAACGCTGGCTCGTGATAAAACCGCGCTTTTTGAGCTCATTTTTCTCGGCGTCCAGCCCATTTAAACGTCATGTAACGAGCTGCGAGCAATTTTAAATAGTTTATATCCGTTTCATAAAAAACTAAAACTATTTTACAGGCTGGATTTAGATAATAATGGGTTTTAAGACACCCATCTCTATTATTCTAAATCGGACTAAACATTCCGAACTTCCGTTTCTGAAAAAGCTAGGTTTCGTCACATATTTATGGGCGGAGCTTGTAATGCCGATTGTGTTGTTTTTGAAACGGATATTGAAACGCTTTAAAAAAGCTTAAATGACTTTGAAGGTTAGTGGACTAATCTTTATTTTGAGTACAAAATCGGAATCAGCGTGTCTGATTTACCTAGAAAATACGATAAAAGTTGTTCGTGACAGTTATGGTTTAATAATATATACTAAAAGTCATTTTATTCATTTTGCTGCCTAAAAACTTACGATAACCCTTAGATAAGTACTGGAAAATATTTCTGTCAGGTACTTCTGCTAGATAGAGTATTGTGTTAAGACGACTGTTTATGGCAGGTGCTTCTACTAGATACAATATTGTGTTAATAAGGCTGCCTATGTCAGGTACTTCTACTAGATACAGTATTGTGTTAAGATGACTGTCTATGTCAGGTACTTCTACTAGATACAGTATTGTGTTAAGATGACTGTCTATGTCAGGTACTTCTGCTAGATACAGTATTGTGTTAAGATGACTGTCCATGTCAGGTGCTTCTACTAGGTACAGTATTGTGTTAAGATGACTGTCCATCTCAGGTGCTTCTACTAGATACAGTATTGCGTTAAGATGACTGTCTATGTCAGGTACTTCTACTAGATACAGTATTGTGTTAAGATGACTGTCTATGTCAGGTACTTCTACTAGATACAGTATTGTGTTAAGATGACTGTCTATGTCAGGTACTTCTACTAGATACAGTATTGTGTTAAGAGGGCTGTCTATGTCAGGTGCTTCTACTAGGTACAATAATGTATTAAGAAGGTTGTCTGTCAGGTGCTTCTATTAGATTTAATGTTGTATTAAATATGTGATTCCGTCAAATTTTAGTTGATTTTAACAAAAAGTATTGACTTTTGTGTATCAGTTGAGATGTTTCTTGTTATTTTTGGCGATCTCATCGTCAAGATATTTGAAGATTAACCGGCAAAAATTGATCGCGGGAAATGCTCAAGAAAAAAAAGACATGCCTAGACTTGCCTAAAATTATGTATATAGTGAAACAACCTTTTTTTATCTCTCGTATTCACATAGGCTATTAAGATAAAAGTCTAGTCCCACGCAGCTCTATTGGCATACATTTTATTTTGTATTTGCTCATGATTGCTAGGATAAAATTTTTAACCTAGCTATAGATACATTATTATAAACGTCTCAAACGCCTCAAATAAAGGAAATTAAAAATTTGTCAGATCAGTTTCGACTAAATGCTGTGTAAACATCTGAGTACCGTCTACGATTCTGCCAGTCTACAATTATTAGGTTGTCGAGTTAACTTATTTCATCCGCGGCCTTTGTATCAGCTAAGTTCTCAGTTGCTACCCACACCGGAAACTAGCTACTAAACAAAATAAGCAAGCCGCATCTTTGAAACGAATATGTTTGAATATATGGCGAAACCAACTGCATCCTAAATAGTCATGTATTAATAGTCAACGCTATCTAGTCATTATTACTATCAATTTGTAGAAAAAAAATTACTGGTCTCATTTGATTAGTTGATTCAAATACTAAACAAATAGTTCTATGAGTTTACCAATTTTTATGAAGTCAATCAACCCATCGATTTTGGCGAAGGGTTAATAAAGCGATTCATGCACCTGGTTGGCGGTTTGCGGCGTAAACTCTCCTGCTTTCACTAAGTAGTGTGGAGCATAAAATTTTTTGAGTTTATAATATTTGGTCCGTTAGAATTGAGTCGAGCTATGCAAAAGTGTCAATACAGCTCTGGTTGCACTTCATAGATCCATCTATCAAACAATATTTCAGCACAGGTGGCAAGGGGGCTATTATGTATTCAATATGTTCTGCAAATCATGTTTTACATCATCTTCAACAATATTGTTTTTATTATATAATTATTACAAACCAAAAAAATTTCATATTGGCATAAAATTTTTATTAAAAACATCCATCCAAGTCGTAGCCACTCATATAGTTTCAGCTCATATAGTTAATAGCACAAATTAATCTACTGCAGTAAACTCAAACAAAACATAACATGGTTTGTGCAGCACAAATTCATGTCTTTATTTTCTGTGTATGATAGTTTCCACACTCCCAAAACTGCCCCACTGGTGTCGCCACATAAACATCCTGTAATTAATAAAACAAATGTAATAAATATATGTCATTCATAGATATGTTTTTCTAATTGGGCGTTAGATAGATTGCGAGTGTAATTTTCAAAATGAATAAATGTTTAACGAAAGCATAAGTATGCCAAGCCAACATTTCGAAGCTTCGTTTTTGGGAGTTAAAAATGAGCATTAATCAATTGATATTCCTCACTTTCTACAAGTGAGAAGTGAACATAAATTCTAATCATAAATATAATTTACTAGCTAAAATAGCCAAAGAAAGTTTGAAGCAAATATTATAGCTAGTTGAAACGATAAAAAAGTTATGAAACAATGATTGGTGATAGCAAAAATGTATAATTTTATTAATTAGTAAATGTATTCATGAATACTAAAAGTATTACCTTAAGCATATTTAACACTTGTTCATCAATCTAAGCCATTATATTACTAGATGCTATCGATTAATTAAGAAGCCATTAATTTAACAATCAACATCGTTTATTTTGTAACAAGAACTCACTGTGCATCCATCTCATGCACGTGTGCACAGGAAATTACATTATAAAACAGTCTCAAACAGGGACATATAATCTGAAGGTAAACAACAGTATAATTATAGGAGACTATAAAGATGAATTTACCTCCATTCTCCTATCTTCCTCTGCAGCATGACGCTGCGGATGCCTGTCAGCTCTAACCATAAGCTGTCTGTTCCGCACTTTAACCACCTGATGCTCAGAAAACTCTGAGTCACCTTCGCAGGAATCGGAAGAATTGTTACAATTCTGTTTTTCGTCAATAATTTTTACAGTAGTAATAATTTTTTGTAATAATTAATTACAATAATTCTGTAAATTAACGATGTCAATTATTTCAGTGAATATCGATGTCGATGTACGATCTAGTAATCAAGTAAAATCCCCAACTTTGATATCACAGACAATGCGTTTTACTAGCGATAACGTTTATTATGACCTATATATAAAAGTTTTGTGCTGATGATTGTCTAAAGAAAAGATGTTATATTTATCACTTGTGGACTCTTTTCACATGTATCACTATACACGTCATGAATGAAGCACTCGCTCGAATCTGAGGGTTTTAAAAGATGACCTTATTCAAACGCTTATATCTTTGGACAGGGTTAGTCTACAAAGACAAAAATGACATCAAGTTGTAGCTGATGTTTTAGCCTTTTATCGGCCTTAATTTCATTTGATCGACTTTTTTGACGCAATCACATCTTAAGAAGACATTTGATATAAATACTATCTCAAGTTAGCCATTAAAGTTAATATCTGTAGCTTTTCCTGGCCATTGCTGATTTAAAAAGAGAATAATTGCGAAGGTCTGGAGTAAGACAACTCCGTTATGTCAAAGCTGCTTCCGCTCACATCAACCTATTATGTTTTAGGAAAACCGACTGAATCCTCAACATGGAAACATGATAAGTTCGATGAGCTTGAAGATGCCATCAAAGCAGAGCCAACAAGCACCACAGCGTGAGCTCGTCTGAGCACCATAGTATTGGCTGCTTAGTCAGTACTTTCATATGGTTAGAGCAACCAGTGTCAGCACTATCAAAATGATCAGTAATGCTTATTGAATGGTGTAAGCGTACTCTTTATAGCTTGTTACTGTTGTAGATGCTACTATCACAATGCCTCCATTTTTGGCATTTTTGGTTCTGAAATTGATTAAATTTGTGTGATTTTTCGTGTACATACTAAATTAAATGTTTCTTGTTTGCTCCTTGATTACAGAGCTAAATAAATATGTACATATTTACACGTTGGCTCCTAGCTGGTGTCACAGTAGTATCTAATCTTTAACTTTTTTCTCTACCACGAGCTACGTAGTGCGACATGCCAAAGCGTTCGCGTAGAGCCAAGATCTGCATGGAAAGGCTTTAGTAGGCTTTTTACAAAAATTTTATGATTACTAAGTAGTTAAGTAATTAGCCTATGGTATCTCTACTCAACTGGATGAGAACAAATATAGGCATGTGTTGAGACAATAAAAAAGTGTTTACAACCCATTATGAGCTTAGTTTCGTTTTGTTTACAACCCATCATAAGCTTAGTTTCGTTTTCTTTACAACCCATCATGAGCTTAGTTTCGTTTTCTTTACAACCCATCATGAGCTTAGTTTCGTTTTCTTTACAACCCATCATAAGCTTAGTTTCGTTTTCTTTACAACCCATCATAAGCTTAGTTTCGTTTTCTTTACAACCCATCATGAGCTTAGTTTCGTTTTCTTTACAACCCATCATGAGCTTAGTTTCGTTTTCTTTACAACCCATCATGAGCTTAGTTTCGTTTTCTTTACAACCCATCATGAGCTTAGTTTCGTTTTCTTTACAACCCATCATGAGCTTAGTTTCGTTTTCTTTACAACCCATCATGAGCTTAGTTTCGTTTTCTTTACAACCCATCATGAGCTTAGTTTCGTTTTCTTTACAACCCATCATGAGCTTAGTTTCGTTTTCTTTACAACCCATCATGAGCTTAGTTTCGTTTTCTTTACAACCCATCATGAGCTTAGTTTCGTTTTCTTTACAACCCATCATGAGCTTAGTTTCGTTTTCTTTACAACCCATCATGAGCTTAGTTTCGTTTTCTTTACAACCCATCATGAGCTTAGTTTCGTTTTCTTTACAACCCATCATGAGCTTAGTTTCGTTTTCTTTACAACCCATCATGAGCTTAGTTTCGTTTTCCTTACAAACCATCATGAGCTTAGTTTCGTTTTCTTTACAACCCATCATGAGCTTAGTTTCGTTTTCTTTACAACCCATCATGAGCTTAGTATCGTTTTCTTTACAACCCATCATGAGCTTAGTTTCGTTTTCTTTACAACCCATCATGAGCTTAGTTTCGTTTTGTTTACAACCCATCATGAGCTTAGTTTCGTTTTCTTTACAACCCATCATGAGCTTAGTTTCGTTTTCTTTACAACCCATCATGAGCTTAGTTTTGTTTTCTTTACAACCCATCATGAGCTTAGTTTCGTTTTCTTTACAACCCATCATGAGCTTAGTTTCATTTTCTTTACAACCCATCATGAGCTTAGTTTCGTTTTCTTTACAACCCATCATGAGCTTAGTTTCGTTTTGTTTACAACCCATCATGAGCTTAGTTTCGTTTTGTTTACAACCCATCATGAGCTTAATTTCGTTTTCTTTACAACCCATCATGAGCTTAGTTTCGTTTTGTTTACAACCCATCATGAGCTTAGTTTCGTTTTCTTTACAACCCGTCATGAGCTTAGTTTCGTTTTCTTTACAACCCATCATGAGCTTAGTTTCGTTTTGTTTACAACCCATCATGAGCTTAATTTCGTTTTCTTTACAACCCATCATGAGCTTAATTTCGTTTTCTTTACAACCCATCATGAGCTTAATTTCGTTTTCTTTACAACCCATCATGAGCTTAGTTTCGTTTTGTTTACAACCCATCATGAGCTTAGTTTCGTTTTGCTAAAACTTTATTGTTCATCACAATTTCTTTTTAGTAATGACCATTTACGGCGTTTTCCGTGATGGCTGCGATTAACTGTTCGTTTTTGAGCTTTTAGGAGCTTGTAATCACATTTCCACATATTTTGCACCTACAATACAGCAGAGTAAGACATGGTGAATCTGGTGATATTAAACAACTGTAATGTAAATTTTATTGCAAGTCAACCTTCAAAAGCTGGCTCGTATCTCAAGTTTTTCCTATGTTGGGGCATTCGTAAGTTGAAGTACGACTGTATTTTAAGCCAGAGATTGCATTCACATGTTAGGATAGACTTGATCTGGTCTGAATATTCGATAGATTGATCTGGTCTTGTGGTTAACTGGTTTGTTTGGGAGTGGGAAGTCACATGTTTGTAGATATGAAAAAGCATGAGTCAGATATATGGATTTTAATTTTTATTTATTCTTTTTCAATCTTCAAGACTTTTTTTACCCTGCAAAGTACTGATGCCCCAGATATCCAACTTGATGTCGCAACGGGTTGCAGTCTTTTCACGCTAATCTCTCAGGACATGTAAAACTTGGTTTGAGCCAATTGCTGTAGTTCAGGCTCAACAATCTCAGGCTCATCTTCATCTTCTGCATCAGACTCGGCTATACACCACCCAAATCAGTGTGGCATTTGGTCACATAGCGCTCATATCCTCTTTTTCTGTATAATCGATGTTGATAATATTAAATGTAAATGGTTACTATATGGCTCGGTATGAGTGACCTTCTGAAATCATTGCTTTAAACCGCGCTCTATTAACAATTGTTTCTATGCAAAATGAAGGAACAAATGCTGCTTGAGATTTTAATGATGGATTCAATATTTCTAAAACAATTTATACTTGTGTGGAAGGGACCAAACAAATCCATACAAGTTAACCATGTGTTCGAGCTATCCGTGGGCAAGTTATCTCTGGGTGAGTTAACCATGTGTTCGAGCTATCCGTGGGCAAGTTATCTCTGGGCGAGTTAACCATGTGTTCGAGCTATCTGTAGGCGAGTTATCTCAGGGTGAGTTAACCATGTGTTTGAGCTATCCGTGGGCGAATTATTTCTGGGTGAGTTAACCATCTGTTCGAGCTATCTGTGGGTGAGTTATCTCATGGTGAGTTAACCATGTGTTCGAGCTATCTGTGGGCGAGTTATCTCAGGGTGAGTTAACCATGTGTTCAAGCTATCTGTCGGCGATTTATCTCTGGGTGAATTAACTGTGTTTGACAGTAATTTTAATTAGCATGGAGGACAGGATTATGTCAAGCATATAATTTGTTCTAGGAACATTTTAAACAAAATACTTGGATAATTGACAAATGTCTACGACCAAAACAATGAATTCATTTAGGGATGCTTTCATTCTACCCTTGCAGAGTTGTACATTCATAGGTTAGACAACTCCAGTATTTAATTTGGAAATGTTCTGCTAACGGTATTGCACCCAGTCCTATCGTTGTCAGCTCGGTAAAGCGCTGCTGCAGTGAAGCCTTCTAACTAGAATCTAGTAGTAGGCCAACTGCTTTGACTGTATCTTATCAGGCAGCTATAATTAGTTGAGGCTTATCTGAGGAAGGTCTTTAAAAGGGTTTAGTTAATGTGCCGGCCTTGCATTAGTAGAAGAGTTTTATCATGAGTTCAATATGATCAATATGCGGTACCCATGTCTGGTAGAGCACCTAGGAAAGTTTCATTGATATTCTAATGGGCATGGAAATTAATGTTGACAAATTAGCTAAACCAATAATATTTTCATTTTTCCGGTTTTAACAGTATTTTAAAAGCTCAATTGCTGTATTGCGGTTGATTGGGTTGGCACGCGTCATTAAAGTCAACACGATGAAGTTTGATGGTCAACTCTGACAAGAATCGGTCATGAGGATATCTGTTTGTCGAGTTGCTTCGGCAGCCAGAACTTTTCTACGCATTACATAGTACCACACATAGTATTAAATATAATAGTTATAATATTTAATAATAAAGGAAGACAAGTTCCTTTCTGATCAATAACTAGTTAAATACTCTTTTAATAATAACTGTTAACAGTTATTGTTAACAGTTATTATTAACAATAACTGGTCATTCTGACACTCACATTCAACACTTAACATTTCCAAAATACTAACCCTTTCAAAGATGGCATTTCTAACCGAATGCCCCTAAAAAAAGTGCAAACATCTCCCTAAAATATCAATACATTATTTACTGTGAGCCAAGCATGTAGCTAGCTAGCTGCCTATCTAGGGCCTTCATTACTCCCTATTGTATTATGATTGCTTATTCATATATGTATATTTATTTAGTTTATGTCTCTGTGTGCATCTGCTTTTATGATGAAAATAAACTAACAACAACAACTGATGCCCTGCAGGCTTTTGGATAACCATTGATCTACAACAACTGATGCCCTGCAGGCTTTTGGATAACCATTGATCTACAACAACTGATGGCCTGTTGGCTTTTGGATAACCATTGATCTACAACAACTGATGCCCTGCAGGCTTTTGGATAACCATTGATCTATAACAACTGATGGCCTGCAGGCTTTTGGATAACCATTGATCTACAACAACTGCTGGCCTGCAGGCTTTTGGATAACCACTGATCTACAACAACTGATGGCCTGCAGGCTTTTGGATAACCATTGATCTACAACAACTGATGGCCTGCCGGCTTTTGGATAACCATTGATCTACAACAACTGATGGCCTGCCGGCTTTTGGATAACCATTGATCTACAACAACTGATGCCCTGCAGGCTTTTGGATAACCATTGATCTACAACAACTGATGGCCTGCAGGCTTTTGGATAACCATTGATCTACAACAACTGATGGCCTGCCGGCTTTTGGATAACCATTGATCTACAACAACTGCTGGCCTGCAGGCTTTTGGATAACCATTGATCTACAACAGCTGATGCCCTGCAGGCTTTTGGATAACCATTGATCTACAACAACTGATGGCCTGTCAGATTTTCAAGTGGCTGATTGAAATTTCAAAGCCGCAAAAGTTTCTCAAGTTTATATTGCTTTATAATTAGTCCGGTATGCAGAGGTCGTGCAGAGGTCATTACCCGCATCATTTCTTGCCTGTAGACACCGTAATTGCTGAATTTTAAGAAAGGTATTCAGTTGTTTTGAGTAGCTAATAGTTATGGAACGTTAGTAGCAACCTCAGCTGATGGAAAGCTTCTACAACCTGAATCCTACCAGAAATTAGGAGATTGCAATTTGGCTATCTTCAACATTCATATCCGATAGACCCTAGCCATTCTAACCAAGATTGCATTTGTATTATTATAAATAATTTATTTGTTTTATTTAAATTGAACATTTATATTAGCCATCTAAACAGACTTGCTAAAATCCTTTTAAAAAGGAGATAAACTGTCGACATGAAATACATGTTAAAGTTATAAAGTTTAGAATTCATTTTACCATCTTTTGGTTTTGCAAGCGATCTCGAAGCAAAATTTATAAAAAATTTACTAAGTGCAAAAATTAAAATGTCAGAAAAGCTATAGGTGGAAAATCTTTAGTTTCATGCAACATAAATAACAGCTTTACTGGCCACATTTGACAAAAAAAACAGTTTTAAAACTGAACACGGATAAAAGAAATCTCTCTTTAACTGTATCATCAGCCAAGTTCACCACTTGAACCAGACAGGCCTGAGAAGTAAACACAATATCACGGATTAATAGTATCATATTAAACTGAGCAGGCTCAAAGGTTCCATTTTGCACTGCTGACTGCAAAATCAATATAAAAAGTCATTCATATGAGAAAGGTCAAACTGCCATATTGTTTATATTACAGAATGACTCGCTATTCTTAACAGTAGGAATGTGTTGTTTACAACCAGTTGCTAGTTTTAAATAAATAAATGAGGAGTCCGTTGACTCCATTATCTTGCTTCATACTTCTGCTTTTGTTACAATGTGTAATATTTATGCCATTTGCTCATCGGTCATGTTTACATAAGGTGTCCTTTGAAACTGGCCATTGTTTGCTATAGATTAGCTCAGAAAGCCATTCAATTCATCATCAGTCGCTATATTGCCCGCGTTGTGCCATGTATGCATCACATTGCGACGCCTCATACAGTGTAAGCACTACTGTTACAAGTCATTGCAGTATTGGGGTGGATGCAACTTTTCTCTCTTGTACTCTCTATCTTCACATAGATTGTACTAACTATAAGGTAAGACTACAATACTACAGCACTCTTTGTAAATAGCAAACGGCTTCCGAGTCATTTTAAAATCTTCGCGACATGACATTTGTCACGATTCAGGATTTCGGGCAATTATTCCCAAAAGTTTACTCCGTGTTTGGCTAACTTCAGACTAATGTTTCGGTGTTCTAAAAAGCTAGTAATATTTGTTAAGTTTGTTTTCATGGTAACTGAAGACATGAGGGTTTAAATACTGCTGTCAAATACTAATCATTTATTTGCTGACCAACTGTTGCCTACACTGTATTTGTTAGCTCGCCGTCCGCTTAATTATCTCATACAAAAACTGATTTCAGAGTTGCGAAGGTCACCAATTAGTTTAAAACTCAAACGTTGTTGATAGCTGTTTCTTTTTAGTGTTTTTTTACGTTTTATGAAGACCTCACTATGCTTTGAAATATTCCCAAATGATTTCTTTGTCTTAGTGATGTTACAAAAATCAGCGTGACTGTCAAAAAGTCGGCACTGCTTAGCATCAGGAAATTTCAAAGAAGAAATTATGAGTAACTTGTACAGTTAGAAACATTTTATCCGCTTTACTTTACTAAGGCTACTGACAAATCTTTTGTCGAAAAACCTTTTTTTGAACTGTCAGACTGAAGTTTGCTGCATACCCTTCTAACCTTGGTAATTATATAAGCTAACCTCTCCATATCCCAAGAGCGAAAGTTGAACTCACTCTATAAGCTCACGAGTAAGAAACTCATTATAAAAGTAGTGGCATGTATACAGAATGTAATTATTTTGTAATTGTTTGTCAAGTTTCTATATTTGCTGTTTCGACCGAAGGGGGTCGAACAAAGTTAACTGTTTTTTCTATAAAGGTAGTCAAAGCACCCCTCAATCTTAGAATAACAAATACGTTCATTGTGTTTAGTTGACACATTGATCTCTGATATCTATTATATTCACTTTTAGTTATTGATGGGATTAGACATCTCAGTTTTCATTTATTCATGCAGTCACTTTATGTGTTTTTGCTTTGTTTTAGCTCAAATAAAACCACAAGTACTTATAAAGACAACGAGAGAGGCGCTTAAATCTCAAGGAATACTGTCCGAACTGTATTAAGGGTTGATGAGTCAAGGCCATGGAAGATGTCATCGAATACAACTTTAGTACTGAACCAGATTGGATTTCCGATGCTATCGAGTTTACAGACACAGGAATTGAACTGAATTTTAAAAAGTTAAACTGTTTATGCGGGCGGGGAGCTCTACCTCGACGATTATGTATTATATTGGAAGGATCCTTTGCGGCTAATAATTTTCTAGCCGAGAGCCGAGAGCAACCGACCGAGGCAAAGAAAGGTATTGCTACACATTCAACTGATAAATTGAACATTTGACAAACTTTATTATAGTGAGTCTGGATGCTTTAAAAGCTCTTTTGTCATACATGTTCATCATGCATGTTTAAATTGTGGGCAGTAGGACATTCCTAGGAAGAAACATACCTGGACACTAGCTCATTCATAGTGTAAGGAGGTGGCACATCTCATGCGTAAAGGGCAGGCTCTGAGTCATCCCTGTACTAGTCGTTGTTTCATAGCTGACTTATGTTACCAAATGTAAAAAGAAAATTGTTTGAGAAAATAACGCGATCTAAATTGCTAGCAAATGTGGCTCAAGCATTGTTAGGTTTTTTACAAATCGATTTTGCCCTTTTTAAGATATAGAAAGCTCAAAGGCATCAAGTATGATGTTCCAAAGGCATTTGTAGCTACAATTCAGTATGATGTTCCAAAGGCATTTGTAGCTACAATTCAGTATGATGTTCCAAAGAGTTGGAACTACGTATGGTTTTGTAGCAGCATACATGTGTATCTTCTGACACTCAATGTGTACATGTATATCTCTTGATACTCGATGTATACATGCATATCTCCTGAGACTCAATGTGTACATGTCTATCTCCTAACACTGGATGTGTACATGTCTATCTCCTAACACTCAATGTGTACATGTCTATCTCTTGATACTCAATGTGTACATGCGTATCTCCTAACACTCGATGTGTACATGCGTATCTCCTAACAGTCAATGTGTACATGCGTATCTCCTTACACTCAATGTGTACATGTCTATCGCCTAACACTCAATGTGTACATGTCTATTGCCTAACACTCAATGTGTACATGCGTATCTCCTAACACTCAATGTGTACATGTCTATCTCGTAACACTCAATGTGTACATGCGTATCTCCTAACACTCAATGTGTACATGCTTATCTCCTTACACTCAATGTGTACACGTATATCTCCTTACACTCAATGTGTACATGTCTATCTCCTTACGCTCAATGTGTACATGTCTATCTCCTAACACTCGATGTGTACATGTCTATCTCCTTACACTCAATGTGTACATATCTATCTCCTAACACTCGATGTGTACATGTCTATCTCCTTACACTCAATGTGTACATATCTATCTCCTAACACTCGATGTGTACATGTCTATCTCCTTATACTCAATGTGTACATGTCTATCTCCTTACACTCAATGTGTACATATCTATCTCCTAACACTCGATGTGTACATGTCTATCTCCTTACACCCAAAGTGCACTCTTCACACATTTTAATGCATCTTTTTATAAAGCACTTGGGGTGAATTTTGCTAGCTTCAATTACTTAGCATCCCCAGCAAATTTTAACAGAAACAGGTTTGCAAAAGTTACCTGGCGTAAATATAGTTCAATAGTTGACCTGTTCACATAAGTTCACTGTTCACAAAACTTACTAACAAGGGATACATCTTATAATTGCATCAGAATTTCTTATGAGTTTGCAATATATGTTAAACTACCCAATCATAGTACTAATTAACCAATTATGGAAAACTAACCGATCAGATTTTCCAGTTGTTTGATAATTGAAATTGCTTTTCGACAGCAGCTATTATTTTGGTTAAAAACCTTTGTATTAAATAACTTCACTGAAATATACATGTATATAACGGCCAAGCCACATACACTTATTTACAGTCATTGACTCTTCTCAATTGTAGACCACATGTCAGAGGTTAAAGTTACTGACATAAAACTATCTAAAGTGAATGGCAGCGTGAACAAGGCAGCAGAACAAGAACTGCTGTCGGTAACACAGTCTCCCGATGCTTCCTGGCAGCCAGTTAATGTAGGTAGCGGTATAGTTATCTGAAGAGATAAGATGGTAGACAAGCTAATAAGCATATATTACCAAATGCATACAGTCCTGAAATGTCTTTTATGAGCAATGAACTGGCTTTGTACTCAAAGACATCACCTATTGATCGGTCTAGTCATGCTAGGTAGCTCCTATTGGTCGGTCTAGCCGTGCTAAGTAGCTCCTATTGGTCGGTCTAGCCATGCTAAGTAGCTCCTATTGGTCGGTCTAGCCGTGCTAAGTAGCTCCTATTGGTCGGTCTAGCAATGCTAGGTAGCTCCTAATGTTACCGTTTTTGTCTCTCTTTCTAATCTTACATCAAGTCACTAGTGTTAGCTAACAATACATCTGCTAGCTAAACGAATGATTGTTTTATTAGTTTTATCTCTGCTAAAGATGTGATTGCGTCAAAAAAGTCTATCAAATGAAATTAAGACCGATAAAAGGATAAAACATCAGCTACAATTTAATGTTACTTTTGTCTTTGTAGACTAACCCTGTCCAGAGATATAAGCGTTTGAATGAAATCATTTTTTGAAACACTCAGATTCGAGCGGGTGCTTTATTCGTGACGTATATACTGATACATATGAAAAGAGTCCACAAGCCATAAATATAAGATCTCTTCTTTAGCCAATCATCAACACAAAATTTTTATATAGGTCAACATAGTAAATGTTATCGCTCCTAAAACGGCGGCGTCTGTGATCTCGAAGATTCTCATCATTAGGGATTTTACTCCATTACTAAATCCGCATGACATCATGATTTACTGACATAAGGCAGATAGCTTATGGTTAGAGCTGACAGGCATCAGCAGCGTTATGTTGCAGAGGAAGATAGAAGAATGGAGGTAAATTTACCTTTAACTTTGAGTGGCCTATATAAATATACCATACTAAAGGTAATAATTTTACTACTCATGAATACATTTACTAATTAATAAAATTATAATTTTTCCTATCACCAATCATTGTTTCATAACTTTTTTATCGTTTCACCTGCTATAATACTTGCTTCAAATTTTTTTGGTAATTTTTGCTAGTAAATTAGAATTATGATGAGAATTTATGTTCACTTCTCACTTGTAAAAAGTGACTCCCAGAAACGAAGCTTCTAATTGTTGGCTTGGGGTGCTCATGCTTTTGTTAAAAATTTGTTCATTTTGTAACTTTACACTCTCAATTTACCTCTCAAATTGAAAGCTTTCAGTAGATACGCGTTAGAACGACATATCTATAAATGACATATATTTATCACATTTGTTTTATTGATCACAGGATTTGTATGTGGCACCACCATTGGAGCAGTTGTGGCAGTATGTAAACTACCATACACAGAATAGAGAGACATGAATGCGTGCTGCACAAACCATAATATGTTTTGTTTGAGTTTGCTGCAGTAGATTAATTTGTCTCATTATATGAGCTGAAACCATGTGAGTGACCACAACTTGGATGAATGTATTTAATAAAAACTTTGCTGAAATGCAAATTTTTTGGTCTATAAAGATTATATAATAAAATAATAATGTTGAAGATGATGCAAACTATGACTTTCAGAACATATTGAATACATCATAGCCTCGTTGCCACCTGTGCTAAAATCTTGTTTGATAGCTTGATTTATGAAGTGTAATCGGAGCTGTATTGACAGGTACTTTTGCATAGCTCAATTCCAACGGACCAGATATTAAAGTGAAAGTAAACACGTAATTTTAAGATTGTTTTATATGATTGGTAATGCATCATACAACGTTAATTGAACGGGAAAACAAAAGTTTAGCAGATATTTTTAATAGTTTAGCAAGTTCAAAGTTGAAAATATATTTTGGTGCATTCACCTTGGACCATCACTGAGTCTTAATTCAGCAGTTTCCAGTAATTTATTCCTTAGTGAGATAACGTCTAACGCATTTGAATTTTTTTGTTTAGCCACAATCAGTTAGTTACAATGCGTATTTGTCTCTTT
Organism: Watersipora subatra; assembly: GCF_963576615.1. Classification (NCBI taxonomy): domain Eukaryota; kingdom Metazoa; phylum Bryozoa; class Gymnolaemata; order Cheilostomatida; family Watersiporidae; genus Watersipora; species Watersipora subatra. The sequence continues at coordinate 29,429,871 of NC_088711.1, forward strand.
GCTAACTGCGAATCTGACACTAGAAGTCGTGGCATAACTTCTTTTAAAGTTCCTGTGTCTCAGTCGCCAAATTTAGTAAAATTGTGGCTGTCTAAGGCAAAGCGTGCCGATTTAACTTTTCGCAGACTACCTGCTAGTGCGGTTGTGAGCATTAGGCACTTCCATGAGAGCCAGCTTTATTCTGAAAAATTTGGGACAACCACAAGATTAAGGGTGAAAAAGGGAGAAGTTCCATTTCCTAATGGTGTTGTACCATACAGCAAGGGTTCATCATCGAACAGGAAAACCTCAACTGTAAGTAATTTATAAATAATTTTAAATAAATATTAATAACCAATATAGTAGTTTTATAATATAAATTAATAAATATAATAATTAGAAATATTTAGTACTGTACAAGAGTACAAAGCAATGATTTAATATTACTCGGTGACAATGAGACTCGGGCTACGTTTGATTTTAACCTGATTCACTTGACTTAACTTGGCTAACTGAGTAAAAGTTAGTCAGGGAATTTAAATTTTCTTTGCGGTCTGGATTGTCAGAAATGCCTTAATTGTTCACAAAATACATGACTAATATAATCATAAAATTTGGATTGCATTACTATTTCTATATTCATGCTATCATTACTAATATAGGCTTTACAGATCGCTTGAAGTGATTAGCCTATACTTACAATCAGGTATAACTACTCAACTATGTGGAGTGTTAGTGTGTGTTGGTGATGGTGGTAGATAGCGGTAATAGTGATGGTGTTTGTGGTGGTGGTGGTAACACTGTAGGCAACGGCTTAGAAGCAATTCAAACGTATTAACTTTAGTGGTATTTATTTGTAATTTTTTGATAGGATGTCTGGCATTGGACCAAGAATCTGGCCAAAAATCTGACTAGAGCATGGTGCGCAAAGGTAAAAAAGAGTTGCTCCCTTAGATAGAGGAAATAAAGAACCATGCGTATTCCGCGTATGTAAAGGCGATGCTGAGCTATCGGTTGAGATGGTACTCACCATCAGATACCATGTCGCTAATATTTATAGGAGCTTCCAGGACATGACAAGTTCATCCACTGCTCTCATGAAGATGAAGAAACTAAGATGACAGATTTTAAAAAATTTCTAATTTCCTTTATTTGAGACATTTATAATAATGTATCTGTAGCTAGATTTAAAATTTTATCCTAGCAGCCATGACTGAATACGTAATAAAATATATGCCAATAGACCCGCGTAGGACTAGACTTTTATCGCAATAGCCAATGTGAATAGGAGAGATAGAGACAGGATGCTTCACTTTGTACATAATTTTGGGCAAGTCTGGGCACATCTTTTTTTTAGCATTTCTATCGCGATCAACTTTTGTCGATTTTAATCTTCAAATATCTTGACAATGGGATTGCCTAAAACAGGGGCGCTCAACAGGCGGCCCTGGGGCCGGATGCGGCCCTCAGCCTGATTTTATGCGGCCCCCCAGAGACTTTACCAATTTAAAATTTTTATACTGAATTTTCTGCCCAAGTTCAGGCCCTAACTTAGCAGAAATGTAGGCCAATTGTAACCACACTTTCTGACCATGTTAACATCTATGCTATGACTCTTGGAAATCCCCTTCCCTTGGATCACTTTTTTTTCCTGTTTGATATTACTGCACATGTGGGTAAAATCCCCAGTTTTTAGGGAATTTCCCTAACTGACCTGCTAACTGTTGGTTTATAAATCAGTTCATTCATTTAAACACAAGCATGGCAAGTAAAAGGAAGATAGACAAAGAGGGCAGAGAATTTAATAACGATTGGAAATTAAGCTATTTTGTGAAACACCACTCTGTAAATCAGGCTGTCTGCGTAATTTGCAACCAAATTATAGCAGTTCTCAAAGAATATAATATTCGACGGCATTATACTACTCGCCATGCACAACAGTATGACCAGCACAGTGGCCGAGAGAGAGCAGAGAAGTATGCAACACTGTCAAAAAATCTCGCATCACAGCAGCACTTGTTCACCCGCTACACTGAAATCAGTGAAAAGGCTACAAAGTGTAGTTTGGTGATAGCTAACAAAATTGGCCAGAGGCAGTTGCCATTTCAACATGGAGAGTTGGCAAAAGAGGTAAGTTTATCTCTATTTCATCAATATGCTGAATATTACCAGTTCTTGTTTGGGTACCATTTATATGTTTATTATATTTGCATGCATTTTATGTTTTATTTAAATTTTATTAGCATATTCAACAGCACATGAAAGTATTGTTATTGACTATTGTATTGTAGGTACTGACAGCATTTGTGGAAGAGTTTTGCCCCGACAAGAAAGAAGCACTGGAGAGCATCTCTTTATCAAGACACACAGTAATTAGAAGGATTGAAACATTGAGTAAGGACATTGAGCGCAAACTCAAAGAGGTTGCAAGCAATTTTATCTACTTTAGCATTGCGCTTGATGAGAGTACAGATAATTCAGACAGCACAACTTGCCATCATGGTCAGAGGTGTTGATGATCAGTTCAGCATCACAGAGGATTTTCTCACAATGAGCAGCCTTCACGGCACCACAACTGGTCAAGACATATTCGACAACCTGCTCAAAGAACTTAAAGATTTCAATCTACCACTTGAGAAGTTATCAGGGATATGCACTGATGGTGCGCGGCAATGACTGGAGAACATACAGGCTTAATTGGCTTGCTATTGAAGTCCAGAGTGTGGAATGTCCCTCCTATCGTGTACCACTGCATCATTCACCAGGAAAATTTAGGAGCACAGCACCTTAAGATGGGACATGTCATGGAATTGGTTGTATCCACAGTAAACTACATAAGGGCTCGAGCTTTGAGCCGCCGCCAGTTCAAAAAGATGTTGAAGGAGATTGAAGCAGAATTTCAAGACGTGACATATTATTGGAAAGTGAGATGGCTCAGTAGTGCAAAAACACTTCGTCGGTTTCTCAGTCTTTTAGATCCCATCGATACTTTCATGAGAGGCAAAGGACGTAACCATGAAGAATTCAGAAATGTGGCATAGATAAATGATCTTGCTTTCCTGGCAGACATTACTGAGCATATGGCGGATCTCAACCGCAAACTACAGGGAAAGCAGCAGCATGTATCATCTCTGTGGAGCCATATAACAGCTTTCCGGTGTAAATTAAATCTGTGGGCCGGTCAACTTCAAAATGGAAACTGCACACATTTTAAGAGCCTGCTGAAGCGACAACAGAGTGTTGAAAATCATGTCAGTGCAGAGCCATATGCAAAGCTCCTGACTGGCCTTGCTGCTGAATTTGGCAGAAGGTTTGCTCAATTTGATGGCACTTGCATGCATATCAACATCTTTGAAGACCCATTCTCAGTCGACGCAGAAGAAGCACCTGCTTCTCTACAAATGGAACTGATTGATATTCAAGCTGATAAAAGGCTGAGCCAGCATCACAACAGCCATGAACTTGTAGAATTTTACCGTGATTTTCTTTCAAAACAAAGATTTCCAGGCCTATACAAACATGCTTTACTCATGGGCAGTTTGTTTGGCTCAATTTATCTATGCGAGCAGTTCTTCAGCCGTATGAAGCATACCAAAAATAAATACAGGACAACTATCACTGATGAACACTTGACCCAGCAACTAAGACTGGCTTCCTCAGCTACCCAGCCTGACATTGATAGAATAGTCAGAGAAAAGCAAAGCCAAGTATCACACTGAAATATCTAATTACATGTTTTAGTGTTTGTAACTGTCCATGAAATGTTCAATTTATGTACCTGTACATGTATATCTCATTTACTTTAGTTGTACAATTTATTTTACTAGCCTAAATAAAGTTTACTGTAAATAGCACTGTAAATCTTAATTAATCAGTTCACGGAACTCTTTGTGCAAACAAGGAGTATAGCAACTTTGACCTAACTTATGTAGATGTAATCTCGGTCCCCTGCTTACAGATAGTTTTTCATATTGGCCCTCACTATGAAAAGGTTGAGCACCCCTGGCCTAAAACAACAAACAACATTTCAACTGATAGGAATAAATCCATACTTTCTGTTAAAATCAACTAGAATTTGACACATTCACATCTTTAAAGGTTTTACTTCAATTAATCACTTTTTACTTTCCTTAACCAGTGTCATCCAGATCTGTAAACTGTTCATAGTTATTTGAATAGTTACAGTTACTGTATATGTAAACTGTTCATAGTTATTAGTTACAGTTACTGTATATGTAAACTGTTCATAGTTATTAGTTACAGTTACTGTATATGTAAACTGTTCATAGTTATTAGTTACAGTTACTGTATATGTAAACTGTTCATAGTTATTTAAATAGTTACAGTTACTGCATATGTAAACTGTTCATAGTTATTAGTTACAGTTACTGTATATGTAAACTGTTCATAGTTATTAGTTACAGCTACTCTATATATAAACTGGGTTTTATTCAAATAAATTCCAATTGAATATAATTTAAAATTAATTTACCTAACCACATGTGGTATGACACAAATTAATCACAAAGAACTATGACTATTAAATGGTAGAACATGGGCTTTCTTTGGTCTTCTATATATCGTTTGATAGAATTACAATGACAATCAATCACTGCTGAAGAAAGCCACGTTTTAAAGCATTTTATCGGGATGATAGAATTTCCATAGAAGTGTTAAAAGCCTTGGTTGTTTAAACAATGTCATCTATATAACAATTGTTCACGAATTTTTATTGCCGATTGGCTGACTAACCACCAATCAACTAACCACATTGCCAAGGTCATAGATGGCTGAAGCTTATTGATGATTGAGCGAAGAATGTGCTCTGATAAATCACATTCCATTAGAAGTAGACACTCATGCAATAACTACATCGAATGTGAATTTTACACTAGTAAATCAAAATAATTCCATAGTCATAATTGCATTCTCTTTCCTGATTGGTTAATATTATTACATGGTAGCTTATTTAGTTAATTAGCAAGAGCCAAAAAGCCTACTGACTATGTAAATTGCCTTATCACCAAATTATTGTGGCTACACATACAACAATGTTATATGTGTAACATGTGTACACATATAATAATGCTATATACAGTGGTGTGCATAAACTTGGAATCACCAGTTAAATATTCAAATATGTATGTTTATATGCTGTTGTCTAAGAAATTCTTTGGAGTTAAGTGCCTCAACCCTATCAATATATATATCATTTGAAAGGGAAAATTCTGAAGAACAAGCTGCTGCCAAATATTCAAAAATATTCTCAGATTTTTATCGCTGGGGGTGGATCTACCGAAAGGCAGACTTATTGCAGGCTATGAATGTTGTTAGCGAAAATTGATAAAATAGGATACAAACAAACTCTTTTATACAAATTGGTGGCCCTGAAAAGGGCCGTTGGGTTATTGTTGGTCTTCAGAAGGACTGGTAAGGTGTCTTGAGCTGAGCATTAGTATTTTATTGGCCAGCCCTTGTTCTTGATCACCATCTGACACCGTCGAGGCATGCTGTTTACCAACTTTCTGAGCTCTTCAGGAGTGATGATGTGATGCCAAGCATGAATAATCTTCTCTATGAGCTCCCGTTTTGTCTTTGGTTTATCTTTGCTGACTATCACACCAATACGCTGCCAAAGATTTTCAATGGGATTCAGGTCAGGGCTTTGTGCTGGCCAGTCTATTACCCTCACATTACTTCTGGTCATCCACTCCTTGACGCTCTTGGCACGGTGGCAGGGTGCATTGTCATCCTGGTAGTACCAGGGTTGGTCGTTGCTGGGGAACAGGCTCCGAGCACTTGGAAGCATGACATCTTCCATGGTCTTGATGTATTTGTCTCCATTCATCATGCCTTCACAAATGGAGAGTCTTCCCACACCAAAAGCTGTCATGCAACCCCATACCACGACTCCAGTAGGGTGCTTGATGGTTGGTAGCGTACAAGCCAGGCTGTACTCCTCTCCAGGTCGTCTCCTCACATAACAATTTCCAGAGTGGTTTTGGATGGTAAATGTTGACTCATCACTGAACAAGACCCTTTGCCATTGGGCTGTTGTCCAGAACCGTTTATCTTTAGCCCACTCTAGACGACGCTTTCGCTGTTTCTCAGAAACTAAGGGCTTGCGCCTTGCCTTGCAGCCTTTCAAACCATTTTCAAGCAGTCTTCTTCGCACTGTACTGGGGTGAATCTCAATATCTCTGTTGTCCTTGATCTCCTTACAAAGCTGAGTACTGTTCAGATGTCTGTCAGCGAGGGATCTTCGTACCAGGTACCGATCTTCACGGATAGTCGTCTTCTTGGGTCGTCCAGCAGAGTAGGTGGGTTTAAGACTGCCATTGGAGGTCCAAGTCTTGATTGCTGTGTAGACTGCCTTCTGAGAACAACCAACTTCCGCAGCTATCTGTCTTTGGGTCTTTTGCTGTTTGTGAAGGTGCAGAATGATGGCTCTTCTCTCTGTAGATAACACTTTAAGCATGGTAAAGTTCAAAGTCAAACTGAGTTCAAAGTTAAACTGAGAATGAATAAGACTTCAAGTGTCCTGCTTTAAATATGCAACAGTCAGCAAATTGCATAACTGAAATGCCATCATGATGGGGTTTAGGATATTTCACTTTCTTTGAAATTTGACAAGCAGTAAACTTTCTCAGCTGGGAAGGTTTGTGCTAACCTGTTATAACCAGATTACGTACAAGACCAGATAAAATTGCTAATCTGTTTAATAGGATTAATATAAATCACTCAGAAATGATTGTGTTAAATCAATCAATGCATTGTTTGAAAGCGCATCTTCTGCTGATCAGATTGATATATAATATCTGGCATGGCATCATAATTGGCGGGAAAATAGAAAGCAAATGGAAGATCCATTCGATATAGAGTGAACAAAACAATGTGATTCCAAGTTTATGCACACCACTGTAATATAAATCTTTGTAATTTTCAGGTAGCATAACTGTACTTTGAGCAGTTAGACACTATCTATCGATATACATGTAGATATTTCTCAAAGTTTGTGGTTTGTTGTCTGTCTTCTGGTATGTCCAGCTATAGCTATTAAAATTTTGAAATTAAAATTCACATTATGCTAGACTTGAACTCACAAATATTGCAACCGCTGTTTTGCAATCCAACTAACCACGAGACCTCGAGAGCTCTTACGATTCACCACTCTTACTACATGACGTATACACTCTTTTGGTTTTCACTTCCAAAATGACTTATTCATTGAAACTCTATTAACTCTATGAAACGCGATGCTTTTTCGCGTTTTTATGAACTTCTGTTTCCGATTTTTCGTAAGGTTCAATTGCTAAATTGTGGTGAAGGTTTATGCTTTTCAAGAGAACAATAGTATTATTTTAAATAAGAATGGCCTCTACATTCTCTCACCATTTGGTCAGAAAAGACAGTACGATATCTCATTTTTATATTTGTACCGGTGTCAAAAGGTACCAGTATCGCCATATTCAAAGTTTTGACGAATAGCTTCTTCTGGAACAGTAATCTTTTTTATACACACACTTCCATGCAATAATTGTTATCATTAATTCAAGATGTTCAGAGTTTTTATTTGGTTTTCTCAGTTGTTATTAATTGTATCATTACCAAATCAGCTTTTATTGTAACTGTAAAAAACCGATTTAATTTAACTATTACTTGCTAATTACTTTACATTTACATTTAAACGCTTATGTTTGTTTTATTTTGTTTCTTAATTTATTTAAACTGCACAAAACATTTTTTCGTGATATGAAGTTGAAAAGTTATAAGGGTAAATGTTGTATATGTTAAATAAAAACACTTTTTTGTCAAAAATTTTTTTTATTATGCTGGCACGCTGGGTAGTACAGCTAATATATATATATATACATATATATAATATATACTATATGAGAAATTCCACCGTCATACAGCCCACGACCAAAGTGATATTGGAAAAAATAAAGGGTACTGATGGTTGAGAAATGCAATATTAGCAGTCAAATGGCACTGCAGTGCTATAGGATAACTGCAATGGTAGCTGTAATGTACTGGGTGTGGGTGTTATTATATACAACAAACAGCAATAATGAAAGGGAAAGATTATATGTTTATATTTCTCCCCCTGCAATAGGAGAAATGCAATAGTGGCCAATATTAGAAGTAAAATGCACTGATATTATTAGAATAACCAATATTATTAATATAGTAATAATATAAAACCAATGCACAATTTTGTTTACATTTCAAAACGTCATAGCTAACAATATCAAGAAGTTGTGACATTTATATAGATTTTTAAAAACCTATTTAAAAAAGTGTTTGGTCATGGCAAACAGCAATAATGAAATAAAAAGATTATATGTTTATATCTCTCTCCCTGCAATAGGAGAAATGCAATATTGGCCAATATTAGAAGTAAAATGCACTGATATTATTAGAATAACCAATATTATTAATATAGTAATAATAGAAAACCAATGCACAATTTTGTTTACATTTCAAAATGCCATAGCTAACAATATCAAGAAGTATCAAAAAGAATATCCAAACTTTTAATTAAATATTGTAATAATCTCATAAGAATCGTTAAAAAAATATCATTGTCATTTCCTTTACTTTCACTGCTTTGGACATCAGTTAGAATACCAAAGTACTCAAAAGTTTCTAAAATGTCAGTTACTTTGAAATCGGCAAAAAAGAAACGATTTCTGTACTTCTACGTTAATTACAGAAACCATCGCCAATTCGACAATGCTATAGACTGGTAAAATGTGCACGTTATTTTTTCGTGAAATGCGCACAACTTAATTGTTCTCTTTTCGGTCGCTCGGCGTTGCGTTTGCCGGTCTTAATGGGGATAAAAGTAAGGCTTGCCCAGTTTTAACAACGATTTTCGGCTAAATTAATCTATCTATTTATGTATAATCCGATCAGATGGGTTAGTTTTAAGATTTTGCAGTAACCTTTCAAAGACTTGGTAACATGTTTAAATAGATTTGTATGTGTTTTGCATCGTTATTATACTTTAACGAATCTACAAAAAAATGGTTAAATTTGTTGATGAGATTTCGATGCAAGGGTTTCGACGTTGTTGATGAATAATTTTCGTAAGTTGTGTGCACATGCATTTATCATAAAAACTCAAACATTCGCTCCGCTCGTTTGTTCGTGGGATAATATAATATATATATATATATCTCAGTGTTTGTCTGTTGGTCTGTTGTTGATGTATCTATTATAACGGTAAAGTTTTAGGAATAAAAAATGCGCTTCGCACAAGATTTGAACTCGGAACCTCTAGAGCTGCAGGCAGGTGTGCTAAACAACTAGACCAAGCGGCTACATTGCTATACATTGGAATACTTGTGGTAATACTCCTTACATCGGTTATGATACACATGCTTAAAACTCTTTAAAATATCATTGGTTATTACTAGCCCGCTTAAAAATCTTAATTGCATGAGAGATCATTACGCACGTAACGATTGTTTAGCTGGCTTCAGACCCGGCTCTCATTATAGTAATGATTTAGACTAGCTTACGTTATTAGCTTAAGTTACCCAAATTCATTGGGTAATTATTTTATTACCCGTGGAACATCAAGAATTCAGCTAGTAGTACCTAAAAAGAGAAAACAGATAATAGTGTACGAAGTTCTTCTAAGCTTTGATTGTTTTGTGTCTGTCATCTTGACTCAAACCACTACTCCCAGCTGCATTCCTTAGAGCAGGCTCATTTAAATACATGTTATCTCCTCAAAAGAAGTGCCAAATCCTTTGAGATTTTTTTATACCCGATACAGCGCATTCATTGATCTGGTCCCTCGATGATGCTCAAAGTCGTAAATTTGCTAAATGGGTGTATTCTCAAGTGGTTCACAAACATGTAGGGGACAGTTGTTCAACATCTGTGAACTTGCATTCATAAGACATAGTTGGTTTTGTACATCTGTCATGTTTAAACTTTACATAACACTGTGAGAAATGCATAATTACGATTGGAATACAATTCAACAAGGTGGGCAAATTTTAATAATTAACACAAACAGAAACAAGACCAAAATATTTTAATTGTCAATGTTATCTTGTTAGGTCGACCATATTTGCTTTCAAAACAGTAAGCCAAGTTTTTAAAGGTTGGTAGATAGCTACAGAAACATAGACTGAGTGACCATACAGAAGAGTGATGGTAGATAGCTACAGAAACATAGACTGAGTGACCATACAGAAGAGTGATGGTAGATCGCTACAGAAACATAGACTGAGTGACCATACAGAAGAGGGATGGTAGATAGCTACAGAAACAGACTGAGTGATCATACAGAAGAGTGATGGTAGATCGCTACAGAAACATAGACTGAGTGACCATACAGAAGAGGGATGGTAGATAGCTACAGAAACAGACTGAGTGATCATACAGAAGAGTGATTTAAGTTTAAGTAATGCTGCTCTTAAGTCTGGAAGGTGAAGCGTTACAAATCGATTAATTTGAAGCCATAATAAATGCCACAAAGTGCAAAGAGTATTGTTAACGCTATGTGCTAGCGCATGGGGTTAACACATGGTGTTAACACCATGTGTTAACACCATAAACAACTTAAAAATAGGTAATCAACTTACTCAAATAAGCAATTTGCTTAAACGACTTGAGTTAAAAATAATACTAGCAATTACTTGTTATCAGTAATCGCTCACATGTTACCAGTAATTGCTCATACCTTCAACATGTGGATCTGAGTTCTAAACAAGTTGCAATGTTTTCGACTTTGAAATGCCACTCTTCACAGCTGTAAATAGGTTTAATATTTTACTTACAAATTAAACAGTAGAGAGCAAAGACTTGACTGTTATGTAATAAACAGGGTTGCTACCTGAGTGCAGTAACCTGGATTAGTTATAAGCTTGCCTCAAGTAGTAGGTGGCTTACAAAGTGATTGTATAAATTTTTTGCTAAAAATTATTATTTTGTAGAATGCTTCAAATTTTCTTGCGGTTCCAAAGGAGAAAGCCAAAGGAAAAGGTGTAAAAAGAAGTGAAAGTGTTCTTGAAAGAGAGATTAGGCTACAAAGGGTAAATACAAAGTATTAAAACGGGTTTTTTCATTGCTAAACAATGTCAACTCTCTGAACATGTATAATCTTATCGTTTATTCTTTGACTAATAGAACCATGTATGCTGCCATGAATGATGCAGTAAGTTATAGTTTTACTTCATTTTAACTTCTATTGTTAAACATTATTTATAATGTTTTTATTCTTTTGAGGCTGGTTCACACTATATCATCATATGTCAGCGTTGCTCTCTCAAAATCTTCCATCAACTATGTACACCGTGTCCGATGGCTTTGTGAAGGCAATGCGAATACGTCAAGAATGCTTGCATCTGTCAAAACCTCCTGATAGTTCCCCGAGCATCCACCACAACTTATGCAGTGTGCACCATTTTGGCGATGATGATTGGCTGTTGTAAAGTGCTCAATCTGTATTTTCTTTCATAGCAGCTGCTGTGGGAGCAATATTTTATCATTTGCGTCACCACATTGTATAATGAGAAGCTATACCACAGACTATTCGCTGATGTAAACGCGGATGGGTTTGCGATAGTGTGAACATTATTATTAGGGACCATCACCAAAGTATTGTATGATCAAAATCGACATACCGGCGATACAGTGTGAACCAGCCTTGAATTAGTGGCTGTTTCATGAACATAGACTTGGTCATCTATATAAGCCTAGTTGTAGTGAAATTATCTTCATAGGTGCCGAGATATGTATATGTATAGGTGTAGGGGTAGGGATATGTATAGGTGTAGAGAGATGTATAGGTTTAGGTGTAGGGATATGTATAGGTGTAGGGATATGTATATGTATAGGTGTAGGGGTAGGGATATGTATAGGTGTAGAGAGATGTATAGGTTTAGGTGTAGGGATATGTATATGTATAGGTGTAGGGTTATGTATAGGTTTAGGTGTAGGGGTATGTATATGTATAGGTGTAGGGATATGTATAGGTGTAGGGTTATGTATATGTATAGGTGTAGGGTTATGTATAGGTTTAGGTGTAGGGGTATGTATATGTATAGGTGTAGGGTTATGTATAGGTTTAGGTGTAGGGTTATGTATAGGTGTGGGGTTATGTATAGGTATAAGTGTTACTTCATAACAAAACATAATAGAATGACTAAATGCCATTTGGGTTTGTTTTCTTAGTAACCTTTCCTGAGAGGAAATTTTAGGATGTAAAACTAACGACTTGTTCCTACACCCACCCATCAATTGTTTTAAAAATACGCTTGGGGCTTATAACAAACTACTATTTGAGATATATTTTACAGAAAACGGGGTTTTTAATTTGACGTATATAACAAGTTTTATTATATATTCTTACGCCGCTGACAGGTGAAAGAAAGCGAAGTCAAAACTGAAAGGCAGCAAGCTCTACGTCAGCATCGTAGAAATCAACTAAAACAAGAAAGGAACGCTAGTGATGACTCAAGTGTATCTATGATGTCATCAGATGACAGCCATAACTCCCTAAAAGACACTGCTTTACCATTACAAATATCTAGTCATGAAAATGCTAGTCCTACTATAGAGATTAATCCATGCTCATCTAGAAATACAACTGAACCTGCTAAATCTCAGGCTCTACCTCCGGTTGACTTAAAGACTAATGATAACTTACCAACATCTATGATTTCTAACAGACCTGTCACTTCTGTCACTGAGCAGCCATCATCCAAAGTCTCACCACGGTGTAGTTCTAAATTACTAACCAGCCTTCAGCGAAGAGTCATCAATGAGAAAGCTAAACAGAATGAGTTACAGCTAGCCTCTAATGCACAGGAAACACCAAAAAGCAGACGAGAGATAAGAATCCAAATGGGTTGGTAGTAATGTTATTTTGCTCTAATCTCTAGCATAGCGCTAAATAGAGCGACATTATAGCTAAGAAATATGGATTGTTGTTTTGAAGATCAAATCAGAAAAACTTTTTTTATCATAAACAAAAGATTTATGTGTAATCGATAGGAGTTGCAGCCAGGTTGATATTATTGCTGAAGATTTGTGAGAAATCCATCTTTTAACTCGACTACAAAAAACCTAAACAAGCAAAGAAGTATTTCAAGTAGGTAGATTGTGGTTGGTAGAGGTCTAGTCGGTTGAGTTCTAGTCGATCGAGGTCTAGCCGGTCGAGGTCTGGTTGGTCGAGGTCTAGTCGGTCGAGGTCTAGTCGGTAGAGGTTTAATAAGCGGAAGGAGTGCAGTTTGTGTTTCTGTTCTTTGCACCCTTTTTTATGGGTATACATCGAGCCAAAGCTGTATAAAGTATTGTGAAATATTTCTCAAGTGTCAAACAAGCTTTGTTGTGTAAGCAAAACTTTCAAAAATGCTTAGAATGGTTCAATGTTTGTTTGTAGAAGAGAGGTGGAGCACTCTAGTAGCTATTTATCTACCTCTAGCGACTAGTGTGTCATCAATACATAAGTTTGCGAATCATTGATCATGCATAGTTTAGCTGCCCCCTTCAAAATTTCAAATTCAGTTATTGATAATACTAAATTTTATTCAGTTATATAATCTGATGCGGGGTTGTAAAATAACATGAAAAGGTAAATTTTCTTTTGATTTGAGTTAGTGCATGACATTATCTAAATTTTACACAATTTTGAAGAAAACTTGAAAAAGAAAACTTTTCAATGTTACTTATTATACCTAGTACTATATATTGCATTATCAGGTTTACCTAATTCAATTTCTAACATTCTGAACTAGAAACACTGATGAAACATCTCAAATTTTTACTGTTTACTATCTTATCAATATTAACATTTGATTTCAACAAAAAACCTATAGCTAAATTGTCCTCTCTCGGTCTTGCACCAAAATTTTTAACTTTCAAAAATTTCCATCACATATCCATCACATTTTCCATCACATTGCATGACTGAGCATTGTTGACATATATTCACATTGTTGACATATATTCGCAGTAAATGCTTTGTGGTTTTCCAAGCATTCTACACCGGTTTCTCTTTCTCTCTATTTCATTTTACTAGCGTGGTCAAATACGATAAAACATACTTTTTATAATATTGGATATTAGTAGCAACAAAGCTGACAATCAACCATTGCTTATGCACAATAAGACCCAGTAGTGCCTCGATTTACCAAAAGACTTTACACTAAAACAGACGTCTATCCTGTCACCTTTATGTATTTGTACTATTTTTACAGGGCCAGTGACTTCAGTGAATCCTGGGAAGCTACCTACCGTAACAAAACATCAGGAGGCAGCAATTCCTAGCAGGTATTATAGCATTATGTAAGTTCTAGAGATGTTCACTCTATTTGTTTTAGACATAATTGTCAGATGGTAAACATTAGAGTTAGGATCAATTGCAGATTTATTATATTAAACAGTGAACTTGTTATCTCAGCTATTATGTTCACTGTTACAATCATAAAACACTTTCTCTAGGGTTTACACGGCATGTTGTAATGCATGTTGTAATTTATTCTTATTACAGTTACTATAAGTAACTGTAATAAGAATAAATAATAAAGCTTACTAAAGCAAAATAATTTCAAATTAGAACATAGAATAGGATATATAGATTATTGTCTAAATAACAAATAAACAACTAAGAAAGATTATTGATCAAGCAAATCTCTTTGAATTAAATAATTTTTGCTTGAGATTGACTGAGAAATCATTAGAACAACAGTTTCTTACAAATAGATTGATATATTTTACAGATCAGCCCTAAGCTCAGCGGAGACACAGCATAACAGTAAGTTAGTAAGTCTACTCAACATTTCTGGTATTATCAATAAAACGTCAAATCCTTTTAAATCATTGCTCTGTAACACGTTATTACTAGAGGTGGAACGAGACACGAGACGTCTCGAGTATCGACCTGTCTCGGTCTCGTCTCGACTTAACTATTGCCAAACTCGAGACAGGAAATAGAACTAAAGCGCCTGCGCAGGGTTGTTAAAACATGGCTTCTTGCGGTAGCAACAACTCCATATATTGTAATGGATTGCGGGAAACTGCCTTTAAAGTTATACCCGGTCCGTTACTACCTGTTGCTATTGATTATGTTGGCCACTGAGTCTAATCATGTAGTCCGGACAACGACCCTGTTATATTTTAGTTCGGTTCTGTGTCCTTAAAACAGATACCGGGTCGTATCTAATTACTCTTTGGATAATCCAATTTAATAAATAAGACTTTTGCGGGTAAAATGTCTGTATTTTATCGTATCGTGTTTAAACACCAACTGTCCTTCATAAAATTCGGGCCTCTTTTACGTATATACTACCAATCGCGGGTAAAACTTGCCCGGACACGGAAAAACGAACGAAAGGCCGTGTCGACCATAGTCGTGTTCGGTTAACAATGACGTTTTGTTAGCTCAGTATAAGAATATACATGTGCATGTATACAGTAATTAATATAATTTCATGAGTACAATTTAAATATAATTCACATACTACAGTTAATACACAAACAATACTTAATATTAATGAAACGATAAGAATGAAAGTGTTATCGTGTGTTCTTTTAGTTGCGGTATTTCTTTGTAGAGCGACGGCTATCGGTTTCATTACATTAAAAAGTAAGAACTATTCAATAGATGGTAAAAATATACATGTACAAAGCAATATGTTTATAATATTTATGATCAATCAAGCTCAAATTCTTAGAATATATAACTTCGGTATTTTAGAGCTGTTTGTGTCACTTTTGTTTACAAAAACTACATGCATATCACTATTAAAATGTTGTATTTAAATCGTTTACACCAAGTGAAAATTCAATTTAAAAATAGTTTTATTAATTTTATATATACCAAGTAGCTAGTACTTGTGTAGTGAAATCATCACCAAATGCTCATTATTTTGCTGTCTCGTGTCTCGAATTTTTACAAGACAGTGTCTCGAGTCTCGTCTCGAACTTAAAAAACCTGTCTCGTTCCACCTCTAGTTATTACAGTTGTGGGACAAAATGAATGTTCAGTAAATTTTTTTTAAAACAAAGAGTATCTGGCATTGTTGTGGTTACAAAAAGATGATCACACAAATTTTAGAAATGATACCATTTGATATCGACTCAAATACGGGAATCTGAGTTGTAAAATAACGTCGCCTCAATGTAGTGATGAGACAATAAGGAGAGATATTCAACTAGTCAATTCGGTCTTCTGACAGTAAGCGACTTGATTGGTCAAATCTTCTTTTCGTCGTATTCCTACTATCTTCTTAGTTTTCATTTCGTTACAGAAAAGTCTGTCATCCATGATTGGTAACAGATACAAGCTATTCACATCTTTGGAACTTTTTGTTTAAATTAAATAACTATTTCGAGTCACTCTGCATGATTTCCGCTATTGTTTGTTAAGACTCTCAGTTGACCTGCAACGCCAGCTCCATGCAAGGAAAAGACAAAGAATTGGAGTCTCAGAGAGAAAAAGCTGATGAGTTACGGTAGGCTAAAAACATACAATTATTGTAATTAGTATCAACATTGATTAGAAGTTGCAAGCATCATTTTATGTTGCATTAAAATTATTAGGTTTTTAAACTTGTAGCAATTATTATATTTAATACAAATTTTGTTATATTACTTTCACTGAGCCACTCAATCAAATAAATTACTTTGTAGTAGGTACTTACACCTACCGTTTCTTGGGAACGCTCCATACCTACAGTCTATGTCTGTTGACACACCCATACCTGCAGTCTATGTCTGTTGACACAACCATACCTGCGCTCTATGTATGTTGACACAACAATGCCTGCACTCTATGTCTGTTGACATAACTATACCTGCAATCTATGTCTGTTGACACAACCATACCTGCACTGTCTGTTGACACAACCATACCTGCACCCCATGTCTGTTGACACAACTATACCTGCAGTCCATGTCTGTTGGCATGTTGTTGACCCTTTTGTTTTCAGAGTGTTTATGCTTGTTGGCTTTGTTTTGTTGTAGAAATTTTGGGGTCAAGGTCTAGACTTTCATAGCCAAAGATCTAGAGAATTGAGAACTGATGCATGTAATGCAATTCTTCTGCATGGAAAAATGAGTTCACAGCTGGTTATTTTATATATTTTATTACTAATCTAATATTTATAATAATTTGTGTTGTTCTTTATTATTGTATAACAGTTGGGACAATCATGCCCAGTTTAGGTGTATTTTGCATTCGTCGCATTCAGTCTTTGATAACTTAGATGCTATTGATTACATTGTCTGTTTTATAGAAGGTGTCTATTTGTCATCTCTTGTCATGATGGGCAGGTGTGCTATGCCAATTAGCATTTATTTGGGGAAACTTAGAATTGGCTATAATCATTGTTTTCCTTGTGTAAATTCTGAAAGCCTGTGCTATTTTTAGAATTAAAAAAACATTTTGGTTTATACTGAAACGAACATGATTTCTATGTCCATATAGTTTACTACTTTTAGTGTTAATTTTTGACATACATTTATATTCTACAAGCCTTCAGCTGAATACATTTAGTCATACTTTATTGTCTTTGGTATTTATAGGTTAATTACTTACAAAAAATGACTTGATGGTAATGACTTGGCCAAATGTCTGACACAAGTTGGCGAGATGGTATACGCCATTGCAATCTAAAGTTATTATCTCTCCTTGCATGTAAATATGCCGAAATGCATGCGTTATCTACCGCTTTTTCATAAAACTGGCAGACAAAAAACTTCAAATATGTATGTGTACCTATACAGTTGAGATCAAAAACAGTAGGCCAGGAAATGCTAGGTAACTTTTCCAGTATGGGAGAAACTCGCTCTTTGTTAGCTTTTCTGAGGGGACATTGACAACTATCACTCACTTTAAAGACATGCTCATAACCAACTACCGTTTGACATATATACTCCACAGAAAACATAGTAAACTTTAACGCAATAGGCTGATCGCTTGAGAAATCATCCTAACTAATCGTCCTGCTCATGACCAAGAATCACCTACAATGACAGCAAATCTTGTTGACAAACTCGGCGATACATTTATCCCACGACCAAACAAGAGCGAAGCGATTGATTGGGAGATTTATGATAAATGCACATGTGCACACAACTCCCGAAAAATTATCCGTTAACGGCCATCACCAAACCCTTGCAACAAAACTCTATCAACAAATTTAACTAATTTTCAGTAAAGTCGTTTAAATATAATAATGATACAAAACGCATATAAACCTATTTATATATGCTACCAAGCCTTTGAAAGGTTACCGCAAATTCCTAAAACTAACCCATCTGATCGGATTATACACAAATAGACAGATTAATTTGGACAAAAATTGCCACAAGACGCTTGAAAAGCTTGGATTAATAAAAGTTAAAGACCGGAAATTGAAACGCCGAGCGACAGAGAATAGAACGATAAAGTCGTGCGCATTTCACGAAAAAAATAACGTGCACATTTCACCCATCTATAGCATTGTTGAAGGTTTCTGTAATTAGCGTAGGAGTACTGAAATCATTTCATTTCAGTAAAGGAAATGACGATGATTTTTTTTTTTAACGATTCTTATGAGATTACGATATTTAATTATAAGTTTGGATATTCTTCTTGATTTTGTTAGCTATGACGTTTTGAAATGTAAACAAAATTGTTCATCGGTTTTCTATTATCACTGTATTACTATATTAATAATATTGGTATTCTAATAATATCAGTGCATTTCACTTCTAATATTGCATTTCTCCTATTGCAGGAGGAAAGATATAAACATATAATCTTTTCCTTTTATTATTGCTGTTTGTCATGACCAAACACTTTTTTAAATAGATTTTCTTAAAATCTATATAAATATCACTTCGTGATATTGTTAGCTATGACGTTTTGAAATGTAAACAAAATTGCGCATTGGTTTTATATTATTACTATATTAATAATATTGGTTATTCTAATAATATCAGTGCATTTTACTTCTAATATTGGCCAATATTGTATTTCTCCTATTGCATGGGTAAAGATATAAACATATAATCTTTTTCTTTCATTATTGCTGTTTGTTGTATAAAATAACACCCACACCCAGTACATTACAGCTACTATTGCAGTTATTCTATTGCACAGCAGTGCCATTTGACTGCTAATATTGCATTTCTCAACCATCAGTGCCTTTTTTTTCCAATATCACTTTGGTGGTGGGCTGTATGGCAGTGGAATTTCTAGTCATAATAAATGGAACCAATACATTAAAGAGAAACTTGCACCAAATTAAGTGGAATTTCATTGCTAATAATGAGTTAAACAGGAACTTTCTTTGCCAAGTTATTTCACGCAGAAAGCTTTCAAAGTTCCTGGTAAAAAAACAGCTATATTCACTCGTACACTCTATGGAGTCTTGCAGTACAACACTTACTAGAATGTTTACAGAAACACCAATGTACTTATTTGGAAAGGCTTCAAATATAAACCTGTTTTATCGCATTTTCTCCTGATAGGTGGAACCCAGTACACTGATTTTAAGCTAGTCATGTTTAGACATTGCACAGTATTAGGAACTCACAATGTATAAGGAAGGGCAGGCTTCTTTATTGATAAAGTGATGTTCAATAACATCCGCTGCTCAACAACTCAGTGTCACTTTATAGCGGAACTTACTAGATGTCCAGACTAACCAGTATTTCTGTCCGCAACAGGACTTACTAGATGCCCGCACTAACCAGTATTTCTGTCAGCACAAGGACTTACTAGATGCCCAGACTAACCAGTATTTCTGTCAGCACGAGGACTTACTAGATGCCTACACTAACCAGTATTTCTGTCAGCACGAGGACTTACTAGATGCCTACACTAACCAGTATTTCTGTCAGCACAAGGACTTACTAGATGCCCACACTAACCAGTATTTCTGTCAGCACGAAGACTTACTAGATGCCCAGACTAACCAGTATTTCTGTCAGCATGAGGGCTTACTAGATGCCTACACTAACCAGTATTTCTGTCAGCACGAAGACTTACTAGATGCCCAGACTAACCAGTATTTCTGTCAGCACGAAGACTTACAAGATGCCCAGACTAACCAGTATTTCTGTCAGCACGAGGACTTACTAGATGCCCAGACTAACCAGTATTTCTGTCAGCACGAAGACTTACTAGATGCCTACACTAACCAGTATTTCTGTCAGCACGAAGACTTACTAGATGCCTACACTAACCAGTATTTCTGTCAGCACAAGGACTTACTAGATGCCCAGACTAACCAGTATTTCTGTCAGCACGAAGACTTACTAGATGCCTACACTAACCAGTATTTCTGTCAGCACAAAGACTTACTAGATGCCTACACTAACCAGTATTTCTGTCAGCACAAGGACTTACTAGATGCCCAGACTAACCAGTATTTCTGTCAGCACGAAGACTTACTAGATGCCTACACTAACCAGTATTTCTGTCAGCACGAAGACTTACTAGATGCCCAGACTAACCAGTATTTCTGTCAGCACGAAGACTTACTAGATGCCTACATTAACCAGTATTTCTGTCAGCACGAAGACTTACTAGATGCCCAGGCTAACCAGTATTTCTGTCAGCACGAAGACTTACTAGATGCCTACACTAACCAGTATTTCTGTCAGCACGAAGACTTACTAGATGCCCAGACTAACCAGTATTTCTGTCAGCACGAGGACTTACTAGATGCCTACACTAACCAGTATTTCTGTCAGCACGAAGACTTACTAGATGCCTACACTAACCAGTGTTTCTGTCAGCACGAAGACTTACTAGATGCCCAGACTAACCAGTATTTCTGTCAGCACGAAGACTTACTAGATGCCCACACTAACCGGTATTTCTGTCAGCACGAAGACTTACTAGATGCCCACACTAACCAGTATTTCTGTCAGCACAAAGACTTACTAGATGCCCAGACTAACCAGTATTTCTGTCAGCATGAGGGCTTACTAGATGCCTACACTAACCAGTATTTCTGTCAGCACGAAGACTTACTAGATGCCCAGGCTAACCAGTATTTCTGTCAGCACGAAGACTTACTAGATGCCCAGACTAACCAGTATTTCTGTCAGCATGAGGGCTTACTAGATGCCTACACTAACCAGTATTTCTGTCAGCACGAAGACTTACTAGATGCCTAGACTAACCAGTATTTCTGTCAGCACGAAGACTTACTAGATGCCCAGACTAACCAGTATTTCTGTCAGCACGAGGATTTACTAGATGCCTACACTAACCAGTATTTCTGTCAGCACGAAGACTTACTAGATGCCTACACTAACCAGTATTTCTGTCAGCACGAAGACTTACTAGATGCCCAGGCTAACCAGTATTTCTGTCAGCACGAAGACTTACTAGATGCCCAGACTAACCAGTATTTCTGTCAGCATGAGGGCTTACTAGATGCCTACACTAACCAGTATTTCTGTCAGCACGAAGACTTACTAGATGCCTAGACTAACCAGTATTTCTGTCAGCACGAAGACTTACTAGATGCCCAGACTAACCAGTATTTCTGTCAGCACGAGGATTTACTAGATGCCTACACTAACCAGTATTTCTGTCAGCACGAAGACTTACTAGATGCCTACACTAACCAGTATTTCTGTCAGCACGAAGACTTACTAGATGCCCAGACTAACCAGTATTTCTGTCAGCACGAGGACTTACTAGATGCCTACACTAACCAGTATTTCTGTCAGCACGAAGACTTACTAGATGCCCAGACTAACCAGTATTTCTGTCAGCACAAAGACTTACTAGATGCCTACACTAACCAGTATTTCTGTCACCACGAGGGGTGTTGTTTGAATACTCTCAAGATTTTTAGATTTCCGCTGCCGATTACAGTAATGCCAATCATCAGGGTTCATAGCTCGGTATCAATAAATGGTTTTGTATTGCTTTTGTATTAGTGAGCGCTGAAGTCCTCTTCAGGAATGCTCTAAGGTGTCCACGCAATTAAAAATATCCCCTGAAGTGGAATGAAGCCTGGCTCCAGGGAGATTCAACTGTAACTGTTTCTTTTGTCAAATGTTCCTTTAAAGGGTTTATCTATAACATTGAACACTCGATATAAATAATAAATAGAGGTGACAACTGAATCTGTAGTGATTCAGTTAATGAATTTAAGTTAATGAAATACTACTTTGTATCACGTCAGCAGATTTCCGTGCAGCAGCAGATAACAGGAAAATATGTAACTATCGGTAATTTAACTCCCACAGACAAATGGTATTTGACTTATTCGCTCCTCTGTTCAAAGTGGGTTTCAAATGAATTTCGGTTTAAAAAGTAGACTTCTCTTAAATAAAAACAAATAACAGCTTTGATTTCATACCATCTAGCAACAGTTTTATCTAAGTGTTTAAGTACTCCAGGGTCAAAGGGTCAAAGATTAACTCAACTCTCAGAGAGTACTAATCAATGTAAAGATGCATTAAGTGAGACACTGGTATAAATATATGCAACCTTTTCAAATCAAAGAGTTGCATAGATATAACTCTACTCCTCAGTTCTTCTCAGCTATGTACAACTTGGGCGGACTGATCGAGTCGCTCCCTAGAACTCATCTTGTTATACTTTGGTATATCCCGCTATCATAGATAACTAGCTTTAATGAAATAGAGGAGTTGCGCGCTCATCACATAACTCGAGGTTAATAAATACAGACTAATCTACAACTCTTAAATCAAGGCACTTCCTACATTGCGCTTATATTCCCTGTATCTTACTTATCTATAGAGTTCCAGCCAATAGTCTTATGTGTACTGTTACTATGAACAGCCAATAGTCTTATGTGTACTGTTATTATGAACAGCCAATAGTCTTATGTGTACTGTTATTATAAACACATTAAAGATATATCCTGATTGTTTTAAACAGTTTTATAAAAAGAATCTGTGATTAACATGAACAGAACTAGTTATAACTAAGCAACAAGCCATATTATTATAATCATTACTACTAGAAATTCCCCTGTCATACAGCCCACGACCAAAGTGATATTGGAAAAAGAAAGGGTACTAATGGTTTAGAAATGCAATATTAGCAGTCGAATAGGATAACTGCAATGGTAGCTGTAATGTACTGGGTGTTATTATATACAACAAACAGCTATAATGAAAGGAAACGATTATATGTTTATATCTCTCCCCTGCAATAGGAGAAATGCAATATTGGCCAATATTAGAAGTAAAATGCACTGATATTATTAGAATAGCCAATATTACTAATATAGTAATAATAGAAAACCAATGCACAATTTTCTTTAGCTTTCCAAACATCATTGCTAACAATATCAAGAAGTTGTGATATTTATATAGATATTTAGAAAATCTATTTAAAAGTGTTTGGTCATGGTAAACAGCAATAATGAAAGGAAAAAATTATATGTTTATATATCTCCCCTGCAATAGGAGAAATGCAATATTAAAAGTAAAATGCACTGATATTATTAGAATAACCAATATTATTAATATAGTAATACAGTAATAATAGAAAACCAATGCACAACTTTGTTTACATTTCAAAACGTCATAGCTAACAATATCGAAAAGTTGTGATATTTATATAGATTTTTAGAAAATTTTTAGGCAGCTGTGCAGGTATCTACACCTATTTACAACACTATGTAATGTACTAATATAGCTGACAGCTGTGCAGGTATCTACACCTATTTACAACGCTATGTAATGTATTAATATAGCTGACGGCTGTGCAGGTATCTACACCTATTTACAACGCTATGTAATGTACTAATATAGCTGATGGCTGTGCAGGTATCTACACCTATTTACAACACTATGTAATGTACTAATATAGCTGACAGCTGTGCAGGTATCTACACCTATTTACAACGCTATGTAATGTATTAATATAGCTGACGGCTGTGCATGTATCTACACCTATTTACAACGCTATGTAATATATTAATATAGCTGACAGCTGTGCAGGTATCTACACCTATTTACAACGTTATGTAATGTATTAATATAGCTGACAGCGTCAGGCATCTACTCTTATTTACAACGCTATGTAATGTATTAATATAGCTGACAGCTGTGCAGGTATCTACTAGAATCAGCTGCTGAAGTTTTCATATAACCTACAATACGGAATTGTATTATTATATCTTTGAGAGTGTTAGAACAAATCTTTTAGCACTCTTTGTTTTAACTAGTGTTGAAATTGCCCAACTCCCAATTCAACTACTGTATAAGTCACATCCAAATACTCTATAAACCGTGTTCCATCTATCTATATATTTCTCAAAGTTTGTCATCCGTTTTCTGCCGACCTTCGGTATGTTCAGCTATAGCTTTTAAAATTTGGAATTAAAATTTCACAATTCACTGGATTTAAACTCACAAAGATTGCAGCCACAGTCTGCAATCCATAACCACGAGTCCACCTAATCTCTTGCAATTCCTCGCTCTTACTACATAATGTATATATGTACATATTACTACATAATGTATATATGTACATATTACTACATAATGTATATATGTACATCTTACTGCACAATGTATATATGTACATATTACTACATAATGTATATATGTACATCTTACTACATAATGTATATATGTACATCTTACTACATAATGTATATATGTATATATTACTACATAATGTATATATGTATATATTACTACATAATGTATATATGTACATATTACTACATAATGTATATATGTACATATTACTACATAATGTATATATGTACATCTTACTACATAATGTATATATGTACATCTTACTACATAATGTATATATGTACATCTTACTACATAATGTATATATGTACATATTACTACATAATGTATATATGTACATCTTACTACATAATGTATATATGTACATCTTACTACATAATGTATATATGTACATCTTACTACATAATGTATATATGTACATCTTACTACATAATGTATATATGTTTTCTCACCCAAATTTACGTATTAAGTGAAACTCTACAAACTCTTTTAGCTTTATGAAACGCGATGTTTTTCGTCCTTGCCGTATTAGGGCTAATTTGTTTTCCGCAAAACGATATCAAGAATAATTCTTTTTGAAATTGAAATTTAAAGATTATATCTCAGTTCAGCCTCATTCGTTATAGTAACAATGGTATGCAAACAGATCAGTGATATAACCTTTAGGTAAAAGTTTACTAAAATGCATAAGAAAACTTTTTTCAAGTATGTTTTTAGTAAGCTAAATTCATACCAGTAAGATTCAGCGTTTATGTTACACGTCTGTATTGAAGGTAAGAACTCTACACGTACCCTAGGACACTTATATTTCGCTAGTATTTAGTTTCGTGAGTAGCACACAGAATAAAATTTCGCTGCAACTTAATTTCGTGGCTCTGATGAGTGCGAAAATATAGTGGTGTGAAAATAAATGCAGTGGAAAAAACATTACATTCCTCAGGTCCAGTTCACTAATAAGAAAAAAATTCATTTTGGGAATAGTTCGTATTTGTAAACCACAGGTTGAAATGTGTGGGTGAGATCGACAATTCAATTTGATCACTTGCTGCCATTTGTTTCTTAGACTATCAATGACGTCTAGGTCCCTCCTGCCGTGACTTTCACACTCTAATCCCAAGAAGAAGAAAATAGATAGGTAACAACCAACTTCACAACCAAAACTGTATAATCCTTACGTTGCCATAAACGCATTTATGCGTTTTCTAGGGGTCACTGACATAAACGCATTTTCTGACTTTCTCAGCAATTGTCTGGTAACTTGATTTTATTATTTGTTGACCACATAACCCACGGTCTTTAAGTGTTTTATGAAATTGACTGTGTTGTCCGAAGATTTCTCTATAAAATCAGCCTAAAACAACGAAGCAATTTTAAACTTTTGTTTGAGAATTTCTAATCTAAAAACGAACATTTTTCTGTGAGTTCTTTAACTACCCCGCGCGAGTCATAAAACAGGTAATTAGTTGTTGATGACATAATAGCCAGTTTAGATTTTCGTGATTATACAGATAATTAAAGTAGAACTTGAAAAATACTGTATACATATCATGAAGCAATATCGGCAATTTCGGTAAAATGGCTGGCACTAGGCCGGTAACGAATTTGTACATGATTGGCAGTGAAAGAGATAATGTGGTTGGACCTGATGAGGGTTGATATTGTTTTGGATGGTAATAAAATTCATCACTGCAATAATTATTCTTCAATTTTACGACTTCACCTACCAGACTTTCATTCTCACCAGTTACAAATTCGGTGACTAAACTGATATTGCTTTGCCATGCTGCTCAGTTGGTGTATTAGCTATAATGAGTTTACTAGAAATTTCCCATTTATCCTAACCACAGACGAAAGTTGCCTGCATTTCTAATATTACGATTTTATTGTGGATATCAATGAACAAAGCTATTTAACTTCGCGTTTTCGCTCGTTCGTTATAATAGTTTAGTTTCGCTCATTAAATTTTCGCGAAAGGATTACACCGCGAAAACGTGAAACTTAGATGCCGCGAATACATAAGTGTCCTAGGGTAATCAACAAAGCTTAAGCTTTGGTCTAAGACGTTAGAGATCGTGTCAAGGGTACATGCTACTACAGTCTACTTTAGTTACGGTTTCAGTTGGCTGAGGCATATTAAAAAGTTTATAGACAGACACGGTGAATGTAGGGTTGAATGCTTGAGAGCGCATCGGTGAATAGGTGTCTTTTATGTTAATAGTGTTAGAGACACCTATACAACCCCTACATAATGTCTCTGCAAGTTGTTTCTGGTATCTGGTGCATGCAAACACATTCAGCAAGTGCCATCTAATATATATATAGGATATATTTTATACAACTGATTTTAAGCCAAAGCTGAGATGCATTAACATTCTTCGTCTCTGAAATGATATTCTCCGTTTCTGATATGATATTCTCCATTTCTGATATGATATTCTCCGTCTCTGATATGATATTCTCCGTCTCTGATATGTTATTCTCCGTCTCTGATATGATATTCTCCGTCTCTGATATGATATTCTCCGTCTCTGATATGATATTCTATGTCTCTCATATGATATTCTCCGTCTCTGATATGGTATTCTCCGTCTCTGATATGTTATTCTCTGTTTCTGATATGATATTCTCCGTCTCTGATATGATATTCTCCGTCTCTGATATGTTATTCTCCGTCTCTGATATGTTATTCTCCGTTTCTGATATGATATTCTTCGTCTCTGATATGATATTCTACGTTTCTGATATGATATTCTCTATTTATGATATGATGTTCTCCGTTTCTGATATGATATTCTCCATCTCAGATATGATATTCTCCATCTCTGATATTCTCCGTTTCTGATATGATATTCTCCGTTTGTGATATGATATTCTCCATCTCAGATATGATATTCTCTGTCTCTGATATTTTTTGTTTTTGATATGATATTCTACGTTTCTGATATGATACCTATTCTCCATTTCTGATATGATATTCTCCGCCTCTGATATGATATTCTCTATTTCTGATATGATATTCTCCGTTTCTGATATGATATTCTCCATCTCTGATGTTCTCCTTCTCTGATATTCTCCGTTTCTGATATGATATTCTCCGTTTCTGATATGATATTCTCCATCTCAGATATGATATTCTCCATCTCTGATATTCTCCGTCTCTGATATTCTACGTTTCTGATATGATCTTCTCCGTTTCTGATATGATATTCTCCATCTCAGATATGATGTTCTCTATTTCTGATATGATATTCTCTGTCTTTGATATGATATTCTCCATCTCTGATATTCTCAGTCTCTGATATGATATTCTCCGTCTCTGATATGATATTCTCTATTTCTGATATGATATTCTCCGTCTTTGATATGATAATCTCCATCTCTGATATTTTCCGTCTCTGATATGATATTCTCCGTCTCTGATATGATATTCTCCTTCTCTGATATGATATTCTCCGTCTCTCATATGATATTCTCCGTCTCTCATATGATATTCTCCGTCTCTCATATGATATTATTTGTCTCTCTATACCATTTTACAATGTATCTTCACATTGAAAATCTCTGTGATGGTCTAATATTCTTCTAGCGCACTCATCAAAAGTGACTGCATGATGAGAGGAAATAATGTGTACAAGTCATCCTATTGTTTAACTTTGGTAATGTTTGTAGAGAATACATCTGCTAGGGAGGATGGTGTCCAAAACATCAAAATTGTTGATAATGAATGCTGTGAGACGAACTGAGGCTCACAACAAGGTAAGTGTCACAACAGTGTCTCCAATGTCTCCACATCCTACTGATACATAGTAGATGTCTTGTTTGGCTATCAGCGCTGTGTACCAGCGGGTTATCTCTATCCCTTTTGTATTCTTATGTGTCATGGGCATCTCCAAACAACCTGATGCTTTCTACTTACTGAACAATCGGTTATCGGATTGGTGAACACATTATCTGGAGCTGCTATTCTTGTTTTTTGTTGCTATATGCAAAAGAGTGATCATTTTGTATCAAAATCGTTTCAAATATTAGAGAAATTATTAATATATTCTCATATGCGATGGTCAAGTTGTACAATTCGCTTCATTTTTCAGCATTTAAACAAATACATTTAATTGTAAGCTTTGCTACTTTTTTATCTTCAACTTGAAGTTTTCTATAAGGCAGTAATGTACAGATAAAGTCGATGTTGCTTAGAATATGACTGGGGATATATGGCATGCCATTTTACTATGATACATGTACATGTGTTGCATTATTGTAATAATAATACTATAATATTATTATACTGGTCAATAGTATACATTCTACTCTATACTGATATAACATTGCTATGCGCATGCGAGACTTGGGCTACAACTGAAAATCTTAATTTTATAAGCGGGCCGGTCGTAGATTGGATTGATGCCTCTAGCGATTGAGTGTTTGTTGCTGGTTCAGTTCTATTCCTTTTTATTAAAAGGGAGTTCATGGGTTACCATCTACTCAAAAGGCTGCCTTAGGTGGATAAATGGCTTTTCGCTTAGTAATTTGTAGACTTACTTTAGCTCTGCCAAGGTTGTCTAATTTTTGTCTATTCTTTGGAGAGTAGAGAGTGGAAGAGAAAGACATGTGGAATTTGAGAACCAGGGAAATTGAAGATATGAAACTGGAAAAAGAATTGAAACGAAAACGCCGAGAGGAGCACCTAGCAGAGCACCGAGCAAGTCGACATCATGTTAAGAAAGCATGTAGCACCTCTGCATCTGGTAGATGTCTAGCTAGGGAAGATTGCGTAGAGGATACTGCTAGAGGGAGATCGGGAAGCCATAAATGGATGACTGAGCTTGTACGTTATGAAGAATCTCTTGGTGATGAGAGGTAATATGATGAGAGATTTTTTACGAAAGAAAACATATTAGAGTTTTTGTCAATTTTGGATTAGATTGTAAGTAACTACCTGATTCTTTTCAAACCAGTTTCATTTCTCCCTTGTCACCTTCTTTGTTACACTCCTTTAAGAATTGACTTTGTGTTGTCAGTGGTAGGGCTGAAATTTCAAACAGTTCGTCATCAAGGCTGGGTCACTATGTCAGTTGATCTGTTTACAAGTGATCAATCGCTTTAAGGAGATATATACCTACCTCTCCAAGCATTCTACTAAATGAACTATCGGTACTTGCTGTTACTTCTAACTACTTACTGTTATTTAGAAGGATAGTAAAAACTGGGAGAAATCAGTGTTTGTGGCTTCTGGTGTTGTCTGGTGCATATTTTACAGGTGGGGACATGGAGGGTACAAAGAGCTTTACCCTGAAGAATTCAGAAATAATTCACCTCGCTCTAGGTATGACCTTTCATGTAGTTCATATTTCTTTACCGGATTTACTAGAAAGACCATTTAGCATCACTGGAGATTCAGATTTAATTTTTTCGAATGTCATTTGTTTTAGTTTCTCGAGTAAGTCAGCCGATGAGGTGCAGACGAAGTTGAACAAAAAAAAATCTAAACCGAGCTATCAAAGGGAGCCATCTAGAGGGGGAGATACGCTCCCCCTCTCTAGAGGGGGAGCGTATGGTCCTGAGCCACCAGTCTTCACTCTTACTGACTCTGATAGTGCGACTGTACAGAGGAAAAGTTCTCATAAACATTTAAGAAAAAAAAGCAAAAAATCTAAAAAGAAGAGCAAGCATAAGAAATCTATTAAAGAGAGAATATGATTTGTGGCGTGACGTTTTGAAATTGCTTTTTATAATGGCGCACTTTGATACTGTGGATCCTGGACTCATGCAACAGAATTTTAAGTGGACACTTTCAAAAGCGTGCTCCTTTGGCGAGACCCATTTTTGGGCAATTGTGTGTCACAATTGGAAAGCGGAAGCGAGTAAAATAAATATACCAGCTTTTTGGAACCCTATTTTGCAACAGCTTCCTGATAACACCGGCTTTGTTCTACCTGAAACACAACAAGTAAGCTACTGAATGACATGTAACCTTTATTGCGAATTGACTATTGGACATGAAAACTGAACCTGTGCATTTCGTTAAAGTCCTGGTTATTTTAGACAAGCTTAGTAGTTCACTTTATTATTGAATTTATTGACACCTGCGCTTGTCACAACTTTATATTTGGTGCTGGCTATAAGATTTTAACAAACAAAATTTTATGACTTCTGGTATGCAAGCCGCATTCTAACATTTTATATAAGTATGAAGGTTGTATGAAGGTTGCTTAATATTGTTTGTAAGTATTTTAGCACTTCAAACCAGTTCATAAGTTTACAACAGGGCCTCCTAAAGGGGCTTCCTAAAGAAATACATGTATATAGCATTTGCCAGGCTGTCACTGTTCATGATACCTATCTAGTCATTCAGTAAATTTCAAGGCGATCTCATCAGTTTTACTGCTAGAAAATTACATGTACATTGTACCATAGTAATGTGATAGATGGATAAGATCAGGGGATGACAATACCTACATGTAGTTTCCTTAGTTTTTTCGCATTAAATCCTCTCCAGCTATCCCAAGCTATCGGACAGACAAGGTAAAAAGATTTTTGTCTATTTTTCTGAAGAGCTCAATAATACTCAAGTTTCACGGTTATAGGCTATAGGAGTATTCGGTCAACTCATGAGCTAGTGAGTCCTGTAAAATGCTGTTACGTAAGATGTTGCAGTTTTAGTAAAATTGTACCGACTTCAGTTTAGTGAATGACTAAATGAATGACACAGGTATTAAAAATCTGCTTACAAACAATAAGAGGTAATGTAGTTGCCTGACACTTGCCATTAGCCTGGCACATTGCTAATGGCTAATTTGAGTAAGCTTACTAATAAGAACTACTTGCTCTCACGGTATGTCGACCAATGAATCTATCAATCTCGCGTAAGTAAATTTATAAGGCATTTGCCTGGCAAACAGGAGGTTCCAAAATCAAATCCTCTTCAATATGGATTCTTCATTCCAATACATGTATTTTAACACCTATAGCTGGACATACTGAACTACACACAGATACACAGACTGAGATTTATATTCCTATATAAATTTATATACATGTAGATTTATATAGATTGTAGAATCACAAGTAGTCAGCTATTAAATACTTGTGAGCAAACAGTGAGTAGTTGCGATAGTGATGATTTGATAGTGATGATTCGGTAGCAGCTATGATAGTGATGATATGATAGCAGCTATGATAGTGATGATATGATATCAGCTATGATAGTGATGATATGATAGCAGCTATGATAGTGATGATATGATAGCAGCTATGATAGTGATGATATGATAGCAGCTATGATAGTGATGATATGGTATCAGCTATGATAGTGATGATATGATAGCAGCTATGATAGTGATGATATGATAGCAGCTATGATAGTGATGGTATGATAGCAGCTATGATAGTGATGATATGATAGCAGCCATGATAGTGATGATATGATAGCAGCTATGATAGTGATGGTATGATAGCAGCTATGATAGTGATGATATGATAGCAGCCATGATAGTGATGATATGATAGCAGCTATGATAGTGATGATATGATAGCAGCTATGATAGTGATGATATGATAGCAGCTATGATAGTGATGATATGATAGCAGCTATGATAGTGATGATATGATAGCAGCTATGATAGTGATGATATGATAGCAGCTACGATAGTGATGATATGATAGCAGCCATGATAGTGATGATATGATAGCAGCTATGATAGTGATGATATGATAGCAGCTATGATAGTGATGATATGATATCAGCTATGATAGTGATGATAGGATAGCAGCTATGATAGTGATGATATGATAGCAGCTATGATAGTGATGATAGGATAGCAGCTATGATAGTGAGGATATGATAGTAGCTATGATAGTGATGATATGATAACAGCTATGATAGTGAGGATATGATAGCAGCTACGATAGTGATGATATGATAGCAGCCATGATAGTGATGATATGATAGCAGCTATGATAGTGATGATATGATAGCAGCTATGATAGTGATGATATGATATCAGCTATGATAGTGATGATAGGATAGCAGCTATGATAGTGATGATATGATAGCAGCTATGATAGTGATGATAGGATAGCAGCTATGATAGTGAGGATATGATAGTAGCTATGATAGTGATGATATGATAACAGCTATGATAGTGAGGATATGATAGCAGCTACGATAGTGATGATATGATAGCAGCCATGATAGTGATGATATGATAGCAGCTATGATAGTGATGATATGATAGCAGCTATGATAGTGATGATATGATATCAGCTATGATAGTGATGATAGGATAGCAGCTATGATAGTGATGATATGATAGCAGCTATGATAGTGATGATAGGATAGCAGCTATGATAGTGAGGATATGATAGTAGCTATGATAGTGATGTTATGATAACAACTATGATAGTGAGGATATGAAAACAGCTATGATAGTGATGATACAATAGCAGCTATGATAGCGCTTTTGTTATATGAACCTTTAATACTATTCAACATAAGTGATTAATGCTTTTGCCACTAGAGGTTATCAAGCTTGTAATCCTTCACAAGTATAAAATATTTGTGCGATTACACTCACCATAGCACTACGTCCTTCAATCACACTAACCATAGGCATATTAGGAGGCAAGTCTTGCTTGAATTTCAGCCCCTTCTACTGGGAAATGTATACCACTAGCATACTTTTAGTAGACTTTGCTTTATATCTAAAAAACTGGCATCTTTTAGGGGGTGATCATTTTAAAGCTTTATAGCCACCTGAGCTTACTTCATCAAATGTGTATATTAGCGCGTACATGTTTCGTTTTAAGTATAGGTATGCCTTTTTCTAAACATCAAGCAATGTTCCTTTTCTATAAACATTGTATCACAGATGCTAAAGAGATGTTTTCAGACTTTACTAGTACAATATTTTGTCGCGCTGCCTCAAAAACCGCTTCTGAAAGTAGTCAGTGTGAGCACACAACCCTGATACACCCTTTCATCACGCAAGGCCAATGTGTTAAGGGAAATCGTTTTTCTTTAAATGTTGGACTTCTTTGGTTAAAAACAGTTACACAATCTATGCTAAAAATCAAAGCATTGATTTTTGACTTGTTAACATTGGTCTTTGATTGTTAATTTAAAAACAACCTGTTACAAAATACATTTACAAATAAGAGATGATACTATGTAGTGCCACTCCATTGCACAGTAATATCAACTGAATATATTGAGAAAATATCCGTATTTTCTTACTAGTCTTGTGTTGTCAAGAAAGCATCTCCATGCGGTAGAGCTGATCATAGCTCAAATCATAGATTCCCATTGTTCCAATATAATAATGAGAGATTGTGTATATTGTGAATGGTAGGTCATTACCGGTCAGCTTCTCAGCATGCTGGCTGCAAAGTTTCATGTTCTGGAATTGTTAATCGCCAGCTATTTATAGCTAACAAATGCTTTCAATTTATTTCGCTGCACCCCAAGGCATATTCTAGGCAGTTAATATGTCATGCCAAAATGGCTAACAGCGCTAGGTTTCTATTTCTAGCATAAATTTCTTAACAGTTTTAGCTAGTTTCAAAGGAAACATCAACTCTAATTTATTGGCAACTGCATTTAGCCAATTCGTGCTACGACGTTACTGTAGGCTATTTCATGACCAAATACTAATAGAGAAATCTACGAATGGTTCGACTGCTAAAAAAGATTACCTATCACAATTGTCACATGTTAAACAAACTCTAGCGATGGAATTGTCAATGAATTTGCTTATTACCAACCGAAGTGTGCTATTTGCTATGGCAAATCAAGCATCTTTAGCCAGCAAAATGCTTAGGAATGATCCAACAAAATGTTAGCTACTTTGAAAAAAGCATTTCTGTGAGACCCTAGGCGCAGCGCACTTCGAGTACATGTAGTTGGTCATTTTTATTTGAACACGGTAAAAATTCATGCGTTGATGTTCCTCATGACTCAATCCACAGCTTTCAGAACCGAAGTAGACCTAAAAATGCATAAGCAAAGACTTATGTAAAGCTCATAGACATCATTTTTTATTTATTTCATGTCCCCTTTAGACCGTAGACCAAATAAATAAATGTTTCCTCTTGCTAAAAAGCGTACTATTCTACATGTAGTTTAGATGCAAGTGCGGGCAAAAAAAAGTACAACCTTACCTAGATGATATAGCATTCTCCACTATCAACTCAATCACAGAAAGTTAGCAAGTGACACATGATAGATAGTCAGAACATGCTCAAAAATCTTGGTATGCCAATTGCCAAAACGGAGAAGATGGTGAATCAGCGCAACACCAGATTTTCAAGAGCCACACCCAATGAATAAATGCTCTCATGTGCATCAAGGTTACATAGAGGTCACATAGGGGTCACATCCAACGTTAAATAGAATCCTCCAAACTCTTATTGCAGAAGCTCATCGACTCTGTCAAGCAAATATTCACTATCACTATCAGCATAAATGTCGAGCGCTCCATTTTCATTTTGGCCGTGCTGTAAATTTATAGTCTCACTTTCTGCTATCTCATCATCCCATATGATATCATCATCTGAACTACAAAACAAACCAGTCAATGTGAATTAATAGACTTCCAGTTACATTAATAACAATTGTAAAAGGTTAACCCTAGTTTAAACAAACAACAACAACAACAACTTGAGGCATCTGAAAAACATAGATTACGAATAAAATTAAGTACAACCCTTATGCGTGGGTCAATGAGCGATGCTATGCAGTAAGTGCATTATGGTAATCCCATTTATGGTAATCCGTAGATGTACTCTGCCTCAACGCTTACAGTCCTATATGACAAAGTACTTGCATGCCCCATGGCACTGGCGGGTTCTTCACAAACAGCCAAAATTATCATTTTTCCAATGCTTTTAGCTGTTTGCTATCAATGTACAGCTAAATATCTTTTTCCTATTAACTAGTCACTTGAGCTACAAATACAGTCAAACATGGATAACTCGCCCTCGGATAGCTCGAACAGATGGTTAACTTGAACGGTTTTGTTTGGTCCGTTCCCACGCAATGATAAATTGCTTCAGATAACTCGACCTCGACTCCGTTAACTCGAACAGTTTTTTGCCCAACGGCTACCGAGACGGTTTTTATCGCTTCAGAAAATCACTTGATTCCAAGCCATAGAGGTAAACCTCAACTTTTCGTAGTTCATAGGCTTCGTTATTACCATCATTGGCAAAATATTTTTGTTAACAACTTTTCTAAAGGTTTGGTGAAATGTGATTTTTACCAAACATCCGCTTAGCGATGGTCCTACGAAGGCAAGGAAAAGCGAGGTAACCTTCGCATAAACTTCAAGAAAAATCGGCAAAATTGATCATGGTTAAAACGTTCAAAAGAAAAAGATGTCTTTTCTTCTGAGCATTTCAACAACGATCAAGTTTTACCAATTTTAATCTGAAAACGTCCTGGCAGTCACATCAAATAAAACAATAAACAAATCTCAAGGGATAGAAAAATCTCTATACTTTCTGATAAAAAATTTTTAAACTTCATATTAGAAGCATATAATTTGAAACAAGCCATTCATGCTTTTCAAATTATGATGCATGATTTATATTATAGTTTGTATATGTACATGTATCTACTAATAAATAAATAAATACATGGACTTATGACAGTGCTCTGATAACTTGAGCGCTCTGATAACTCAAACACTTTCCCTCGGTCCTGTGAAGTTTGAGTTATCCATGTTTGACTGTACTATAATTTTCAAAGTTACCGGTATTTGCAATATCAAAGACCTAATTGAAAACAATGAAATTTTAGTTTTTGACAATTAAATTGTTTCAATCAAAAAAATAGTGTAACGTCAACTTGTAATCTATCTACTGAAAATCCTAATATTTCTTTAGAATAGCTTAAACTGAATTTAAACATATTTTTCATAGAAATTTCATAGAATCATAAAAATAGGCAATTTTATCACATTTGAGAGCTGAATTTGTCTCTAAGTTACTAGTAAAACTGGAGCCTGAAACACATTAAAATAGACCGGAGATCTTCATGATTCATCATTAAAAATCATTGGAACCCAGATAAAATACATTCATCTAAAGAAATAGATTTAAGAGGTAAGCCACGAACTGTAATTTCCAAAACGTTAATTCACATGAATATTCTCTTATAGGCCTGTACTGATAGTGTGAGCTAAGGCTATGAATGTGATTCAAGTCTTCCTAGATGATGCTAATGATGATCATTAGATAACAACGAAAAAATACACAAAAGTAATAGACAAAATAGTTCAATTTCTGTCACAAGGATTAAAACGTCCGAGTTTTCAAAAAGATTGTCATGTAATGATGTCACTTTATGCTATGAAAGGCTTATGTATGATTCATAAACTAGCTCTGTATGTATGAAAAACGCTTACAAGATTGATAATAGCGAACACGGAAATGAAAATTTCAAACCAGAATAACAGAATGCGGATTGTATGCTGTACTGACAATAATAAGGTTAGGAGGGTACTTTTCAGTACTGACAATGGTAAGGTTAGGAGGGTACCTCTCAGTACTGACAATGATAAGGTTAAGAGAGTACCTCTCAGTACTGACAATGATAAGGTTAAGAGAGTACCTCTCAGTACAGACAATAATAAGGTTAGGAGGGTACTTTTCAGTACTGACAATGGTAAGGTTAGGAGGGTACCTCTCAGTACTGACAATGGTAAGGTCAAGAGAGTACCTCTCGGTACTGACAATGATAAGGTTAGGAAAGTACTTCTCAGTACTGACAATAATAAGGTCAGGAGGGTACCTCTCAGTACTGACAATGGTAAGGTTAGGAGAGTACCTCTTAGTACCGACAATGGTAAGGTTAGGAGAGTACCTCTCAGTACCAACAATAGTAAGGTTAGGAGAGTACCTCTCAGTAACGACAATGGTAAGGTTAGGAGAGTACCTCTCAGTAACGACAATGGTATGGTTAGGAGAGTACCTCTCAGTACTGACAATAGTAAGGTTAGGAGAGTACCTCTCAGTAACGACAATGGTAAGGTTAGGAGAGTACCTCTCAGTAATGACAATGGTAAGGTTAGGAGAGTACCTCTCAGTACTGACAATAGTAAGGTTAGGAGAGTACCTCTCAGTAACGACAATGGTAAGGTTAGGAGAGTACCTCTCAGGTGGAGTAGATGTTGGCACAACTGGCTCCATTTTTATAGAATTGACTGACTGGCTGAGTGTATTCAGCTCTTCTTGTGATAGATTCAAGACATCTGAGACTATCGGTCTTCGCTGATGGGTGCGTAATGGCTGAGGATAGTCATCATAGCCCGTTAACTTGTCTGATAGCTTCTCTAACCTGAATAGCAAGATACTACCAATAGGCAATGCATCAACAACAACTATGGCAATTCTACATATGAACAGTTGACAAGAATATTTAATGAGCTATTCTCAAATCCAGAGCGCATGCATGTACTGTCAATCAAGTACCTGTATGTGTATAGAAAAATAAAATATATATGTAATATATAGACATGCTTCACACATATAAAAAACCTTTTGTACCTTGTTAATGAAACTCTACTGTGCAAATTGCTAGGGGTAGAGTGAGATCTCCAAAACTGGCCAGCGGCTTGTCGTTGGGAAGGTTGATGTGGAGAAGGTGGACCACTGACAACTCTATTAGGAGTAGGGCAACCTGTAAACAGCTATTTCTGTAGTCCTAATGAAGGATGTGGTAAGATAATTTTCGGAGCTGCTTGGCAATATAGAGGAGAGTTTAGCAGAGGTAACTGATAGTAAATAATCCATACCTGAACCACTTAATTGGACTTCTTGATTATTGTAAAGGGGCAGTATAGACCTTGTCTCAAAGTCCGTTTCAACCTTTACTTGGCTCAAAACTTCTTCATGATCTCTGTGTCTGGTTCTCAAGGAGGCCTGCATTCTTTGGTTAGTAGAATATGGTGGTACAGAACTGATGCTCTGCGCAGTGCCCTTTTTCCGCAAACAACTAGTTTTTTGATTTGCACCTACATTAGAGGCAAAAAAGCAAGCTTTTTCTTGACTCTTGCTGCCGCTACTACTACTACTACTGTTGTAATATAAACCTTGAGACGAAGGTTCATCTGATGTTGATGATTGAAGGGATATCTCTGAAGAATGTGCATGTCTCTCCTGTATAGATGGAATCACGGGCACATTCTGAGGAGTATCAGAGCGCGGATCTGCAACTGTCAACATGGGTGGGCGGTGTGGAAACATATGATTCACTGATATGTTTAGAAGATTTTCCGGAAGAGACTCCAGTTCATTTAATTGAACATGAATGGCGCTGTCAGAGATCAGCTTTCTCGTTGGGACTGAATACTGCTTAGAATCAACAGCAGCTTCTTTTTTGATGATAACACCTGAACCGAGAAAAGAACATTGGCCTAAAAGGCATGATGGAAAGGTACAAAGAAATTTCTACCTAGCGTAAGTGGATAAACGTAAATGAAACGGTAATAAACGTAAATATAAATTACTAATTAATGTAAATTACTATAGCGTTCTCTTGCTACTTCACAGTTCCGCTTGCAGGGCTTCAGTACTTCGCAGGTAAAAACATTCATTAACCTTTCGCTACCAAATTAATTGGGCATTCTGCTAAATTTATTAAAACAGATTTTCAAAAAAAAAAATACTGCTAGTATTCAAGCAATATCTCGAGAATCAAAACAGATATCTTTTTACTGTAAAAAGTATCTAACTCCGAAAAAAATTCTCTACAAGATAAGTATATAATTGTTTTGTGAATCATACTCTCGCAGACCTTCGAACGCTTTTTTTACGTTGAACGAATGCGGTGTGTTTCTTATTGCCGTGACGATAACGATCTGGTTTTCCGTTTTGAAAAATAATTAGGACTGGAATTGTTGAGCCAAAATTTTTTCTATTGGTTGCATATGATTGGCAACAAGGTTGTTTCATTGGAGACCAAACTTGATTAGTCTAGCTAATGTGTGGGCTTCGTAATGAAAAGAAAAGTGAAACCCTATTAATAAACCGATACATCAGCTTACGGTCAGTACTTGTAATACCGCGAAAGAGTTGATATATATATATATCTATATATATTTAAATTGCTTTTATACTGGGGCGAGCGAAATCCCTTCCGTAAGCATTGTAATAGCAAATGTCGCCTCTCGCAGTTCCCTGTTTTGTAAGTTCCGTGTGAAGTGTAAAAGTGCGAAGTGGTAGTGACACCCTTTGTCACATCTCTTCAATACAACACAACTCTTAAAGTGACACCCTTTGTCACATCTCTTCAATACAACACAACTCTTAAAGTGACACCCTTTGTCACATCTCTTCAATACAACACAACTCTTAAAGTGACACCCTTTGTCACATCTCTTCAATACAACACAACTCTTAAAGTGACACCCTTTGTCACATCTCTTCAATACAACACGACTCTTAAAGTGTCACCCTTTGTCACATCTCTTCAATACAACACAACTCTTAAAGTGACACCCTTTGTCACATCTCTTCAATACAACACAACTCTTAAAGTGACACCCTTTGTCACATCTCTTCAATACAACACAACTCTTAAAGTGACACCCTTTGTCACATCTCTTCAATACAACACGACTCTTACAGTGTCACCCTTTGTCACATCTCTTCAATACAACACAACTCTTAAAATTATCTAACGAACATAAAAGATATGATTAAAACAGGCAGTATTTCCAAGTCTGTGACAAGAAAGTATGGGCTGAACAAATCTATTGTTCACTACATAAAGATGAGGCTAAAATCTGTAAAACTTTCTTGATATACTTGTCCAAGCATGCTAAGAAAGTAGTGAACTCAAGGAAAAGAGCAAACTTAAAACAGTTTGTCTGAATCCAAGATGTCGGCTGAAGAAGTTACCCTAAATACAAATATCATCACGGATAAAGGCTAAAGCCTACAAGATAGGTGTAATGGTTTAAAGGGGTACTGACGACGATGAAAGTGAGGAAAACAATTAAATTAGCAATGCTTTTGAAAAAAATTAGCTATAACATATATATTATAGTAATGGTAGTATATATTATACTAATTATAGATTCAGCTCTACACTTTATGTTTAGCCATTTTTATTAGCTGTACACAAGTAGTTATCTTTTATGTAATTATTAACTTTTTTGGTACTATAAATATATAAATATATATACATAAAAGTATTTGGGTAAAGTTTATTCAATTTATTACTACAACCATTGGTTTCATACAGCCAACGAGCTAGCTGTAATCGTCAGGTAGTGTGAATGTGTACAGAGCAGTTGTTTTCATCACTAAATGTTAGGAGGATTAAAAGGATTAAAAAGCTAAAAGCTTGAAACTCAAAGTTGGAATTGCTAACCATAGAGGTATAATTGGCCATTATGTGTTCTCAAGTAAATATTTGTTTCTGTGTCTACATGATGACACGAGTTCTGATCGTTTATTTAAAGTTGCCTGCTCGGGTCTAAATATAATGTACAGTTTCTCTGTCTGGCATAAGCTACAAGTCTTGGTTACGTTGGAGTACGACTGCGCATTGGTGACAATGTTCCATGATGTTGTATATCTTAGATTGTTGCTCTTTAGGTGCCATATGTGTTTTCTCAGCTCAGTAGCGTTTTGGTTTTTTGCGTGCGTAAAGGATGACTTGTGGTTGGAGGATTGTGTCTTGAAGCTTCCTTCAGTGAGTCCTATATAGCTTTCTGTCTTGTTGTTAGATGTTACACTGCATTGGTAGATGACGCTGCTCTCAAGGCACTTTCCATTTAACAGGCACTGTGCAGGCTGTCGACAGTTGCATTCCTTTGAAGGTGGTGGGCTTTCTTTCCTGCTTAGAGTTCTCTTTTTTTGCTGTCAATGATTTTAGCGATGTTTGGCATGCATGAGTAGCTAACCTTCAGTGTTGCCCGTTTGAAGACTTTGCATAGCTTGTGATTGGCTGGGAATTGTTCTGACACAATTTTCAGGATCTCACGGCCAATGTTGGTTTTTACACTCGTGCTGTATGGTGGGTTATACCAGATTATGCTATGCTTGCGTTGTTTTCCACATTGTCTGGGTGCCTCCTCTCTGTATTCTAGTCTATAGTTATATCCACTCTATCAATAGCTTCTTGGTATATCTTGGCTGCCTGGTTGAAAGATTCCTCGCAGGATGATATAGCTGATAGTCTTCTATTAATGGATTCTGGGATGTTTTTATGGATAGAACAGGGGTGATTTGATTCCTGATGCACGTATGATAAGAGTGGATATAAATATAGACTAGAATACAGAGAGGAGACACTCAGACAATGTGGAAACCAACGCAAGCGTATACGCAAGGTATAACCCACCATACAGCAAGAGTGTAAAAACCAACATTGGCCGCGAGTTCCTGAAAATTGTGTCAGAACAATTCCCAGCCAATCACAAGCTATGCAAAATCTTCAAACGAACAACACTGAAGGTTAGCTACTCATGCATGCCAAACATCGCTAAAATCATTGACAGCAAAAATAAGAGAACTCTAAGCAGGAAAGAAAGCCCACCAAATTCAAAGGAATGCAACTGTCGACAGCCTGCACAGTGCCTGTTAAATGGAAAATGCCTTGAGAGCAGTGTCATCTACCAATGCAGTGTAACATCTAACAACAAGACAGAAAGCTATATAGGACTCACTGAAGGAAGCTTCAAGACACAATCCTCCAACCACAAGTCATCCTTCACGCACGCAAAAAACCAAAACGTTACTGAGCTGAGCTTGCAGCTAGCTCGCTGGCTGTATGAAACCAATGGTTGTAGTAATAAATTGAATAAACTTTACCCAAATACTTTTATGTATTTTAGCTCTATTTTATACTGAGCACTTTTAGTATACATATATGAAACAAAGCATATATATGTATATATATAGATATGTGTATATATATGTGCATATATATATATTATATATGTATATACAGTCAAACATGGATAACTCGCCCACGGATAGCTCGAATACATGGTTAATTCGAACGGTTTCTTTGGACCGTTCCCACGTAATGATAAATGGCTATAGATAACTCGAACTCAACACTGTTAATTCGAACTGTTTTTTTGCCCAACGTCTACCGAAACGGTTGTTATCGCTTTAGAAAATCACTTTATTCAAAGCCATAGAGGTAAACCTCATCTTTTCGTAATTCATAAGCGTCGTTATTACCACCATCGGCAAAATATTTTTGTCAACGACTTTTCTAAAGGTTTGGTGAAATTTGATTTATACTGCTATACGATGAATAGCACGGGCTAGCCGGGTCACGCGCGCAAGGATTTTCACCACG
The DNA here is from genome assembly GCF_963576615.1 of Watersipora subatra. Taxonomy (NCBI): domain Eukaryota; kingdom Metazoa; phylum Bryozoa; class Gymnolaemata; order Cheilostomatida; family Watersiporidae; genus Watersipora; species Watersipora subatra. The sequence goes on from NC_088711.1 coordinate 29,472,664, forward strand.
CACATACAAAACAAAAACACCATGTTGTTTTTGTTTTGTATGTGCGTGGCGAAAATCCTTGAGTGCGTGACCCGGCTAGCCCGTGATGAATAGTTTTCCAACGTTGATTCCGTGTTGAATCAACGTCGGAATGTTGAATGTTTAAAACGTCTTAAAATTGTTGTAATTAAACGTATACGTTGTCTTAGCTGAAAAAAGACTATTCATCGTTTGACCTAAACACAGAATACGTGTGTACATTCAATAAGTATCCATTCAAAAAGCGTGAGTGATATACAATGTACCGTAAAACCTCGTAAAACTTTTAATTGAACTGCCCGGAGTGTTGCTCTTAACGAATCCCAGGTAAAGTAAGGTAATCTTTGCATAAACTTCAAGAAAAATCGGCAAAATTGATCGTGGTTAAAACGCTCAAAAGAAAAAGATGTCTTTTCTTTTGAGCATTTCAACAACGATCAAGTTTTGCCAATGTCAATCTAAAAAACGTCCTGGCAATAACATCACATCAAACAACAAACCAATCTCAAGTGATAGAAAAATCTCTATACTTTTTGATAAAAACGTTTTAAACTTTACATTAGAAGCATTTAATTTGAAACAAGCCATTTGTGCTTTTATTTATATTATAGTTTGTAAATGTACATGTATCTACTAATAAATAAGTAAATACATGGACTTGTGACAGTGCTCTGATAACTTGAACGCTCTGATAATTCGAACACTTTTGCTCGGTCCCGTGAAGTTCGAGTTATCCATGTTTGACTGTATATACATATATATTATATATATATTCACTTATTGGTATAGAAGTGAACGCTGTACGTCCATTAGCAAATATGAGTGTCTAGTACCATTAAGTTTTGAATGGTTTCTCCAATGTTGTTTCTCGCTGCGAATTTTATTCTGGACATGGCGTTCTCTTTCAAGTTCTTCCAAGTTTTTGATGGGTATGTTTTCTGATTTACACATGGAGTAGTAAAGATCTGAAAACAGGAATATATTTATTGTGCCAACGACTGGATAAAACGCATGAGCAAATGACATCTATTGTTTGCAACTATTTACAATAGAAAATTGGGAGGTATTTTCTTCACTAGCATCGCCTTGCTAATTATTTTTATTGAACAAAATTAGGTTGACAAATATCTATCAGACCTAATCGATCTTTAGGAATGGATATCCGCCTGTCCAGATTAACAATTGGTGCCTGACGAATACTTCGTTGATCAGGAAAATCTTCTGTAAATATACATAAGTGGCAAATTGGTCCAAGAAATAGAAATTATACTTAATGTACATTATTTAATAACAATAATCACTCAGGTCCAAATATTCTTGAAAAGAGCTCATTCAAAACAATCATAACAGTTCACAATATCTATCAAACTTCTCCACCTGTCCGGGCTCTTTTGGTTTTTTTCAATTTCCATAAATTCAAACCAAACATCAAACCATCAATTCAATCACCAACCACACTCAAAAACTAATGAGTGACTGTAACCCTCTGCTACAAACTAATAAGTGACTGTAGCCCCCTGCTACAAACTAGTGAGTGACTGTAACCCCCTGCTACAAACTAATGCGTGACTGTAGCCCCCTGCTACAAACTAATGAGTGACTGTAACCCCCTGCAACAAACTAATGAGTGACTGTAGCCCCCTGCTACAAACTAATGAGTGACTGTAACCCCCTGCAACAAACTAATGAGTGACTGTAGCCCCCTACTACAAACTAATGAAAAACTGTAACCCTCTGCTACAAACTAATGAGTGACTGTAACCCTCTGCTACAAACTAATGAGTGACTGTAGCCCCCTGCTACAAACTAAGGAGTGACTGTAACCCCCTGCAACAAACTAATGAGTGACTGTAGCCCCCTACTACAAACTAATGAGTGACTGTAACCCTCTGCTACAAACTAATGAGTGACTGTAGCCCTTTGCTACAAACTATTGAGTGACTGTAGCCCCCTGCTACAAACTAATGAGTGACTGTAACCCTCTGCTACAAACTAATGAGTGACTGTAACCCCCTGCTACAAACTAATGAGTGACTGTAACCCTCTGCTACAAACTAATGAGTGACTGTAGCCCCCTGCTACAAACTAATGAGTGACTGTAACCCCCTGCAACAAACTAATGAGTGACTGTAGCCCCTACTACAAACTAATGAGTGACTTTAGCCCTCTGCTACAAACTAATGAGTGACTGTAGCCCTCTGCTACAAACTAATGAGTGACTGTAACCTCCTACTACAAACTAATGAGTGACTGTAACCCCCTGCTACAAACTAATGAGTGACTGTAGCCCCCTGCTACAAACTAATGAGTGACTGTAGCCCCCTGCTACAAAATAATGAATGACTGTAACCCCCTGCTACAAACTAATGAGTGACTGTAACCCTCAGCTACAAACTAATAAGTGACTGTAGCCCCCTGCTACAAACTAATGAGTGACTGTAACCCTCTGCTACAAACTAATGAGTGACTGTAGCCCCCTGCTACAAAACTGGTAAATAGTCATGTCAATTATTATACTCCAAAGCAGTTTCAAATCAGGTCCTTTTCCGAAAGTATTTGCTAACGAAATGCAATGTCCTGTTTCATGTCTTTTTTTCTAGTTGATGCTCATCATATCTTTTGAGAAGTTAGTTTTCATCTAGACATATCAAAGATTTTTAAAATGATTCAAGCATCTTAACTTTAATTACACCACAAAAAAATCAGCAATTTAAACCTGTTTCTATAAATATTCATAAAAATTGCCATCAAGACTTTTTCTATATACATGTATATGCAAAGAACAACACTGAGACTTGAACCTTCAAAAAATTAAAAACAATGAGAAAAAATGTGAAAACAAAGAGTTTTCTTTCGATATGGTGATATTGATTTTATTAAACTGTTTTGTGTGAATACAACCAAAAAGTTTGTCGGGTTATTTTACAAAAAATATATCTCCCTAAAATCAATGTCAATGGTTGACTTGCCACAAAATTCACATTACAGTTATTTGGTATCAAAAGATTCACCATGTTTTACTCTGTTGTGTTGTAGGTGCCAAATATGTGGAAATGTGATTACAAGCTCTTAAAAGCTCAAAAACGAAAAGCCGCCGTAGATTGGAATCTCTTTATTTCTCTGACGTAGTCATGAAATTTATTTATTGTCTTGTCACGTGATGTTCTCACGTGAATTGAAAGGCCAAAAAAAAGCTCAATATAAAACTTATCGTAGCACTAGTTTATGACAAACGTTTCGGGTTTTACCCGTATCAAAGACCATACCATACTGTAAGACCCCGTATCAAATACCATACCATACATATGATGGCTGTTAACTCATTCGCAACCATCGCAGCTAGGTTACCAACGCAAGTCATCTTGCCTTGGAAATTTACCCATTCCATGTACAGTTACTTTTAAGTTATAGAAGAACATTTTTGATTAGTTATGAAGAAAAATTTCTGGCCAATCAGAAAAACTCAAAAATATGCCTCAATGATATCTCTGACAAAATTTTAACCAAAATACTAAACCCATACTGGCATCTACCTAAACCGGAAATGATCACGGCAACTTAAAAATTTTATCGTTTGCGATCATTTTTTTCAACTCTATCAGTGAATATGCAGAATCAGAAGTGGTAAGACAGTGAAAGACTGTATAAATCAAATTAAAACATTACTTTTAATGCTTCAAAGTTTTTATTAACTTTCAATTTTGCCAATTTGAATTGTTATGCTAGAATAAAAGTGCACTTTTTAAAGTCAGCCGTAGTCAGACTAAAGTTATCATTTACTTTCGATAGGATCATATTGATTCTTAGAAGCTGTCTATGAAATCTAAAAGGTCAAGAACAGAGTCATTGAACATACTTTTATTATTTGAAACATGTTTATGACAATTTATTTGAGTTATAGTGGCCTGTTATGGTTTGAAGGATGATACTCGCGAGGAAAAGTTCGAAATAAGAGTTGCATGATTTTTACGTTCATGACTGACCGCTATTTATACAAATATTATTTATACAAATATTATTTATAACTGTGTAATGTATGTAACAAAACAATAATTTTAGCCAAACTACTTATATTTTTAGCATTTTTATTGTGAAATTCTAACTGTTTCAGCAAGGTTTTTAAAAATCAGAAATTATCTAACACTACCTTCTTTGAGACACATGTCTACATGTAAGTTATATGACGTCTCTCTCTGAATTTTACATCATTTGAAAGAGGAGACTTGGCTGGTTATTTTGAAAATTGAATGGGTAACTTATCTCAATTCAGCTTCTTGTACATGTAGTAAGTTAAATTAAAGCAATTTTCTGAGAAATGACTGGTATTTATAGTATATCGCATGAAAGTTAGTCGGATGTGAATGAGTTAAAAGCTGAAGCAGAGATTAGTGATATAAACCAATAAATTAGTGAAATAAATAAATTTCAATAAATATCTAATATTTATCAATAAATTGGTGAAATACCAATAAATTTCAAAGGAAATTAACATGATAGAAATATATATATATATATAATTATAAAGATTAAACCTGCCCATTGATGAATCTGGCTGCAAAATGAGCAGGTCATTTTGCAGCCCAATTTATCAAGATGAAGCAATGAGGGCTGTGCTAAATTCATCCTGTCCATCTATGGTTGGAGTGATAGAATCTAAGCCAACCCAAACCAGCCTCAATGGTCCAATATTAACATATTACAATTTACATGCATTTATGTCAAATGTCAATATGTAAACTCAAGTCAAGAAGGAAAATCTCACCATGAACTTGCAAATCTATAGCAATCGGCTCCTTGCGCACGTTCACCACATCCTCATCTGACAACTCAAGTCTTTGACCTATGCAAACGTATTGAGTGTCTATACCAAATTTAAACAGATTTCAAGCCATAAACGTAGTACAGCATTCAATTGAAACCTTACAACTGCGCCAACCAATCGAATTAAGACATTGCCAAAAGATACAAGCATATCACAATACCTCTGTTGGCGTAAAGTGGACCATCAGTAATAAATCCAGAAGAGGCTTCCAATCTATTTAGCTAAAAGAATATACAAACTTATTTAATATGAGTATCCGACTTTAATCAGTGCCTCCAGGTGACCGAAGCAGTTGAAAGATCATTTCAACCACTGTACATTTTTATTCGTGGGTTACAACGGCGATCTAAGAGTAAGAAAGGTGCCTTTTGTCAAACAGATCAATTGGCCACCAGGTTTTCACTCAATTAACACATTCACAGATATTCTTTGTAGTATCTCACTGTTTGATAGCATTAAAATTATTGAATATTGATAGAAATTGTTTGTGAAGTCCATATTGTTTTGCTGCTGAATAACAGTTTCAAACTGGGCAACTGTGGGCTATAATTTTTCAACTGAAATACCATGAAACTTGTTTTAGAAGCTGCTGCAACTATTGATCTATTGAGATGAACATCAGAAACAGTGAAATAGCCAGCAAACAAAAAATATATGAGCCACATCGAGCAAAAATGACACTTATTTTACGGCAGCATGCAATAAAGCATGCATTAATTTTTGACTGATTTTTTTATTCACACTTCGAGAGCAATTGAAATGTTCAGCTTCAAAGAAAACTGTGAGTGTTGATCTAAGACTACAGTAAATGTTTTTTTTGTAAAAAATGAGACTTACTAGAGATAATATTGTCATCTAGGCTTGACTTAATAATCCAATTATTTTGATGAAACTGCCTTATCAAAACAAATTTTGTTGAGTAAGGATTTCTTGAATGGTCCTCAGTTTCAAAATGGCAAGTAAAAGACGGATAGGATTGAATTCAGCTACGGAAGACGCTCTAAATCAAAGATACTATGATGGAAATAAACTCTATCTCACAGAATTGAGAAACTCTGTGTTAAAAATTTGTGTAGAATTAAAAGAGATCACATTCACATTTCATGTGAATTCAGTTTTTTCCATACCATGCACGCACCTGTTTATTAAAAACTAAGTTTCTTTCGATTTAAAAACTAGTAATTCAAATCATTCTATTTCTATTTCAATACAGACTGAGTGAGTAGATTAATTAATGCCAAGTTTATCTGAGACATTTTAAGTTGCTTTTTAAAATCTACAAGTATTTTCTACCTTAATTGTCAATAAAATTATAACATTCATGGATGACCTTGATAACATCACATCTGTGAATGAGGCGAATGACAATTTCAAAGACTGTTTTCACACAATTTCTTTCCTCTTTTCTGCTAAAACAGCAAAAACTTGGTGACCTATATAATCTACAGAAAAATGGAAACATTTTTTTTAATTCGCAGAAAAACTCCATTCCACATCTCATAGTAACAACTCTAAATTGACAAGCTTTACACTTATGTAAGTTCTTGCTTGGCGTAGACCATACTTGGCCAAATGAATATTTGACCTTATTTTTTCATCATGAGAAAACTGTTATTAATTACCTATCACAGCTGTGCTGCATGAAGATCTATCTATATTCTAGAGAATTTCGTTACTACATTTATGCAATGAAATCCTTCATTGTCTTGTCTCCATCCTTTGTCATAAAAGCTGATGCTAACTATTATAAGCTGCCGAGTTTTTCGTAGCAAATTAAAATAGTAAATTGAAATGATTGGCCTTCAAGTTTTATGGATCTGTATTATTTCTTAGAGCCGAATCAATGGAATGAGATGAATTACAAAATACCTTGTACGTCATTTGTAGACATGCATAATTTAAAAACAAAACAGCCTACAAAAAATACCTTATGAGAAGACTATTTAAGTAAAACTAAGGCAACCCCCAGACCAGGCCAAGCAAGAACTGAGGCTTTGTTAGTCGCCGAGACACTGCCAAAAATTAACCACACACTATTGCGCAACCAGCTTAGGAGCCATTAATACATACACTTTATATGACAGCGGATAGCAGGCTCTTTATATACCAGAGCCATTAATACATACACTTTATATGACAGCGGAGAGCAGGCTCTTTATATACCAGAGCCATTAATACATACTCTGTATATGACAGCGGATAGCAGGCTCTCTATATACCAGAGCGATTTCAGCGAGAGCCGACAATACAGACTCTCTAAATCACAGCCAATAACAGACTACGTATGAACCATCGCAAATCAAGCAAGAGCCGATAATACAGACTTCCTATATCAAAGCCGATTGAGCATATAACAGCACTACTCTGTGATTGCTACTTTGACCAGTGTGAGAAGCTGGCCACGCTTAAGGAATGCATTCACCGAAAGTCCATTAGTACTCAGACAGAATGGAGGAAAAGCTGGTCTCCTCGTCTCCAGAAACGGCAACTCGAGCCTCGTCCAACACAAGAGCAAAAGCAATACTCTAGGGAGCCCAAGCAGCCAAGATGCAGGCCAGCACGAGGCGCTCTAACTCCACCAAACTCTGGGGTCTACTCTCTGGAGTCTGACCCTTTTCAAGGCCACCAATATCTAATAGTCGTTTTTTCGTAACATATACATGTATATATAGAAAGTTTTCACAATTTTTACGCAATTTTCCTACACTGTGTATACCATGGAATATGTAAGAAGGTTAACTAAGTATTGATGGTTGTTTGAGAGAAGGGTATTTGGTCATTTTCTGAGGTGTGTTTGGTTCTAAAAACTTTCATTAATTGGTTTTCTGTTGCAAATCACATCACCACATACAAGTGGTCACACAAAGCAGAATTATGTGATAACATGTGGCTTTCATACGTGCAAAAACATAATTTCATTATACTACAGCGCATGCAATTGTGAGTAGATGACAATTTTGTGTTAACTATGTGTTTAAATATGACTGTTAGTCAGAGCAGTCTATGTCTAGGATTAAAGGAGCTAACCACAATAGAAATAATTCTAACACTTGTGCTGAATATAGAAAGAGGTTGAGATAAAGTGAATAATGACATCAAACTTGGATTGGCTTGTATTCTCCAAAACTATTTGTTAACCTTCTGCATTTGAGGTATTGGAAAATGTATTTGAAGTAATTCAAACATGTGCCTTGTTAGAAAAATAATTTTTTCAACAGACTACATGTACCTCAGATCTTCCTCCAGAGAGATTAAATATAATAATAGAAACAACTTCAGGCCTTGATAAACCCTTCAAAGTAGAAATTCCATGGTGCTTATGAATATCATATAAATATTAGTTATTTTAAAATGGTAATAACATCAATCACATTATTATGGATGACAGATTATAGACGCTTTTGGACTCAAAATAGATAGACGTTCAAACATAAAATTTCAAACTTGCAGACAGTCTAAAATAAATAAATGTAAAATATGAAAATAACATTAAAATGGCACAATGAACATGTTTGGATAGAAGCTAAATTGAAATGAAATTATTTTTATAAATATGTACTCGAGCAAACCAATTTTTTTTGGTTTTATTAAAATAAGTGAGAGAAGAGTTCTGAGAAGATTTTTTTATATAACTGCCATCATATGACTATCCATCAAGGATGGATAAATAACAATTTTATTATAACTTCCAAATGCTATTAATATCAGCAAAAGCTCTTTGAATATCTTCAACTAGCAATGTATATTTAGAATATCTGTATTGTGCAAAATATATCACTGCTAATCTCTGCCTTCAACTATGTTAGACAACATTGAGTCCACTCTCAAGAAACATTCTGATCTTGAAACTCGAGATTCTAAGTTATAAGCAAATGCAGACAAAAAATGCATACGATTTTGGCATTCTAGCCTTTTGTGATGGCTTGTGTTGTCAGATAAGGCCGATTTTTATCCTTATGATCATAATGGAAATACAAAAATTATTACACACCAATGACAGCGGCGATTCATGTGCAAGATGTTAAATGTTTGAACTTCAACTCTTGTGAACATTGACATCACATTTTCAGTGGTAAAGCAATTTAAGTGGACGTAAAATTAAGTCTTTTGAAGGCTAGCAAGCGATTGGCCATGATTGATATCCCATAAAAGGCAACTACTAAGTTAAATCTAAAAAGTTGGAGAACAAAGGACGTGGATGAAAATTTAAAAGGTACAACTATAGTATGAATATAATAAAAATGCTCCAAGCCAAAACATGACAGAAATTTCATGGCACTTAGCCAAATGCTATACCTGATACTAATTAATTTTTTGATGATACGGAGGAACAAGTTTCAGGACTACATGATACATTCTTCAGCAAAGATTAAAAACTCGAACTTTGAATATAATATACCACAATTGCAACAAGCATCTCCAGACTCAACTCTTGCTCACTTGTACAAGAGAATTTGCCTTTGGTTTGGTCAAAGTTATACAAGTTCAGAACGGTTATGGTGAGATTGAAACACAAACTGGTTAATGGCCTAGGTGGTGATGAACTGATCATTTAATTCTCTAGTGATTATGGAACATTCTTGCCTATTCTATTGCTAATAACTCTGCCCTTACCAACTCCAGGCATCTCAAATTCACAATGAAAATACTAGTCCCTTACAACTACACTCAGTGCTGTACAAAATATGACTATCTAGCATCTTTGGCAATACCTTCAAATTATATACAGCAATTTTCAGTTACTTTCGTTACTACAACCTCTCTATGCCATTTCTATATAATTTTGTAATTTCTATATAATTGCATAATAACTTCTCATGAGTTTCATAAAACAAGTTAGATGCCACCCATGGAAATAAAACTCTGCCATAGTTGTTTTCATTAAATTATTGATATAAAAATAAGGACAATTTAAAGCCGATGAAGTTAATACAGCAGTATGAATAACTTCAAGTCCTAGATGGTGCTAGACATTCTGCCTTATATCACATCTTTATCAGCTTGATGTTGTGAGCAGTGGTCTAAATTCATAGGTTTTATGCATGCAGCAACCTTTATCCATGCCTAACAGTAACAGAGTAATTGTGGGTAACGGAGTTCTGGTAAGATTTTCTTTCAAAGACAGGAAACTCAACGACCTAGATATTGCGGTGGAAAGCAAAGCTCATCAACAATCAATGAGCAATTAAAATGAAATCAGAAAAGTCGGAGACATTAAAAAGTGATACAAACAGGAAACTTGATAAAAAAAGGTTTTTTCGATGATGAATTAACATTCATAGTGCAGAGTGACGCTGGGAAACTATACTGGTTGCTATAATGAACTGCTTATCCCACGAACAAACGAGCGGATGCAAAGTTTGGGAGTTTTTATGATAAATGCATGTGCACACAACTTACGAAAACTATTCATCAACAATGAGACGAACCCTTGTATCAAAATTTCATCAACAAATTTAACCAACGTTTTGTAGAGTCGTTAAAGTATAATAACGATACAAAACACATACAAACCTATTTAAATATGTTACCAAGTCTTTGCAAACCGTCGTTATTATCTTAAAACCTACCCATCTGATCGGATTATACACAAATAGACAGATTTATTTGGACGAAAATCGTTATTAAAACTTGCTAAGCCTCACTTTTTTTAAAGTTAAGACCCGAAATTGAAACACCGAGCAACAGGGAATAAAACGATTAAGTCATGCGCATTTCACACAAAAAACGTGCACATTTCACCAGTCTATAGCATTGTCGAAGGTTTCTGTAATTAACGCAGAAGTACTAAAATCGTTTCATTTTTGCCAATTTCAATGTATCTGACAATTTAGACACATTTGAGTACTTTGGTATTCTAACTGATGTACAACGCAGTGTAAGTAAATGAAATGACGATGATATTTTTTTCTAACGATTCTTATGAGATTACGATATTTAATTATAAGTTTGGATATTCTTCTTGATACTTCTTGATATTGTTAGCTATGACGTTTTGAAATGTAAACAAAATTGTGCCTTGGTTTTATATTATTACTATATTAATAATATTGGTTATTCTAATAATATCAGTGCATTTTACTTCTAATATTGGCCAATATCGCATTTCTCCCATTGAAGGGGGAGAGATATAAACATATAATATTTTCCTTTCATTATTGCTATTTGTTGTATATAATAACACACACACCCAGTACATTACAGTTACCATTGCAGTTATCCTATTGCACTGCAGCGCCATTTGACTGCTAATATTGCATTTCTCAACCATCAGTACCCTTTCTTTTTTCCAATACAACTTTGGTCGTGGGCTGTATGACAGTGGAATTTCTAGTGGTAATAATGGTTTATATGCCCTGCTTTTTTGTAAGTCTGCTTAACCTCAATCTTTTCATTAAACCAAAACTGCCATAACTTTTGGATAAACCAGACACGCTGATTCCGATTTTGTACTCAAAATAAAGATTGGTCCACTAACTTTCAAAGTAATGAAGGCTTTTTTACAGTGTTTTAATATTGGCCTCGAAAACAACACGATTGGCACAACAAGCTCCGCCCATAAATATGTGACGTAGCCTAGGTTTTTAGGAACGGAAATTGAGCATGTTTAGTCCGATTTAGAATGATACAGACGGGTGTCATTTTTTTCGGCGTTCAGTCGAGAAAAATGAGCTCAAAAACATCCTGTAACAAGCTGCGAGCAATTTAAAATTGTTTATCCACCTTTCATAAAACACAGGTTATTTTGCAGGTTGAATTTATATAATAATAGTTTTAAGACACCCATCTCTATCATTCTAAATCGGACTAAACATCCCCAACTTCCGTTCCTAAAAAGCTAGGCTACGTCACATATTTATGGGCGGAACTTGTGCCGATTGTGTTGTTTTTGAGACGGATATTGAAACGCTTTAAAAAAGTCTTCACGACTTTAAGTTAGTGAACCAATATTCATTTTGAATACAAAATTGGAATCAGTGTTCTGGTTTACCTAGAAAAAAACGATAAAAGTTGTGACAGTTATGGTTTAAAGTGCCAAATTATCTTGCGCCACTGTTCAGTACTTCTTTGTAAAAATGACAATGATAATTATTGCAAGTAGAAAGTTGTAAACTTTTTATTCCCCAACCTGCTGCACCAGTCACGATTAGTCACAGAAATAAGGGATCATCTATTGACAAATGAGTAACGCAACAAGTCAGAGGTATTTAAAAATTGTAGCTCACTTATATATGCTTCCCAATCGGCCGATAGTCGAACTTGTCAAACTTTAGGCTAAAAATGTTCTCAGCCAATTCATTTCGCTTATTACCGTCGAATTCGATTGTGTGTTCTAATTCGATCGTGTGGTTTAATCCGATTGTGTGGTCTAATTCGATAGTTTGATCTAATTCGATTGTGTGGTCGAATTCGATTGTGTGGTCTAATTCGATTGCGTGGTCTAAATCGATTGCGTGGTTTAAATCGATTGCGTTGTCTAATTCGATTGTGTGGTCTAATTCGATTGTGTGGTATTCCTAATTTTATTTGCCTCTTGCTTTTGATCACATGAAGTCAATCTTGGTTGATTGGTAATGTCTAATACATGTACAGATAACCTACAAAATGTAAGGCTTGCTGTATTAAAACCTGAATTAACAGCTTTTTTCCAAGCGTGTTTTTTCTAGTTATTACTGCGCCAATGCCCAAAAATAATAAATTTTTAAAATAGTTTTGACAAGACTTTCAACACAAATAACTATTAGATATATTTGTGTTGAGCTAATCACATACATGTAGTTGTTTATGGGCCTGGAATTTCGTTGCCAAATGCTAGTTTGAAAACTGAACTGGGAAGTGTACTGATGGTACTGATGGTGCAGTAGAGCATGAATGCCCTACTGAAACAGTTGAAGAATCCAAACCAATTGAGATCAGCTGTTTTAGGCTTGTATGATAGATCAATTATTAAAGGATGGTAGTAAGCGCTATTGCCTAAGTGATTCGAAGCTGACATGTATACTTTGTAGATTCTGCAATAATCACATCTTAAAACATTTCTAAATTTACGCTGGAATTGGTAAATGATCTGACTGATCAAACTGATCCTTTGCAAACTTAAAATTAACAAGCAATAAGACCAGATGGAAAAAGTAACCTATGGTACTTGTTAAGTGGACAAACACTACCGTTCCTACAAAAGCTTGTGAAGCAATATTTGAACATGCAAAATTTACACTGATGCAATAAATAAAAGCTTTGCAGGTTAATTGGAGTAAATAAAGTGTAAGCTTCCTCACCGAACAATATAAAAAAGTTAAGACAAATGCAAACCTAGCGACTCAGTCTTGGTAAATCCATAGAATAAAACTCACAAAGATAAAAAGTCTCACCCTCATATTAAAAGACCTACTGTCACAATGTACACAATATGGTGAAACTATTATGAGACTAGCTTACACAGCTCTCTGATATGTTATATATTCACGTTCACCTTTGTTGAAAAAAAATTTGATAATTTGGTTCAAGGTAATGAAAATTAGCCAAGATCAAATGAATAGTAGAGTGCCTAAGGAAGAGTAGAATGCTAGCCTAACTTCAGTGGTTTTGATATGTAATTTCTTACTTCTCATGGTGCACAAGCACAATCTTACAAGAAACTTATCACACGACACCGATTTAGGATTTAGACTAAATATACGCTTTATCAAACAGGCAGGATGTGTGAAGGTTTAACTTTACCTGTAAAGGGTCGGTCATCTAAAATTACGCTTTCAGCTAGAATCTTTTGTGAGAATTTTTATGGTTTTCGTAAAGCCACTATTAATGACACAAATTAGATGAACAAAAGGTCAGTACATTTGAAGACCATGACATAAAAAACATGAATCGGCATGAAAGGGTCAACTCAATGATGGCAAAACAATATGGCGAACGACTTGCAGATATACAATTTTGAATCAACTACTGTTAAATGTGCTGGTAAAATTATAATTGCTGGACGATTAAAGGGATGTGTAAACTCATTGGCTCAATTCAAACGATGCATATGATAGCGTTACTGGCTAGTAAATGGCTACCGGAAAAAAGGTTATATTTGACAATTCTCAAAAGCTAAATAGCTACAGAATGTGGTTTGAAATTTGCCAAGCTAAAATGCTGATATAAAAAAGTGGTTTGTCAAATGAACAAAGCAAGAAGATATAAGGTCTGATCCAAAAGTTCCAGGAATGAAAGTATAACTCAAAACGCATTGCTTTAATTTATCTAGTTGGTCGCCTTTAAAGTACTCCCCTTGGATGCTGATATACTTGTCTCACCTCTTTTGGCGTGATGCCACGCAGTGCTGAAAATCATCGGCGACGATGCTGTTGAGCTCTTTGTTGCTGCATGTTAAATCAATTCTACTCCATCAAATCCGGTCCCTTTCATAGTCAGTTTTAACTTAGGATATAGCCAAAAGTCACAGAAAGCCAGATTTGGTGGATATGGATGATGAGACAGCATGGCCATGTAGTTTTTAGCGTAAAACTGCTTTACAAAAAATGCAGTGCGGGCACATACTTTGCTGAGACTCTTATCATGTTCAAAGAGACAGTTAAAATCCTTCAGTCTATCCAACAGTCCCAAAATCAAGTCCAGTTTCTCCAGATAGCTCTTTAGCAGTCCGTCAATCATATGCCATGAATAGCGACCTTACACTGTCAATTTATGAACAAGTTCTTGCTGATGCTAGTCTGCCAGACCTCGCATCATCTTCAGTGCTGTCTCTACATTCACGAAAATGTTTGTGCTAATTAAACACTTGTATTTTTCGACAAATTTGACATTCTGATGAATTTATCAACAAATCACTAGGAGCAGCTAACTGACCTTGACATAGCATTGGCTCACGTGGAAACCCGCTCGTAGCAACCTGAAACTGGTCACAATACTCAAAAGATGCTTGCCAGCGATTACTGCAATGGGATTTCTCACCACGCTTCTATGCAAGTGTACACAATTCCATTCCTAGAACTTTTGGATCAGACCTCACATTTCCAGTATTGACACGTCTCAATTAATGACAAAACTAAAAAACATTAAAAAAACTGCACTTTTTTCTAGCCTGCAAACTATGCTGCAACCTTGTCACAGCATTTGGTTGGCTACTGCTCCCGATAACAAAAATTGATCATTTCCAGACCTTTCGGCATTTGAATAGTATGGAAAATAGGGCAAATGTGTTCGAAGAATACAGGGCAAAAAGGTAAATGAAGCCGATGTTGCTAGCGGTTGCTTTACAAAGCCTGCACTTGCTTAGCAAGAACTTGAGAGACGCCTTTGCCGACAACCCTGGAATGTGAGAACAACTGTCTAGGTAAGGCATGCTTTGGAGTCTACGATTAAACTTATAGCACAATATGCGTGGTAACAAATAAATCATTTTACTACAGTTCAATTTTTGTAAGTCACAGAAACCAAGCAAAAATCTATGACTTTTCATGAAAACAACGGATGGCATTCTTGAAAATGAAGATGTCACCCCATGGTCAAACACCATATTCCAAGTCAACAGAACTAGGACAGAATTCAACAGAATTAAAATTGGCATGTCAAATAACAGTGCAAACTAATCAGATTAGTTGCTACATAACATGTCAGGCTGACATTTTTCTTAGTAGTTTCATTCTAAGTTCGGATATTTCTTTACCAATTTCCTTTGTATTTCTGATTATTTCAGTGGGGTAAAATGTCTAAAGAGGTTGCTATAAATCAGGTTTTGGATGGTAGATGCTAGTGGCACAGAGGACAAATTAGGGGAGGAATTATGAATTAGAAGAACTATGAATATGATTTTAAACCAGAAAGTGATGATGAAACTGCGATTGATAGTTGGGATGATACTGCAAGCTTTACCGGCGCACATAACAATGTATGGAGGATGTCTGACAGTGGGAGTAATGTTGAACCTGGAAGTGATACTGATGCAAATGACTATCGCAGCGCTGTTAGTAATGGACTAAAAGGGGAAAAAATAATGTAGACGGAGGTGGGGATAATCAGGCTAAGGGTGATGATGGAGGTAGGGGTTGTTGAGGCCAGGACCAGGCTCAACAACAGGCTCTCAATGGGAAACAGTCATGGACATCAACGAAGGGACACTCCTGGATGGGGTGTAGATCGTACTACTTTTCAGCAGTAAGCATTAACACCCAAGAAAAGTACTGGCATAAGCAACTAGTCTCTCAACGTTGTTGATGATGTAAAGCCTTGGAAATGCTTTGAACTTTTCTGAAGTGTGGACATGTGAAACCTAATCATAGTGGAAACTACTCGACACGCTGTCGCAAAGCCTACTAATAATGCGACCAAACCATTTAAAAAGTTGACTCTAAGAGTTCAAAATAATTCTTTCTAATAAGGAGACTAACAGAGATGAGTATGTACATGGAAAGGTGTAAGGCCTATTTTCATTTAGAGCAACACGACGAAATAACCTACACACTGAGCTTTGTGGGATGTCTTCTGATCATTTTCGTGCCCTTCGATCCATGCTGCAGTGTGTTGGTAAAAGAAACTCTAACCTTAATGATGCATACAGACAAAGCCTATCAAATGGGTTCTGAAGTCCTTTCTCCTCTGTGAAGGGGAAACTCGGTAAATTGTAAATGCTGAAATATTCACGGAGAGACATGACGCCAATGCTGTTGTGGAACTTGGAGCCACAAAGAATCTGGTGAGTTGTATCAGTGCACCACATGCTGGAAAAACCTATGGTTTTATATAGACAGGTTCTACGCATTTGTGGCTCTGAAAACATTTGTCACTTAGATGTGTGGCTCTCATGACTGGAACAGCTATGACAAATGGAAGGAATTTTCCTAAACAGGTGCACAGATGAATGGGAGTGAACACAGGTTACTCTTCAATAGAAACTAACCAGCTATTGTCTAGTGCGACAAGATATTAAAAAACTTTGTAACAGCAAATCAAGTTATCAATCCAATTGCAGAGGTACACAATAGCAGACCATACAGAAGAAAAGAGGTAGAGTGCACAAAAGCTGTAAAAAGTTACAATCAGTACATGGGTGGGACTGAGACAAATGATCAGCTCACGCAATTACAAGGTAGTTGACGTCATTACAGCTGGCCAAGGTTGATTGCAAAATTCTTCATGTCGACTGTGTATAATTCTGATTTAACTTATAAAAACTGCTCCCCCTCCGGGTTCAAAATGCAAAGACACTTACTTTTTATCAGTGCATAAAGAAGCTGCACAGAACAAGTGGGGTTACACATGTGATGCACCTGTCTATTTTCTAAGACGTATTTTGGGCAAAAAGATGTCTTCAGAATGTTCAGGTGGACCCACTTCACTTAATAAACGAGCGAAAGGTACTTGAACAAACCAAAGGTGTGTTTGTTTTGAAAAACAATTTAAAGTAAAAAAAAACAAAATCCTGATGCTTCATATGCAGACATGCCAAAGCTTTGAAAGACTAGAAATATTCTCCATGCAGCAAGTGTCGGGGGTAGAAGACACCAATTGCTTCAGAGCTTACCATACCAAACAGAAATGTTGGACATGAATGTAAGTGTATTGTAGGTTTGTTTTCCTTCCTGGTTTTTGTCAATTGAAATAAAATCGTTGGCTCTAGGTTACCAGATATAGTTTGTCATCATTTTCTGAGAGTTGAGTAAAATATTTTGACATTTTTTACCCAAAAACAAAAATTGACTTTTTCACTTGTAGACATTTTTAGTGCGTTTTTGATTTCCTTTTCAGTTTTTTACCAAATTTCATTTGATTATGAGGGGGTTTAGATATACTTTTACAGGTTTTAATATTCCAAGTTCGCAGCAGATCTTAGCAAAGACCCAAATAATAAACCATATGTGCTGCACAAACGTTCAAAAAAATTGGGACTGAAAATAATGGCCCGAATAGACGCCAAGACATTAGTTGCTACTATAATCATAAAAAAGTGATTGGATGACCAACAAATACCATAACACGAGCAAAATCGGGGACAGAAAAAAATAATTTTAGGTCAGCAGACGAAGTGGTAAAAAGGGAAATCGAACAAAGCATGACATGTGCATGTTGTCCAGGGGACGAACCAACAACAGTAATGATGTAACTCATCTTAGCAAACAATCCTATTCTTAGATAATAACATGTGTTCAGACGAATTTACTTCCAAAAAGCTTGTAATGAAATACTTTTGATTTGCTCAAGATGCCAAAGCATATATAAGTGTTCGACTAAGGAGCAAAACGAACCATTGTTCCATATGGACACTGGGTAATATTGTCCCCTGGTTGTTTAGTAAGGATCTATGTTCATTTAATCTTAAAGCTGGTTGTACTAAATATCAAGGCCACTTCAGGTTTCATTAATATAACTGTTGTTCATGCAAAATAAAAACAGGATGTAGTGGACACCATCATATTTTTTCAAAAACAGGATGTTGTCCTGAACAAAAACATGCAGAAAATTTGATTGCATGCTCACACTTCAAAAGTACAAAAACACATCGCCAACTACTTCAACATGGAAAACTCGGACAGGACAACTTAGAGGCAGTACTTAACATAAACAAAGAGAAGTGATAAAAACTGGTGAGTGTACATTGAGAATGGCTTATGTGAAACGCCTCAGGATGAGGCTAATCGTTCCACCTTTACAAAAGCTATTGGTAGCCATGAATGAAGTGAGCCTCCAAAAATGTTCATACTATAAGTTTGCAACTGAACATGTTCACCAACTCACCACTTGAAACACTATTCTAGTTGTAGCCTTAAGATGGTGCTGTAACGACTTTGATAGAGGACAATTACAGCATGTCGACAATATACATGCATATAGCTTCCAAGCAGTTGAAAAGATTGAGCACACAATTTGCGATATTTAATTGCTCCAGAGCAAGCAAAAATGAAATTGCTTCCTCAGTGCTGTATTCAACCGAATTTACTGATACTACCTAAAGAAAATGCTTCAATAAAACTTGTATAACACTAAACTAGACATACAAGAACTAAGAGCTTATCTTGTTTGAAGAAGCGCACAAATCAAAACGCATACTGTACATTTATAACAACTGAGGAACCTTATTGGCTTGAAGATGATAAGAACTAGGTGATTTCTTGCCAGTGATGAGAACATAACCACCTTCTACATCATGAAACATACATTCACCTTTTGTTTACTTTTTAAGCAATTGTTAACAATGGAAATTTAGATGGACTTAGAAATTTGTAGATTTAGGATTTAAAAGATGAGATATTATAAGTAAAATCACTTATTGCCGAGTCACAGTCACATGCAAGCCTGGTAGGCATTGCAGTGTCTGCAGTATTTGTTTAACCCTAGAAGGTAGAGTGTCAGGTCAAGATTATTTACAAGAAACTTTGTTTATTTCCAAAGTTTTATACAAGTCTTAAAGATCAGAACAGTCACATAAATCACAAACAATTCGGAAACTTGATGCGTTGATTCTATATCTTCTGTGCAATGGTGAAAATTATGCATGAACTAAGCTCCCTAACACATCAAAGATATGATACTAAAAAGTGTCGCAGAAATGATGAAAAAGACAAAATAATGGCATCAAACATGAAATAGAATTTATGAGTTCAAAATCGGAATATTGCTCAAGAAAGCATTTCTTAAAATAAGCAGAGAAGCACCTAAAATGAGGTTGGAACATTACTTCAAATCTAAGCTTAAAAGACGAGCCAAAAAGTATTCACGAACCAGCAGGGTATTCTGGGTAATACTGGGAATTACCTGTAGCAGAGAATCAAGTGAACTAGCTCAGCTGAAAACTGATGTACTTGGTGAAAAACAAAAAATAACTGCTACTCCAAGCGATCAACAAGAGAACAATATCAGTGGGACTCACTGAAAACATTAAAAAAGACATGAAATTGGCAATCCAATTTAAGCCAATGTCTATAAAAAATGACCAAACTAATAACAAAATGAGAAGCCAACAACTCCAAGACCTCTACAAACGCAAATGCAAACACTGCATATAAATGTTGGTTGTATTTTAAAAAATAAACGACGAAACTATATATCAATCATATATATATCATATATATACAAAATCATACACTACTTGCTGTAAAAATTACGAGGAGTTCAAGTGTACTAAAAATAAAACCTATTTAGTAAACATTTTTAAATACCAAAAACAGAGCATACTAGAGAACGCTCAATACTGAACGACCAGAAAGAATGCATGACAGTAGTTTAATTCCCTGGTCAGTGCGAAACACCAGCAAGGCGACTTTAGGAATTTATAGGTACAAATACTTAATATGTTGTGTCATCTATTTTTATAAAGAGGGTATTGAATGGTGATACATCTAACTGCTGCTTCCTTTCATGTCTGAAATACTTTGAAATGATGATCATTAAATTATCATCATTACTAAAACTTTACCAAAAGAATTTTTTGGTAAAGTTAATGAAATCCAGTTAACACAGTTGAATGCCAGTCCTTCAATTACACTTATATACACAATGATTATGAATTTGCAGACTTACCTCGTTGTTGCAGACAGGAAAGAAGTGAAAACTACCAGTTAAATTTGCCATTTCTTTGTATGAAAAGCTTACTTTAAATCACGAAAAGTAAACAAAATGAATATAAAAATTCTCTATGATACTATGACGTCAAATACGATTTGAAGGTTTCTTCGTCAGCTGCCACTTGCTGCATCCACAATTTTCAAACAAGGAAACCTACAAAAATAAGTTGTGATATACATTTTATTGTTACTGTGAGCTGTTAGTGTGGATTGATACAATGTAACTGTGATTTCAAAAATAGCCTTATTGTCTAGTCGATGATGGTGATAAAATGCAAGAACAAAGTCATTGGCCAACCTATGATAGTTAAATGGCCATGAAAAATTTGTAAGTAGAAACCACTCCTAATTCGTTCCTAGCCCCACAAAACTCAGATATAACATTTGTACAAATTGTAAATACACTTGAAGGTTGACTTGCAACAAAATTCACATTACAGTTACAAGGTATCAAAAGATTCACCATGTCTTACTCTATTGTGTTGTAGGTGCAAAATATGTGGAAATGTGATTACAAACTCTGAACCCTTTCGCGGGCAAATTTTCAGGACTATATCAGACTCCCCTGAGCGAATTAATTTTTCCAGAAAATCAATTTCTTTTAAAAGTTTTATACACTCTTTTGGTATGTTATTGTGTGCATATATCTATGTATAAACATGCATATGTATACATGTATATGTCCAAATGTACATATATTATAAATGAATAAAAATGTATAACATAAAAATATTTATAAATGTAGATCTACCAAGATAAATATACATGTATATATTGTACATCTTTTATGATACAAGGGTTCACTTTAATAAGCACGATTTCTGTATAATATATCCAAAAGCATTCTCCTTTACAAATGCCTACATCACAGTCTTTGCACCATGTGCTTATTCTTGTCTTTTTGTACCAATCACACAGCATCTACTGGAGTAAATACTGGACCTGTCACTACTACAAACTGATGAATGGTAGGAGATTTATCTCTCTTCATATTGGTAATAATCTTCCAGGCACTGGCATCACCTCATCATTACTGCTACCAGCTTGTTCATCAATATCACTTCCAGATGTAAAATAATTACAATCACAACTTAAACCTGATTCATTGTCATTTTGGCAACTAAATCTAAAAAGTCACAGTCAGCTGTGATTCTCTTAGTAACTCCGGTACTAATACTTGTTGTATTAGAATAATCACAGAGAGTTCTCTTAGAAGTCGTCATGACGATAAACTAAATTAAAACTCTCGAAGCTTTCAGTAAATAACGGCTAAAACAGAACCAAAAAGAAATAAATAATTAAAAATTATTTTAAACGATTTGCTAATTTTTTTCACAATTTTTATTCATTTATTGCTGCTAAAAACGATCGTTTTGTGCATATAGAAAAATTTTTTAGAGGCTAACCGAAGCCAATATATCATAGCTTGCTATCGATCAACAGAGTAAACAACAACGGCTTTTAGCAAACCAAAAGCCGCAATAAAAGAAATATGTTACTATAGCGACAAAAATGTCACTCTGCCCATTTGAAGGAGTAACGCAAAGCGACAAAAACGTCGCTTTGCCCGCGAAAGGGTTAAAGCACATCAATTACATAAGTACAGTTTCGGCTTATTCAGGTTCTACAATATTTTGGCTTTCAAATGAGCCATTGCTTGACATGGTGAGACAGACATTAGTTGGTATTTATAGGACTTCCCCAGAGCTCTACCGCAGAAATGTTCAATGGTATAGGCTCGGAAATTGTGACGTCACAATTTTCATATTCGGTGTTGTGTGCTCTTACCGCTTATTTTTATTGCTTACCGCTTATATTTGTCAACTACGATAATAACGCTAATGGCAGGCAAAGGTAGGACAACTCCAGAGAACTGATGAAGATGACAAATAAAAGGAACCAGTGTCATTAGTTCTCCATGTACAGATTATTTTTATGATAAATAACTCAGATTCCAAGCACCATACTAGATTTTCCCGATGATATTATGCACTAGCCCTCCCTTTTTATTGTGATGTTGAGGGGGCACGACCAAGGCTAATTAATTTCAGGCAATGCTTCATCTCGCAAAAGTGCAATCTACATGTAGTCCTAGGGCCATGCCACTGCAGGTCACAATTTAATCGATGTGATTTCATTACCTTTACCACCATGGGTTGTTAACAACCAGGTATGTTATGTTGTTAGTAATTTCTGTTTTTGTTCAAATTTGTTGTAGAAGTGTATTGAATTCAATCAATCGTTGGGGTTGACTCACTGTTTTTCCGGGATGGTTCAAAATAGAGAAGCCTACTGTAAATAACTTAATCTGCCTATAAGCTAGTATCATACACAAAGTGATTAATTTAACTGTCCAATACACCTGTTCTCCATTTTCCATATACTGTAATTTATTCGAATATAATATAAATATTTAAATGTTTATATTTTTTTCTTTGATATTTAATTACTAATTAGTTATTAATCAAGTTATTAATCTTTTCTGAATGGGACAAACAATGCCATCGTAGAAAACGATGTGATAATAATTACTATAAACATTTAAAATGAACGAAAGGATGAAAAAAGTAAACTCTAAGAATCACCCGAAATCTATTAACCCAAAACATGTGTTTGTATTGATCAGGCATTGTTGATTATCTAGAATGCTAGTTTATTATTAGCGCTCTCTGGGTTTAACAGCACCTAAGCACCGATTGTCAAAAAAAGCGCAGCCTTAATGGCAGCGAAAGAAATCGACGAACCAAGGCTAAATGATAATTATGACATCACATTGTGGGAACCGCAACCAAGTGTTTTTTTATTGCAATACACACTTTTGACAACCTGTTTATCATAGTTGTATTATTCTTTGGGTATTGAATATAGGCTGATTCGAAAGCCAAGACTGATGTACTGAAATATATCATAAAAGTACTTTGCAATTTATGTGCTTTAAAAGCTCAAAGAAGAACAGCTAATCGGAGCCATTTTGAAACTGCCGTAGATTGGAATCAGTCTATTTCTCTGACGTAATCAATCCATTGCGGTTATTGCTCTGACACGTGATGTTCTCACTTGAATTGAAAGACCAATAAAAGGCTCAATATAAAACTGCAGCGTTAGTGCAATGGCTCAATTTACACGATAAAACGGCTGATATACACGGCAACATGAGCTACCGACTGCATGCTGCAACAATGCTTAATTCTGGCAGCCATTAAAAGATTATGAGCTACACATAGTTTCATTGCTACGACATACAATGCTAATCCTATGCCAATTTTTGACCTATTCTCAATGACTTTATCTTGACATAAAAAACAGAAAAAATGACTTGCGTTGCCCCATTTTTCTCTAACTATTGCTAATAAATCTGTCAAACAGGTGGTCAAATCACTTCAGCAGAAAGAGGTGTTATATGGCCCGTGGTTAGCTGAGCCTCAGTCAGGAAATTTTAACGCACTTATATTTCCCACGGTTTACTTTACAGAGCTCGTGCTAATTGAGGCTCCAGCTAGTACAATGGGCGCTGGAAATCCATATGACTGACCAAGAGACATTTTCATAAGCTGATTGAACAACTTCAAACATCATATTGTAGCAACAAAGGATGACTCAGTGGTGATTTTGCTTGATAATCATGACACACGTGTCTATACTAAAGCAATTTCAGTGACTAAAGAAACGGAGGTGGTGCACACACGGACGACAACCTGTTGATGTTGCTGCTTACTTTATTGTCAAATGTTCATTAAATGATCATTTTATGAACATTGACAATATACAAATTGGCTGAGCCGACTACAGCTATGCTTCTAGAAGCATCAAATCTAAAAACAGGCATTTTTTAATCCTGGAACTTTCCCACTAAACAGTAGAATGCTTTCAAATGATGATTTAGCAAGCAACTCAGTTCAGTTATCAGCCACACACACAAAATACTTTCACCCTTCCACTCATGTGTGGCACCAAAGCTTTAGAAAGGACTGTAACCCTAGAGCAGTTTTTTTTCAATACAAATGTTGAAACAATAACGATGAAAAAATCATAAAGGATGAGTAACAGCCATTGTCACATTGACGTCAAAATTGGCTGTTTTAGAGGCACATGCTACTGTTGAGGAGCCAACATCTATTGGGTCCTTTTTTATTTATGTTGACAACGTTATTGCTGCATTCACAGATAAATCTATGATAATAGGCTTTTTTATAATGTGGTAGGTGTCAGTGAAAGATGAATTAGTATCAGTTACAGATGATATCGTGCCGTTACATGATATTTTCGCTGAGAAGCTCAATGAGAAGCATAGATAAAAAAGCATACATGAAGGACATACTAAAAATGGTAATTATGTGCTAGTTAGGTTGGCTTCAAAAATGGATTAAATACTACATAGGAATGGTGTACGATTGGTGTTTACTGCAACAGATACTGAATTACAAGCGATATTTTTGTTATACAAAACAGCAACAGCTAACAGTTGTCAGAGCATACAAAATTTGTCAACTTGGCTAATATTGTCATTAGACTACAAGCCCTTCAATTTGTAGGTAGTGCCTCTGTAGCCTGCAGTGTTACAATGAGTTCTTGCATAGACTTTTCAAACACTGCTATACAAAATTTTCTGATGGTTTTTACTATATATTGTTATAATAATAGTGGGCTCGCTAATATTCTAGAGCCGGTTTGCAGCTTCGCTGGGGGTTTCCGGTTTCAGAGCTGGCTTAGAGAACATGCTGAGTTATTCTGGTTCTTATATTATTCTGCTACTTATCAATTAATAAAGCTAATCATTATTACACAAACAACAGATGTAACATGGTGTCAGGTGCCAGGACCTCACGCCTGAATGCCTAGGTATACCTGGCCTCTGTAACCTAGGCGCAAAGGCAGAAGAGCTAAGTTCATACACTTACTTACACAACTAGTACTTGCCTAAATAGAGATATTAGAATTTCAATTCATTTATGTAACAAATCCTATTGATATGGGGGATCCACCACCACCATTACGCATCAAGGTAGATACACCTAAGCCTTTGGATTTTGTCAATGCCAGCACACAGTGGACAGAATGGCTGCGAAGATTTAATTGTTTTAAGAACATCAGCGGACTAGCTGCACAAGATCAGTCAGTACAAATCGATACTTTCCTTTACATTCTAGGCTCGGAGAGCGATCACATTTATGAGCAGCTGGTGATCGCAGGTGATACAACTTTAGATAAGGTGATAGCAGCATTCGCTCTGTACTTTCAATCTCGTTCAAATGTACTGCATTATAGAACACAGTTTTATAACCGTAAGCAAACAGTCAATGAGTCAGCAGAAGAATACATCCGTGGCATTCATTATTTAGCCAGCAAATGTAATTTTACGGTGAACCTTACAAAAGAAGACATGATCAAAGATAGGCTGCTTTCTGGAATGTTAGATACTACATTAAGTGCAGAATTACAGCTAGATGAAGCGGTCACCCTAGCAGCAGTCACTGCAAAGATGAAGTCTAAGGAAACCATAGAAAACCAAATGAAAGCAGAGGCTAAGGTTGAAGTTGTCAAATCTCAGATGAAAAATACTTCTACAGATAAGGCTAGAAGTGGTACTTCGTCAGAGAAGCCTAGAAACTTTACGTCAAATCAAGGTGGAGCTAGAGGAACAGGTAGCTCTACCCAAGGAAGAGTTTGCAAGTACTGCGGAGGATCTCATCCACCACGTTCTTGTCCTGCGTATGGAAAGACTTGCAATATATGCATGAGGCGCAATCACTTTGCTAAAGTCTGCCAACAACAATCCTCACGTGCTGTGGCTGAGGTGGCAGAGACAGTAGACAACACTTCTGAGCAGAAGGGTGAATTCTATATACACGCAGATGACGTCGTCGTTGACATTAATGCAGGGTTTTTAGCTGAAGCTTTTGTTATTGATGCTGTAGTAACTGAATGGTTAATGGATTTTCAAGTAAATGGTTTTAACCTCAGGGCCAAAGTAGACACTGGGGCTCAAGCTAATGTCATATCGAGTTCTGAACTTCAGCGGGTTTCTCCACAGTCAACTATTCGACCTAGCCACACTAAACTCACAGCATACTCTGGCCATACAATCCCCATTGTAGGTGTAGCCCACATCGCATTGAAGCATGCAAATGTTGACCACATGCTTTCTTTCCATGTACTTGGAGAAAAACTAAAAGCTCGGACACTTCTAGGGCTACCCTCAATTACAAAGCTGGGTCTCATTGACACTGTCTTAACCATCGGTAGTGACGGGACATCCATCAATCCAGTGGAAATCACACGTAAGTACATACTAAGTGAGTTCAAAGATGTTTTTACTGGTTTTGGCAAACTAAGTACCACACATAAGATAAGACTCAAACCCAATACAATACCTGCGGTTTGCCCGCCAAGGTCAGTACCACATGCTCTTAGAGAAAAACTCAAAACCGAACTAGAACATTTAGTCTCATTAGACATCATAGGTGAATGTCAGGAGCCAGGTGAGTGGTTAAACCCCATAGTCCCAGTACTCAAACCTAATGGCACACTAAGAATATGTTTAGATCCGCAGAGACTAAACGAAGCAACCATCAAAGAGCGCTATACTTTGTCCAAAATAAGTGACATTTATGCCCGGTTAGCTGGTTCCAGAGTATTTACTACACTTGATGCACAATCCGGTTTTTATCAAATAGCAATTGATGACGAGTCTTCTAAACTAACGACTTTTCTGACCCCATTTGGTAGATTTCGTAACAAGAGATTACCGTTTGGCATTACGTCGGCTCCAGAGTTTTTTCATAAAACCATATATGATATCGTAGGAGATCTCTCAGGTGTAGAAATTTACATAGACGATATTCTCATACATGCCCTACTCAAGCGGAGCACGACAGTAAGCTCCGTGAAGTTCTGACACGATTTAGGAAAGCTGGCTTAAAGTTGAACTCGAGCAAATGTCATTTCAGTCAAAATACCGTGAAATTTTTGGGTAACATAATTTCTGAGAGGGGTATTGAACCGTCTCCTGAAAAAGTGCAAGCCATAGTAGATGCGTTAAAACCTAAGAATAAAGCTGAGGTTCGATCCCTGTTAGGTTTTGCAACACCCCTAGCCAAATTTTGTCCACGTCTATCGGGAGTTACTAAGCCGCTAAGGGAGTTACTCAAAGAAACAGTCGATTTTTGCTGGGAAGGGGCGCAGGAAAATTCTTTTAGTGAGCTCAAAAAGCTAGTAGTCAATGCACCGGTTTTAGCACTTTTTGACCCAAACAAAGAAGTCACAGTCAATGTAGATGCTAGTTCACATAGTCTAGGTGCAGTGTTGCTACAGGAAGGCAAACCAGTAGAGTATGCGGCCCGTTCGCTCACTCCTACCCAATGTTTATACGCGTAAGTTGAAAAGGAGATGATGGCAATTCAGTTTGGTTTAACACACTTTCATCAGTACGTATATGGCCGAGAGGTCACAGTAGAATCGGATCACCAACCTTTAGTTAGGATCAACAAAAAGCCACTGAATGAGCTTACGCCCAGGCTTCAGCAAATGAAAATGCGTGTGAAACATTACCAATACACTGTCAAACATGTACCTGGGAAACAAATGTATCTGTCAGACTATTTGTCTAGATTTTGCAAGGCCACAGCACCTGATAAAAACTTGAGCCTAGATGATCCCATGCCACAAATTTGTGCCATTGTTATACGTGGTAGTAAGGCTCTTGATGAGTATTATGAAGCCACCAGCATTGATCATAGCTTGCAAATCGTTTCTCAGTACACTAAGAAAGGGTGGCCAAAGCAAAAGAAATCATGCCATCCCTTGGCTAAACCTTACTGGCAGTTCAGAGACACAATCAGTGAACATAGTGGTTTGTTGTTCTACGGCGAGAGGTTAGTAATTCCTCATACCAAACAATCAGAAATTATAGAGCGTTTGCATGATAGTCACCAAGGAATCACTAAAACACAACAGCGTGCTCGTACAGCTGTGTTTTGGCCTGGTATGTGCCAGCGCATTGAGGATAGAGTTAGTTCGTGTGGCGTATGCAAACGTCATGACATAGCCCAACAACACAGTCCCCTGATACCTAGTGACAATTCCTAGCTATCCATGGCAAATCATCGGTAGCGATCTATTTCAAATCAAAGATCAACACTACCTACTAAATGTAGAATACTATTCAAAATGGGTAAACGTTTCACCACTAAGGAATTTGACAAGCCAAGACATCATACAGGAATTCAGGAGGCAGTTCGCAGATTTTGGTCAAGTTTCTAAAATAAGATCCGACAATGGCCTTCAATATGCACCTAGGGAATTCAAGGAATTTGCTGAACAGCTCAAAATCGAGCATGTCACTTCCTCACCCAGTTTTCCGCGTTCTAATGGGCAGGCCGAACGGGCAATACAAACAGTAAAACAGTTAATGATCAAAGCCTCAGAAGATGGCAAGTGTTTTTGGCATTCGTTGCACATGCTTCGCAACACTCCCTTAGAAGGAAACTCCCTTTCCCCTGCGCAGCTTTTACAAGGTCGCACCCTCTATGATGGTTTGCCAGCGCAATGTCACACTCTTTTCCCTAGAGCATACAATAGAGAGTTAGTTAAGTCCAAAATGATATCTAGACAAGAAAACATAAAAAGCAATCATGACGCCAAGTGCACAGGTAAAGAAGGTCAGTTTTGGCGCTAGGAAAGCCTGTTAGATTCCAGTTACTGAACGGTAAGTGGGAGCAAGCTGTAGTGGTCAGTCATGCAAGTCAGACCCGCTCATACTTAATCCGAAATTTGGCTACAGGGGCAGTTATCCGACGAAACAGGCAGCAGTTGAGAGAAGACGAAACTCAACCACATACTGCACCCGTAAGTATGGCTGTATCAAAACCAACTCCGCAGCAGTTTCTGAATACAGGGCCCGAGACAGTTGTCAATCAGACCGGTAGCAAACAGTCAGAAAAACTACCCGTTGTGTCTTTACCAGGTACTCCAAAGCAAGCACTGGTCAGACCGGCTGAAACTTCCGGCACTTTATCAAATCAAACTCAAAGTTCACTGTCTGCTACACCAACGACCCCTGTTACCCACACCAGAAGTGGCAGAACTGTTAGAAAGCCACTGAGGTTCAGAACTGAGTAGTCATTACTATGACCGTTTAGAAGGACGTGTGTACTGTAGTTTAGTAGCTTAGATCCGTAAAGGTAGTTAGTAATTAGGTTATAGATAGCTTTCTTCACATTAGTATTTAGCCTTGTTTTTAACTTTTTATTTACTATTATACCCAAATACTCGTTGAGTGTCCTTTTTACACATAATACTGTACACTCCTCTACGCGGGCTGCTAGGGGACAATATTATCTTATTGTTACTGCGTTCAGAGAAGAGGAGATGTTATAATAATAGTGGGCTCGCTAATATTCTAGAGCCGGTTTGCAGCTTCGCTGGGGGTTTCCGGTTTCAGAGCTGGCTTAGAGAACATGCTGAGTTATTCTGGTTCTTATATTATTCTGCTACTTATCAATTAATAAAGCTAATCATCATTACACAAACAACAGATGTAACATATATTATGTTAATACTCTCGAGTAATTTCCCATTTTACTGCATGTGTATTACTCAAAGCACATTGTTATCAATCAACTCGATAATACATCGACAAATATCTGGCTTCATTTATTGATCAGTGAGTCATGATAGCGTGGTAGTATGATACAATGACAATTTATGGGAAATCAGTTGTAACTCCAAGTTTTGATGATATTTTTACTGAATCTGTACATTTATTTTTAATCATATACATGTATACGAGATTAGAATATGTGGTTACGTCAGGTTTAAATGCAGTCAGTGTTGAAAAAAGAGTGACTCGTATTACCCCAGTTACTCCTACTTTTCTCAGCTAGTAAGACTACCTTTAATTCGTAAACATACCTGCCAACTCTCACGCATTGGGTGTGAGACTCACGCAATCACTTCAAAGAAAAAATGACAATGCAAGAGAATTGCGTGATATTTTTGCCCTAATTTCCACAGTTTTATATATACTATCATTGATACACCAATTGTCCCAAAACCAAATGTCAAGCATTACCCCACTCTTGGGTTGGCAGGCCTGTTCGTAAATGAACTAAAACTGATGTCGTAAAAAAAACATTAGTAGAAACGAAAAACTTCCTAAATCGCAAGAATCTTGTTCATACGATTGCCGCCATTCATACCTGAATTACTACTTCTGCAATTACGGTTACTCAGAGAATCGAGTTTAATCTAGCTAACAATGGCGATAAAACGAAGCCGCGATCAGTCCGGATATAGGCTCGTAGTAGCGACAGCACGAGCTATTAGATTTCACCGGTAACTGGACTTTTGGGCGACAGTCACTAGGGCGACAGACACTTAGGCGCCACTTTCGGTTTGAAAGGCGACAACTTCAAACGGAAAGGCCACACGGCAGACAAAGCGGCGACATTTCTAGACAAAAAGACAGCAAATTGGTTTGCTGTTTGGTTGAAGGCAAGGTAATGTACTGACAAACTATGCAGATATGTTTCCGCACCGAAATTGGCTTACAGACTTTTTAACAGACTTTTGTATGATCTCTATTTATATTAGTATATTTTGCTATTTTTAAATATTTAATGGCTAAATAAATCAATTTCGAATAGCTGAGATAAGTATTTATTGAAAAATAATGACGTTTTTGGTTGTTTTCTGATCACTATCTCACTCATGCGAAACTGCGGATCTCATTCAGAGATCATATAGCATTCGCGAAAAGGATTTCCCAAAGTTTTCCATGGCGTTACGGTGGTTTTGACTGAGTGAGATAGTGATCAGAAAACAACCAAAAACGTCATTATTTTTCAATAAATACTTATCTCAGCTATTCACAATTGACTTATCTAATCATTAAATATTTAAAAAGAGCAAAATATACTAATATAAATAGAGATCATACAAAAGTCTGTTAAAAAGTCTGTTAGCCATATTTGGTGCGTAAAAATACCTCAACTATGAGATGCTGTCGTTGTGTGCTATGCTTACGTATATTTTTGAAACGTAGCCTTGAAATTGTTATTGTTTTTTTAACATATTTTTTTATAAATCGAAATTGCAGCATGTATTTTTAAACGCCATTGGCGGGATTGGGATTTCTCTGATTATGCTAGCCCAGACAATTGACAAAATATTAAGGTTTTTTTTAAATGCATCTAGCTTATTCAATTAAAACACCAAAACTTGTTTTTGTATCAGCATGTTTGTTCAAAACTGTTCGAAAAGTCACGTTCTCGGCTGAATTGTCGACAATCTTGTCTCTGATTATTGAAACTTTAGAGTTATCCCTTCTCTGATTGTTGAAACTTTAGAGTTATCTTACCTCGAGAAAAAATAATTTTATGGTTTCGATCGTCAAAATTCACAGTAGCTGGGAGAAGAGTTTGCTCTTTGTGTGAGATGAAAAGACAATTCCCTATTATTTTCTCATTTACTTGTGGAAATAATGATTTCCTTATCCTTGTTTCTTTACAATTATGATAATAATTCAATTTCATTATAATGCAAACTCAATAGGCTAAATTGCGGTTCACACTGATCTATGTTTGTTGAGATTTTATTTGAGTATGAAGAGTGAAGGCTTTTTCTGACATAGGTGTCTAAGATATATCCATATTTTACCAACTTCTACAGCTTGTTGCAAGAAGACTAAACAGGATCACAGAAAGCTTATGGAGAAATGATTCATTCCAAAGCATAGAAATCAACTGGTCCTGATGCCATGTTACCCTAGAGTCACTTGAGATATTTGACCGAATTACCCTTGTCACAGATCCCGATGGCACACACAACCTGTAGTTTGAGACAATGAGGAGTGATCAACACCTCAAAGACCTTTTGTGATATATACTCAGCTGCAGGTTAATGCTGCCATACACCACATCATATACTATATTTTGCATTTTAACACGCACTATGAATCTTTTTTATTTGCGACTATTTTAACAAAGGACAGACTTCAGAAAAGATGGGAAGATATTACATAGACAGCCATTGGCTTGAACTTTAATAACAACTTTATTAAATAGTGGTGTAGGGAATTTCCTGCAATTATTTTTGTGTATGATTGGAAGTGCAAATGCATTCGAGCACCTGCAAGTCACTGTGTACAATTATACTCCTGTAATTCAAATTATCTTTTCATGTAAGTTTTAGAATTAGTAAAAAGTAATATTCAGTTGCCAATTTATAGCCGTGAACCTGATCTCGTCATTCTAGATAGTAAAGAGAAGTTGTATCGCTAGATGGGTTTATCTACATAGTATCAATCAGTATAAAGTCATTGTAAAAAAATTAATGCTGAAAACTATTGATATACGTCTTTTTGAAAGTTATATATGATAAAAATCAGCTTTAATATTTGTATAAATATACCAAAAAGCAAATTTATTAAAATGTATAAAGCTAAACTTATATGTATGTATTTATTTTCATACTGCAACCAGAACAAGAATATACATTAATTTGAGATCTACTACTGAGGGTCCTAATACATGATACATGAGCCAAAGGTAGTATAATGACTCATCAACAGCGGTATGCTAGTGACTCAAGAATGCATCGCTTCAAAAGGGTTGAAAAAGTTGGTACCTCTATGATGTCATAAATTAGGCGGTAAGGAACCTCAGACTTTTGCCACACTGATAAGCAACTTGCCAGTTTTTCTAAGCATTCAAGGAAGGGAGTGAAAAAGAAAATAGTGACTGGCTAAATGACTTCTGAGCGTGTTGACAGACTCTAGAGTTAAATTTGTGGAAAAGGATGAACAGAAGAATAGTTGGGTGATTAAAGACAGATTAGTCTCGGCAGATTTTTTAAATAATAACTATCTCAATTAAATAAATATTTGGTACATTCATTAATACAATATGAAATTCTACTGTGTGTAAAAGAATAATGTAATCAGATTAATGAGGATATAAGCAGGTAATAGATGCCAAGGAAATAAGGTGGAGCAATGCGTAAAAAGTATGCTAATGCAAGATTTCCGATCTGGGCATCAATAAAGTTGGTGTCTTGTTAGTGTTCACTACTAATTCACAACAACATAACAGGCCATAGCAGGACTTAATATTTTGAATTAATCCTGTCCTCAGAATTGTCGCCTCAATGTCCAGAATTGTCACCTGTTTGTCCGCTGTGTCGCCCTTCTGTCTGAAGTTGTCGCCTTTCGAACCGAAAGTTTTGCCTAAGTGTCTGTCGCCCTATTGACTGTCGCCTAACCGTCCATAATTCGATTTCACCAACGACTGAGACGGTGAAAAACACCTCGATAATGCCGGTATCATAAAAGTATGCAACAAATCTGTTCTCCACTTCTTTGACACCATGTGTACTAAACCATTGAACTCAAAACCCCTAGAATAGCAAAGGCCATTCGCGATTACGGAAACCTGGCCAACGCCATGTTGAGTTAGCTTTTGAGTTCT
The DNA here is from genome assembly GCF_963576615.1 of Watersipora subatra. Classification (NCBI taxonomy): domain Eukaryota; kingdom Metazoa; phylum Bryozoa; class Gymnolaemata; order Cheilostomatida; family Watersiporidae; genus Watersipora; species Watersipora subatra. The sequence goes on from NC_088711.1 coordinate 29,506,530, forward strand.
TCTCACTAATCACATCCGCTCCTGTGCAGAAGCCTTATTGTGATATCCTATAGAACTAGAGATTGGAGTCAATAGTTTTTTCAAAACTTTAGACTGCCAGATGGTGTTAGTGAATAGTATACAAGTGGTTAAAGACTGTAAAACAAGATAATATGTTATAAGCGTGTATTTCGATGAAAGAAGAAGTTTCTCTTAGTCTCTGTATTTATATTAGATTTAATTCCACCTACACGAGTAGACGGATATGCCTCACAATGCTGCAAGGAAAGTTCAGTATCCACTGAAACAGATTTACTTAGAATTTTTTCCCTTACTCAGTAAGTCAGTAAGTCTGCGACGCCATTCAGGAGAAGGCCAGTCATCCATTAATTTCATTGTGTTCAATGTGAGAAAGAAATCTTTAGATTTCTTCAAGTTTTAGATTTAACAGCTATGGAAGATCACGAATACACTGCTAAATCAAAAGAACAGACTACTGAGATTACTACTAATGATTTATGTAAGAGACAGAAGGGTGTAGGTGTACAGTGCTGTTATGGGTGGTTGTGGAGAAATTATGTTATGCATAACTAATCCGAATCTACACACAACATCAGTGCTGAATTTGATTTGTCATTTTATTTTTGATTATGTCCAGTTTGTGTATTTTTGCCTAGCTTGTGGGAGCTAATTTAATTATTACTGGTTCAGGTACAAGTGAAGGTATTAAGCTGTTGTAAGCAATACTGATATTTACTGGTCAAAGTTAGTTATTTATTCTATAGGTTCATTAATTGAAATACACAATTAACAAAATTCTAAACAATAATATTATTGGCAAAAGATTAAAATAGCTAGTAAAAGTTACACTCTTACTGGAACGGTCGTCCCTGTTTGCTTGTTTGGTCTCGTATGGCTGGGCGTTTCGATAGTCAGGTGAGAGTCATGACAGTCCTTATATGTAGAGGCTCGGTAGTTGAAATATGGAAGTAGAAGAGAATCAGCTGATGATGGAATTGGAGGCTCCATAGGTAGGAAAAGGATAGAGGCTCCAGAGGCAGAGGGCAAGAGAGAGGGAGGTTCCAGAGAGAAAAAGGAGGGAGGCTCCAGAGGCAGAGAAACGCTCCTCAGCAGGCGGAGAAAGCCTCAGCAGGTCCTTCAGGAAGGAGAAATAGACCGACTGCAAATCCCCCAGAGTCATTAGAACCGTTCTCTTTTATAGATGTCTTGTTAGCCTGTGAGAAGGTGTTTAGGAGCTCAGGTTCTTTTCTTTATGTTGCAGAGGATTAGCAATTGAGTGAACTTGTCTTAAGTAAGTCATGGGAGTGTAAAGATTAGAAATGATGATTAACTCCGATTGTCTTGGTCGTGTCTGGTACAGGCCTGATATCTTTTAATGGTTTTCTGGCAGGTCTTTTCCTCATGAGCTGCTTCAACAGGATGTTTCTAAGCAGCTTGTAAATGAGTATATGATGACTGCCTTTATTGCGTGTCCTCTAATGTCTTAGGTGTCATGTTCATTGTAATATTGCGCATGTCTCCGTGTTTAGGCGTTTCTCCATTATGCTATCTGGATTTGTTCATACTTTTATTAATACAACAGTGCTATTGCTATTTCAAAAACTGCAAAAACCACAGGAATGGACTTTCAAGTGAATTCAATTAATCGCATTCGCACCATAATAGGGCATTAGAGCGATATCTTTATCAAGTAACATGAGTAGATTACTCTTACTTTGGGTTTCTTTCTTCCCTTCCTCCCATTCCCTTTTTTTATTGTGATTTTTAAATTTGGTTGAGGAAATGTTGTTATTAAAGTTGAGGGTAGGGATTAGGTGGGGACAAGAACTTTCAATAAATACTGAAAGTTCTAAATCGGGTTGCATGAACAAAACAAAAATGGGTTAGCTGTTAAGGGTCCACACAAAAAAAGTGTTGTTTAACATTGGTGTTGATGGCACCTCTAGTGCTTTTGTGGCATGTTTTGTGTAAGTGGGCATTTGAGAAAAAATGGGTTGGTATTGCAATTTCCTCATTTATTATTTTGTTTTTGAGATTTTGGTCGGCCATCTTCCGATGCTCTGCTAGAGTGGCCCATGACCACTCAGCCAGATATAAATATTCATAAATATATCAATAAATATTCGAAAAAAATGATTGTAACGTCCTAATATTATTTATTGTCAGAAATTATTGGTCAGAAATCCTCTCATTTTTTTCAAGTTTAAATACCACCTAAAAGTGTTTCTGTTCACAGACTCGAGGGAGTCTACGTGCTTGAATAAAAATGGAGACCAGACAGTTGATGAATATTCAAGAACTGGGCAGCTGATGGTTTTAAAAGAAAGGGTTTTTGTTTTGGGTGAGCAACTGCTGAGGGACCTCATGAGCATGTATAGTGTAGATATGGATTTGTTTATAGTCTTTTCTATGTGAAGGTTAAAGTTGATTGTATTGTCTATAATGACTTTGAGGTATTTAAAGTGATTGACATAAGTTAGTTGTTGGCCTTTCGTAAGATATTTGTGAAAAAAGGGGCTCTCATGAGACCTAAAAAAAGTTGTCTAACATTTTGTGATGTTAAATTTCATCTGCCACTTATCAGCCCAGTCTATGAGCAAGTCAGGATCCGCTTGAAGATTTGCACAGCCGCTGGCTGAATCAATCTGGGAGTATAAGAGAGCATCATCAGCAAAAATTCGGAGTCTAGAGGTCTTGATAGCCACTGGCATATCATTTATAAAAATAAAAAAGAGGAGGGGGCCTTAAAAATGAAAAGGCATACCATTTCACAAGTGAGTCACTTCTACTAATAGTTTTATTACTACATATTGCTAAAGTCTACGACTACTACTAGTTGTGGTACTACTAGTTAGTACTGCCACTAGTTAGTTTTACTACACTAATCACTGGGTGAGTGAGAGTCGATCAGTGTCACTACTGAGTGTACGAGTTTGACTGTATGTTGCCGGTGATTAGATATATTTATACTATAGCTAGTTGAGTAATTTTTTTCCTTCAGAACAAAGGTTTTTTATTATTTAAATTAAATATTTTTATTATAATAATATTTAGGAACTATGAACCATCGCGTTATTCCTAAATAAATATTCGAAAAAAATGATTGTAGTGCCCTAATATTATTTATTGTTGTACCTGGATATAGCTAGCAGTAAGGAGATAAGAGTAATGTATACTATTGTTATTACTACTGTTGCTAACTAACTACTACAGCTTCATTTTAATTTTTAGATTTCCAAACAAAGTAACTGAGAACTCTCGTTATTTACAATGGTATCGCAACTGCAGAAAAGTGAATAAGCCTGGTCCTTGAGCACTTATCTGCAACTAACATTTCAATGATCCATGTTTTGATAGGGCAGGTCAAAATGTTCAACTGAAACCAGATGCTGTGCCCACACTGTTTGCACTGCCCAGTCATTTAAAGGTAATATTTTTCAATGTTGAATGGTGCTTTTTAATGATTGAATTCAAAACGATATTGTCAAGCACAGTGTTGCTAGGTTGTTGAACTTAAAGTAGATACATCTAAAAAATTCCAAAAACCTCCAACAGCACGCAAAACAGTGACAGCTGCCACAGCAAGTGCTTATAAATATGTCTGCAGCTTAGCAGAAGATGTTGATGTGAATTTTTCTTGGAATGCATCTGTGGCAATGGTTGGTACTTCTTTGCAGTATTTATGCAATTTGTTAGTTGTCATTTCTATTGAGATAATCTCATGGATGCAATCCATTTTTGAGTCATGCTTGATTAATAAATTTTAATTAAGCTTTAGCTTAAACTTTCACTTTCAGTGAAAATTGCCACATTTTCATTTTGCATAGTGATATGGTAGCATTTTGACCTATTTCATTTTTGCTTATTTCATTTGCTGTATTGTTGTATCTTAAGGGTACTATGTCTATGTGAATAAGACATTCATTTTGGTTGATTTTATGTAATTGTTATAATTGATGCTTTTGTTTAGGTGGTTGGAGTAATAATCCTACTGTTACTCAGTTAAAGGCTACCTTTTACAAAACGGTTAATGTTACTGCTCAAAATGATATTTTCGTCATACAGGCTACTCCAGAAGTTGATCAGTTTGTGGAGCTCACAATGATTTCAGATGTCAAATTTCTGTTATAGGTAACAGTATAGTCTATATAGCTGGCTACATTGTGCATAAACTAACTAAAGTGCTGTCACGTGACATTAGCCGTCAGTCGCTGGTTAACACTAAGTCAAGTATCCAGTACCGACATCTGTATACTCTACTCGAGCTACAAAACAATGGAGGATTGGTGTGTCCATCAGACGGTGTCATCAGGATCCTGATAGTTGCAGATCGATACTTTCGTATTAATGCAATGCCAGATCACTTCATTGTGTGGTGTGTGTTATCAGTAGTGTAGGATCTAGTGATGTGCTATGCCTTGGAAAACACCGTGCGAACTCAGCAGATAAAATATCCAACCTCTGCTTCATTGATGAAAAACCTTTTTCAGTCGTTTTATGATCTCCGACCGCATCATTATGCTAAATCCTACATTCAAACTGCAAGGTGCATCTTTGCGGCATAAAATGCTAAAGCAGTACTTTTAAAGGCCAGTAACAATGTAATCACTGTAATATTCATCAGTAGCTGTTGTTGTGCTGTTATTCCTAATCTGATTTCGTTTTAAGAAACTCTAATGCACCTTGGCTCAATATCCAGTGCTATACAAATCTCCTTTTACAGTTTCTGTAACGTGTATGTATAAGTTTAATCATCTGATTACACTAATTTCTGCATTTCCTTGCTTGCATTATTTTGATTATCCTCTATTACAACTGTTTTCAATTTCCGTTTAGTTGTTGCAGTAGTTTATTCCATTTTTACAGATACTGTATTATACATATCATATGTTCATGAGCTATTATCACTTGAATCTTGAAAACAGTTTCTGTTTTGGCAGCATATGTGTTGTTTTTATCGAAATACTTCATGTGCTAAGTTTCTCCATTATGGTTTATGCATATGTAATATATTTTTTAATATAATGGACCAGTTGTTATTTGCCTGAATATATCATTTGCTGGGTTTATGCATCTGTAATACAACATTTTGTATGAATAATATGGTCTACGAAAATCTATTTTACATCTACTTATCATTTATTATATTCCACTCCATAAGTTATAAATAGGTTTTCTTCTATCAGGGCACTCTAAACGTTGTGTAGGAGGAGTTTTCATTAACACCCAGCTGGAAAATAACTATTCAGCATGTATGTTTATGTCATTTTTCATTGTTTGTTTACAAACAGAACTCGTATATGATTAGCTCTCCGATATGGCGCATGCATTACGTATCGCTATCAATGTAAAATCACGTGATTGCCATTCCAGGAATTTTAAGTTCAATGTGCCAAACTCTTACCTTAGTATCCAATCAAAATCTGGATGGATGTGTTCATGTATATCTGGATATAGTTCGAACTAAAAAAGGTTTGTCTCCTGTTACAATGGTTCCTTAGTTGACTCGCTGATTGCTGCAAAATATAAGATATTCGCCTGAGTAGTGAACCCAGTGGCGTATAGGGACACTGTATGACACTGAGTAAATCGACATGTAAGAGGATAACCGTTTGAGTATCTGAAAACTATAAAATAGGAACCTTGTATAATCTGTCGACAGAATCAGAATGAGTGAAGATAGAGAAAGTCTGGCAGGCAAAGGAGGAAGCAATAGGAAGTGATATTTCATTAATTTCATATTTCATTTATTTATATTTCATTTCACAGATATTTCATTAATTGTAAATATGTATACATGTAGCTGACTTCAAAACTTCCATACTATAACAGTTGACTATTAGTAACAATTTAGCAGTGGTAATTTAAGGACTTAAATTGTCCTTCATTTCAACATCAGTCCCAAGAAGCCTATCATGTAATTCTTCATCGTTGTCGGAGGCAGTAGCCTCGTGTGACTCAACCTCTTCCTCGCCCTTCCTCTCGAACCTGGTCGAGGCCTTGCTATCATTTGCTTCAGCCGGAGCCCCAGCAACACTTGCCTCGGCATCACTTGACGAAGCCTCGGCATCACTTGCCTCAGCACTAGAAACAGCATTGGCCGAAGCCTCAGCTACAGTAGCCTTTGATGTAAAAGGTGATAATGAGCTGTTCCCAGGGGACACAGGGGTTGCGCTGTGCGCACCCTCCTTGGGACCGCTGGAACCTTCCACAGACAAGGCTGCAGGCGTACGTGATCTTTGAAATTGGGCCCTCACGTGAAGCAACTCCTTGAGTAACTCTGAATAGCTTGTGACAGTTGGAACTCATACTCATAACACTGCTCCTCTTCACTAAGAATTCTGGAGCTAAAAAAATCTCAAATGACATTGTCCACAAACCGGTAAAAACAGAAAGGAAATCGGCAATTGGGTCAAACCCTTCAGAACTTAAAGCATTAATGACTGCTAACAAGATAAGGCTACGTATCTGTGGTAGGCCTAACAAGTTTGTTTTAGAACATTTCACCTTCATAATGCGAACTATGCTATTACTACTGCCATGTAATCACTGATTAACCTTTGTAAACCGCACTCTAAGAGGACTTTCACTGTTATCTCTATAACTTCTATGACTGTATTTACGTGGACTGTGATAACGCCTATCAGGGCTCCTATTAGTACCACTATGGTAACCCTGCTTCTGTGGACTAAACCACCTTCTTTCAGGACAGTCCTTCGAAGTGTGTCCTCGTATATTACATGTAAAACAGTGAGCATATAGTGTAGTCAAATCATTCAGATAGAGTTATTCAACAGATAAAAACAGATAAAATGGTTCAATTTTAGGAAAATAGAATGAAAATTTTAATTAATTGTGAAATCTTTATGCTTCAATTAAAAATGAATTTTTTATTGCGTTAGTATTTATAGTATGCTATATGTTGTTGCGTCTAGTAAAATATTGAGAGTTGGTTTGGGAGCTGATAAATAGTAACTTTACGATCTTGAGATCGGATTTTCCTGAATGTGCGCAAACCTTTCAGCTCTTGTCCATGTTCAAGGGATTGCCAGTTGCTGCTTATCATTCTAAAGGATATATTATTAAGTTTACTAAAGCCATATACGTTTATAGAAAAGCCTTATGATTAATTTATCTGTTTCCGTTATCCTTTTTGAATTTGCTTTCAGTGGTTCATAGGCCAAAGGTCAAACGAATTAGAGCCCACACTATCAGTGAAAAGGTAAGGCTTCATTGTATAAATCATAGTAAATAATCACAGCACACTTTTGATGATGTAAGCACAGCTCTCGGAAAAGGTGGCACATTTCATGAAACACAACTGGAGACTGAAAAGACTATCTATTTTGCAAGATTTTTCTTCACTACTTCTTTACTGTTAGAGGCTAAATTTCTATTAATAAGTTTGTCTTTGCTCAGTTTTTTCCATTGTGTGCATGTTGTATACCTCACATTGACATCCATTTGGAAACACTTGGATGGAGAGATTATTTATTGTGGTTCATAGGTTTTACGCCTGGTTTGTTGTAGGTTTACCGTGTATCATTGGCCATACAACAAGCATCAGCTTGAGAATGACTATCGTAGAATAGCGTATCTTTGATTCAATGCAGTACTTGCGATACAAGTGATACCACAGGAGATGTATAACTCTCAAGCCAACAGATATCATCACCTTTTCACTAATAAATTACCTGTGATTATTTATGTAACCCCATATTGACAAGGACAGGTGCTTGCAGTAGCTGTTTTTATTTCATTTGGCAGATTTCCTGTCGTTAACTCTAACCTATATTTTTATGCCTGTCTTTGTGTTTTTTACAGGTTACATGTACTCTGTCTTATATACTCACTGATAATAAGTTTTCATTGTGTTCTATGTCTACTGTAAGTGGTGATGACATACTCTGTGTTGTGCATGCACATCTATTGGGAACAGGTATCAGATACCCTGTGTTGTAGACATACTGTCAATTTTTACAAGTATTACTTTGTGTTACACATACAGTGTTACTTTGCATTGTACACATACAATTAACATATATCACATACTCTGTTCTATGCCTACTATTATTAATAAGTATCACATAGTGTTTTTGCGTTACAAAATGTTGCATTTGTGTGTTGAAACAAAATTGTGAATAGTTATTACATTACATAGTATTGTTTTACGCCTACTATTTAGTAATTAGTTACCAACTACGGCAATAAGTACAACATACATAGTAGGTCTGTGTTACAAAATAAAGGGAGCTCCTTTACTTTCAAAAACCTGTTAAAAATATTGTTTAGCCCAGTACATGGAGACAGGTACACATTTTTTATTTAATTTTCAAACAACGTTTTCTAAAGTTAGAAATCATCATAACAAGAATAGTGTCTGCTTTAAAAAAACCATCAATTAACAATATGAGACAATATTAGCTACAGTGAATTTCGATTCAGCGCGCGATTTTGCGGTGATAGCGTTCACGGATATCTAGGGTATACCGCAACCATTGAACTTTAAAACCCCTGGAATGGCAATCACATGACTTTTACATTGATAGCGATACATAACGCATGCGCCATGTTGGAGAGCTAATCGAATACTGGTTCCGTTTGTAAACAAACAGTGAAAAATGACAGAAATGTACGTGTTGAATAGTTATTTTCCAGCTGGGTGTTAATGAAAACTCTTCCTACACAACGTTTAGAGTGCCCTGATAGAAGAAAACCTATTTATAACATATGGAGTGGGATATATCAAATGAGAAGTAGATGTAAAATAGATTTTCGTGGATCATGTTATTCATACAAACTGTTGTATTGCAGATGCATAAACCCAGCAAATGATATATTCAGGCAAATAACAACTATTCCATTATATTAAAAATTATAGTACATATGCATAAATGCATATGGAGAAACTTAGCACATGAAGTATTTCGATAAAAACAACACATATGCTCACAATAATGCAAACAAGGAAATGCAGAAATTAGTGTAATCAGATGATTAAACTTATACATACACGTTACAGAAACTGTGTAAAAGGAGATTTGTATAGCACTGGATATTGAGCCAAGGTGCATCAGAGTTTTTTTAGAACTAAATCAGATTAGGAATAACAGCGCAACAACAGCTGCAGATGAATATTACAGTGATTACATTGTTACTGGCCTTTAAAAAGTACTGCTTTAGTATTTTATGCCGCAAAGATGCACCTTGCAGTTTGAATGTACGATTTTAGCATAATGATGCTGTCGAAGATCATAAAACGACCGAATAAGGTTTTTCATCAATGAAGCAGAGGTTGGATATGCCATCTGCCGTGTCTGTAAGGTGTTTCCCAAGGCATAACACATCACTAGATCCTACACTACTGATAACACACACACACACACACACACCACACAATGGAGTGGTTCTGGCTTTGCATTAATATGAAAGCATCGATCTGCAACTAGCAGAATCCTGATGACACCGTCTGATGTACGCACCAATCCTCCATTGTTTTGTAGCTCGAGTAGAGTATACAGATGTCGGTACTGGATACTTGACTTAGTGGTAACCAGCAACTGACGGCCAATGTCACGTGACAACACTTTAGTTAGCTTTTGCACAATACAGCCAGCTATATAGACTATCCTGTTACCTATAACAGAAATTTGACATCTCAAATCATTGTGAGCTCCACAAACTGTTCAACTTCTGGAGTAGCCTGTATGATGAGAATCTCGTTTTGAGCAGTAACATTACATGTCTTACCAGCATCTGATTTTGCACCACATTTGCTGATAAGTTTGCAAAAAGGTAGCCTTAAACTGAGTAACAGTAGGATTATTATTCCAACCCCCTAAACAAAAGCATCAATTATAACAAATACATAGAATCAACAAAACTGAAGGTCTTATTCACATAAACATAGTACCCTTAAGATACAACAATACAGCTAATAAAATAAGCGAAAATGAAATAGATCAAAATGCTACCATATCGCTATGTAAAATGAAAATGTGGCAATTTTCACTGAAAGTCATTCACACACATCTTAGGCATAAAGCCTAGTAGAAATTTATTAATTAAACATTGATCAAAAATGGGTTGCATCCATGAGATTATTTCAATAGAAATGACAACAAACAAATTGCATAAATACTGCAAAGAAGTACTGACCATTGTCACAGATGCATTACTAAATAAATTCACAGTAACATCGTCTGCTAAACTGCAGACATATTCATAAGCACTTGCTGTGCCAGCTGTCACTGTTTTACATGTTGTTTGAAGTTTTTGAAAATTTTTAAGATATATCCACTTTAAGTTGAGCAACCTTGCAGCACTGTGCTTGACAATATCGTTTTGAATTCAATCATTGAAAAGCAACATTCAACGTTGAAAAATAAATCTAAGAAATAAATGACTGGGCAGTGTAAACAGTGTGAGCACAGCATCTGGTTTCAGTCAAACATTTTGACCTGTTCTGTCAAAACATGGATCATTGAAATGTTAGTTGCAGATAAGTGCTCAAGGACCAGGCTTATTCACTCTTCTGCAGTTGCGATACCATTGTGAATAACGAGAGTTCTCAGTTACTTTGTTTGGAAATCTAAAAATTAAACTGTAGCAGTTAGCAACAGTAGTAGTACAATAGTATTATTACTCTTATTTCCTTACTGCTAGCTATATCCAGATACAACAATAAATAATATTATAGGCACTACACTTTTTTCAAATATTTATTTAGAAATAACGCGATGGTTTGTAGTTCCTAAATATCAATATAATAATTTTAAATTTAAATAATAAAAAACCTTCGTTCTGAAGGAAAAAAAATTACTCAACTAGCTATAGTATAAATTTATCTAATCACCGACAACATACAGTCAAACTCGTACACTCAGTAGTAACACTGATCGACTCTCAATCACCCAGTGACTAGTGTAGTAGAACTAACTAGTATCAGTACTAACTAATAGTAGCACAACTAGTAATCGTGGACTTTAGCACTAGTAATAGAACTAGTAGTAGAAGTGGCTCACTTGTGAAATGTCAAGCCCGTTCCTTGGAAAGTTCATTCCTGCAGTTTTAGCAGTTCATGGAATAGCAATAGCACTGGGCACCTACACCCTTCTGTCTCCTATATAAATTATTAGTAGTAGTCTTAGTAGTCTGTTCTTTTGATTTAGCAATGTATCCCTGATCGTCCATAGCTGTTAAATCTGAAATTAGATTTCTTTCTCACATAAAACACAATGAACTTAACTCAAACATTAACTGAATATGGCGTCAGCCAGATTTCCGTACTCGTGAATAACCTTTGCCATTCCAGGGGTTTGAGGTCAATGGGTATAACAACTAGGATTAGCAGCGAGTCAACTAATTAACCGTTGTAACAGGAAACCAACTTTTTCCTTCGAACCACACTCTTCCTCTCCCCTCTCCTCCCATAAACCACGCGTATATGTCGATGTTTGTTAAGCTAACCACAAGGGCATACGACTTTGTTTTTATGAAGCTATATGATCTTACTTGATTATGCGTACGTCAGTTGCTCCTCCTCCGTGAACCGCGCCCAGAATAGTCCCGCTCTCGTCGTAGCCTCCGGTCCTCCCTTCTCTCCAGCCGATCTCCTTCCCCCAGAAACATCCCCTTCCTTCCTTTGTCCTTGATCTCCTCCGCCCGTGATGTCGTAAATACAGATCGTAATTCCTGTGCGGGATTACCTTACACCTTCCCCTCAAGATTTATGCAAATCTTTAAAGACGTCGCCGCATCATGGGGGGAACAAAACTCGAAATTAGTAGAATAACAATGTTAGCCACATGAAAGTCAGTGAGTATAAAGACGGACAATATTTACAAAACAAAGAATAACCCATTACAGGTTGAGTTTATCTGGAGGTTTTACAACTCTCCCGGCCCGTGTCTGATGGGTCTGTACACCCTGACGATGAGTATTAGAGGGGATGAGTGCTGGCTGAGACTGAAGACTGAGATTGGTTGATCCCTTACTCTCTTTGCGCTTCCTAGTGGGAGCCGCAGTCGGTGCCTGCGGAGAACAACCGCTTTTCGAGGGAGGTGACCGCTCAACGGTCCTATTCACTTGAGGAGTCTGTAACTGCAGAGGTTCGGAAGCAGGTGCATTTGGCACAGGCGCCTGCCGAGGTCCGGTATCTGTCGAGTTCTCTCTCCTAGGTAACATGGTTACCTGACTGGTTCGATGAATAATGTCCCATTTCTTCATTAGTTGAGCGAAGTTTTCAGAAATGAACTGTGGACCGTTGTCTGTTACAATAATGTGAGGTACCCCTAATGTACATATGAGCTTGTTGACAGTTCTGCACATCTCTGCAGCAGTGGCTCAGGGAAACTTTTCAGCAATCATGAACCGGCTATAGTAGTCACTAATAACCAAATACTCATCACCTCTTTCATCAACGGTGCAGAAATCCATTGCAAGCTGCCACCAGGGTCTCTCTGGGAGAGGAGTAGGGATCAATGGCTCAGTGGGTACTTTCCTAAACCGAATGCATGTGTTGCAGCGCTTAACCATTTCTCTGATGTCCTGAGACATCCCTGGCCACCAAATCATACTCTGGGCTTTTCTGAGGCAGCGGTTCTCCCCCAGATGCCCCCTGTGAATGTCCTGCAGGACCCTCTCTCGTTCACTCAAGGGAATATACAATCTGTTGTAATAAAACAGCAATCCTCCCACAACAGTCAACTCCTCTTTGAACGAATTGTACTTTTTCAGATATTGAAGCAGATCACGGTAGTTTGGCCAACCCTCTTGAATGTACCTCATTAATTGATTAGCTGTGGGGTCTGTTGAGAGGGCAACTTCGAGTAGCTCTCTTCTGGTTCGAGATATCGGAAGCTCTTCCATCATTTCTCGAATGAGTAACGGCTCCGGTTCTGACACTTTTTCTGTTCCTGCTGGAGCTCTGCTCAAAGCATCAGCAACTATCAACTTCTCTCCAGGGATGTATGTGACATCATACGAAAACCGCATCATGCGCAAACAAAATCTCTGAACACGAATGGGGAGTTTGAACAGTTCTTTCTCCGCCATAATCGATACCAGAGGTTTGTGGTCTGTTTCGATTTTGAAGTCGCGGCCAGCTAGATAGTAGTAGAACTTTTCTGCTGCCCAACACATGGCCAGAGCCTCCTTTTCTATTTGGGCATACCGCTTTTCTGTGTCCGTAAGGGCCTGCGACGCCAATGCTATAGGCTTGAAGCCATCAACAGTTTTCTGGAAAATCGCCGCTCCTAAACCATAGGAGGAAGCATCGGTGGAAAGCCAAGTCTTGGCTTCCATATCAAATGGGACTAGCACCGGGAAAGAGGAGATTTTTTGCTTCAGCACCTCAAACTCTTCGGTCATTTCAGCTGTCCAATACCAATCGTTATCTTTCAGCTTGGGGAGAGATCTCATCTTTATGGTGTCATCTGCTAGGGTAGACATAAACTTACCAAGATAATTGACCATACCAAGGAATCTCTTTAAGCCTTTCCTGTTTTTAGGAATAGGGAAATCTTGTATGGCTGATACTTTTCCTGGATCTGCATGAATACCTGACTCGTCTATTACATGACCCAAAAAGGTGATACGAGTCCGAGAGAACTCACACTTTTCTTCATTTAGAGTAATGCCTGCAGAAGCCAGACGTGATAACACTTCTTTCACTTTACTGACGTGTTCATCTTCAGTTTCCGTATGGATTAAGATGTCATCCATTTGACATAACACCTTCAATGCCCTGCAGAGCCTTCTGCATCTTCCTCTGGAATATTTCGGGAGCCGATGAAATGCCAAACGGCAAACGCTTGCAGAAAAACCTACCAAACAGTGTGATAAAAGTAGTCAGTTTCTGCGAACTTTCATCCAACCGAAGCTGCCAATACCCGCTGTTTGCATTTAGTTTCGAGAACACTCGTGACTTACCCAGACTGGCTATTGTCTCATCAGTGGCTGGAAGCCGGTGGTAAGCCCTTTTTACTGCTTTATTCAGGCGGGTAAAGTCTATGCATACTCTGATCTTCCCATCTTTCTTGGGCACAACTATACAAGGAGCGCACCAGTCTGTGGGCTCCTCTATCCTCTAGATAACTCCGATCCTCTCCATTCGGTGGAGCTCTTCTTGTAACGGCCGGCGCCGAGCTGCAGCTATTCTTCTAGGAGTAGACTGAGCAAAAGGAGTTCTTTCATCTTTCAGCTGAATATGAACTCTAGATTTCATGGTACCTAAGCCTGAGAACAATGATGGAAACATCTCTTTCCAACCTGTTGACGAACCTTCTGCGATTTCAGACACTTTGAGAATGCCCAGCTGTTTGATGGCCGGTTTGCCTAACAGAGGACTAGCAAGCCCTTCAACAACGTAAACCCTCTCTTTGTGGCGTCTTCCTTCATGAGATAGTTCAACGATAGCTGCTCCAGGTACTGTAAGCTTAGTGTTTCCCGCGCCGAACAATTCTCGAGTAGTAGGTGTCAGTTTCAACCCAAGAGCATCGCAGACACTAACTGGAATAGCCAAAACTGCAGCACCCGAGTCTACTTTAAATCTCACATTTTTTGAGTTCATCTGTAACTCTATGTACCAGGCATTTTCTGTTTCCGAGATGGTGTCAATGGTATCAATGTAGTTTATGCGGCTTAGTCATTGGTAATTTCCTAAAAACAAGCTATCTACTCCATCGTCATTTTCCTCCAGTGCAGATACTTGCTGGGCTCCTTTGCACATTTTTGCCCAGTGACCTTTTCTCTTGCATTTGTCGCAGCTTGACCTTTCTGCCGGGCAACGACCACCAAAATGCTTCCACTTTCCACATTTGGAGCATGGCTGGTCCTTTGCGTTACTGCTTTTGTTTTCCTCAGTGTCAGTCATTTGTTTAGACGATTTGGGTTTATATCGCTGTACCGAGTCTACATTCCCAGCATACTCTTCTTTACCGGGACCCAGAGCACCAGACGTAGACGCCATCGCAGCTACATGCTCCTGATTTGATACATATTGCTTCGCCTTTTGAATGCATAACCTGAGTGTGAGATCAGGCACATCAATCAGGTACTTGCGAAGCTCGATGTCACGCACCCCCACCACTATTACATACCTTACCAAGTCATCTCGCATATCGCCGTAGTCACAATTCTCACTCTTAACTTGGAGTTTAACTATAAACTGGTGAAGAGATTGGCCAGGTTGCTGAGTCATTTTATTAAACACTGAGCGCTCAAAAATAACATTTTTAACAGGCTCAAAATACGCATCAAAAAATTTGATGCAGTTGGCCAGTGTTTTCTTTTTGTTTTCGTCAGATGGCACGAAGGTGAACTGATTGTAAACTGGTACCGAGTCACTACCCATGGCCATAAGCATGTGACCGATCTGTTCGTCTACAGTGAGTTCTCGTAGTTTCTTCACAATCACATACATGTATATATTAAACTGCTCTTTAAAAACTTTCCAGGCGGTAGCCAGGTTGCCCGAGGAAAAATCCAAGGGCTTTACGAACTTTTCAGGCTTGGTTTCACCACTAGCAGACATACTCTATACTGTTTTATTGGCAGCTCACCACAATCAAGAAGATACTATGGATCGTGATTAACAGGAAACAAGTTAGATAACACCAAAATATATGAGAGTGACAGTATAATTCACTATATTGTCTTTAAGAGTCAGGGTAGCAAGATTTTGCTCCACACAAAGTAAGCCTTCTGCGATATCTCAGCAAATATCCGATCCTTTGCCTCAACGCAACAGCTTCCAGAGAATCTGTGCCTTGTCGAGCTCGCCGTTGTAAAATACCGTCACACAAACAGCAACGTTTTACATGATTACGCTTGTAGGTTCGATATATTCTGACACCATATGAAGCTATATGATCTTACTTGATTATGCGTACGTCAGTTGCTCCTCCTCCGTGAACCGCGCCCAGAATAGTCCCGCTCTCGTCGTAGCCTCCGGTCCTCCCTTCTCTTCAGCCGATCTCCCTCCCCCAGAAACATCCCCTTCCTTCCTTTGTCCTTGATCTCCTCCGCCCGTGATGTCGTAAATACAGATCGTAATTCCTGTGCGGTATTACCTTACAGTTTTAACCTTAAACGTGCTTTGATATCTTAAAGGAAAATGAAAGCAAATGGTGGATTGAAACTTTCGTATAGTACTGCATTACTTGAGTATTTCAACTGTTATGATATTTCTATTTATTTGGTCTTGACCAAATGTTTGTTAAATAGTACCATTTTTTTGCTGCGCTTGGTTTGTATGTTGGTATACTTGGCAACTAACGCGTAGGCATTTGTTCTAGGGGTAAAGAGAGGTTATATGTTCAACAATCTCATTAACTCTTGCAGCTGCTCGTAACAACAAAATAGGCAAAGACTTCTCGTAGGATATTCAACAAATCGCGTTACGCTTTAGACTAATTCATTATTTTACTGGCACTTTGAAAGCTTTTATTGTTTCTGACATTCTATACAATCATTCATATTACAGTGGTTCAAAACAGCACTCAATAAAATCACTCCTGACAAAGTAGGAGCTATAGGCCTACAAGGCTTTCTCCTAAACCTGAAAGATTTTGAAGATGTTTTTCCAAATATTTGCCAAGTAAAAGATGCATTATATTTTCTTTCTTCATGTATATAGCTCAACAGCTATATTTATCCTTGCTCTTAGCCTGATTCTAGTTTGTTTTTGGATAAATGGAATATGGTTCTGGTAATTCTTCTAAAAAGGTAGCAGATCCCATATAAACTGTTATAGGCATGTTTATCTTAACCTCGGCTCACAAACTTTAAAAGCACTCCTTTTTCATTCCAAATAACATTCTGAGAAATTCACTGCCAACTTTTGGAAGTGTAAAAGTATGTGAAGCACAGCTTGCTATACATTTAAAGGTTGACTTGCAACAAAATTCACATTACAGTTATTTGGTATCAAAAGATTCGCCATGTCTTACTCTGTTGTGTTGTAGGTGCCAAATATGTGGAAATGTGATTACAAGCTCTTAAAAGCTCAAAAACGAAAGGCCGCCGTAGATTGGAATCTCTTTAATTCTCTGACGTAGTCATGACAGTTTGGTTATTGTCTTGTCACGTGATGTTCTCACATGAATTGAAAGGGCAATAAAAAGCTCAATATAAACTTATCGTAGCACTAGTTTATGACAAACACTTCGGGTTTTACTGAAGACCCCGTATCAAATATAGATGCTCGCTACTTTACAGTTTTGTTTCGGCTTGAACTAATCGTCAAGTCGTAATCTGGTCATGTGACCCAATACTTCAAACATAATTTTTGCCGCACTTTTCGATTATCACAGGTGACCAATAGGCTCGTCATGATTATCAGACAATGATATGGACTCCTTCGAGCTAAGGTTAAAAAGCTAAACGAATTTTTACGATAAGTTATAAGATATCAGTGCTAAAAGTGACAGCATTACAATGGCGATAAAACAGACGCGGTTTAACTGATAAGAACAATAGACATGGTTTTATTGAATGCGTGAAGTATATTTGTGAAAATATTTCAACGAATAAGGTTGCATGAAAGTGTAAACAGAAACCATCTACCATGGCTACGTCACATTTGAGCCGCTTTGGAAAGAGATTCCAAACTACGGCGGTCTCGTGTGGCTGCGATTAACTGTTCGTTTTTTAGCTTTTAAGAGCTTGTAATCACATTCCCACATATTTTGCACCTACAACACAACAGAGTAAGACATGGTGAATCTTTTGATATCAAATAACTGTAATGTGAATTTTGTTGCAAGTCAACCTTTAAGAATTTCTGGGGTAAGCGTGCCTTATTACTAGAGGTGGAACGAGACAAGTTTTTCAAGTTCGAGACTCGACTCGAGACACTGTCTTGTAAAAATTCGAGACACGAGACAGTAAAATAATGAGCATTTGGTGATGATTTCACTACACAAGGACTAGCGCACTTGATATATAAAATTGATAAACCTCTTTTTAAATTAAATTTTTACCTAGTGTAAACGATTTAAATACAACATTTTAATAGCGATATGCATGCATCTTTTGTAAGTAAAAGTAAAACAAACAGCTCTAAAATAGCGAAGTTATAGATTTCTAAAAATTTTGAGTTTGATTGATGATATTTAGGATAAACATATTACTTTGTACATGTATATTTTTACCATCTATTGAATAGGTCTTACTTTTTAATGTAGTAAAATGTGTAATAAAACCGATAGCCGTCGGATCTACAAAGAAGTATCGCAACTAAAAGAACACACGATAACACTTTCATTCTTGTTTCATTTATGTTAAGTTTTGTTTGTGTATTAACTGTAGTATGTGAATTATATTTAAATTGTACTCATGAAATTGTATGAATTACGGTACAGTATATATTTTTATATTGAACTAACGAAAATGTCATTGTTACCCGAACACGGACTATGGTCGTTAGGACTATTAGTTTGTTTCTCCGTGACCAGGCAAGTTTTACCCGCAATTGGTAGTATATAAAAGAGGCCTGAATCTCATGAAGGTCAGTTGGTGTTTAGACATGATACGATAAAGTACAGACATCTTATTTATTTGTGCAGAAGTCTTATTTATTAAATCGGATTATCCGGAGGGTAATTGGATACGACCCAGTATCTGTTTTAAGAACATCGAATCGGACTACAATATATTAAGGGCCGTTGTCCAGACTACATGATTAGACTCGGTGGCCAACATAATCAATAACGACAAGTAGTAACGGACCGGGTATAACTTTATAGACAGTTGCCCGCAATACATTACAATATATGGAGTTGTTGTTACCGCGATAAGCCATGTTTTAACAGGCTTTTCACGCAGGCGCTTTAGTTCTATTTCCTGTCTCAAGTTTGGCAATAGTTAGTTTGAGACCGAGAGGAGACAGGTCAATACTCAAGATGGCTCGTGTCTTATTCCACGTCTACTTATTACAATAAGATCTAGACCTTGATAAGCTAAATCAAGCTAAATCTCTGTACCACAACAAAGCAGTTATTCTTTAATGTTATAAGTGGTTAGGTTTTTTAATGAGGAACAAATCTAGATCATAAATTTTGTCTTAGCGTTTTGCACCTCAGAATACAAGCGCAATTACTTCTATTACTGCAATTACGTCTATTACTTAGCTTAACGCAAATATGCAATTTCATGCATATTTGATGTTAAGCTAAGTAATAGACACAAATGGGAGTAGGATGTTTACTAGATAAAGCAGAATAATTCAAACTGCACTTATGCAGTAATAGTTTAATCGTCGTTCAGTACAATTACATGATATGTCTAATAATTAAATATTTTTATACTACCGTACATGTATTTGCAGGGAAAACGCTGACTGGGCTATTTATCACAGGCATGATAGGCTGTTTCGACAGATTCTACTATCAGTGTAAAGATGTAGAAATCTATTTTGATCACCAGTAATAAAGTTAAGCACTCCGCATTTTTGTCATCGCTTCCTCGTCAGTGACTTCTTATATTGTACAAATTCACAGTTTGCTGTTATAGTTTTCTTAGTTATGAGTGAAGGTCAATATACCGTAAAACCTCTAATTGAACGTCATGGCCTTTTCTTTTTCAACCTCTCCTTTATGGTGGTGGTCAGTTGGAGGTGGCGTTCAAATAGAGGCTGGCGGTCTATTTTTCAAATGGCTCGTCAAAGAATTCAGAAGATAAATTTAGCTCTAGTGCGGCCGAAGCGATGTCCCCTAAATTTTGCCCTCTTTTTCCGGTTGACCGATATTAAACATTTTGAACGCAATAAATCCGCTAACTTACCTCTAACTTGTCAAAGATCTTTTAATAAATGTGCATCGAGAAACTGAGAAATATCTCTACCGGTTGATATCTATTGCTTGCAATTGACCTGCGATAATATTATAGCCTGTGTCCTTTTTTGCAATTTGTTGGAGTTTTCAAATTTTATTCTAAATTTGAAAACATATTTTTATTTTATATCCATATTTAATATTGTTGAATTCTGCTCACTGCACTCCCGGATATGTTTGCAGCCAAAACTAACTTTTTATGCGCAATAGAAGCGGAGTTATGAGCATCGATCCATTGTAAGTTGTGTTAAGATAGCCGCAAGGATGCTATTAAATAACATGCTATAAATCTGCATATTTATAAGTTATACAACAATAATCTATCAGCTGCTGCAAATATATTTTCATTAACAAGTGACAAATGAACCATACTTACATGTATATTACATGCTGAAACCAAAATTTACGTTTTATAACTAAAATATTTCCATCATTTGTTCAGATAGCTGCGTTCTGATTGTTGCGTTCGATGGAAAAAGAATTTTCTGGCTGTCCAATACCTTTCACAATATCTTCTGGCCTCAATTTTGCACTGCAGAACTAGTCGATATTAGCCTCCAAGCAATCGTTTTGGCGGAGCAAAACTTTCAAGCGCTGCATTTAGCACTAATGTAACATGTAAAAGTTTGCTGACGTAATCTTTGGTCCAAAACTTGCGAACCGGTGTTTATATGCATGTCCTTCGAAATATTCGGATCACGTTAAACAAGGAACTACTATTAGCCTGAGATACTAGTTTATTTCTATGGTGATGCTTTCTAAGTTCTACCATCGTAAAGTTAAACCGATTTTATATACATGTACTTCGAAGGATCGGGAATGCGTTAAACAATGAACCACTATTAGTCTAAGACATTAATTATTTATATATCGTTGCTTTGAAAGTTCATCTACCATCATAAATTTAAGCCGTTTTTTTATAAATGTAGGCTACGTTGAAGTAGAAAGACTGCGTTAAGCAGAGAACTACTACTAGCCTGAGACAGTTATTGATTATTTCTATGGTGTTGCTTTCAAAGTTTTAATGGAAAAGATGAAAAGCTTTGGAATTGGACACCGAGATAATTAACTGATATTGATATGTACAATTCAATATTAATACGATTTTGTAGACACTTTTTTACTGATCAGTTAATATTATGGGCGCAAAAAGATCAAATGATGTCAAATTGGCAGTAAAATGGAGGTGGCGTTCAAATAGAGATGGCATTCAAATAGAGGTTGCATTCAATTAAAGGTTTCACGATACATTTATTGAACCAAGTTTAACACCATGAGGAAAATGTACATTTATACTTGATTGTAAATGTGTGCCTAAATTTTACCAGGAAGAGCTAGTATGACTATTTATACTAACGAGGCTCAAACATAACTAATAGTCACTGGTGAGTTCTACCCAGTGATGTCTGAATATCTTAGTCAAAATGACTCACTATATTTTAATAGCTATGGTTGCAGACAAATGGCTATTACATATCGCCCTGTACTTTCAGATTAAATCGACATTTGATGGTATGATCTGAGGCTAAATACGAATCAGTGATTTCACAGTAGGAAGAGGTTTTTGATGAAAGGAGGCATAATGAGCCATTTTTATTACTTTATGTTTAGGTTCTCACATCTTGTCAATCCTGTATCATTGCTCAGAACCTAACCTGTGTTAAGCCGTATTTCTTGCTCTAGAGTATGCTTTTTGTTTTAGTCAGCAATTTACCAAGAACTTTGAAGATGGTGAAGTGAATGATGAAGCTGTGTGTATGTGTGCAATTGTTTTAGTATAAAATTTCAATGCTGAATACAGTATGCGCTCCTATAAAATATACCTCCTATAACATAAATTCCAGATAACCTAAAATTTTTGTGTGAAGTTTTTGATTTGTACTACTTAAAAAATTCTATATAACGTTAAGTCCCAAGTAGGGTGAGTTCTCAAATTTGATTTGAATGTTAATCTATCTCCCCGCACTTGCAAAAGAAAAAACAATGTGTATATAGCGTTATGCTGTACCTACATTTGTATTATATAAAACTTTTGCTACAGTCGGCTCGTCATAATAGATAGCCAGACGTGTTGACAAAACAGAATATGGTAGCTGCGCATTGTTCATAAATACAAAGGCAATTGATTGGAGCAGCGTTGGTCTGCCAATCCAAATGTCACCAGTTGAAGTATCGTCAAAAGTTCTCTTTTATCCTAACCTTGACCCCCTGGATACTGATAGACGGCGATAAAACACGGTAGTACTGATTTTTGTAAAATGTATCGTTGCTTTGCTTTGATGTAGGCGCATAAAATATTTGTTATTAGCTTTACTGTGCAGAGTACACTTTGTTGTTTAGAAAAATAAGCAAATCGTTGTAAATAAACATCGAAGATGTGCGCTCTCCATCAAGTTTTCTAGGATTTACCGCAATAATGGTCTATAAAACCAGTGGTATTAATCAGAAAAAAGGAGAGAAGTTGTCGATGTAAACTAATAATGCTGCAGTTACAGTACAGCCTACAAACTAAAAAAATTAAGTCAAGTTTTTTCGTTTTTTGTATGCCCAAAGAGATTAGTTTGGAAATATCTTGGAACGGATTAGGCAATTCAATTGTATTTTACTGTTCTTATAGCTCAATTCCCTTTAACGTAAACATTAGTGGAACGGATTATTTACATACATGTAGTAGGAGCGCGTACTGTGCATGGCTTTCACACAGAGGTTTACACAATTTCTAACTACACCACTAAAGTAAAACCATCTTTCGTAACACTATATATAGATTTATGTAGATTCAAGGCTGAGCAGCTGAAATACGTTTGATTCTCAAAATGGAACAATAAATTAATTGTTGTTTATTCTTATGTTCATGGAAAAAACATTTTTCCATGTGAAACCATAGATTTATGTGTATTTTAAACTCAGACTGTTAATTCATGTATGAGTTGGAGAGCTTCAGAACACAATATTTGTTGCAGGGAAGAGAGATGCTGTATGCTAGCACATCAAAAAAGAGCACAGTTACACATTTTGTTGAAAATAAGCAGTGGCTGTTGTGAATTTTTACAAATAAACAGATGCAATCATATCTATTCCACAGAAATGCTATTATATGGCAAACACTACTCTTGAGCCGTTTATTTTTGTTTTTAGTCATGATTACTAGATTAGACAGGTTAGCATTAAGCTAGATTAGACATTACTAGATTAGACAGGTTAGCATTAAGCAAGATTAGACATTACTAGATTAGACAGGTTAGCATTAAGCAAGATTAGACATTACTAGATTAGACAGGTTAGCATTAAGCTAGATTAGACATTACTAGATTAGACAGGTTAGCATTAAGCAAGATTAGACATTACTATATTAGACAGGTTAGCATTAAGCTAGATTAGACATTACTAGATTAGACAGGTTAGCATTAAGCTAGATTAGACATTACTAGATTAGACAGGTTAGCATTAAACCATAACCGTCACGAACAACTTTTATCGTAATTTCTAGGTAAATCAGCCACGCTGATTCTGATTTTGTACTCAAAATAAAGATTGGTCCACTAACCTTCAAAGTCATTTAGGCTTTTTTAAAGCGTTTCAATATCCGTTTCGAAAACAACACAATCGGTATTACAAGCTCTGCTCATAAATATGTGACGAAACCTAGCTTTTTCAGGAACGGAAGTTAGGAATGTTTAGTCCGATTTAGAATAATAGAGATGGGTGTCTTAAAACCTATTGTTATCTAAATCCATCCTGTAAAATAATCTCAGTCTTATATGAAAGGTATATAAACTATTTAAAATTGCTCGTAGCTTGTTACATGATTTTTAAATAGGCTGAACGTCGAGAAAAATGAGCTCAAAAAGCGCGGTTTTATCACAAGCTAACGTTGTTATCGCGCTTTTTAAAATATGCAATGTTAAATAGCTTATCTACCTTTCAGAAAAGACAGATTATTTTTAAGGCTTAATTTAGATAATAATAGATTTTGAAACAACCATATCTATTATTCTAAATCGGTCTAGACATCCCTACGTAACTTCTGTTCCTAAAAAGCTAGGTTACGTCACGTATTTATGGGCGGAGCTTGTTGTGCCGATCGTGTTGTTTTCGAGACCGATATAAAAACGCTGTAAAAAACCCTTCATTACTCTAAAAATCAGTGGACTAATCTTTATTTTGAGTACAAAATCGGAATCAGCGCGTCTGATTTACCTAGCAAATACGATAAAAGTTTTATGTGACAGTTATGGTTTAAGCTAGATTAGACATTACTAGATTAGACAGGTTAGCATTAAAGCACATGAATCACATAATTTTTTTATTATATAGTTCAATACATCAGAGTCTTGGCTTTCGAATGAGTCTATACACAAAGAATAATAAAACTATGAAAAAAGGGTGTCAAAAATATGTCCTGCAATAAAAAAACACTTGGTTGTGGTTCCCACAATGTGATGTCATAATTATTATTTAGCCTTCGGTAGTTGATCCTTTTCGCTGCCATTGAGGCTGTGCTTTTCTAAACCCAAAGAGCGCTAATAATAAACTAGGATTCTAGATAATCAACAATACCCGGGGATCGTGCTAACGCGACCAATACAAACACATGTTCTGGGTTAATTAATCATGCTTCAATAAATATTCTGTTGTTGATTAAGGTAATGAAATCACATCGATTAAATTACGACCTGCAAGTGCGTGGCCCTAGGACTATATGTCAATCACACTTTCGAGAGATCTCGCAATGCTAAAATTAATTAGTCTCAGTCGTACCCCTCAACATCACAATAAAAAGAGAGGGCTAGTGCATAATATCATCGGGAAAACACTATGATACTTGGAATCTGAGTTATTTGTCATAGAAATAATCTGTACATGAAGAGCTAATGACACTGATTCCTTTGTTATTTTCATTGGTTCTCTGGAGTTGTCTTACCTTCGCCTGCCAATAGTCATTGTTGTAGTTGATAAATATAAGCGGTAAGCAATAAAATAAACGGTAAGAGCACACAACACCGAATATGAAAATTGTGATGTCACAATTTTCGAGCCAATACTATTGAACATTTCTGCGGTAAAGCTCTGGGAAAATCCTATAAACACCAACCAATGTCTGTCTCACCGTGTCAAACAATGGCTCATTCGAAAGCCAAGACTGCTGTATTGAAATATATGATAAAAAAATATGTAATTGATGTGTTTTATGCTAGATTAGACACTACTAGATTAGACAGGTTAGCATTAAGGTAGATTAGACATTACTAGATTAACAGGTTAGTCAACAAAAGTCACAATTATGGATAACAAACTCTAATACTATTACTACTATTAACACCTTTTGCATTAATTCGCAGAAGTTTGTTCCCTAGTCAAGAAGGCACACAACCTCCACAAACCATTAACCCAATAACAGAATTACAATTAGCATTATAACTTCAACATTTTATACTAACATTCGGTTGCCAGTTTTAATCATTAGCGCAAGAACTCTAAACATGCATCAAAGTACAAAATAGTTCTTTAGGCAGTTGAAGATGATTTGCTCATGTATTTTTTGGACTCGGTAAAATGTATACCACACCTCCAATTTCTTTAAAAATGTCTGGTCTTACTTTCTGCAAGGCAACTAAACATAGTTTTCTCTAAATGCTGAATCGATGAGGGTGAATGGTGCAATTTGATTCTACTCTTAAAACTATGCTCTAGCTATTCTCAGTTTTGCCAGGCTTATAATTTTTAATTGCCTATTCTTAGGGTTTTATTTTTTCTTGCATTTGACTGATATTTATTTGATTAACAGCTTCCTTTCCATATATTTATTCAGAAAGTTCAAGGCAGCACTTTACAGTGTTACTGAAATATGCCATTGTTGGTGGTGACTGGTTATCCCTGCAGCGGTAAAACAACTAGAGTTGAAAAAATCATCAATTGCTTCAACGCCAAACACAAGGATATCGTTGTCGTTAATGATGGTCAGTTCAACGGCTTCGACAGAGAAGTGATTTATGGAAGTTCTAGGAATGAAAAAAACTTGAGAGCTTTCCTCAAATCGGAAACGCAGAAGCACTTAAATAAGGATACTCTGGTCATAGTTGATTCACTCAACTACATTAAAGGCTTTAGATACGAGCTACACTGCATAACCAAGGCCGCTCAGACGCCTCATTGCGTGTTATGGTGCGATATTGGTAAAGATCGAGCATTAGAATTGAACCATCAGAGGTCGAAAGATAAGTATTCCGACAAACTCATGGAGGAGTTGATAATGAGATATGAGGAGCCAAACGGACAGACTCGCTGGGATTCTCCTTTATTCATTCTACAGATTGATAACGACTTAGCCTTGGAGCCTATTGAAGATGCTTTGTTCAAGTCTAAGCCTCCCCCACCAAATATGAGCACAGTTGCACAGCCCCTTCAGGCTACAGATTTTATGTATGAACTTGACAAAGTAACTAATGAAACGGTAAAGCACATCGTGAATTGTCAAAGAAGCGCCATGCCAGGAGATAAGATTAGACTACCGGCTGGTGGAGAGGTAGAGCTCATGCGCCATAGCACTCTTGCCGAGCTTAATAAAATCAGGAGACAGTTTATAGTGTACATGAAAATGAACCCTGTGTCTGATTGCTCACAGCTTTCGACCATGTTTATTCAATATCTTCAAACATCATTGCTATAGCTAGCATTCATTCTTGCACCTCAGTTTTGTTGTTTACTAAGGCCACTTTTATATTCATTAAATATTATTGAAATCGATGTTGCTATGGTTCAGCTATTACTTTACATTAGTTCTCAGTCATACATATCCACCATAAGTTCTGTTTCATGCCTGCGATAGTATTTGTCTTTCAATGAAATGGTAATAGTTGATAAAAGGGTAAATCAATAAAAATGTAAATAACTAAAGAGTCACCAAATTGGCTTTCTTTGGACTCTCTCAAAGCGTTTAGTGCTAGAAGAATATTGTCTAAACACGTTTGGGTCAACATTGTGTCATGGTTTTTGAGAGATGCTATCTCGAAAAAAGCGTAAAATGTTATCGACTGTTGACCAATTTACACTAGCTGATAATTAAGATTTTGCTAAATTACATCAACTGGTCATTGGGAGTAATTATTTATTATCATCTGGTTAAAAACTTGCTGACTATTGAGTCCAAATTAAGCTTGGTCATGCTCAATTTTTAGATGACCATTTTGTTGTGATAAGTAGCAAGCATGGGTTTTGCTTGCTCATGAACAAAATCAGCTTTACTTAAAACACATTCAGTGGTAGTATTTTTGATTGCTGAAATTTTATACAAAGTGCTCCAAAGCTGCCTAGGTCACCGTTGTGATAAACAACTATTTGCTAATTCTTTTGAACACCTGTAAATATTTAGCTGCATCGGATCTCAATCAAAAAATAAAATATTTGATATGTAGCAGAGCCATGACGCAATGTAGCAGAGCCATGGCGCAATGTAGCAGAGCCATGTCGTAATGTAGCAGAGCCATGTCGCAATGTAGCAGAGCCATGTCGCAATGTAGCAGAGCCATGTCGCAATGTAGCAGAGCCATGTCGCAATGTAGCAGAGCCATGTCGCAATGTAGCAGAGCCATTCCGCAATGTAGCAGAGCCATGTCGCAATGTAGTAGAGCCATGTCGCAATGTAGCAGAGCCATTCCGCAATGTAGCAGAGCCATGTCGCAATGTAGTAGAGCCATGTCGCAATGTAGCAGAGCCATGTCGCAATGTAGCAGAGCCATTCCGCAATGTAGCAGAGCCATGTCGCAATGTAGCAGAGCCATGTCGCAATGTAGCAGAGCCATGTCGCAATGTAGCAAAGCCATGTCGCAATGTAGCAGAGCCATTCCGCAATGTAGCAGAGCCATTCCGCAATGTAGCAGAGCCATGTCGCAATGTAGCAGAGCCATGTTGCAATGTTACGCACCAAAAGTTTGAGCAGTTAAGCTTCTCAAAAGTTCCAGTTCATATGCTATTTCAATAATGCCATGAGAGGTAAATATCGCTAGATTTTATTATGCTTTTCATGTTTAAGTAATTAAACTATTAATACAGAACTGTTAAAGTTTAATTTTTATTGCACTCTATTCGAATATATAATTTGTGAAGTTTTGCCAATGAAAAATAACTGATTAAAATTAGCTGCTTTTCTGCCTCACAATGTACATATGAACGTTGAATGTCCATGATTTACTTATAATTGGCTCAGTTTGAAAATGTTTAGCAAATATTGAAGCTATTGTTCATGTAAGACTATCTGGCCTTCATCTATACCAGAACCACAATTGAATGCTTCATTCCAGCTCAATATATTGATAGAAGTGACATACATGTAGTTTCTTAGTTAAGGCTGCTGTAAACCTGTAACCTGCTGCTGTAAACCTCGGGCTAGGCAAAAACTAGCAGTTATGAAAGATACTAGTCTGAGATATTATTTCAAAAACAGGATGTTGTCGAAAAGAAAAACTTGTAGAAATTCTTTGAGTGCATGCTCACGCTTCATAAGTACTAAAATGCCTCACCAACTACTTCAACATGGAAAACTCGGACAGGACAACTTAGAGGCAGTACTTAACATAAACAAAGAGAAAAGTGATAAAAACTGGTGAGTGTACATTGAGAATGGCGTATGTGAAATGCCTCAGGATGAGGCTTATCGTTCCACCATTACAAAAGCTATGGGTAGCCTTGAATCTAGTGAGTCTCCAAAAAAGTCTGCCGCTGAACATGTTCACCAACACACCACTTGAAACACTGTTCTAGTTGTAGCCTTAAGACTGCTTTAACGAGTGAGAGAGGAAATTATAGCATGTCAATACACAAAGTATGTATATAGCAGCAACTATTATAGCATGTCAATACACAAAGTATGTATATAATATATATAGCAGCAACTATTATAGCATGTCAATACACAAAGTATGTATATAGCAGCAACTATTATAGCATGTCAATACACAAGGTATGTATATAATATATATAGCAGCAACTATTATAGCATGTCAATACACAAGGTATGTATATAGCAGCAACTATTATAGCATGCCAATACACAAGGTATGTATATAATATATATAGCAGCAGCTATTATAGCATGTTATATATATTATATACATACACATGGTATGTATATAATATATATAGCAGTGACTATCATTTTGAAAGAGGTTAATGTTCATCTCAACAACATGCTGTCTTCTAGATAATATTCAGATATACATGTAGCTTTGTCTTTGACTTAAGAATTGGACAAAAAACTATTGTTTTCAAGAGTTGTGCTCTCATTTCCATTAAGAAAGAACAGACATCTCACTAAGGAATAAGTAAAGAAACAGTTGAAACGGCAGTAAAGAAACGGCTGAATTGAGAATCAGTGACGTCCCGAGGTAAATGCACCTAAATATATTTTCAACTTTGAACTTGCTAAACTAGTAAAAATAGCTGCAAAAAATTTGTTTTCTCGTTCAATTAACGAAGTATGATGTACCTATTAGCGATCTTATAAAACATTCTCAAAATTATGTGTTCGGTTTCAATTTAACATGTGTATTATCCATAGATATAGTAACCCCTATACCTTACTATATCTATGCCTTCTATGGTATTATCTATGAAAGTGATAATTTCACTACAAAATGGTTTACACAGATTTCAGGTGAAACCTCCTGGCAGGCTACTGTACACTCAGATTTAGATACAGTATGACAAAATTATCTCGTTAGGTTAAAAACATCCACAGAAAACTAAAATACTTCTACCTATGACCGAGCTACAGCAAAGATGAAAATTTTTGTTTCACTCTCAGCTCCTTACTTCTGATTAGACAGTGTAATTAAACCTCCGATTAAATCATGTGACAGCTGTCGATGAATCGTGTTACTAATTCCGATTTGATAGATTTACTGTCTACCTCTCTAATCTCGTAGCATGGTGTACATATGTACTAATCAACCTGTGCGCAGTTTGCCTTTTCAAAATCAACTTCAACTTTATGCGAATCGACTACCACAACTTTTTATTGATTACGTTTATAATTTGCTTCCATAATGGCTTTCGCAAACATTTAGTATGTATGAAAAATAATGCTTTATTGTTCTAGTGTTTATTGCAAGCTGATATGAAGCAGTTGTGTTCTCTTGTCATTAGACAGCGCAATTATAATCATGCAAGTACACCATGTACTAGTCTTTGCAATGCCACTTATTTGTGCGTGTGAATAAGTGCATAAAAATACTGGCATAGCAAGCACTAATGTCTAGCTATATTTTAGCATATAGTTTATAAATGTAGCCATAAAATCAAAAATAAATATGCAAAAGAATCCTCATCAGCTTCAACGAATCATAAAGGTTGGCGGATACTAGTTGAAAAGTGTTGAAGAAAAATACTGCAAATGGCGAATGGTTACATAATATGGTTACATAATATCGCATGCAATAAATGAATAACATTTTAATAGTGATATTGTTAGAATTATGTAAAAAAATATAATTTAATGCTTTTGTGTGAGTAATGGCAATATACAGAGTGGTTTTATGGTAGCCGTGTGATTACAAATGGGATTTGATTTTACTCTCATTCATAGTCCATTACAATATTTGTGTTAGGTTGAAACATAGTAATTGAATTTAGTAATAGTTTTTGCACTGCATTGCAGCCATTCAACATGGCAGGTTCAACAAGTATGCTTCTGAATAAAAGTCGGCTATCATTGTTTCCTGCATTTACAACTGCCTTATTCCAATTGGTTAGTCTTTTCTCACTCAGCTTAAGTGAGCCTTAAACGAGCACCTCGACCCATTTTCTAGCTTCAGAACTCCTTCAGAGGTAACTAAAGGCTTGCTCATCTCGCTGGTTCCTACTGCTGTGGGATCTTGCAGAAAAACTGCTGGATGGGCTATACGTCACAGGGTTGGGTGGTAGAGTCCCACACTTTCTCTTAGACTTCTTGTTATTTCTACTTTGCCTGCTCTGTCGACTTTGCCTGCTCTGTTTTGAGCGGGAGCTAATTACAGTACCAGGGTCAGATCTGAAGCCAGCCATGCTACCGCGTGACTGCTGTCTAGGTAGAAGCTCCTCAGGCAATTGATCTATAGGAGGTGGAGGTGGTGGTAGGGGTAAATCCTGTGTGCTGTCTGGACACTGGTGGTTCCGAATGATAGAAGTATAGAGGCCATTATCTATAGCGTTGTCCATAGAAAATCTTCCACCCATAGTGTGATAGCCTCTTGGATACATATCATCTACTGCACGTCGAAAATCACAAACACTGGCACTGGTTGGCTGGTCTTGGAACATTAGCGGAGTTGCAAACATAGGTGGAGCTTCAATTCCATCGTAATAATTATCATGTCTTGTTTTGTGGCTTCGATCATCGCTGCTACCATCTTCTAGGCTTGTATCCGTAGTTGTATCTGTACGCTGCCCTCCACCTAATGTGTTCATTGACGAGCCATGAATGACATCATACCTAAAATTTAAACTGCATGTGCAAGCTAACTACAGAAAAAGCAACAGAAAAAATTTACAAAAATTAAAATACGCTTCTCTGTAAACCAAAGAGATCACAAAACCATTCAACCTAACGGATTGATGTGTTGTAATAAATTAGCAATTTTAGTTTAGTCAAAACATTTGGCACGAAGAAGTTACTTCCTAAGGAAGACGTAGCAAAGTTAATGTTTAAAATCATATTTGTCATAGTTGTCACACCATCCTGTTAAATTACACTTGTCAGTAAGACCAAATATGGTATGGTCACACCATCCTGTTAAATTACACTTGTCAGTAAGACCAAATATGGTATGGTCACACCATCCTATTAAATTACACTTGTCAGTAAGACCAAATATGGTATGGTCACACCATCCTGTTAAATTACACTTGTCAGTAAGACCAAATATGGTATGGTCACACCATCCTGTTAAATTACACTTGTCAGTAAGACCAAATATGGAAAGGTGTTGAATTATAAACGGTGGCTGGCCAATTAAATACTGTTTAATACCGGAAGATAAAATAGCGCAAACTTGAGATATTCAAAGCAAACCTTGCCAAACATTATAACGAAACATGACAGCTGTGGAATAAAAAGGTTTTCTTTAACAGGTTTTGAACCCTAGCAATCTAGCAGAGTTGGTGATGCATCCCTCAAATTAGTATTGACCTCGGGTCACCTGTTTGTTTCGATTATTTCTTTCAGAATGTTTTACAATCATTGCATTTCCATGCTTTGTAATACTTGGCAAAGCTCTCCCTAGTGAAGATTTTTAAAAAATCAGCTCAGTTAAGCGCTCAACCACCCGGGTCTCTGCTATGAAAACATTCTACTGCTACTCCCTAATGTTTCTGTTTGACTGTTTGCCTTTACATTAACATTTACATGACAAGGATGGATTGCTAATAGTCTATTTTAACAAGTTTTGAGGGATACATCGCGGATGCATGCTAGTATTGGCAAATCTGTCTGTAGTAGGCAACTCCGAATCATTGAAACTGTAGGGGCAAATCTGTCAGTAGTAGGCAACTCCGAATTAAATCGAAGCATGGAGACTTGAGACAAAGTTATGATTTGAATTATGAAACGACTATACGACCATATAAACAATGGCACTTATTAATTCAGATTATTTCCTTCGAAAATCATCCTCAACAATAATTTCTCTTCAATGGATTTTGTGGAGGCAAAAAAACACTGAGTGAAAGAAAGAGTCATTTACCTCTTTCTCCCGTAAGTCCGAGACCTCTTATGGCAGGCGCAACAGATGCAGATAAACAGAGCTGAGATGAGAAACGTTCCGGTAACCACAGCTATGATCAAGCCTATAAAGAATAATAAGCCATGAGAAATAGAATATGCACAGGCATATCAAATATAGCCACAGGTGCCTGATTTCATTCTGCAGTCTGCCACCTAGTAAAACTTTCATATACAAGATACTTTTCCTATATCAAGATATATATATCATACCAATATAAAAACCTTTCAGTATTACAAACCAGTTGGCCATCTAATGGGTAGTTGCTGTAAAAGAAATTATCACTTAAAAACTAATTTGCACAATATCAATGAAAATCTAATTTGTGACTATCTCACTGAATGTTTTAAACAGATTTGTACTAGGAGTGTGGCTTGTGGTTACAGTTGGTGCTTCAGTTGCTCAACAGCAGCTGAGATTTACCACCTCTCCTATGCTAGTTCTCTGTATTTCATTCTTGTTTTGCTGTTAACTTACAGGAAATACATTAAAAATAGAAAGTACATCCCAGCTTCCTTTTGAGCTTCTGTATTTGCAACGACACTACGACGGCTTAGCAGCAGGTTCTGCTCCACCACAGAATATTGCTGTTGTTACACAGCCTTCCCAATGCTTTAGGAGATTGGCGCACAACTTGGTGCTCTATGCGAGAAGAAAACCTTTCCAGAGTGCTCATGAAGCAAGCATCCATCCGTTTGACCCACTAGTGGGCAGGGTCAGTGGGCTGGATCACTTGGAAGTCAAGGGGTGTGTGCCATTTAGTTTACAAGGCAGTTGTGTAGACAGCTGTAGCATTTAGTTAAAAAGGCAGTTGTGTAGACAACTGTAGCATTTAGTTTAAAAGGCAGTTGTGTAGACAACTGTAGCATTTAGTTTACAAGGCAGTTGTGTAGACAACTGTGGCATTTAGTTTACAAGGCAGTTGTGTAGACAACTGTAGCATTTAAATCATAATCACAAGCGTAAGGCTGAACAGTCAAGAGAAAAAGTAAAATAGACTATGTAATGTTATCACAATAGGAAACAAACTAGCATAGCTCTATGGCGCTCACACGGCTGGCTACATATTAGTGGCTTGCGCTATGTACGATTTTCTTAATTAATGACACGACCAGTTTCTATTAGTTGGTGCGACCAATGTGAAGCAGGCTTATTAGCAGAGCTATATCAACATCGCTGTCGATCACTGGTTCCGTTGTACTAAGCTAAAATGTGCAGTGTCTCAGTAAGATTTACATGCACATTTGAAGCTAGTATTAGGAGATGTTCTAACACTAATGTCATCAAAGGCACTTCAAAAGTTACCCAAACCATTTTCAAGACCAAAAGCTAGGTGTCATCCCTAAATTAGATAGATCTCTTTATTTGGTTTGGGCCCTTGAGGCAGCATGAGCATGAGTCAGAGCTAAGAGGGTGTGCTGTCAGGAAATCCTCCGATAGGGATCTGCCAAAATAGATACTATCTAGACTGTAGGCTGTAGATCTACGGAACCAAAAGAATGCCCAGTCGTAATTAGTGAAGAAGATTGAAATCTTTCTTCCAAGTGTTTGTTCAGTAGTGGCTATGGTGGAGTAACACGAAAAAGAGCAATTTGCGAGGCAAACAACCGGTGAATGAGTTGTAAGCACGTTTTGTAAACACTACAGAAATAAGCACTTGTCTCTTGTAGTCACTTGTCTCTTATAGTAATATGCACTGTTATATACAACCTAAAGTTTACATTGAATTTCTAGCCAAGCTGAGCAATTTCAGTTTTTGAATAATTATTTAGCTATAAATCATGATCCACTAGGACTTGATAGTTTTAGAGAGTGATAGAGCAAAATATCGCTGTTAGCCTTATAATTTCACAAGCCTAGTTGTAAGCAACCTCAGGCTAATCAACTGTATGTTCATAAAACAACAAATGTGTCTATTATTAGATTAGTGAATGTATCTACTACTGTATTTGATTTCGCACTTTCAGGTTGCTTACCTAACCAGAGAGTATGAAAGTTGATGCAAAATTAGTCTATTGTTACTAACAATTACAGAAGGAAAGCTGTGGACCAGCAATGGTTAGTGGAGGCAGAGCCAAAGGAGGATTATAATAACAGCTTTCGTAGATATGACATCTGATGATTTACAGAAGGGCGTCTGTTATTGTGGAGTATAAAAGTTCAACCTTTAAATGTTGTTAAACGCAGCCGTGTTAAGGTAACTAGCGAGCCTAGCATGCTTTGCTGGTCTCTGTCAACCTGGATAGTTGCTACAAAATTATTCAACAGTGAAAAATAAACCAAGTCGACACTGTCACCCCTAGTGCCTGCATTTTAATCCTCTTAATTCCATTTTGTAAATAGATATGAACATTATTATCACTGTTCAAAGCCGATTAGACCATGAGCAAAAAGTTCATGCTCAAAGGTTGACTTGCAACAAAATTCACATTACAGTTAATTGGTATCAAAAAATTCACCGTGTCTTACTCTGTTGTGTTGTAGGTGCCAAATATGTGGGAATGTGATTACAAGCTCTTAAAAGCTAAAAAACGAACAGTTAATCGCAGCCACACGAGACCGCCGTAGTTTGGATTCGCTTTCCAAAACGGCTCAAATGGGAAGTAGTTGTTATAAGATGGCTTCTGTTTACACTTTCATGCAACCTCATTCGTCGAAATATTTTCACAAATATACTTCACGCATTCAATAGAACCATGTCTATTATTCTTACGTGTTTATTTTATCGTCATTGTAATGCTGTCACTTTTAGCAGTGATATCTTATAACTTACCGTAAAAATTTGTTTAATTTTTTAACCTTAGCTCGAAGGAGTACATATCATTGTCTGATAATCATGACGAGCCTGTTGGTCACCTGTGATAAGCGAGAAGTGCTGCAAAAATTATTTGCATTGTATTTGGTCACACGTTCAAATTACGACTTGACGATTTGATCAAGCCTAAGCAAAACTGTAAAGTGACGAGCATCTATATTTGATACGGGGTCTCCGGTAAAACCCGAAGTGTTTGTCATAAACTAATGCTACGATAAGTTTTATATTGAGCTTTTTATTGGCCTTTCAATTCACGTGAGAACATCAGGTGACAAGACAATAACCAAATGTAATGACTACGTCAGAGAAATAAAGAGATTTCAATCTACTGCGGCTTTTCGTTTTTGAGCTTTTAAGAGCTTGTAATCACATTTCCACATACTTGACACCTACAACACAACAGAGTAAGACATGGTGAATCTTTTGATACCAAATAACTGTAATGTGAATTTTTTTGCAAGTCAACCTTTAACGTTATCAATATTGGAAGAAGAGTCTCTGTTTGCGTAACGTTGTTTTATACTGTTTATTGGGAAGGTGCTGCTCTCTGGTACAAGATACAGTGGCTTTTGGGAAGGTGTTGGTCTCTGGTACAAGATACAGTGGTTTTTCTAGGCACATTTGCCTCAACTATATTTAAAATGTAAGTTATTTCAATACTTGCACTTGGTGTTTAAGAGTTTGTTTCAGACAATGTCAATTCATATCAGGTGATGCTTGATGTACATGTACACTAGGTAAGACTTATTATTTTGCAAATGTTTCTCCTGTGAACAAAGTGGCTATGGTTGTGAGCCATGACACTTTATAAAAATGCAATATTTAGTTGTAGTGTCATCTTAGCTCTCCGAGGTCAACCTTTAAAGTGGTTTAGTCATGAGATACCCGAGGTCATGGCAGCGGGCAGCAAACGCCGTAAGAAGATTTATCCTACTTTGCGAATGAATAGCATTTGAACTACTGCTGATAGTAGCCCTAAATCCCATTTCATAACATCCTAACACACTTATACAGTGTACCTGAATACTTAAATACAAAACTCAGCCGTTTTTGTATGAACAATAAATATTGTTGTTTAAAACTATTAGTTTTCAGTCTGTTGTGTATAAAATAGAAAGGTTCAACTCACCCAACTAAGACAAATTTAAAATGTTTAAACAATTTATATGAGAGCTTCATAGTCCAGACGCAATTCTATCTCACTTATAATAAAACAATCCATAGAAATATAAAGCAAAACTGTTTTGACAAAGAATGCTGACACAACCTGGTTTTGAAAAAGTTTAGGAATGCATTCGAAACAATACCGTGTTCAGTTTATCATCTGTGCGAAAAAAGTAACTTCATATTTAAATGTTTCTAACCACTTTAAACTTGTTTACTATGATACGAGTCGTGTCGGTCATGTCGGTCGTTTCCGTAGTGTCTGTAGTTCTCGTAGTGCCCTTAGTGTCCGTAGTGCCCGTAGTGTCCGTAGTGTTCGTAGTGTTCGTAGTGCCCGTAGTGTCCGTAGTGCTCTTAGTTCCCGTAGTGCCCTTAGTTTCCGTAGTGTCCGTAGTGTCCGTAGGGTTTGTAGTGCCTATAGTGTCCGTAGTACCCTTAGTTCCCATAGTGTCCGTAGTGTTTGTAGTGCCCGTAGTGTTCGTACTGCCCGTAGTGTCCGTAGTGCCCATAGTGTCCGTAGTACCCGTAGTGTCCGTAGTGTCCGTAGTGCTCGTAGTGCCCGTAGTGTCCGTCATGTCCGTCTGCTTAAAGCCAATGTTGGAGGGTGGGAAAAATTATTACATTGAACAGGATTTGAATTTCCGACTTCTAGCGTAGTAGTCTGACACTCAAACGCCTGCACCAATCAATCATTCTAGATTTTCAGAATAATTATGGAGATAGTTATTTGCTATGCTTTCGCGGTACACCTGACTATCTCTCACAGCACACTTGACTGCCAGAGTACTAGAAATCATAAAAATAATCCCACGACCACACGAGCGGAGCGGAAGTGTGGGAGTTTTATGATAAATGCATGCGCACACAACTTACGAAAATTATTAATCAAAAATGAGACGAACCCTCGTCAATAAATTTCATCAAAAAATTTAAGCATCGGAATGTAAAGTCGTTAAAGTATAATAACGATACAAAGCACATTTAAACCTATTTAAATATGTTACCAAGTCTTTGTAAACCTTCGATAATATCTTAAAACTTACCCATCTGATCGGATTATACACAAATAGACAGATTAATTTCAACGAAAATCGCCACAAAACACTTGAAAAGCTTAGTTTAATAAAAGTTAAGACCGGAAATTAAAACGCCGAGGGACAGAAAACAGAACGATGAAGTATGACGATGTCTTGCGCATTTCACGAAAAGATAACGTGCACTTTTCACCAGTCTATAGCATTGTCGAATTGCCGAAGGTTTTGGCCATTAACATAGGAGTACAGAAATCGTTTCATTTTTGCTGATTTCAATTTTTTCATTTTCATTTGCCAACACATTTAAATACTTTCACATTCTAACTGATGTCCAACGCAGTATAAGTAAAGCAAATGACAATGATATTTTTTATCGTTTCTTATGAGATTATTACAATAATTAACTATAAGTTTGGATGACTACAGAACAATGACTACGTAGTACAGACTTTCTAAAAATCTAACGCAGTGTAAGTAAAGGCATGACGATGATATTTTTTCTAACGGTTCAAATGAGATTATTGCAATTATTAATTATAAGTTTGGATGACTACAGGACAATGACTACGTAGTACAGATTTTCTAAAAATCTATATAAATATCACAACTTCGTGATATTGTTAGCTATGCCGTTTGGAAATGTAAACAAAATTGTGCATTGGTTTTTTATTATTACTATATAAATAATATTGGTTATTCTAATAATATCAATGCATTTTACTTCTAATATTGGCCAATATTGCATTTCTGTTTTTGCAGGAGGAGAGATATAAACATATAATCTTTTCCTTTCATTATTACTATTTGTTGTATATAATAACACCCAGTACATTACAGCTACCATTGCAGTTATCCTATTTGACTGCTAATATTGCATTTCTCAACCATCAGTACCCTTTCTTTTTTCCAATATCACTTTGGTCGTGGGCTGTATGACAGTGGAATTTCTAGGTAACTATGTAGTTTACATTCCTTCTATTACTGACATAAAACTAGAAATAATGTTCTAAGCTTACGAGTTTTGTTTCTTAATAGATATGAACACGTTTGAGAGATTGTGAAACTTATGTTAGTGAAACCCCAACAAGTATGACCGATATAGCCGATTATCAGTACAGTCTGGCCTTTACTTATCATCAACACAACATGCAACTTTTCCACCATATGACGTCAAGTTTTAGTAACGTCAGGCTTCAAGCTCCAACCTATC
Source organism: Watersipora subatra (assembly GCF_963576615.1). Lineage (NCBI taxonomy): Eukaryota > Metazoa > Bryozoa > Gymnolaemata > Cheilostomatida > Watersiporidae > Watersipora > Watersipora subatra. Next base: position 29,545,343 of record NC_088711.1, read on the forward strand.
TTCAAACTTACTACATTGAAAGCATCTCAAACCATTGCAATTTGTAAGTAAAAGAAAAAAAGCTGGAATAAATAAAAATTTATTGTAAGAAAATGTAAAAATAAATAAAAAGTAGAAACTTAGTCAGTTTAAACATTGGACAGTATACTTAGAGTAAGTATACTTAAAGTAAGTCAAGCTGCATATCGCCACTCTAAGACACAGCAACAATAGAAATGTATTTTATACATGATTGCTTTATTAATTTAGCTTTTAAAGATGATTTTGTATTTGACATTTAGTTTTATATGATTGCATTTTTAAAATATAATCTGACGCGTTTATAAAGGAATTCTGGTAAGTTTTTGGGACATGAAACGAATGAAATGAATTCCAGTGTATTTTTCTGAGAATATTTACTCTACCATGCAAAGCAAACCTTGGAACAAACCAAGTTCACCAGTAAAGGTTTGACTGTCTTGTGACTCATTACCACAGCTCATTCTGTAGCGGGTTCAATTGGTCTAACTACTCCTGAATACAATTAAGGCACGTTTACTGCAGACGGGTAATTCAGAAAGATATTTCGTTTTATACAATACATAGAGGTGGGAAATTAAAAAACAACTGGTTAAAGTTTCCAGCATTTATTTTTAGCAATTTTTAGCACTTCATACAGCGGTATAGTTGAGGTATGTGCTTTACCATAAATCTGGATTAATATTTTAAATAGCCATTTGAACAGCTCCAAATTTATGGCGAAGAAGTGTGCCTTGTCAAAACACTTTATTGGATCATGGGGTGCTACAGTTCGATTAGATCATAAGGGGTGCTACAGTTCGATTAGATCATAGGGGGTGCTACAGTTCGATTAGATCATAGGGGGTGCTACAGTTCGATTTGATCAGTTCAATTGAATGATGCTACAGCAACATTCAATTCTTTTATTCAACAGGCTCTATGGATATCTATGTGAACTTTGTAAATCTATAAAAGCATTGATTGTTTTATCAATCAAAATAACTGTGCTGACATCTTTAATTTACAATTGGGGAGTGTGATGTAAATAGATTCATTGGGCAACTTATTAAGGTTTCTTTTTTACAGCAAAACAGTGCATCGAATATTGTGTGAGATTTGCAGATACTAATATTGTGTGAGATATGCAGATACTAATATTGTGTGAGATATGCAGATACTAATATTGTGTGAGATATGCAGATACTAATATTGTGTGAGATATGCAGATACTAATATTGTGTGAGATATGCAGATACTAATATCGTGTGAGATATGCAGATACTAATATCGTGTGAGATATGCAGATACTAATATTGTGTGAGATATGCAGATACTAATATTGTGTGAGATATGCAGATACTAATATTGTGTGAGATATGCAGATACTAATATTGTGTGAGATATGCAGATACTAATATTGTGTGAGATATGCAGATACTAATTGAATGCCCGGCGTTGCCAGGTAAGAAAAAGGTCTTTGCATAGAAAATTTATTTTAATTTGACATATACAACATTTATCATCATAATTTTTAAATGTCATATCATGAAAAAAGTGTTTTGTGCATTTCAAATAAGTTAACAGAAAAACTGAAACAACTGTAAAGGTCTTTAACTGTGAAACAATCAGCAAGCGATGGCTAGATGAAATATGATATGTTACAATAATTACAATAAAAAGTTAATTGATGCTGATACAACTAAATCGAACTGATAAAACAAAATAAAAATCGCAAATCGCTGAATTAATAATAACGATGAGTACATAGAATTGTGCGTATAAAAAGGGTACTATTGTCGCAGAGACTATCCATCAAAATTTTGAATACGATAGTGGTACTTCTCAATAATTGATACTGGCACAAACGTAAAATAAGATATCGAAATTAACTACATCAGTGAAGCGCACGAGGGTACTTTCTCTGACCGAATTGTTAGAGAATGTAGAGGCAATTTCTACTTGAAAATATATTTTGGTTTACAATTTCTAGCGGTTGCCCTTTGCAATAACCAGAAATTGAATATTGAAATTGTGCCATTACAGTTGCACTGTAACGGAACATTTGAAATGAAAATAGCACAATTGAACAATAACAAATAACGAAAAATGAATTATGGAATCTGAAATGGCTTTTTTTTTAAATTCAAAAGAAGAGCAAACGCAAAAAGCAATATTAATTAATAATAAAACATATTCAGCTTTAATCATGAGCATATCGTAGTTGAGCTAAGTTAGATAAGAACGTCTTAGCTTTGTCTTTAGATGCAGGTGATTGTATACTCGCAGTTGCAATTGTTGCAAGTTCAATTCCAGTCTGCTAGCCATTTCCCATAGCTAGATTTTAATTGCCAAAGCTCGACACAACGTCGGTAGAAATTAAAAGACAAACAGTAAGATTTATATACATATATATACAGCCTTCCAACTGAACTTCTGTTATATACAGCCTTCCAACTGAACTTCTGTTATATACAGCCTTCCAACTGAACTTCTGTTATATACAGCCTTCCAACTGAACTTCTGTTTTTATGCTTTCAAGGATCTTTCGGCACATGGAATCAGAAACTTGTATTAACTGTTACAATCTAATCACTAATGTTAGTACTGTTAGTTGGCCGTTGAAATTAGTTTAATATAATAAACATCTTTTCTATGTAATATAAATACCTAAAATAAATTAATAGAATGCAGAGTTGTAATTATACAGCTCTAACTGCGAGATAACCACATCTATATGCTGATAGAAACTCTTATACATCACTGATGTCCGATCATGACTTCTGAAAGTTAAGACATTCGCTAAATTGGAATTTGTCGATTTTTTTGCCCAAGAGTATATATGAACTATGGTGATGTAGTTCGTTTGCGATGGATTGAAGCTGTACAATATCTTTGATAAATTTTTTAAAGAGAGGTTTGTTTTTAGATTTTTTTAAGATTAAATAACACAGATTGTAAATAGAAACAGTTTGGAGGTAAAGAAAAATTCATACCTAAGAAGCTTTTGTCCCCAGCTCCGAGAGCAATTAAGAATGTTCCGGCACTTTTGGCGATATCTTTCACTCCTCCCGGAACCTGACTAGGCTTTCCCGGCGCTGTAGGTATGAGGTAGGTGACAGGTTTACCTGTATGTATAGTTCGAATAGGATGGGGTGGGGTTGTTGCTAGGGTCGTGGTTGTTGTTGGAGTTGTGGTTGGCGTGGTGGTTGTGGTGGTGGTAGTAGATGTTGTAGAAGTGGTAGTTGTTGTGGTTACCAGTGGAGGTTGGCCTACAAAGATTTCTACAGATTAGTTTTTGTGAAATATTTGAGAATGCATAAACATAGATGATTTTCACAGTCAAAAGGTTATAAGGTTAAGGCCTGTAAGCCGTTGATGAGAATCATAGAGCTAGAATAGGAAGGATGGTGCAAGACCATCTATAGCTGTCAGACTATCAGTCTTATCACCTCATCTTTAAATTACTAACTTTTTCAACCCAGCAGGTATTGTGAGTTGAGTATTGCATGCACAACCACAATCAAACCTCGATTTGTGATCAGCTCAAGACACAAACCTTTCAACTTATACATACTAGCAAAAACCTGGTGATGTACGGTTTTTGTTCTCATTCAGATAGCCCGTAGTTGTCAGATAGCCCGTAGTTGTCAGATAGCCCTTAGTTGTCAGATAGCCCGTAGTTGTCAGATAGCCCGTAGTTGTCAGATAGCCCGTAGTTGTCAGATAGCCCGTAGTTGTCAGATAGCCCTTAGTTGTCAGATAGCACGTAGTTGTCAGATAGCCCGTAGTTGTAGGATAGCCCGTAGTTGTCAGATAGCCCGTAGTTGTCAGATAGCCCGTAGTTGTCAGGTAGCCCGTAGTTGTCAGGTAGCCCGTAGTTGTCAGATAGTCCGTAGTTGTCAGATAGCCCGTAGTTGTCAGATAGCCCGTAGTTGTCAGATAGCCCGTAGTTGTCAGATAGCCCGTAGTTGTCAGATAGCCCGTAGTTGTCAGATAGCCCGTAGTTGTCAGATAGCCCGTAGTTGTCAGGTAGCCCGTAGTTGTCAGGTAGCCCGTAGTTGTCAGATAGTCCGTAGTTGTCAGGTAGCCCGTAGTTGTCAGATAGTCCGTAGTTGTCAGATAGCCCGTAGTTGTCAGATAGCCCGTAGTTGTCAGATAGCCCGTAGTTGGAGTTTGAAAGGCCAGTTCTCAGGAACCAGACGTAGTTTTGCTATAAAATATTTTAGTAAATATATATTTTCAAGAGTACGACACGGAGCATATGCACGTAATGAGTACGACACGGAGCATATGCACATAAAGAGTACGACGCGGAGCATATGCACGTAAAGAGTATGACACGGAGCATATGCACGTAAAGAGTATGACACGGAGCATATGCACGTAAAGAGTACGACACGGAGCATATGCACGTAAAGAGTACGACACGGAGCATATGCACGTAAAGAGTACGACACGGAGCATATGCACGTAAAGAGTACGACACGGAGCATATGCACGTAAAGAGTATGACACAGAGCATATGCACGTAAAGTTTACATGCAGCCTAATTAGCCAAACGATGTGAAAACGCATAACCTTTACAAAGACATACACATACAATGATAAAATGGGATTTATTTGAATAGACTATTTGAGAAAATGTTGATCTCAGCATACAAAGTAGTTGCTAAAATACCAAGTCGGAAGTTGTCCAAACCTGGCAGTTCTGGAAATCATTGCATATGTTTGCTGTTCTTCACACAGTTTGGTCCTATGCTGTTTGGATATTATTAAACAGCATTTCATATCTTTATCTTTTAGTTTAAAAATTTAGTAATATATGTATATAAATATAGAATCGCGGGTCGCAAAAAATATTTATGAGAGCAGTGATGGTAAGAAAAGTCAGCACTTTTCCTCGAATTTAAACAAGAAATAATACAAAAAAAACAAACGCCAACTTCTTTAGATAAATTTTTTTAAATCTTTTAAACCATTTAATGGTTATTACGAACAATAAAATTAATGTGATACTGAAAAAAAGCTTAAAGCTGGTACAAGTGGAGAGGAGAGACTGGCTGTAATAAATAAATAATCAACTTTTAAAAATTATCAAATCTAAGAAAAAGTATATATACCGTAAAACTTCTAATTGAACGCCATGGCGCTCTATTTTTCAATCCTTCCTATATAGTGGCGGACAATTGGAGGCGGCATTCAAATAGAGGCTGACATTGTATTTTTCAAATGGCTCGTCTATATAACCCTCCTCTTTCAGTGGAGTCATTTGGATATTAAGTCTTATTAACTCATATTAAGTCATTTGGATGCAATAAATCTGCAAACTTACCTCCAACTTATCAAAGATCTCTTACTAAATATAAATTGAGAAACCGAGAAATATCTCTACCAGTTGTTATCCTTTGCAATAAACCTACCATGATATTATAGCCTGTGTTCTGTTTTGCAGTTTGTTGGAGCATTCAAATTTTATTTCATTCTAAATCTGAAGACATATTTTTATTTTATATGTATACTAGCTGCACTACTCAGCGTTGCCCAGGCAATAAAAAATTTTTTGGACAGAAAATTTATTTGTATTTAACATATAACAACATTTGCCATTGCTAGCTGGATGTCCAGGGTTGGCCGGGTATTAAAAATCAGCTTATAAACAATGAGGAGTAATGTAGTTGCCTGCCACTTGCTATTAGCCTGGCACAATGTCAATGAATAATTTGAGTAAGCTTACTAATAAGAGCTAACTACTTGCTCTAGTGTTTTAGCACGCGTAAAATCACGCTATCCTCTGGTTACCCAACGTTGCGCCGTCACATTGCGTAGTAACGGAGCATGGTAGTGTATTTGCTCCCATATAGTGGCATATATCACCTAAGGAGTCCAACAAGCTCGTGTGGCTGAATTGGTAAGGCATTGGACTGGTGAATGGGAGGGTCTGAGATCAAATCTCATTCTTAATCCAAGATTTGAATATTTACAGCTGGACATGCAAAGACACAAACTTTGAAAAATGTATATGCGTGTATATAGATTTACTGAAGTTGCATAAAATCTCATTGGACTCATTGACATGTTTGCTACAGTTTGCATCAAAAACTATCTTTTTATGTGCAATAGAAGAGGTGTTAAAATGGTCGATCACCTGTAAGATCAAATTGCCTCAATGATGCTATCAAATTATATGCTATAAATTTGTAAGTTTGTCAGTTATATAATGATAACCTATCAAATGCTATAAATAAATGTTCATGAAAAAGTGACATAAACAAATCATACTTAATAATTGCATCGTTTGATCGGATAGCAGCGTTCTGATTGTTGCTTTTGATAGAACGAACATTTTATGGTTGTCCATTACCTCCCACAATGTGGTGTGACGTCAACTCTTTTTCTGCACTGCATAACTAGTTGGTATTAGCGTCGAGACAGTTTTTTTAGCAGAGCAAACTTTTACGCTTTGCATTTAGCACAAATGCAAGGCGTAAAAGTTTTGCTCGCTAAACGTAGCCTTTGCACCATCGTAAATGTAAACCGTTTTTTTATAGGCATACAGCACTTTGAAGTGTTAAGAACGTGTTAAACAAGGAACTCCTATTATCCTGAAACAGTTATTAATTATTTCTATGGTGTTGCTTTCAAAGTTTTAATGAAACAAAAGTGAGAAGCTTTGGAGTTGGACAACAAGAGAATTGATTGTTATTAATGTAAATGATTCATTATTAATACGACTTTGTAGACACTTTTCATCTGATCCCTTGATATTATGGGTTCATAAAGATCAAAGATTGTCAAAGTGGCATTCAAATAGAGATGGCATTCAAATAGAGGGTGGTGCTCTATTTTTCAACCCTTTTTCCATAGTGGCAGTCAAGTAGAGGTGGCGTTCAAATGGAGGTGGCGTTCAATTTGAGGTTTTACAGTAAGGGATGTTAATTATATGTTAGTTTGTTCAACTCAGCCTAGCTTTGTCCATTTTTTACAGCCTTGACGTACACACCATCTGTTTTTTGTTCCGCCCTTTTTTAAAGCTACGGCGTTGTGGTAATAAACAACTTTTTTATTTGTAATTTCTTTATTTGTTTAATTTTTTGGAACATAGCTGTTAAATTTAATTTTTTCATAGCTTTTATAGTACATTATTTTATGCTACTATTTTATGTATTTAGTCACTTGGAGTCATCATGAAGTTGTTGAGCAGTGAAACAAACTAAACAAGACGTAATGCGTGTTTATATCATTATTCATTGACCTATGTATGTTCATAGACCTAATTATAGCCTTGAGTATGCTTGTAGACTTATTAATTGACTTGCGAATGTCCATAGACTTAATCAAAGACCAGTGTATGCTCATAGTCTTGTATCTGCTCATAGACCTGCGTATGCCCATATACTTATTAGTTTATGGACTTGAACATGTTCATAGACTTGTACATGGTCATAGACTTGTACATGGTCATTGACTTGTACATGTTCATAGACTTGTACATGTTCATAGACTTGCACATACTCATAGACTTGTACATGTTCATAGACTTGCACATACTCATAGACTTGTACATGTTCATAGACTTGTACATGGACATAGACTTGTACATGGTCATAGACTTGCACATATTCATAGATTTGTACAATCTCATAGACTTGTACATGGACATAGACTTGTACATGTTTATAGACTTGCACATACTCATAGACTTGTACAATCTCATAGACCTTTACATGTTCATAGACTTGTACATGTTCATAGACTTGTACATGTTCATAGACTTGTACAATCTCATAGACCTTTACATGTTCAAGGCTTGTACATGTTCATAGACTCGTACATGTTCATAGACTTGCACATACTCATTGACTTGTACATGTTCATAGACTCGTACATGTTCATAGACTTGTACATGCTCATAGACTTGTACATGCTCATAAACTTGTACATGTTCATAGACTTGTACATGCTCATAGACTTGTACATGTTCATTGACTTGTACATTCTCATAGACTTGTACATGTTCATAGACTTGTACCTGTTCATTGACTTGGACATTCTCATAGACTTGTACATGTTCATTGACTTGTACATGTTCATTGACTTGCACATGTTCATAGACTTGTACATGTTCATGGACTGGTACAATCTCATAGACTTGTACATGTTCATAGACTTGCACATGTTCATAGGCTTGTGTGCGTTCCTTCTTTAGGCACTCAGTTCATTATTGCACTAGTATTGCACCAATCATTTGATAGCCTTCCGGTCAGAAGCATTACTGCTTGTAATCGCTATCAGTGCTTTTAATAAAAACAAATTGACAACATAATAGATTAAATGTTTTTGCAAACTAGTGCTCCAGTGATCCAAAAAGACTACAAAAAATTGATGATGAATGAAGGCAGCCGACTAAACTGAGAGATAAGCTAAAGCTGTGATACTGCCCTGGGTACCTCTAGTTGTCATGTTATGCTTCCACTTACTAGATAGCTTGGAACTCCCACCCCCAAGAAATGGTGCTAACCCTAAAAAATGTTAAAATTACATCAATTGTCTCCTTAATATATAAAAGTTTACTCCCTATAAGGTTGGTAATTTGCGAAGAGTGTTTTACCGATACTTTGTCATCCCTGACATGCCACTCTACAAGCCATGTTATGTCTATATGCCTCTCTACAAGCTATGTTATGTCTATATGCCACTCTACAAGCCATGTTATGTCTATATGCCACTCTACAAGCAATGTTATGTCTATATGCCACTCTTCAAGCCATGTTATGTCTATATGCCACTCTACAAGCTATTTTATGTCTATATGCCACTCTACAAGCCATGTTATGTCTATATGCCACTCTACAAGCAATGTTATGTCTATATGCCACTCTACAAGCCATGTTATGTCTATATGCCACTCTACAAGCAATGTTATGTCTATATGCCACTCTACAAGCCATGTTATGTCTATATGCCACTCTACAAGCAATGTAATGTCTATATGCCACTCTACAAGCCATGTTATGTCTATATGCCACTCTACAAGCTATGTTATGTCTATATGCCACTCTACAAGCCATGTTATGTCTATATGCCACTCTACAAGCAATGTTATGTCTATATGCCACTCTACAAGCCATGTTATGTCTATATGCCACTCTACAAGCTATGTTATGTCTATATGCCACTCTACAAGCTATGTTATGTCTATATGCCACTCTACAAGCCATGTTATGTCTATATGCCACTCTACAAGCCATGTTATGTCTATATGCCACTCTACAAGCTATGTTATGTCTATATGCCACTCTACAAGCCATGTTATGTCTATATGCCACTCTACAAGCAATGTTATGTCTATATGCCACTCTACAAGCCATGTTATGTCTATATGCCACTCTACAAGCAATGTTATGTCTATATGCCACTCTACAAGCCATGTTATGTCTATATGCCACTCTACAAGCTATGTTATGTCTATATGCCACTCTACAAGCTATGTTATGTCTATATGCCACTCTACAAGCCATGTTATGTCTATATGCCACTCTACAAGCCATGTTATGTCTATATGCCACTCTACAAGCTATGTTATGTCTATATGCCACTCTACAAGCCATGTTATGTCTATATGCCACTCTACAAGCAATGTTATGTCTATATGCCACTCTACAAGCTATGTTATGTCTATATGCCACTCTACAAGCTATGTTATGTCTATATGCCACTCTGCAAGCAATGTTATGTCTATATGCCACTCTACAAGCCATGTTATGTCTATATGCCACTCTACAAGCTATGTTATGTCTATATGCAACTTTGAAGTAAGTAGCAAAAGACTTTCTACTGACACATTTTTAAAGGAAGCCATTTTATACCCTCTAAGCCACATTATACCCTTAACGTATTTCGCACCTTTTTCTTCAGAGGACTTGAAAAAGAGTGATGAACTCCACCTTTGCCAAAATATTTTAATTTGTAGAAACCATTATTGGACATCATTAGTATAAAATTTTTGAACAGCTAAATACTCAGTAGCCCAATGTTCACTAAAACAGCCCAATGTTCACTAAAACAGCCCAAATGTTCACTAAAACAGCCCAAATGTTCACTAAAACAGCCCAAATGTTCACTAAAACAGCCCAATGTTCACTAAAACAGCCCAATGTTCACTAAAACAGCCCAAATGTTCACTAAAACTAAAACTAGCTGGTTTTAAATTAATGATCTATTTTAAACGACTCCTGCACATACAGTAAACTTTTCATCATTGCATCTTATTAACATATTTAGTTTTACAGATGTGTACCAAACCTAATGTTTGTATAAAACCAAACTTTTATATAGGATTTTAAATAGTTCTGATCTCCGCCTTTTATCTTACTACTACCATCGCCTTTAAGAGTACATCGTAATTTGTTTAATCTGTTTCTCAATAGAGACTAGAGATAATAATTATACATTTGAAACTAACGTATTATATAAAATTATGTATAAAACCGTAAAAAACTAGATAAAATGTAACTAGATTTATTAAGTCAGTACAAAGGGGCTTTTACTGTTAACTTTCTGACTGTTTCTATTCACTTACCTTAAAGGTAAGTGAATAGAAGAGCAGAGCGTAAGTTCAAAGGGAAGGTGAGTGAGAGAGATACACAGTGTAACTTACTGTAAGTTAGACTAGGTGAGATTAAAACTAACTTAACTTGTACATCTTGAATCATTTTTATATTTTTACATATTCTCTTTAAACTGCATCAACCTTGTCACTTACATTTACAAAAGTAAGAGAGACTTTGAATGCAGTTTGTCGAAAATTACGTAGGGTATTTAGCGTGAATATTAACTTGAGTTTTACGTTGCATGTTGGAAAATGATACGCTGAGGTTGTTGTAACAAGAGGTTTGACTATATTCTTAACTTGACAATTATTTGATGGCTCCTTGGGATGATTAATCATGACATTCTTGTTTCTATGACACAAAGTCAGCAAGCTCAATTTGCGTCAGCATAATTTGTTTTGTTCATGAAACTCAAAAGTTGACTAAATATTCCAGATAGCGAATGAATCGGTCAGGATGCTATTTGATTTTACAATCGCTAAAATCAAACACATCCTGTTGATCAACATTGCGCAATGCTCTGATACTAGCGCTAAACAAACTAGAACAAAGTTTTTTTTATAAAGTAATCAAATTATTAGAAAAAAGCAATAATTTATTTCAATCACGGCCTACAGTATTGATTTTTGAGTTGGCAACATTTCGTAGATATTTATGCAGGCGATGCTTGCAGGCGATATTTGCAAAAATCAATGAGGGTCACTAATGAAGGACTGGAGAAGATGGCAGGCTATAGGACACCCTGTTTATCTTTAAAGAGAGCTATGGACTTGTAAACAGACCATCATCGCTGTCAACTGAGAAGACTGTTTCATCTCAAATCTCATTAACAATTCAGAGAAGACTGCGCTTTTAGGTGCTTACATTATGGAGATGATGTAGCTCTGCTACAACTTGATTATAGCCTAAGAGAAGCGATAATCAAATTGCAAAAAAGGGAAATGAGTCTATGCGCTAAGAAAAGGACATTCTATGAGCTAGATGGCGTACATGGCTAGTATCAGAATACAGATCTTAACTGGCTGAAATAAAATGAGCCAAACGTAGCTGAATAGGTTAAACAGAAATGGTTGGAGTCTTCATTATTAAGCCGTGTGACCCAAGCATTAGCAAGTAAAAGGGAAATTGTAAAACAGGCTTGTCCATTGGTTGTCCTATTGTAAGAAGCTTGTCTATTGACCGTTTTAAAATCTCAATAAGATTTACATGCTATAAATGAGAAGGAAAAACATGGTCTGGCTAACAATATTACATTATACTCTTTCTTTCCCATTTTGCGATTTTTCTCTAAAAGTTCACTAAGTTTATTCAAAGCTGCATGTAGACTAGCCGATAATCTGTTTGGCTGATTTATGTGACTGACAGTTAATTTCGCAAATGAGCAGATCAACTGATTTATACCGCCGATTGATGTTACACACGCAAATACGTTATCAACGCGTGTTAGCTTCTTTTGCGTGAAAACATGGAGTGTCACTTGTTTTCGTCTGAATGTTTTCGTACACAAATTAAACAAGTTCAAAACAGTTGTAGTCAGTCAAGTATAATAAGGGCTTTTTCTAAATTATTAGCCCGATCGATGATTGGCTAGCATACTCGTCACTTTAAAGTCAATTATATAAAACCTCTAATTAATTTTATTTTAATATTAATAATAATAATATGTTATGTTGTGGTTTGTTTTGGTTTAAAGATGAACTTGCACAAAGTTTTAGTAGATTTTATCTGTAAGTATCCGTATTTCTATCATTTGAGATTTTAATATTTTATGTTATATTATATGTTATAAGTCATATGTTTTATGTTATATTATAGGTTATAAGTAATATGTTTTATGTTATATTATAGGTTATAAGTAATATGTTTTATGTTATATTATATGTTATAAGTCATATGTTTTATGTTATATTATATGTTATAAGTCATATGTTTTATGTTATATTATAGGTTATAAGTAATATGTTTTATGTTATATTATAGGTTATAAGTAATATGTTTTATGTTATATTATATGTTATAAGTCATATGTTTTATGTTATATTATATGTTATAAGTCGTGTTATAAATCTATGTCATCTGAAAAGCATTTTCTGCTTTTGCTTGAGGTTTGCAATTTTTTACATCCTTTAATAAAAACATATGTGTAACCAAGTTTCTACGACTATTGTGAAATATTTTATTTATTAAAAATGTTCTACCTTCAGTAAATTCAACTGTCTTTAAACAGTTTAACAAAGGGTGTGTGTGCAACAGTAGCCATGCAGGTTCTTGGGTAGATATGCTGACCCTATGACCAGCCGCAGACAGTTGCTGGTGAACCACAGTGTTTGTTACACAGTTGATAGTTCGCAAGCATATCACATGCTGGTGTCAGCTGGCTGACTTTATCAAATCAGTTATATAATAGGCTTTATTTTCAAGTCAAACTAGCTCAAGCCATATACCTAAAAGTCAGCTTACAGTTAAAATGTGTTTTATACGGTGATTTCCTTAGATAGCGATTATTGCCTTTGCGTAGTCGGTAAGCATTTGACTGGTTTTTAAAATTGAGTATCTCAAGAAACCCTCTAGTCTACTACTACTACTACTACTACTACTACTACTACTACTACTACTACTACTACTACTACTACTACTACTACTACTACCACTACCACTACTACTACTACTACTACTACTACTACTACTACTACTACTACTACTACTACTACTACTACTACTACTACTACTACTACTTGTATAAATTGTCTCATCTTGACTGTTTAAGAATGCTAATTAAGATAATAAGGACCGATGAGATGTCAAAAAAGGCTCCAGTAAACGATGAGACCAAAGTATGAAATATCATGTGGTGCATCTAAATTTATGAACATTTGATGAAAATTTTAAATAGAAATAAAATCGTAAAAAGTCTGAACAGAATTGAGATTTTAAATATGAAACCAATCAAGGAATATCGGTTTAAGAAGTCATGTCTACTTTGTCAGATAATTGCAGTGATTGAACTCAGGTAGCCAGCAGTAGGCAGTTAGCAACTCTGTGAGACTCAAAAGTAGTCTTGATTATTGAAAAGAAAATGTCAGCTCTGGCTACTCAGTAATATATGGCTACACAAATAAATATTAAACCTGTTCCACCCATTTAGTTGTTAATGTTTTCAAGTTCTGCAAGAATTCAAATTAACTTTATAACCTAAAAAGGTTTGACCTACTCTTAAAAAATCTCTATTCAAATGAAAGGGTTGATGATCACAAATGGTTGATGCCAATCATCGCAAACTGAGGGATCAGCTGACCAATCATAACAGATAAAGAAATTAATAGATCAGTCACAACAAAATACATCTATTTTGTTGTGACTGGTAAATAACTGAGGTAAACAAGGATTTTGCTCCAGTGTCGAAAAGGATGCATTTGACAATCGTAAATTTTGCGACTATTAATTTGTTACGCCTCCATAGACATAGAATTTAGGTTAGAGTAAACAATAGAGTAAACAATAGAGTGAATCTTGCTCATAAATTGTATATTTGCTAAAGCAACTTGACTTCAGTTTATGGGGACAAATAATTTTAATAAAGTAATTTTAATAAAGTAATTTTAATTAGCCAAATTCAAAAACTGTTTATGTTTAAGTAGCGTGTATTCTGCAAGCATAGTTATAAGGAAGACAATCCTAGTACCGGTGACTTGGCTCGCAGTGTCTGTTTTAAAAATCATTGAATTCATAGAATTGTAATGGCTTACTTGCTTGCTCAGTGTCATAGCGAAAAACCTGCAAATAGTTATGTTGTCTGGGCTGAGTGTTTTACATATTGTTGTTCTTACTGAGGCAGTTATTACTAATAAATCCTTTCCATAGTATCTTAATATTCATCCTGTGGTAATGAAGCATACAGCTAATAGCGCTAATATAGTGTCAGAACAATAAATTATGCACCTGTAACAATTATGAGAGGAATTTGTAGATTGCATAAAAATGAAGTATTGCACGTGTGTTCAGATAGTATGCAGAATGATCTATTATACTAAAAATATAGCTACTGCTATAGAGGCTCGAATCAGAATATGCTGAAAGGAGAACTGCGTATGGTGTGCTATGGCCATAATAAAACACAGGGCTGTATTCAATTTGTTCTTTCTGGTTCCTTATTATACTGGCTTAGCTAATAGTAAATCATGGATATAACTGACTTTTTAAGAATTCAGCTAGAATTTGATAGCCTTTCTTTAATGTAGTGACAAGCTAAAACAGACAATAAATAAAAAAAACAAACATTTGGCAGGTTTCATAAATGACGGCCATTGTTTTGATCTGTAAAATAAACATAAGACAGAATAGTCGGCATGATGAAATAAAAAGTTGGTTTGTCTAACCAATCTGCCAGAGATGCTGCCAGAAATGCTGCCAGCTCTGACCTATATTTCATCAGCTGACGCTTTGAACACTGTGGTATGCTGTAAGCTCTGACCTATATTTCATCAGCTGACGCTTTGAACACCGTGGTATGCTGTAAGTAGTATGCTGTAAGCCCTTTACATTTCAACACAGGTCGAGTGAAACAAAAACATATGAAACTATTGCAATAGGAAGGAATGTCTGGAGAATTTTAGGAAATAACATTTGAAACTTGTGACAGATTTTATGCACCAAAATAATTTGCTCTGATGATGTTTACGGTGATTCAGTTAAATTTAGGTCCGTCTCGTCCATTCACAAGTAAAAATGGTAAGATTTTGGTAATGCTGAAAATGTTGATAAGAGAGCGGTATAGGTAAAAATTTGATTAAAAAATTTCTTCAATATTTTAACTATTAAAAGAAAATTTAAATCGTATATTTTTACATCATGATTATATCTATTAGTATTTTTGGTAAACATTAATTAAAATTAACAAAGGGTTTCCAATACAGTATATATAAAGACAGACCTGCTTCACAGATTACGTTGCGGAGTGCTCCAGAGCAGTCCATGTGAATAGATACCCATTGTTTCTGAATGCAGCGCAAATTTCCAAACGACGACTGCACTTGCTGGCTGCACTCCTCCTTCACTGTCCGGCACTGTCCAGCCTCATTACTAATCCAAACTTGAAATACGTCAGAGTCAGCGAAACTATTGAGAACTGCCTGCGGTATTGGGAAGCGGGCGACGAATGAGTCTTTTTCTGTGCATGCTGTTTGAGCCTCCTCCCAACTGTACTTCACAGGTCTGTAGCGAAGATAAAAAATCCTGGCACCAAATTGTTCTGTCATCAGAACCGAGTCTCTGAGGCCTGTCAAGTAGACAAGAGAAAACTTAGTAATAGAGAGGGCTTTAACGATTGCATAATATTATGTTATATTATTATGTTATATTATTATTATTATATTATTATGTTATGCTAGTATGCTGACAGTCTCGTGCGCCGTGAGAGATCATCAGGTGTAACTATATATATGTATAACTATGTGCATAATTATTCTTAGATGTGGCGCAAGTTGTCGAGTGGCACAGGCGGTGCAATCATTTTCATAACGCTCTTAGCCTTAGCTTCTTAGCTTTAGACAGACGTCAAACGGGCGGACACAGCTCTTATTATAGTAAAGATTATTATTATATTATTACGTATATCATATTTTATAACCTTTACAATAATGAAGGTAGGCTATTCATTTCAAACATTGTAAGACATTGAATTTGCCTACTAACTTTCGATCACTAATTTTAACCTTGACTTTTCAGCTCTTAGCTCCTTTTTTAATATAGCCGTGAGCTGCAAGGCGAGGTTTGTTGAACAGTCGTAACCAGCCCTATATTTGTAGTGTTTTAAGCTGTTATGACAGCTCATTCATTGTGGAATATGTTTAATGCTGTGACTATGTCTATATGTCTATGTCTATATGTCTAATGACTATCTCTAAGGCTATAAGTTTTGGTTTTGATCGTAATGAACAAAAAGCAAGATAGATAAAGATAGTTTTTATCTCTCAATAAATAGACCTTGTCATAGATCAAAAAACCTTACTCGTCGCACCAGAAAGATCTACTCTATGCAAGTTAATAATCAAATGCTTGACATATATAGCAAGGGATGACAGTGACGAAAAACCTATTCAGATATGCCAAGTAGCACACTTGTCATTAGCAACTTCCTTTCACTCTATTTATAAAGCTCTGTTGATAGTGAAAACTATAGAACTAGCTAATATGACATGATTACCTTGCATTTACCTGCTAGCACTTGCATTCACCTGCTAGCGGCTAGTTGCTAGCGGCAACACAAAAATACTCTGCACATTGATTGTTAGCTCATGGTGCTTTAAGATTGTTAAAAAGATGTAGAATACATGGTACAGAGATAAAATTCCTCAGAAGCTGGTGGTAAAATCCCAACCAGAATACATAAATTCTACACCTCAAACCACTCCAGTTCAGTATCACTTATGGCTTTTCTTGCCTGTTCAACTTCTTTTTGTTTGCTCAGCATTATCATGTATTTGTATCTATTTCATCATCTACCAATTGCTTCAGCAAGATTACAAGAAATTTGTAAGTTTTTGTAATTTCAAAAACTGCAGCTCAACATTCCGCCAATTATCACTGTGACAGAGATCAAACTGTACAAAAATGAATTAGAGGTTAACACGAAACTGCTGAAACAGATACTGGTTTTACTCTCTTTATGTTACTCTCTTCCTTCCACAGACGCCTCCGACAGGTTCCTTCCACAGACGCCTCCGACAGGCTTCTACCACAGACACCTCCCACAGGCTTCTACCACAGACACCTCCCACAGGCTTCTACCACAGACACCTCCCACAGACTTCTACCACAGACACCTCCAACAGGCTTCTACCACAGATACCTCCAACAGGCTTCTACCACAGACGCCTCTGACAGGTTCCTTCCACAGACACCTCCGACAGGTTCCTTCCACAGACGCCTCCCACAGGCTTCTACCACAGACACCTCCGACAGGCTTCTACTACAGACGCCTCCCACAGGCTTCTACCACAGGCGCCTCCCACAGGCTTCTACCACAAACACCTCTGACAGGCTTCTACCACAGACACCTCCGACAGGCTTCTACCACAGATACCTCCGACAGGCTTCTACCACAGACGCCTCCGACAGGCTTCTACCACAGACGCCCCTTACAGGCTTCGACCACAGACACCTCCGACAGGCTTCTTCCACAGACACCTACCCTTGGCTCTCAATATAGCCTTCTACCATACGCTGCTTTTATAGCTTCCTCTCCCAAAATTCAAATGAAAAGTTACTGGCAACTGAAATTTTTGGTTATATTTCTTCTGAAGAAAAGGTAAATAAGTCTTTCTTATAAAAAATACACGCTTATTGGACATTGTAACAACTTTCCAAACCTAGTTATCTATTTTTATACAGTTGAAGAAACTGCTCATAGACATGTCTGCAGTTTACACAGTGATAATATGTGACGAGATTGCTGTTAGGCCAAGTATTTACACAATGATAATATGTGACGAGATTGCTGTTAGGCCAAGTATTTACACAGTGATAATATGTGACGAGATTGCTGTTAGGCCAAGTATTTACACAGTGATAATATGTGACGAGATTGCTGTTAGGCCAAGTATTTACACAGTGATAATATGTGACGAGATTGCTGTTATGCCAAGTATTTACACAATGATAATATGTGACGAGATTGCTGTTAGGCCAAGTATTTACACAGTGATAATATGTGACGAGATTGCTGTTAGGCCAAGTATTTACACAGTGATAATATGTGACGAGATTGCTGTTAGGCCAAGTATTTACACAGTGATAATATGTGACGAGATTGCTGTTAGGCCAAGTAAAAATAACTCAAGGTATAAATGGTTCTTATTTAATTAAGTATTTTCATATCAAATCTTCGAGTGAAACAGTATCAGAAAGAAACATAATGACCTTCTGACAATTCAATAAATGGGTAGATGCTGGGCTAGCATAGTATAAGTCACAACATTGCTTTTGTAAAATTCTAGCACATGCGCTAGTACTTCGGCAGAGTCAAGTGCCGCGTGCCAGGTGTCGTGTGCTGGTGGTAGAATGTGAATACTGGAAGTTCAAATCTGGATTTTAATCATTTTTTATCTTAAAATGTAACTGAGTGAAGAGTGTGACACGTGCTATCATATTAATGTTTACAATAAAAAGAGGTGTGTCGGACTCTCCTTTCGTGTGTCTGAAGCCAAGTTAAGAGCTTTAGGAAAAGAAATTGTCTTGCATGGAAATTAAACTCAAGTATTTCATTTTGCAGACAGTACACTAACCGCTGCACCACTCCATCACCTTGCTACAATCCAGAA
The DNA here is from genome assembly GCF_963576615.1 of Watersipora subatra. NCBI lineage: Eukaryota > Metazoa > Bryozoa > Gymnolaemata > Cheilostomatida > Watersiporidae > Watersipora > Watersipora subatra. The sequence continues at coordinate 29,564,271 of NC_088711.1, forward strand.
TATTTGTAGACATAGTTATTACACAGGAAAATCGAACTGCCAGGATACTAGTATATGGATATATAAAATAAATAATGTAATAATCATAGCTCCCTCGTGTCTTAGTGTCAAACTGTTACAAACATGTGATAATATGAGCATTTACAATATATCTGGGCACGTACATTTATCAATATGCAGAGATATCGATTTTAATAATACAAATAATATGATATATTAGTAGGAGACAAACAAAACATAGCCAATGTACAAAGTATAGTTGTTCAGAGTGACTCAGAGTTATATTAGACATGATTAGATGGCTAATAATGTTTAAGGGCAAAAATGACTTCTTCATTTGTGGAATACAAAAGCAATAAAATCTTTGTTCAACTCATTTTAGTCATATCATATTTCATGAATTTAATGATTTACATATTACAAGGCCATTGCAAATATAGTAGCTGGTTATCGTGTGTGGTACATCATGATCAGCAGCATACAATTATTAGCTTTTATTATAACCAAAGTTTCTTGTTCCAAAATATGTTAGAATATTTAGTACGCTTATCTACATACTTGTATTAATCGAAGGTATTAATGTTTAGGTACACGTATGGTCTACGATTATACGTTTACCTAAAGTCAAACATTTAATACAAGGACTTTGAAGGATGGCTACTTGACAACGGAGTTGACGCTTCTAATGGCAAAAACTCCAATTGAAGGAAGCAGACAAAATCGCCTAAATGTTTGAAACTGAATAATTTGCCATTCTCAGGCGTGCTGGACTAGACAAAGCTTTAGTTCTTATTTGATTGGACAACATAATATTAACTATTGCAATATTCACATTGTTTCTTCATTTCTTTTTTTATTTCAATAATGTATGTATGTAGAAACTTTCACTATAATCACGTATATATGTAGAACCTTTCATTTTAATCATGTATGTATGTAGAACCTTTCATTTTAATCATATATGTATGTAGAACCTTTCACTTTAATCATATATGTATGTAGAACCTTTCATTTTAATCATATATGTATGTAGAACCTTTCATTTTAATCATATATGTATGTATAACCTTTCATTTTAATCCCGTATGTAAGTAGAACCTTTCATTTTAATCATATATGTATGTAGAACCTTTCATTTTAATCATATATGTATGTAGAACCTTTCATTTTAATCATATATGTATGTAGAACCTTTCATTTTAATCATATATGTATGTAGAACCTTTCATTTTAATCATGTATGTATGTAGAACCTTTCATTTTAATCATATATGTATGTAGAACCTTTCACTTTAATCATATATGTATGTAGAACCTTTCATTTTAATCATATATGTATGTAGAACCTTTCATTTTAATCATATATGTATGTATAACCTTTCATTTTAATCCCGTATGTAAGTAGAACCTTTCATTTTAATCATATATGTATGTAGAACCTTTCATTTTAATCATATATGTATGTAGAACCTTTCATTTTAATCATATATGTATGTAGAACCTTTCACTTTAATCATATATGTATGTAGAACCTTTCATTTTAATCATATATGTATGTAGAACCTTTCATTTTAATCATATATGTATGTATAACCTTTCATTTTAATCCCGTATGTAAGTAGAACCTTTCATTTTAATCATATATGTATGTAGAACCTTTCATTTTAATCATATATGTATGTAGAACCTTTCATTTTAATCCCGTATGTAAGTAGAACCTTTCATTTTAATCATATATGTATGTAGAACCTTTCATTTTAATCACGTATGTAAGTAGAACCTTTCATTGTAATCATATATGTATGTAGAACCTTTCAGTGGCATTTAATCAACGAAAAGGATGTTTTGAGTTAAATGCCTGAAGGAAGAAACAAAATGAAAAAATAAAAAACGGGAACTGTTGAGTGAATCGAACAAACATGTTTTAAAAGTTGGTAACTTAATAATATTGCAAATTTAAATAGTGATTTAGTGTCTAGAAATTAAAATCCAATGGCACTGAGCCAACTGCAATGGCACTAAGCCAACTGCAATGGCACTAAGCCAACTGCAATGGCACTAAGCCAACTGCAATGGCACTAATGATCCTAGGTTTGGTTCAACTCTCTGGAGACTCTAGTCGCTGCTGATGAAATAGGTGTTTACATGACAATCTTAGCACAGTTGTCATGTAAACAGCCATTTATGAGACTGCACTCTAGACTGCTGTTTACAGATGTCTTTAAGACTCCTCGTAAGACAGCAGGCATCATCAACTAGTTATTCGGAAGCTGGTCAAATGTCCCGTCAAAATTAATTACCCCATTCGTACTATTCTACTGTTAAAAAACAATTTAATTATAAAACTACCCACAAATCTATAGATGATGGTATGAGGTCTTTATGATTGTTTCAAGGGCTGAGGTCAAGTGGCCCACTTGACCTCAGCCCTTCAAACTATGTCTTAGTAAAATATGTTACTAGTATCTAGAAAAGGCAGCACTGCTTTGTAATGTAAATTATCAAATGCTTCCATTAAATCGATATCGTTCCCTTCTAATATGTTACAATCTAAGCAAGGTTCAGTTTCATATGTAAGCAGGGTGTATGAAATGGTGTTATTAAAAACTTATCTTCCCACCAAGACATGTAATGTTTACTACATGTAGTGACATTATCGAGTGTGCCACCTTCTCATAGACATGTAGTGACAGTATCGAGTGTGCCACCTTCTCATAGACATGTAGTGACAGCATCGAGTGTGCCACCTTCTCATAGACATGTAGGTACGGTATTGAGAGCTGTACACCCATATACACGTATCTATGCTGGATGACGATTGCCAAAAGCTGTTTGGTGCGTCAAATCACTTATCTAGTCAAATGGCTTCTATAATTACTATTAATTGTATTGCTTGAATTAAATTTTTTATTATAGTTTATAGCTGGCGGCAGTTGCACCAGAATACAAATTATATCTCGCCAATAGTTATTTTTTTAATTCTCCTTCTAGGATACTGATTTCAGTAGGCTGCCAGCTCTACATATATGTCTACTGTTCAGTAGGCTGCCAGCTCTACATATATGTCTACTGTTCAGTAGGCTGCCACCTCTACATATATGTTTACTGTTGAGTAGGCTGCCTCCTCTACATATATGTCTACTGTTTAGTAGGCTGCCTCCTCTACATATATGTTTACTGTTCAGTAGGCTGCCTCCTCTACATATATATATATATCTACTGTTCAGTAGGCTGCCTCCTCTACATATATGTTTACTGTTCAGTAGGCTGCCTGCTCTACATATATGTCAACTGAAAACGCGACAGCAGCATATAGCTAGCGCGGCAGCAAATTGGTCAGTCGCAGAAGCTAGAACTGAAATTTATCACATTTAAAGAATGCTTTATATGATTTTTGAATGAGACCGGAGTAATTGTAGATCATCGCTTCATTTTAATAATTACCATGGCTGAAGATTAGAGGTGAATTTTTGTTTAGTTACGAGTGATCTACATACTGAATCGACACAAAGGAGCACCAAGACTGCAAGCTATAGCTGGAACTCAACAGCGAACATCACAAAGGAGCACCAAGACTGCAAGTTATAGCTGGAACTCAACAGCGAACATGAAGCCGTGCAGTGCTCAATAAAGATCAGAAACATCCAATAGATCAGCGCGTGTCCACTCAGTAAGCCCTTCTCTTGACATCTGAACGCTATGATATCTACGCACCCAAAACACAAACACCGAAGTGATGCCATAAGAGTATTTCTATTAAAGTAAGGACAGGTTTTTCACAGGTTATTTTTAAAGCCAGAACCTTTTAATTTCAATGTCTTGACAGCAGCAGTACTTTATAGCAGCAGTACTTTATAGCAGCAGTACTTTATAGCAGCAGTACTTTATAGCTGCAGCACTTTATAGCAGCAGTACTATATGTAAATATTTCTGGATTAGAAATATTACATGTAAATAAACTTACATTATGTTAATTATAAAACACACCTACTATTACATGAACTTTTGTTCTGTTTGTGCAACCAATGATATGCTTCCATGATGTCAAAGAGTGGCGCAGTACGTATTTGCTGGAAGATTAAATAAAAATGGTACAAGAAAATATTCTAGAAGAACGGCTATTAGGTAGATAGGTGATGAGCGCTGTCTATGATATAGCAACAATTCAGGCTTACGTCCATTAACAGCAACACATTAAAACTAAGAGCATCATGTGATTGTTGAAAATACAGAATACAGAAGCAGAAGTGTTATAGATTCATTGCCTACCAAAAACAGGGCAGTCTAGATTGATAATCCATAAATACAGCAGTGTGCGTAATGATAGGCTAACAGAAGCAATCGCCAGCGTCTTCATTTTACCCTTATTTGTTGTACTGTGTGAAACAAACTGCGCACTCCAACGTCTCGCTCTATCATATGTCTGATATTAATTATTGTTGCCTTACTTCTGATTGGCTCTATAGAGTGTCACTAGACAAGCTATTGGCTCAATGAGGATATTGCCTGCCCAGAGATTTATTTCACAACGTCATAGAGAGCGCTAGTGCTCTCATGGTGCCCTTCACAGCCTGTCACTCACTCCGTTGTAGAAGTTTGTTTATTGTTGAGTGACTTTTGAAATGTCTGAGAATCTCATTTCTTTAACTTCTCTTCTGAATACTTTTGAATACTGTACACATAGTGACGAGTAAACTAAACTTTGATCATGTTCAAGTGGTGTTAGTGCTTGAAGCTAGGAAAACAATTAGCGATTATAGACATCTATATATATATATATCTATGATTGAAATTGAAGACTGCTCTATGCATATAGAAAGAACAATGCTTGTTGACTGCCTGAAGTCATAAAACAAATTTATGAAGTAAACAGAATTGCAGTTGATAGTCAGAGACGGAATAAGACAAGGACATCGGCTCAGGTTTTTGACGTCGTGTGTCTGAGCTATATAAAGGTAGAGTATAGAGTGCAAATAATGGTGGAAAAGTCTATACCTTTTTAAAACAACCGATGTTTCAAAGGAAATAAAGATTTAAAATGCTCAGAAAGAGAGTAGGAACTTGTGCAACAAAAGGAACACTCTGCAGCTCCAAAATTCATCAGCAGCAGCATGCGAAAGGAAGTAGGAATCTGCTGACAAAAAAGTTTTCTTAATGAGAAAGAAATTGTGTTTTGTGTTTACGGAGAGAGTAGAAGTGGAGTGCATGTAATTTAAATATGGGTGAACCTAGTTATGTAAAGGCTTTCAATGTGAGCAATCAGTCCGGTGTAACGAGGACTATACAAATGAATTATATAAAGTGCAACCATGGTGCTTGATCGACCCTGAATAGTGACGTAATTGTGGCAAAACTATGGTTCACGCTGACCTGGGTTTGCCTGAAATGTCATCCCAAATGCCTAAATTTGTTACATTAAATTAATTAATGCCTTCTATTCTAATTGTAATGCAATCCAACCGAAAATATTCCACATAGCTGTATAAATGTCATTCTCCTCAAAATTTACCTTTTTGTGCGAGTAAGAATTACTGACAGAAGGTTGATTGTACTGGCTGAGTAGAGCACCAATTAAAAGTTTTGGGAGCGCAGGCTAAAAGTTTTGGTTATTAATGTTGTCCTTTTGATGCAAAAAACATGTAATAGAGAGAAGCAGATGATGAAATCATAGCGTTGAGCTCATATGGTTGTTCTATACACTGCTATATGCTCTCATGATATCGACTGTGATTATTTTTACTGTTTCATGGAATACCGATGTTTTTTGGAATGGAATACTGGTGTTCTATGGAACAGCCATATTTGTGTTTTTTTCAGCTATTGAAAGCTCCACCCATCTATATGCAATGCCAAAGCTCCACCCATCTATACGCAATGTGAAAGCTCCACTCATCTATATGCGATGTGAAAGCTTCACCCATCTATATGCAATGTAAAAGCTCCACCCATCTATATGCAATGTAAAAGCTTCACCCATCTATATGCAATGTGAAAGCTCCACCCATCTATATGCAATGTAAAAGCTTCACCCATCTATATGCAATGTAAAAGCTTCACCCATCTATATGTAATGTAAAAGCTTCACCCATCTATATGCAATGTAAAAGTTTCACCCATCTATATGCAATGTGAAAGCTTCACCCATCTATATGCAATGTGAAAGCTCCACCCATCTATATGCAATTTAAAAGCTCCACTCATCTATATGCAATGTGAAAGCTCCACTCATCTATATAATATGTAATGTAAAAGCTCCACTCATCTATATGCAATGTGGAAGCTTCACCCATCTATATGCAATGTGAAAGCTCCACTCATCTATATGCAATTTAAAAGTTCCACTCATCTATATGCAATGTGAAAGCTCCACTCATCTATATGATATGTAATGTAAAAGCTCCACTCATCTATATGCAATGTGAAAGCTCCACCCATCTATATGCAATTTAAAAGCTCCACTCATCTATATGCAATGTGAAAGCTCCACTCATCTATATAATATGCAATGTAAAAGCTTCACCCATCTATATGCAATGTGAAAGCTCCACCCATCTATATGCAATGTAAAAGCTTCACCCATCTATATGCAATGTAAAAGCTCCACCCATCTATATGCAATGTAAAAGCTCCACCCATCTATATGTAATGTAAAGGCCAAATTCTGTGTAAGATAAAAAGACCTGAACTTTATCACTCACATTGAGTTCGTATTAAAGCTAAAACTATATTTAAAAACAGAGTTGGCGCAGCAGTCTGTCAGGAACAGCATACAATGTGCCATTTTGTTCTCATTGATTGACTATTCAGTAGCATGAGTTTTAAAAGGCTGACTCCTTGTCTCCGTGTAAGATCTTCAGCTCACGAATTCGCTAGCTTTGGATGTCGATTAACCAAATCTGCTGATATCTCTTGAGTTCATCATATCTGCAAAAATTGACACTCGATATTGGCAATAGAACAGTGTTCTCAAATAAATATTTACAACAAATTATCGGCAAAAGTATCTCTTCTAATCAGTATAAAAGCATTCCTTGAAAATCTGACAAATCGAACCATGCTGCACTGAGCGTCATAAATCACACAACTGACAATGAATTGGCGAAAGACAGATGCAACAATTCTATCACCTCATGATTCATATAAGATGCAGATCAGCATGTCCTCTGCAGTCTCGTTATTTAGCTGTCTCTTGTACTTACTTATGGCTTGTTCAGTTGGCATCATGTACTAAATAAAGCATCTATGCTTCTCAATATAGTTCAAAGGTTAATGGTTTAATTTGTTTTTATTACAACAATTGCCGTTATTGATAATTTGAAGTTGCAGCATTGTGAATTTTTTTATAGGTAACAAGAAATTTTTTTAAATGCTATTATACATTAAAAAAAACAATGCATAATAGCATTCTTTACTTGTGGCAAATAAATGTGTAACACTGATGACAAGGATAACCATAAATAAATAAGAATAAAGTGCTTCGTAAGCTACAATTCTGCTTGCCAACATTATCCTGATCAGTTGATGCATCTGGATAATTAGGACACGGTGAATAGCTGTGCGCTCTTGTCATTACCTAAATCAATCCTTGCATACACTACTTTGGCAGGCTGCTTTCTGAGAAATTTTAGGATCAGATATTGATAAGTTTGTTCTGGTCTATTTGATAGTAACAATATTATGTTACTGTCAAAACTTGCAGGTTTTCATGGAGTACTTAAAACTCCAAAACGGTCTACAAAAAATGTCATTAATATTTTCTGCTCTTCATGGCCCCAAGCTGTCTCCTAATTCCACTAAAGAGATGACCTCATTGTCAATGATTAAAATAGGGTATTAGACCTTTGTTGCCATCTGTCTCAGTTTTGCCATTAATGCTAGTCTACAAAGTATTTTAAACTTGTCGCTAAACAGGTCTTAAAAATATATAGCATTACAATACCATTTAACATCTTCCATATTAAAACTATATTTAATGTCAGAGTATGGATAAGTAGTGGCAGTCAATCATGTGAAAAAAGCCCGACACAAATCTGTCTTGATCAACTCGTAGAGCTAGTATAAAAAGATAAACAACAAAAATTGAGCTTTCTGATGAAGGGGGATCAATTATGGTTAGTTTTAGAGGTTGGATAAATATAATAATTAGGGTATCACACTGTGGCTGATGGGCTGATGGGAGACAGCATTTGCTAGCGGTTTACTGCTGCCTTCTCTTAACCTATGCTCATAAATAATTGGTACAGGAGCAATGCTTTTTATGAGCTAATGACTCTCCTTCTCTGACAGAGATACAGCCATTGGATCAGGTGATTGGGCAGGTGTTAGCCAGTGCTTACATCATCAACACATAAAATAAGCTGTACTGTTTCAATTACCAGCGTGTGATACATGTAGTGCGAGTTTAGCCACGATTATGAATATTATCAAGTTTAGCTAAGAATATCAATATGAGTTTCGCTATGACTATGGATATCAAGTTTAGCTATGAATATGAATATCAAGTTTAGCTATGAATATGAATATCAAGTTTGGCTATGAATATCAAGTTTAGCTATGACTATGAATATCCAGTTTAGCTATGAATATGAATATCAAGTTTAGCTATGAATATCAAGTTTAGCTATGACTATGAATATCCAGTTTAGCTATGAATATGAATATCAAGTTTAGCTATGAATATCAAGTTTAGCTATGACTATGAATATCAAGTTTAGCTATGACTATGAATATCCAGTTTAGCTATGAATATGAATATCAAGTTTAGCTATGAATATGAATGTTAAGTTTAGCTATGACTATGAATATCAAGTATTTAATTGCTCGAAATAAAAAAGCAATATTCTAAAAATAGCTCAAGCAAGCCAAGCAGATTTATATTATGAAATCTGCTCTGAAGCATTCTAATATTCTCTTTATCTCTATTACTATATAATTCAAAGTTGTACTACTATGTCGTCATAAGGCAAAATACCATGGCTTGAACATTATATAAAAATATTTTTGATAGTAATGACTTCCTTTTTCAACCGACCACATATGTGAAAGCTGTGTAAAAATCTCATATACAATCAATAAAATTTCAAAGTTATACAACAGCATCATGTAGGATATATAGTGTAACAATGATTTACAAATTTATGTAACAGTGCAACGTAGTATATATAACAGTGATTTATAAAGTTATATAACAGTGTTATGTAGTATATATAACAGTGATTTACAAAGTTATGTAACAGTGTTATGTAGGATAAGTAACAGTGATTTATAAAGTTATATAACGGTGTTATGTAGTATATATAACACTGATTTATCCCACGACCAAACAAGCGGAGCAAACTTTTGAGAGTATTTATGATAAGTGTATGTGCACACAACTTACGAAAATTATTCATCCACAACATTGCAAACCCTTGTGCAGAAATCTCATCAACAAATTTAACCATTTTTCAGTGGAGTCGTTTAAGTATAATAACGATACAAAACACATTTAAACCTATTTAAATATATTACCAAGTTTTTGAAAAGTGTCGACAGTATCTTAAAACTTACCCATCCAATTGGATTATACATAAATAGACAGTTTAACTCGGCCAAAAATTGCCACAAAACGCTTGAAAAGCTTGGTTTAATAATAGTTAAGACCGGCCTACGATACGCTAATTTACGCCTACGATACGCTAATACGAGGAAACAATTTTTATAAAATTGTTTCCTCACCTCGGATACCCCGTATGGGTGGTAAATTCTGCTCTAACTCGGGTCTCCTACCAGAGACCTGGGAGTTTGAGCACTCGCCTCAAGATCTTAGCTGTTCCCAATAGCGCACTTTTCTGCAACTCACCTGAGTTGATTGTTGTTGGTATTTGGGCAAGCCACATTTTATGCGCCGGTGTTATTGCACCCAGTGCCCCAATGACTACTGGGATTACAGTTGTTCTTACATTCCAGCATTTTTCAATTTCTTCTCCAAGAGGGAGATATTTCTCTACCTTTTCTTTTTCTTTGCTGGCTATATTGTAGTCATTGGGTACTGCTATATCTATTATAGTAGCCCTCTTGTTCTCCTTGTCTATCACCACTATATCTGGTTGGTTTGCTAGGACATGCTTGTCAGTTTGGATGTGGACGTCCCAGAGGATCTTAGCGCGGTCATTTTCATTGACCTTACCAGGAGCTTCCCACCAGTGTTGTGGTTTATTAAGGCTATACTCATCACATAGACTTCTATACACAACACCTGCGACATGATTATGCCGCTCAGTGTATGCGTTCCCTGCTAGCTGCTTGCATCCACTGATGATGTGTTGGATGGTCTCAGGTGCATCTTTGCACAGTCTGCATCTAGGATCGTCTCTAGTGTGATAGATTTTCGTTTGGAGTTGCCTTGTTGGGAGCACTTGCTCCTGGGCTGCCATGATTAGCGACTCTGTATTGGCCGTTAGGTTTCCTTTGTTCAGCCACATATATGTCTGGTGAAGATCGCCAACCTTAGATATTTGTTGGTGGTAAGCACCATGAAGAGGTTTCGTGTGCCAGTCAATTTCCTCATCATCAGGGCGTAGGTCCGTTGTAAGAGCAGCCGATTGAAATTCAGCTAGCAACTTATCTGAGATGGCCATGGAGGCTGCATATGCTTTGATGCTTTGCTCCTCCTCTTTCACTGTCTGCTGTACACTTTTGAGTCCCCTACCGCCATCTTTCCTATTAAGATACAATCTAGTAGTATCAGATTTTTGGTGGAGTGCTCCATGCATGGTCAGCAGTTTACGAGTTGCTATATCTGTTTCCTTGATGGCTTCCTCAGTCCACTTTATTATGCCTGCTGGATATCTTATTACTGGCAGTGCGTAGGTATTTATTGCCATGACTTGGTTCTTGGCATTGAGCTGGCTCCGTAGGACCTGCCGAAGGCGTTTCTTGTATCCGGTAATGGCTTTGTGACGTACCTCGGCTATATATATATATATATATATATATATAGCCGAGGTACGTATATATACCGAGGTACATATGCCGAGGTACGTATATATATATATATATATATATATATATATATATATATATATATATATATAGCCGAGGTACGTATATATATATATATATATATATATATAGCCGAGGTACACTGATGAGGCTTCAATAGCCGAAACAGTACTGTCTGTAGCATGAGTATATGCTCCCTTCCTTCGGTTTGGTTGAGCGCTCTGTGAGAGGTGCGGCACTATTAGCCTTTGTGCAAAACTCACCACTTTTGTGATTTGAGCACTCTGGTGCCAGCACATTGACTTTCTTAACGTCTGCGAGACAACTTAGTTGTTTCGTGGCAGGAAGTCAACTCTCATTGGTTATGGGATTTGTGTCCCTTGCCTAAGCTCTGAGCTGCACTGATGAGGCTTCAATAGCCGAAACAGTACTGTCTGTAGCATGAGTATATGCTCCCTTCCTTCGGTTTGGTTGAGCGCTCTGTGAGAGGTGCGGCACTATTAGCCTTTGTGCAAAACTCACCACTTTTGTGATTTGAGCACTCTGGTGCCAGCACATTGACTTTCTTAACGTCTGCGAGACAACTTAGTTGTTTCGTGGCAGGAAGTCAACTCTCATTGGTTATGGGATTTGTGTCCCTTGCCTAAGCTCTGAGCTGCACTGATGAGGCTTCAATAGCCGAAACAGTACTGTCTGTAGCATGAGTATATGCTCCCTTACTTCGGTTTGGTTGAGCGCTCTGTGAGAGGTGCGGCACTATTAGCCTTTGTGCAAAGCTCATCACTTTTGTGATTTGAGCACTCTGGTGCCAGCACATTGACTTTCTTAACGTCTGCGAGACAACTTAGTTGTTTCGTGGCAGGAAGTCAACTCTCATTGGTAATGGGATTTGTGTCCCTTGCCTAAGCTCTGAGCTGCACTGATGAGGCTTCAATAGCCGAAACAGTACTGTCTGTAGCATGAGTATATGCTCCCTTACTTCGGTTTGGTTGAGCGCTCTGTGAGAGGTGCGGCACTATTAGCCTTTGTGCAAAGCTCATCACTTTTGTGATTTGAGCACTCTGGTGCCAGCACATTGACTTTCTTAAAGTCTGCGAGACAACTTAGTTGTTTCGTGGCAGGAAGTCAACTCTCATTGGTAATGGGATTTGTGTCCCTTGCCTAAGCTCTGAGCTGCACTGATGAGGCTTCAATAGCCGAAACAGTACTGTCTGTAGCATGAGTATATATATATATATATATATATAAATATATATATATATACTAGCTGTATCACCCGGCGTTGCCTGGGTAATAAAAAGTCTTTGGACAGAAAATTGATTTGTTCTTTGTCCACATTTGATTTGTCCACATACGTGTATATATATATAAGTATATACATATATATACATATATATGTACTAGCTGTGCTACCCGGCGTTGTCTGGGCGATACAAAAGTCTTTGCACAATAAATTGATTTGTATTTGACATTTTCCAGTCTAACTTTCAAACTACATATCATGGGAAAAGTGTTTTGTGTAGTTGAAATAAATTAAGAGAGGACTTTGTCAAACAACTGTAACTTTCAAACTTCATACCATGAGGAAAATCTTTTGTGCAGGTCAAATAAATTAAAAGATAAAACAATTATAAATGGGTTCAGATGTAAATGTAAAATAATCAGCAAATAATAGCTAAACTAAGTCGGTTTTGCTACGATTACAACAAAAGAGGATTAGGTAATGATACCATTAATATGAAATGAAAAAATAAAAATCCTAAATACGTTGAATTAATAATAACAATTCGTGCATACATGTAGAAGTGAGTGTTGTGGTATTGTTGGTAGGTATTTCTGATAACGTAAGAGTTCGGTAATAGTAAGCGTGATGCGATCCATGCAGTAGGTGACAAGAAACTGTTTATTGACAGGAAACACAAAGTGGGACAGACAAGGTATGCGAATATAATGTTGATACAATAGTGGGAAAATAACTCTAAAGTACATAATACAACATTTCTCTTTCTCCGACAAACATGACCATTGAAAGCGTAACATTTACATAAAGACATATTGATTGGGAAATGATTGTCACATTAATATTAACAAGAGTGTAGCGACCTACAAAGGTTACAGAACCTTGAGTGCTAGAGTCTGAACCAGGGGGCTAACACCACTCTGTTGGATTCATAAGTCGAGCTTCACAGGCTGCCTAACCGTACGACCAGACCTCAATATATAGTGCCCCTTTGGATTGTTTGGTGGCGGTTTAACATCGTCAGCTATATTTTCGATTGGTCATATGTCAATTCGGTTACTACGAATTGAAGTTCCACTTGAGTTTCAGAGAAGATAGGACCGAGGAGCATTTGGGACAGCTACTGCTACTACAGCTTCATGGTTTAAATCTGGAACAAAGACCTGTTGTCCAGGGTCAAGCAGTGGCAGTTCTCTGGCATGGTGTTGGTTGTCATAGGAGATCTTGCTTTTCTTTTTCTGGTCCTCCTCTTGAGCACGAATGCTTTGGAGGTTAGGCTTAGAGGCCTCCAGCATGACGGGAAGTGATGGTACAGTCATTCGGAGTTGTCGGCCCATAAGCAACTGTGCAGGAGATAACCCTTTCTCAATGGTTGTTGAAAGATATGCCAGCAATGCAAGATAAGGGTCGGTCTCTTTTTTCAGCATGAACTTTATAGTTTGAACGGCTCTCTCGGCTGCGCCGTTCGATTACGGGTGCTTTGGCGAACTAGTGATGAGTTTAAAACCATAGCCGGTGACAAATATTTGAAATTCTATCGAAGAGTAATGGGGCCCATTATCTGAAACCAGTAGCTCAGGAATTCTGTGATGTGCAAAGATGCTTTTCATGTGACCAATGGTCTCCAGGCTGTTGAGCTCTTTCAGCATAGCGACCTCGACATTACGAGAATAATAATCAACTAGCAATAGATACCAACAATCTTTAAAATAAAATAGGTCTCTACCAACACGCTCCCATGGGCGAGACGGGAACTCTGATCTCATCAGTGGCTCTGGAGGAACTCGGGCTAATTTTCGACACGATTCACATGAGCGTACCATTTCCGCAATTTGTTGCGACATACCGGGCCACCAAATTGACTTCCTTGCTCGATCTCTGCACTTAGTAATGCCTAGGTGGCCTTGGTGAACTTTCTGTAGCACTTCGAGATGGTCAGCGAGCGGAATGATTATTCGATCGTTGAAAACACGTACTCCATGAATTATGGTTATTCTAGAGCAATTCTCAAAGAAAGGACGTACTATCGAGTCATTGGACGTCATATACGCAGGCCACGATGTATTAACAAAGTGGTGAATTTTTGCCAATACCTCATCATTTTTCTGTGACTCTATGAGTTTGCCGAGTCTCTCATTGGAAGCGGAGTAAAGCAGAGTACTGCGAGCATGATTTTCTACTTCCTCCAAGAATGCTATGTCCTCCACAGTAGGAACGGCCTTTGAATGGAAAGTGCATCAGCAACAATATTTTGCTTCCCAGGAATGTGTTCCATCCGGTACCGGAAGCGTAACATGCGCATGCCAAATTGTTGAATGCGAGCAAGCATTTTGCTGAGTTCTGTGTCACTAAATAAAGAGGTGAGCGGTTTGTGATCGGTTTGAATACTAACAGTCATGCCTATAATGTAATTTCTCAGCTTTTCGCATGCCCATACAATAGCAAGGGCTTCCTGTTCAATCGTGGCATATCGTTGCTCAGTGTCGGTGAGTGCTCGTGATGCAGCGTAAACTAAACAAAGCGTACCATCGGGCTGTACTTGTAGTAATACAGCACCAATGCCATTCCTACATGCATCTGACTGGATGATAGTTTTGCGAGTTGGGTTGTACACCGCCATCTCTACAGATTGGGACAGCTCATCTTTGATGTTGGTGAAGGCTTTAGCTTGCCGGTCTCCCCAGTACCACGGACAGTTTTTGCAGAGCAACTCCTGAGCGGTGTACTGAGATCACCTAGACGCATAGTGAACTTACTGAGTTGGTTGGCCATGCCAAGAAAACTCCGCACATCACTTAGATTTTTTGGTGTCGCAAAATCTCGGATGCCCTGGATGGCGTCGGGGTTAGGTTTAACGCCATTGGAGCTTATTACGTGGCCTAAAAATTTGATGCTCCGACAGGCAAACTGACATTTGGATTCATTTAGTGTCATACCGGCTTGTACCATTCGATCTAACACAGCACGGACTCTATTATCGTATTCTTGTTGGTCATTTCCCTATATACACACATCATCCATGTGGCAAATTACTCCCTCAAGGCGAGCTCTGACTCATCGAGTTCTGACTTGACGTGGTCGAGCAACGGATAAGGTACAGTTCCTGGTGTGTTTATGGCGTACGGTTGACAACCTGCTCGCAGCATGATACCAGCCTCCTGCTTCATACAGCCCAGACCCTGAAACAGCTTAGGAAATTCACATTTAAAATGGTTAACAGTATGCACATGATCGACAATACAACTGACTTTTACCAGACCTAACTCAATGCATGCATTTCTATGTAGCAACGCTTTTGTCTGGTTGACTACATATGGACGTTCATAGTGTTCAGCATTATTTACGCACAATCTTGCTGAAAAATAACCTAGCACAGGTACTCTACTATTTCCAGGGCTTACTAAAATCTTGTCATTTAGTTTTAAACTTTGACCAGAACACAAGCTACTAGTTATAACAGAAACGTCAGCACCAGTGTCAAGTTTAAACTTAATGGACACAGGTTTGGACTCTGGCTCACCCGTGTGCACATCAATACTTTTCATCCATGGGTTACTGTAATTTTGGTTATTCTGAACTTCACCTAAGAAGACCCTCTCTATTTCTGCCTCTATCTCATCGACAGACGTACGGCTGTTGGAATCTGGCTTAGGCTTACCGGCTGACATCAAGCATACTTACGAAAAATGTCCTATTTTCGAACATTTCCGGCAACAGCACCAGAGCAGGACAGCTATCTCTCGAATGCTGGTAGTACCCACAGTTTCTACATGGTTGATGTTGCCCTTGGCGCTGCTGATAGCCAGAGGCTGGGGGCAGGCGATGGCTATTGCGACTTGGCTCACGTCTCTGATGATTATCGCTATGGATAGCGTCGACAGAGGTGTTATCCTCACCCCGACACAACAACTTCATCTGACGCTTAACTTGCTCAGCTTGTCTCGCCATGGCAACTACCTTCTCCTCAGTAAGCTGGTCCAGTTCCATTTTTTGCATTTCTCTGCTAACATCCTTGTCCGCAATTCCCACTACGATCCGATCTCTAATCTGCTCTGATCTACGATCTCCAAAGTCGCATCTATCCGTCATGTGGTTTATTGCACGAATAAATTCTTCAACAGACTCACCGAGAAGCTGGTCACATCTGAAGAATGTTGCTCTCTCAAATATAACGTATTTCCTTGGAGAAAAGTATTTGTCAAAACCTTTCACCTTTGTGTAATTTTGTTTGTCTTCTGTAGACAGTCCCAGGCAATTGAAAATTGTCTCGCTTTTAGATTCCATTGTATACAGCAAACTATCGATCTGCAGCTGATTTTTTTGCTTATCTAGCTGTGACAGGCTACGAAATCTTCCCCACCTGGTGGACCACTCAGCTCACTTCTCCGGTACAAAGTCAAATTTTGCCGGTGGGTTAAACTTTGCCATATTTAGCGTCGATTGAAAGAAGATTACACCAACAAACCTTTTAGCAAGGAATTAACATAAATGTTCTCACGATGTAATATTAGTACTGGCCATCATGTGGTATTGTTGGTAGGTGTTTCTGATAACGTAAGAGTATGGTAATAGTGAGCGTGATGTGATCCATGCGGTAGGTGACAGGAAACTGTTTATTGACAGGAAACACAAAATGGGACAGACAAGGTATGCGAATATAATATTGGTACAATAGTGGGAAGATAACTCTAAAGTACATAATACAACCAGTGTGTATGAAAAAGGTTATTGTTCTACCAGAAGCTATTCATCAACACTTGGAATACGGTGATTCTGGTACCTCTCGATACTGGTACAAATGTAAAAATGAAATATCGTACTGTCTTTGTTTGACCGAACGGAGAGAAAATGCCGAGGTTCTTCCTACGAAGATAATATAATTGTCATTTTTTATTAGACCCATTAGAGAAATGTAATGAAACTGCAAACGTTGAACTACTGCCTTTCACTAAATCGAGTCACGTCACCACGACGATAGACTTTTAAACGCTCAACGCCCAATATATCGTGAGATCTGAATCTAACGACACGCTTCCATTAGTATCAGTCTGAGCATCAAATGTAACATACGTACAGTATGTCACTAGTTTTACAGAAGTTTTCTTACCTTTTTTTCGTTATGTGTCCCAGGCTCTCTCCCAATCCCCACGAGAGCCATGCCCAGGCTAGTACAGCACTGATTGGAAACAGAAAAGCGCAGCCTCAATGGCAGCGAAAGGGGGTCGACTACCTAAGGCTAAAAATAATTTAGCATCATTCAGTCATCACATTGTAGGAACCGCAACCAATGATATACAGCCCCTCAGGGGGCTGTATATCATTGCAGCAACCAAGTGTTTTTTTATTGCAGGACATACTTTTTACACCCTGTATTTCATAGTTCTATTATTTTTGTGTGTTGAATAAAGGCTAATTTCAAAGCAAATACTCTGATGTATTGAACTAGATAATAATAAAATTTATGTGCTTTAAACACGGCCCGTCGAGCTCCGCTCGCCGGTATACAACTCCGCAAAAACAACGGTTTGTCAACACAGGCTAAGAGTAATCCCATCTTGACAACAATATTCGGCCGTGCATTTGCCCACGAGTGAGTTGTTTTGAAGGGCAGTCTATCCAATGACGAGTCTATCCTGAATAGGCTACAATTACCCATAGACATAGTGGGGTTTACTATATTTATGATATTACCTTTTGAATGAACAGACCGATCATTTCGCATATAGAACTTCGGTTGAACTGGTGCTATCTACTGTTTTGGAAATAAAGATTCGCACACTACTCTATAATGTATAATGATTAATGGTTAACGTTCGGTTTCCGGCAGCATGTTTCGCGTAGTGTAGGAGTGTAGGAGTACATAGTTTAGTTATTTTGTGGAACTGTTATTGAGATTGCTTGCTTTAATTGTGTGGGTGTATATTTGCCAATACTTAAGTAATATGCTAAACTTATTGCACGCTTTGGTTTCACTTTTTTAAATCTGTATAACTCATTATGTCGATTTCTATCTTCCAGCAGGAAAGCCCGTAGCTAAGGAAAGTCTATTCGCGCATTGTGTATTAAAACTGTCGAGTGCATCCATATCTGCCAACTCTCACGCATTGGGCGTGAGACTCACGCATTGGGCGTGAGACTCACGCAATCACTCTAAAGAAAAAATGTAAATGCGTGAGATTTTTGCCCCAATTTCCACAATTTCATATATACTGTCATTGATACATCAATTGCCCCAAAACCAAATCTCACGCATTGCCCCACTCTTGAGTTGGCAGGTCTGGGTGCATCAGCAGTTTAAATTGAACTTTTTTGTAGTTGTTCATTAGCATTCATTTGGACAATTCAGTTGGGTTGTATTATTAAATGGGAAACAGTCCGAACATCGACAAGTCCGAACCTAGACAAGTCCCAATCTCGACAGAGGTTGGTCCGAATCTAGACAAAGGTTGGTCCGAACATCGACAAAGCCTGATGCAGTTTTACAATAATTTAATAATTTAATTAAAAACAAATAATTAATGTCTTTTTGCAGTTCTATCCTCACTTCAAAAAATAAAAACCAAAGCTACTCACTGAAGTTTAGTCTTCAAATAAAACATTTTGCTAGCAAAACAGTCAACCATATTTATGATTGTTACTTGTTTTAGCATTCGTTCTATATTTAGGTTGGGCAAAATATTGTTAGGCCTACATAAGCTGGGGAGTGCTGCATCAAATGGATAACAATATATTTTTGCGCAAATAAATCTTTTACATATAAATCGCTCATTTACTATGAAAATAGTAGACGGTAAAATAGTAAAACTGCTGTCGAGATTGGACCAACCGTTGTCGATATACAAACTCGTCGAGTTTCAAACCAGTCGAGGTTCGGACTATAAACCTTATTAAATTATTATTTTACCTTACTTTAATGCAAAGAATAAATAATTTGCTATGATCAATTTCAATTTTATAAAGGCGATTTGTGTGTTAGTATAAAGCCACCTTATTATTTTGGAAATTTTTTGTACAAATTACTGAAAAGGTAAAAAATGACTGATCTTCTTATTTAATTGTTTTGATAGTATATTTATCTTTACAAAGTCTCACAAATATTTTTAACGGCTGATGGACATTTATTTGTTGTTGTAAATATGTTGATAGTAGGCATGCGTTTACAGTTTGATTTAAATATAAATGATAGGGTTGTACTTATGAACAGTATAATATAAAGATTTTGATAGTAGATTAGTACTTGTCAACAGCTTGATATAAATCTAGTGATAGTGTGTGCATATTGTTATATAGTTTTACATGTGTTGATGAGTTACCTTTTATATTTTTAGCGAATCACTTTCATGGTTTTGTATAAACTCTCAATTATTAATATACTTCTCAAGCCGCGACACATGTATGATGCAAGCACGTATGATGGTTGCCATGTCAATTCTCAATTAGGCCTATGCGTGCCGGTTACTATTTTTTAAACCTTTTGTGCACACATGTTACTAGAGCTAGAACAGCAAATGCTAATGGAACCATTCTAGTTAATTGCAATATTTTGCTCAATTTTGATTTTTATGGAAATAAAAAATATAACTTAACAGCAATCTTCCTTGTTCTGGTATTAAACAGTGTTAGTTTACAACGCTACCTTGGCATACATATTTTGCAGTATTGATTGCATGGCTCGAGTTGATTTACTCAATGATATATTTGTTCTTATTTAGATATTTGCAAGCATGGATGTTGAATTACCTTGGACAGAAGAAGTATTAAAAGGAGAGACAGTTGGAAAAAAAGAGGTCATAGCATGGATACAAGAACATGCTACATTTCAAGTATGATAGGAAATTGTTGGTCTACAACTATTAAATATTGCCTACTACATTATTTTCATAAATAGTTTTATATTGTACAAAGGATTTTAGAAAATACGAAAGCTTTGCTTAATGGATCTCATCAAGCAATATCGTCTGAAATTACGCATCATGTAACCAGAATCCTAGTCTTGCCTTTTTAGTTGATGTACATAAAGTATTTAAAGGTTGACTTGCAACAAAATTCACATTACCGTTATTTGATATGAAAAGATTCACCATGTCTTACCCTGTTGTGTTGTAGGTGCAAAATTTGTGGAAAGGTGATTACAAGCTGTTAAAAGCTCAAAAACGAACAGAAAATCGCAGTCACACGAGACCGTCGTAATTTGAATTTCCTTTCCAAAATGGCTCAAATGTGACGTAGTTGTGGTAGATGGTTTCTGTTTACACTTTCATGCAACCTTATTCGTCGAAATATTTTCACAAATATGCTTCACGCATTCAATAGAACTATGTCTATTGTTCTTACGCATCTATTTTCTCGTCATTGTAATGCTGTCACTTTTAGCAGTGATATCTTATAACTTACCGTAAAAAATCGTTAAACTTGTTAACCTTAGCTCGAAGGAGTACATATCATTGCCTGATAATCATGACGAGCCTGTTGGTCACCTGTGATAATCGAAAAGTGCTGCAAAAATTATTTGCGAAGTTTTAGGTCACAATCAGATTACGACTTGACGATTGAATAATGCCGAAACAAAACTGTAAAGTAGCGAGCATCTATATTTGATACGGGG
The DNA here is from genome assembly GCF_963576615.1 of Watersipora subatra. Lineage (NCBI taxonomy): Eukaryota > Metazoa > Bryozoa > Gymnolaemata > Cheilostomatida > Watersiporidae > Watersipora > Watersipora subatra. Next base: position 29,585,099 of record NC_088711.1, read on the forward strand.
ACTTTGGTAAAACCCGAAGTGTTTGTCATAGACTAGTACTACGTTAAAGATGTAGTTGCGTCAAATTTAAGTTGATCTTAAAAGAAAGCATTTTTTTCTCTATCAGTTGATATGTTGTTTGTTGTGTTACGCGATCGCATTGCCAAGATATTTGAAGATTAAAACCGAAAAAATCTGATCGCCGTAAAAACGCTCAGGCCACCAAAACGTGCCCAGACTTGCCCAAAATGATGTCACGCGTTAGGCAGCATGTCTCTATCTCTCGTATTCGCATCGGGTATTTGCGATAAAAGTCTAGTCTTACGCGGCTCTATTGGCATATATCTTATTTTGTATTTGCTCATGTTGGCTAGAATAAAATTTTAAATCCTGCTACAGATACATTATTATGAATGTTTCAAAGGCCTCAAATAATGAAAATTGAAAATTTGTTCTACTCACTTTCTCCAAATGTTGTGTAAACATTTGGGTACCGACTACCAATTCTACCGGTCTACGGTAAATCTGTCAAGTCACTTATGTAGAACGCGGTCTTTGTATCAGCACAGTTCAGCAGCTACCCATACTAACGATATACAGCCTCCCATAAGCCCCGCCCACATTATGTCGCCTATCCTTGGGGCGGAGCTGTATATCATTGCCTACACCGTCTACGTACTAGTTTCTTACTAGTAGTATTCTTACCGAATACTACCTAAGTGAAATAAGCAAGCCACGTCTTTGAAAAGAATATAGACAGGGATAGAGTTTTAAGGATGAGAAGTCTGCTGCAAACTGGATTTGAACTCACATTCTCCAGTTTTGCGGACATCCATATACCATATCAAATTCACTACAATATTCTGCAAATCATGTTTTGCATTATCTTTAACAATATTATTTTATTATATAAATTTTACAAGCAAAAATATTTTCATCTCGGCATAAAGCTTTTATTAAAAATATTCATCAAGTCGTGGCCACTCACATAGTTTTAGCTGATACAATAAGACAAATTCATCTACTGCAACAAACTCAAACAAAACATCATGGCTTATGCAGCACGCATTCAAGTCTCTCTTTCTCCTTTATGGCAGTTTCCACACTGACAAAGCTTCTTCGGCTGGTGGGACGACATAAACATTCTGTAATCAGTAAAACAAATGCAAAAAATATGTCATTCATAGATATGTCATTCTAAAGCGTATCTATTGACAGCTTCCGAATTGGGAGTTGGATTGCAAGTTGAATTGGAGATTGCGAGTGTAATTTAAAAAAAACGAATAAACATTTAATAAAGGCACAAGTACGCCAAGCCAACGATTCGAAGCTTTGGTTCTGGAGATTAAAGATTTGCAATGATCAATCGATTTTACCCACTTCCTACGAGTGAAAATAATTTGTAATCATGACTCTAATTTACCAAAGAAAATTCGAAAAAAAATTTATAGCTAGGTAAAATGGCAGATAAGCTATGAAACGATGATTGGAGATAGCAAAGAATTATCATTTTATTAATTGGTATATGTATTTATGACTAAAAAAATATTACATTTACTTAGGTATAGAAGACTCTAAGTTAATTTACCTCCATTCTGTCTTCCTCTGCAGCAAAACGCTGCTGACGCCTGTCAGCTTTGACCATAGGCTGTCTACTCTAATCTTTTACTAAAAGTTGCTCAGATAACTTTGAGTAGCGGTCGCTCGAACTTGAAGCCATTTTAAAACTATGTATAACTTAGTAATTGTTGAAACGCGTTGAATCAGTAACGATGAGAATGAATGATCTAATTACGAGAATCTTCGAGATCACAGACAACGCGTTTTACGAGTGATAACATTTATTACGGCCTATATAAAAATTTTGCGCGCATGATTGACTAACGAAGCGACCTCATATTTATTGCTCGTGGTTTCGTTTCAGATACCTTGCTTGTGACGTCACGAAAAAGGCACCCGCTGACACGTGAGCTTTTTAAAAGAGGGCCTCATTCAAACGCATATATCTCTGGACAGGGTCGGTCTACAAAGACAAAAATGGCATCAAATTGTAGCTGATGTTTTAGCCTTTAATGGGTCTTAATTTCATTAAATTGAATTTTTTGACGCAACTACATCTTTAAGTTTTATATTGAGCTTTTTATTGGCCTTTCAATTCACGTGAGAACATACGTGACAAGACGATAACCAAATTTCGCGGTTACGTCATAGAAATAAAGAGATTCCAATCTACGGCGGCTTTTTGTTTTTGAGCTTTTAAGAGCTTATAATCACATTTCCACATATTTGGCACTTACAACACAACAGAGTAAGACATGGTGAATCTTTTGATACCAAATAACTGTAATGTGAATTTTGTTGCAAGTCAACCTTTGAATTACAGTCTGCATGACTTACATCCACCCATACTTGCATCCTACACCCATACTTACATCCACCCATCCATGTATTCACTCATACTTATATCCATCCGCACTTACCTCCACCCATACATATGACCAGATTCAACAAATATCAACATGGAAACATCAGTATCTTTTGTATTGTAATTTACTGTATACTTAACTATATACCTTAACTTGTATACCCTAAAGCCGTGGTCACACGATGGCCAAACCTACTTAGGTTTGGTTCGGAGGCTGGTTCGGTTAAGCCACATGCAACACGGCATACGAAGTCACTTCACTTCCTAGATACCATATGCATGGAGACAGGACACAATTTCATTGGTAGTTTTTATGTATTTGAGCTATTGTATTCTATTGTGAACAAAAAACTTTGAGCACCAATTATTAATTATAATTACGCAGCAGATTTATCAGAAGATCGTTCAGTTGCTCCAAATAAATTACTCGATACAAAGATTTTGCCAACTCTTCCCATCAACAAAATTATATTTTTGTTAACATATGAATGTTTTTCAATGCTGAGTACACTTAACAAACAAAAACAGTCTTTATCATAGTACTGTGGTTTTACATAAATTAATCAGTCAAAGATTCTTCATCAGGATGAGTATGACATATTACTTCTACATATCTTCTATTCTACACGAAGGAAAACCACACCCTTTTGTTAGATTTATGCAACACAATCACAAGCTACTTTGTGCTTGAGTAAAGCCCGGCAACATCCTTTTATAATATATCATCATATGGCAATGGATGACGTCTCTTAATTATTTTACTCATTTACCAACAAATTCTATATGGTTTTGTGCTCGCATTTCATTCGAAAAGGACCAAATATCGTAAATGACGCCATCTCTTTTTTATTTAGTCTGAGTGAGCTTTGTCGTAAATTGCTTCATGTTGTTTAATTGACGAAGTATAACTTTGCTCACACACGTAAGGAAAAATGCGACGCGCGCTCGCTAGAATTTTAACCAGCCAATAAGAGTGGGGGTTCGGCCATGAAACTTCGAGCAGGACCGAAATGGTTCGTTTCAGCCCGATATGTCTTCAGCCGAACAGTTTACAACTGACACCGACGTCACTTTGCATCGCTTAGTTTGTTTCGGCTCTCGTGTGACCACTCCTTTACTGTATACTGTAATGGCTGCACATAAGTATGTTTGATTCAGGTGGTAATCAAACCAGGGAAGTAAAGAAACCACTCTCATTTGAAATGAACCTTAATATGGCAAATTGCGCTAAAGTGTGCCCTGCCAGCTTTTTCCTTAGTCATACTTGCGGAGAATGTGTAGACGATGTGGTTTCTAATTAGATTCTTGTGTCATATATTTTCTTTCTTTTCTCCTTCCTATTAATTTACCATCAATTTGTTGTTTAATGGAACAATCAAAGAATATTGGATATTTTGCATACTGTGAGAATGTTCTACAATGACATCACAAATGAAACACGATCTGGATTTATGCTCTATATCATATTTCCTTGTGTATACTACTCGAATTTATATGGCCCGAGTTATGACTGTCAATTTGCAGCTGCTTGGTCATAGAATATCAACTCGTATAGTGAGTTATCAGGATGTCAAATCGATTTGGAGAGGAGGTACCGCTCACTACTACTCACTACTATTACTACTACTCACTATTACTACTACCACTCACTACTACTCCCACTCACTACTACTATCACTGACTATTACCACCACTCACTACTACCACCACTCATTACTACTCCCACTCACTACTACTATCACTGACTATTACCACCACTCACTACTACCACCACTCACTACTACTCCCACTCACTACTACTATCACTGACTATTACCACCACTCACTACTACCACCACTCACTACTACTGCCACTCACTACTACTGTCACTGACTATTGCCACCACTAATAATATCACTACTCACTACTACCACTCACTACTTATTACTTTACATCATTTTCAGTTTCTGGCAGAGAAGAAGTTAAAAGGAGCTCTCAAAAACATAGCGAAGATAAAATCTAAAGATGATTGCATTAAGTTCTACGTAGAGCTCTGTGAGACAAAGGTATATAAGTTCTACGTAGAGCTCTGTGAGACAAAGGTATATAAGTTCTACGTAGAGCTCTGTGAGACAAAGGTATATAAGTTCTACGTAGAGCTCTGTGAGACAAAGGTATATAAGTTCTATGTAGAGCTCTGTGAGACAAAGGTATTTAAGTTCTATGTAGAGCTCTGTGAGACAAAGGCATTTAAGTTCTACGTAGAGCTCTGTGAGACAAAGGTATTTAAGTTCTATGTAGAGCTCTGTGAGACAAAGGTATTTAAGTTCTACGTAGAGCTCTGTGAGACAAAGGTATATAAGTTCTATGTAGAGCTCTGTGAGACAAAGGTATATAAGTTCTATGTAGAGCTCTGTGAGACAAAGGTGTATAAGTTCATGTCTGGCCGTTGTGTCTAGTTATTGATCGGACACTTGTCAATCTTGGGTCCACAAATTACTTGCTCCTCTAACAGTTGGCTGTCAAGTCATACCTAGACATACCATCTTAATGCGTTCGGGGACTGAGCTCGCATGTCAATTCCCTTGTATCTCAAAGCAGTATTTCGTATATAAAATAAGTAAATACTAATTGATCTGTTCCCATACTATGAAAACCACCTAAAGCTGGATATTACAATTGAAAAATGTGTGTTTTGTTGCAGAAATGTTTATAAGGTTTTAAAAAGGATTCAAATGTCATCAAAAAATTAATAATTCAATTCCAAATTCCTTTGCATCTTGTCGTGTAAAAATCAATTCAGTTGCCAATTCATTGCAAACCTCCCTTGACCCTTTGGCTGGGGAAACGAAAACAGTAAGTTTTAAATATCATCAAAAAGATTTCAGTCGATGATTTACAATACGAAACGATTATCTGAGAGGCGTTGCTTTGTGCTAAAAGCTGAACAAATCGTGCCTCCTTAGAAAAGAATAAAAGTTGAAAAAACCAGTCAACATCGGCTCGACTTTTAAAACGGTAAAATAAAAGATAATTTGATCCTGCGATCGTTAGCAATTTTTTGTCTGATCAGAATAAAAATAATTCAAATGATAGAAATGATGTAAACTTTTTGAACTTTTAATATACTTGGAATATACAAAGAAAACGATCGTTATGGTGGCTCTCACGGCTACATTATAACGTTTGACTCTATCGAAAAAAAAAAATGCTTCCAAGCATTTCATACAGGGACACTTGCACATGGTTGTATTTTTTTAGTAGTAGATATATAAATGAATGTTTATGTACGAAAACTTTTGTTCATATAAATAAATTTAAGATTTGAGCTACCCTAGGACACTTATATTTCGCTAGTATTTAGTTTCGTGAGTAGCTCACAGAGTAAAATTTCGAAGCAACTTAATTTCGCAGCTCTGATGAGTGCGAAAATATAGTGATGTGAAAATAAATGCAGTGGAACAAACATAATTATATTCCTCAGGTTCGGTTCACCGATAAAAAATTCAATTTGCGACTAGTTTGTAATTGTGAACCGCAGGTAGAATGATGTGGGCAAGGTCGATAATGCAATTTGATCGCTTGCTGCCATTTGTTTCTTGGACTATCAACAGGCCAGTTTTCACTGGGGCAGCTGGCCGGCTGAGCCGCCCTAACTTTTTGGGAATTTTTTACGGTAAGTACAGTCCAACTCGAAAAACTCGCCCTCAGATAAAATGTAACATTTCATCTCAAACACAAGGTCAACTCAAACGGATTTGTTTGGTCAGTTCCAATGCAATGATAAATTCTTTCAGATAACTTGACCTCAACATCCTTTATTCGAAAAGTTATTTGCCCAACGGTCATGGACGCGGTTTTTATCGCTGTAGAATGTCACTTCATTCCAAGCCATAGAGACAAACATCAACTTCTAGTAGTTCTTAGGCATCATTATTATCATCATCAGAGGCAAAATATTTTTTGTTAACGACTTTTATAAAGGTTTGCAAAAGATTCAGTTTTATCAATCACCCGCTTGGCCGAGTCCCATCGAAAGCGTAAAAGCCTCCGAATGAACTTAAAATAAAATCGCAAAATTGATCATTGTTAAAACGCTCAAAAGGAAAAGATGTTTTTTTTCTGAGCGTATTAACTGCGGTCATGTTTTGCCTATTTTAATTTAAAAACGTCTCGTCAGTCACATCACTTAAAACAAAGCAAATCTAAAAAAATTACAAGTTATTGAAGAGGTGTCAGTGGTGAATCCAAACCTTTCCAGAGCCATGCTGCTTGTGTAGTACTGCGAGTGTCTTATTTTCTTTCAACACACGGTGCTCACTGCATTGATTCACGTCCCCAGCAAACGATAACGCTAACTAATGCATGTGCATTGACATCAAATTCCTATCATTATAAATCATTCCTAATGGGAAAATAATCCTAAATAATTGCAAAATAATAACGTAATAAATGTTGACAGTCAAATTATTTTGTCGGTTTATATTTTAACGATGCTATAGTGGTCGTTAAAAACGTTAAAATAAATGTCGTTATAAAATTCAATCATACAGTATCAATGAACAAAGCTATTTAGTTTCGCTTTTTCGCTCGTTTGTTATGATAGTTTAGTTTCGCACATGAAACTTTCGCGAGATGATGACACCGCGAAAACGCGAAAGTTAGATGCCGCGAATACATAAGTGTCCTAGGGAATGCATGTTCATAAAATATCGATTTTATTGAATTTTCGAAAATAACTTACACGAGATTCACGAGATTCAGTTGTTTTTTTTTTGGGGGGGGGGGGGGCTTATACCTGGTCAAAGGCTTAATTCAATTCTCAATTCCTTAGTCTAAAACAACTTCAATGACTCGATTTACCTCTCCCAAATAAACTAAATTGATTGTCTATATAAGTTCTAATAAAAAGTTTGACTTATGGCAATACATATAACAAAATAACCTACAATCGCCAATTTAGCTACACGCATTACTTCAGTCCATTGACTGTTTGTATAGCAAGTATCAACTATTTTACTACGGGTTTCATTGCTTTTGTGGATGGAATTATGTCTTGCCTACCATTTTTTGCTGACATACATTTCTATTTTTTTGTAAAAGCAGTTTCACTCATATAAATTCAATTTAACGCTTTTTAGTATCAGCAAAAACTTCTGCACAACAATCAATGCATTTGAAAAACAAGAAATGTTTAATATTTTTGTAGTTTAGTTAAACCAGCTGCAAAAGAAAAACGCTATCATTTTTTCAGTTGCAGACCAAAGCGCAGACACACATTATCTACTATAAAAATGTAGTAGTCATAACTATCTTTGGTCCAGTTTTGAAGAATTTCACTTGCAGAAGTACGTTTAGGTCGCGGTTTACAGTAATTCCTTTCATTCTTCCTAAACTGGAAATAAAAAAAATTGAAGCATGATTTTATAATGTTTTGTGAGTACAGGAGAAATTATGTAACTGGTTCGCTTTGGTAAAACGATAACCTAGCTTCATAAATTTATGGTGGGATATTTTTGGATGGATCTGTTAACACCGCGATCTGTGAACAATGTTTTTGTATAGGTACAAAGGTGAGTCGTTTTAAAGGCTTTTTGTAAAAATGAAATTATTTGTGAGCAGTTTTAAAGCTTATAAATATGTAAGCTTATTGTCAATGGAGCTATATTATATTATATGTTATATTAGTGTGTAGTACATATTACCATGCAGCTATGTTATATTAGTGTGTAGTACATATTATTGACCAATAAAAATCCGCAATGTTATTGTGAAAAAATGTGTGCGGCTGGCAACATAAAACTGCACTGAAATCTTTGATTTGGTGCACATCAAGTAACAGATCGGGTAACTTAGAACATCCCTATTCATGATGGATTTTCCGTCAGCGTGGTAATAACATTGAAACATCGTTGTGCTTATTGAAAGTAGAGAATCAAGTTAATTTCTTATGGTGACAGTAAAGACTCAATTTGATTCTTACTTGTCGAGTGCTCGTAGTCAATACAATTCTACAGTAAGTAAGAGATACCAGAGAATCGATTAACTCCAATTCATTTGGGAGATGAGCTTTAAAGGTTGACTTGCAACAAAATCCGCATTACAGTTATTTGGTATCAAAAGATTCACCATGTCTTACTCTGTTGTGTTGTAGGTGCCAAATATGTGGGAATACGATTACAAGCTCGTAAAAGCTAAAAAAACGAACAGTTAATCGCAGCCACACGAGACCACCGTAGTTTGGATTCTCTTTCCAAAACAGCTCAAATGGGACGTAGTTGTTACAATATGGTTTCTGTTTACACTTTCATGCAGCCTTATTCATCGAAATATTGTCACAAATATACTTCACGCATTCAATAAAGCCGTATCTATTGTTCTTACGCGTTTATTTTATCGTCATTGTAATGCTGTCACTTTTAGCACTGATATCGTATAACTTACCGTAAAAATTCGTTTAATTTTTTAACCTTAGCTCCAAGTAATACATATCATTGTCTGATAATCATGACGAGCCTGTTGGTCACCTGTGATAATCGAAAATTGCTGCAAAAATTATTTGCCAAGTATTGGGTCACATGATCAGATTACGACTTGACGATTAGATCAAGCCAAGACATAACTGTAAACTAGCCAGCATCTACATTGTAAATTTGATACGGAGTCTTCGGTAAAACCCGAAGTGTTTGTCATAAACTAGTACTACGTTAAGTTTTATATTGAGCTCTTTATTGGCCTTTCAACTCACGTGAGAACATACGTGACAAGACGATAGCCAAATTTCGTGGTTACATCATCGAAATGAGGAGATTCCAATCTACGGCGGCTTTTCTTTTTGAGCTTCTAAGAGCTTGTAATCACATTTCTACATATTTGGCACTTACAACACAACAGAGTAAGACATGGTGAATCTTTTGATACCAAGTAACTGTAATGTGAATTTTGTTGCAAGTCAACCTTAAAGGTATAAACACACTAGGCGATATTTAGAGCGATATCGCGCTGCGTTGCGCTAATCTGCGCTAGAATTCACCCAGCGTGCTCATCCAGAGCAATAACGTTAGACTTTCTCTGCACAACTTTATCGCTAGCGAGATGCATTTCGATTGGTTGGATTTTACCAGAATGCAATTTTATGGCGGGTAATTATTTCTTATCGATGTTCACCAACGTACAGCAGCGACAATTTGCTATTTTGTTAATATTGAAACATCTTCAGAACGAGCACTGAATTGTTCATAAATTTAATAATAGCACTCCCAGTCCTGTGCACCATAACAAACAAAAATTACAAAAAATCCAAGTTGAAAACCAACATTTGGAGTCAATCGTTGCGTAGGTTGACCATCTTGAGAACGGTAAATATTTAATACATTAGGCCTAAATATAAAAAAACCACTACAAAATAAAATATGTATAAAAATATTACAAAATATTACAGTTAAAATGCAATAATCGTTTTTTCTTATGTCTCCTTGTAGTGTAGGCAGTGTACAATCCGTGAAAGTGAGACAGGTTTAGTAACAAATGCGTAAGTTGTTTACGTTGCCGCCTAGACGGCGCCATATTGACTGACCTAAATTTATTAACAACTCCGAAGAAACTAATGATACGGAATTTTATTGGCAGTTTGTGGGCGTGCCCATTATATCGCTTGCTAGTGAATCGCTCAAGTGTGTTTATGCACACGCTAGCGATATCTCCGCCCTCCTCATGACGCTCGCGATAAAATCGCCTAGTGTGTTTACACCTTAAGGGTTGCACGAGCAAGCATGTTAACTCGAGTGCCCATCTCCGAATTGTTGTAATTGTTGTAAACTACCTACGCTCACAAATTAACAAATACCTATTTTGTGGTTATGATCTGCAATATAATGTAACATTGCTATGTACAATGCTGTATGAAGTTCTTACTAAACACACACTTAAAGCTTAAAGTTTTAATCTTGTACTAAACTTAACTCTAATTTTGTCCTCGTTTTAATATTTTTATTATCTTTTCTTTGAGGCTTGGCAGTCTTTGCCTCGCTTTCGCCAATACTTTCAGCTGATTTTTTAAAACTTTTCAAAAACATTTGACGGAAAATCAAGAGTCGTTCTCTATTGTTAAGGTTAGTGACCCTTAGTGAACAACTCGTTAATGCACTTACTAATAATTAGCAATTCTATTTTTGGCCTTTAACATTTGCATGTGTTTCACTTGTTGAGCAATTGTTTAGTCAACCTGCGTACAGACAAATACTCCTTGTTAAACAGGCATCTGTGATATCTAAATTTTAGCCAATGGGAGATTTTTCTCCTAGTCAAGTTTTGGTTTTCCTGTTGCGCACCCAAATATGGCTGTGTTATAAATATAGAATTCTTCTCTGTTGGTATCCTTACAAGCCGTTGTTGGTCAATGTTGCTGGTCAATGTTGCTGGTCAGTGTTGCTGGTCAATGTTGCTGGTCAATGTTGCTGGTCAACATTTCACAAGTCTACAAATTTTATTACATGTCAGTTTGTGATAATCTTCTTTAGCGTTATAAATACATTTTACTCTTTGCAAGATGAACCAATTGTCATTTATTGAAGATTGTAAACCTGTCATACCTTAAATCTCTATGATCGCGTAGGCGTTCCGCAAGGAAGGAGATGTTGATGAGTCATCTAAGTCTGCTGCCTCAGCTGGTGATTCCGTTGAGAAGATGACAGCTGCTACTGCGAAATTGGAAGTTGATGTAAGTGGCTTTGTGAAATTTACATTTGCATGTATGGTAAAACCTCTAATTGAACACCATGGCGCTCTATTTTTCAACCCCTTTGCTTTAGTGCCGGTCAATTTGAGGCGGCGTTCATATAGAGGCTGGCGTTGTATTTTTCAAATAGCTCGTCAGAATTTTGTGAAGATAAATTTAGCCCTTTTACCGGCAAAGCGAATTTCGCCTATGTTTTGCCTTCTCTTTCCAGAGGACCGATATTAAACCTTTTGGATGCAATAAATCTGCTAACTTACCTTCAACTGGTCAAATATCTTTTTTAAAAATAAGATATGCATGGAGAAGCTGAGACATATCTCTACCAGTTATCTATTGCTTGCACTTATCTGATATGGTATTGTAGCCTTTGCTTTGTGATTTGTTAGAGCTCTCAATTTTTTATTTCATTCTAACTTTGAAGGCATGTTTTTATTTCATTCTAAATTTGAAGGTATGTTTTTATTTTATTCTAACTTTGAAGGCATGTTTTTATTTCATTCTAACTTTGAAGGTATGTTTTTATTTTATATCCACATGTATATTTAACAATGTTGAATACAAGTTCTTTGCACTCATTGATATTTTTGCTACAGTTTGCAGCCAAAACTACTTTTTTATGTGCAATGGAAGAAAAGCAACGACCGTCGATCAATTGTAAGATCAGATAACCGCAATGATGCTATCAAATAATATGCTATAAATCTGCAAAATTATATTTTGTATAATGATAATCTATCAGCTGCTGCAAATATATATTCATGAACAAGTGACATAAACGAACCATACTTATATTACACGCAGAAACAAAAATTAACATTTTTAAAGCAAAAATATTTACATCATTTGTTCGGAATGTGCTTCGAAGTATCAAGACCGTGTTAAAAAAGGAATTTTTAGCCTGCGACAGTTATTAATTATTTTTAGTGTTGCTTTCAAAGTTGTAATGAAAACAAACGAAAAGCTTTAGAATTGGACAACAAAAAAGTTAATTGCTATTGATTCATTATTAATATGATTTTGTGGACACTTTTTTACTGATCAATTGATATTATGGGTTCGTAAAGATCAAAAAATGTTAAAGTGGCGGTCAAATCAGCCCTTCTTTAGGGTGGCCATCAAATTGAGGTGGCGTTCAAATATAGGTGGCATTCAATTAGAGGTTTTACGGTAAGTTATTTCAATGGTTGCAATTGTATTGATTGGATTGTATTGATTGGATTGTATTGATTATGTTGTTTACCTTGTTGCCATAGTATTGTCTGAAGTCATTCATATTGTGTGTTTTTTAAGAAGTAAACAGGCCTTTTTTGACACGTACACACATATACACGCTTACACCACCAAACACATACACGCCACACCACCACACATGCACCACCACACACACACCACACGCACCATCACACGCGCCACCACACACATGTACCACCACACACACACCACCACACATACACCACCACCACACATACACCACCACCACACATACACCACCACCACACATACACCACCACAAATACACCACCACCACACATACACCACCACCACACACACGCATCATCACACACACGCACCACCACACACACATACCACCACACATACACCACCACCACCACCACACATACACCACCACCACACATACACCACCACCACAAATACACCACCACACACACACCACACACACCACCACCATACACACCACCACACACACACCACCACGCACACACACACACCTTAGAGCTTTACAAGGTTGGATTCACTCACACACACACACACACTGAGAAGCTGAGTTATGTTTTAAAGTGTAGCTATTGCTTACCCAGCATACACCTGCGATTGCTTGGGTAGTGATTAGTCTCATAGATAGCCATCGTTCACTTGCAGTCTGGCCCTCCAAAGTTTAAAAAGTCCATACAAAAGAAAGGCAATAAGATTAACTATCCACAAAAAGGAGACACAGTCAAAGTTTATTACAAGGGCAGTCTGGAGAATGGAAAGGTTTTCGACACAAACATACATGGTGAGACAGTTATTGGATAGTCTAGTTAAAGATGTGGTTGCGTCAAATTTGAGTTGATCTTAAAAAAAAGCGTTTTTTTTTCTCTATCACTCGATATGTTGTTTGTTGTGTTAGGCGATCTCATTGCCAAGATATTTGAAGATTAAAATCGAAAAAATCTGATCGCGGTAAAAACGCTCAGGCCAAAAAAGCTTGCCCAAAATGATGTCATACGTGATTTATCTGTCAATATATCTCGTATTCACATCGGCTAGTGCGATAATAGTCTAGTCCTACGCAGCTCTATTGGCATATATTTTATTTTGTATTTGCTTGTGTTGTCTAGAATAAAATTTTAGACCCCGCTACAGATACATTATTATGAATGTTTCAAAGGCCTCAAATAACGAAAATTGAAAATTTGTTTTACTCACTTTCTCCAAATGCTGTGTGAACATTTGAGTACCGACTACCAAGTCTACCGGTCTACGGTAATTCTGTCAAGCAAACTATGTAGAATAAGGTCTTTGTATCAGCACAGTTCCGCCGCTAGTCACACTAACGATATACAGCCTCCCAAAAGCCCTGCCCACATTATGTTCGTCGCCTATCCTTGGGGCGGGGCTGTATATCATTGCCAACACCGAAAACTAATTTCTTACTACCGTAAGTTAACTAAGCAAGCTGCGTCTTTGAAAAGAATATACATAGTGATAGAGTTTTAAGGATGGGAAGTCTGCTGCAAACTGGATTTGAACTCACATTCCCCAAGTTTGCGGACATCCATATACCGTGTCCAATTCACTACAATATTCTGCAAATCATGTGTTGCATTATCTTCAACCATATAATTTTATTGTATAATTTTTACAAGCAAAAAGATTTTCATCTCGACATATAGCTTTTATTAAAAATATTCATCAAGTCGTGGCTACTCACGTAGTTTTAGCTGATACAATAAGACAAATTCATCTACTGCAACAAACTCAAACAAAACATCATGGCTTATGCAGCACACATTCAAGTCTCTCTTTCCCCTTTATGGCAGTTTCCACACTGACAAAGCTGCTTCGGCTGGTGGGACAACATAAACATCCTGTAATCAGTAAAACAAATGCAATAAATATATGTCATTCATAGATATGTCATTCTAAAGCGTATCTACTGAAAGCTTTCAAATTGGGAGTTTGATAGATTGCGAGTGTAATTTTAAAAATGAATAAGTGTTTAACAAAGGCACAAGCCAACGATTCGAAGCTTCGGTTCTGGAAGTTAAAGATTTGCATTGATCAATCGATTTTTTTCACTTTCTACAATTGAAAAGTGAACATCTAAAGTCATCATAAATCTAATTTACTAGATAAAACTGCCACAGAAAATGTGAAGCAAATGTAGTTAGGTGAACCGATAAAAAAATATAAAACGATGATTAGTGATAGCAAAAAGTTATAATTTTATTAATTAGTACATGTATTAATGAGTACTAAAATATTACCTTAAGTATATTCATCAATCTAAGCCATTGCATTGCTAGATGCTAAAGATTAAAAAGAAGCCGTCAAGAACTCACTGTACATATGTATCTCACACGTGCAGGAAATTACATTTTAGCCTCAAACAGGGAAATATAATCTGAATGTAAACTCAACCGGAAACTCTATAGGAGACTCAAAAGTAAAAGATAAATTTACCTCCACTCTCCGATCTTCCTCCGTAGAACTTTAACTACCTGATGCCAAGAAAACTCGGAGTCACCTTCGCAGTAACTTCACAGCAATTTTTACAATTATGTTGTTCGCCAATAAAACGTGTCGATCGAGTAATTCATTAAAGTAACGATGTTAATTAATTTAGTAAATATCGATGTCCATGCGATTTAATAATAGAGTAAAATCCCTAAATTTGATATCACAGACAACGCGTGTTTCGAGTGATAACATTTATTACGGCCTATATAAAAATTTTGCGCTGATGATTGGCTAAGGGAGCGACCTCATATTTATCGCTCGTGGTTTCTTTTCAGATGTATTGCTTGTGACGTCACGAAAGAAGCACCCACTGGAACGTGAGCTTTTTAAAAGAGGGCCTCATTCAAACGCATATATCTATGGACAGGGTCGGTCGACAAAGACAAAAATGGCATCAAATTGTAGTTGATGTTTTAGCCTTTTATGGGTCTTAATTCCATTAAATCAAATTTTTTGACGCAACCACATCTTAAAGTGTAATAAAAACAATGGCCTTTTGCTAAAACATTTTGACCGTGCCTTTTGGCTTAATCGTTTTACTACTTGCCTTAACCCTTTGAACCGTGACGGCCGATATTCCAGCTTAGTGTAGGGTGTGTCAGAAACCCTGGTGGTTAGAATTGTGCATACATATAGCGCTGTTTACAAATGCTGTTTCTAAAGTACAAGCGGGAACAATCAGATTACTTCTTGCACAAGGCATTAGATAGGGAATTTTACTTCCATTTTTAGCCATTTTTAAATATCTTTATCTACTTACTTCGTTATAATAACAATTTTACGAGGATGATATCGCGAAAAAAATTAATACGACCCATTTTTTGGTATGTCATAGATGATTGTGATGCAGATGAAGAATTATATGATACTAACCATAATTTTGCAGATTATTTTTAGTCATAAACGATGATGAATGTGTGCTCGATGGATATGATGCTACTGTAAAGATTTGAATAAGTTTTTAACTATGTATGAATTTTTATGGTTTTAACCTGAAAACTGTGAAACACATTATTTTTATTTTTGGTGACATTTGTTGTATGTTGCTGAACTATTTTACCGTTGTTTCACCAAATATCATTGGATTATGAGCATATTTAGATATAATATTTAATAGAAATTTCAAAACTTCCTATCGCCGTACAGATTAGAGATGCCCCGATTCCAATTTTACTCGCCGATTCAGATACCGATTCGATATACCGATTCATATTGAAAAATAATTCGATTCAGATACCGATTCAGATTTTTTTGTGTTGCATAGATAATTGTTAATTTTTTTATGCAAATATAAATATACATGTAATGCAAAGAAAATATAAATATTGATGTATTTATTTGTTTGTATTTATGGAAAAAAGATATACATGTATATATATTCACATACTGACATACCGTGCATCTAGTAACAAATCAGTCCTCGTTTCTTGAAATCTGTTATTAATAATGGTAATTACTGTTAGTGGTACAACTTTCTTTGTGATAATGAAGTCTCTCTTCTACTGCTGAATGAACTGCTGCACCTGTACAAGTTTAGAGCACATAAATGTTTCTTTTAATTACCGTTAGTGATTCAATTCTCTCAGTGAGACGTCTTTGTCTTCTATCACTATCGATGTAGCCAGTCGTAAGAAGTGTAAAAAGTATCTGAAGTTTCTGATTTTTTAAGAAAAGATCGGCCGATACCGATTCAGATACTTAATGGTGCGTTTACACTGGCCGACACCGACTCCGATTAGGTGCCAATACCCCGACTCAGACAGGTACCTCCGACATTTCACGTATGGGTGCCGACACCGACTCCCACTTTACATTGCAACGATCAAACGATTTTTGTCGGTACCAACAGCCAATCACAGCGTTTCGCCGTTCTGACCTTCACCCGACCACGCGAAGACGAGTACACATAAAAATCAACGCACCTGATGTGGAAAATTATATACTAGTACTACACTACTACTACTGCTCCTACTACTACTGCTAGAAGCAACTACTGAATGCCAAGCAATGAATGAATAATGAGGCAATAAAAATCCGAGCAAAGAACTGTACGTACAGTTCTTTCGTCCGAGTAATTACAATAAATAAAATGAATAATGAAGAAGATTGAATGGTGAATGTATATTTGTGGTAGTAGTAGTGTGATGGACGCCGGGCCAACACTTTACACTTCTTGTAATTATTTGTTTGTATATATTTTATATGTCTGTAAATATTTTATTATATGAGTTGTCCTTCTTATTCTCTCTTTATTGCCTTTTTATTGTTGGCCTTGTTACTCGTTATGCTATCAATATCGTCGTCGTTTATGTTGTCATATCAACCCACTAGCGGGCCTAATTATTGGCCATTTAAACATTGCTAGCCGGTGTTCTCACTCGGTCCCGTTAGCCGGAACGGGCAATTTTATTGTATATAAGGGAGCAACGCTCACTTAGTAGACAGAGCAAATGGCCGTACGCTCCTCAGCTAGTGAATTTCCTTCGCTAATAAAACATTGAATGAAATCACACGCAATTTATTTCTGTATGACATAATCTAAATCGTGCCAAGTAAGGACCGGGAAATTTCTTTACAGTTGTACTAGTAGTAGAACTAGTAGTAGTCGTACAACTGGCTATTCACTTTTAATTAATTTAAATTAAAGAAAAAAACTTGATTTTTTGGTACTCTCGCGTTCACATCGTTGCTAGCCATGCTGGTTCACTATTAAAAAGAGAACGAGGGAAAGTTTAATGACAGTCTTCTAGCCTCTCATTAAACCTAGCCCTTTCGTTTCATAAACTTAGCACTGTCATTAAAGCCTAGGCTCATTTAACCAGAGGCTCCTAGCTTCTGATTGGCTGATGAGCGTCCGACTTGTCGGTGCAACCGGGCACTGCTGGGTAGCTCCGACACCGACTTTCAGATCGGTGCCGACACCGATTTTTCTGTTCACACCTACCGACACCGACACCGACTCATCAAATTTGTCTGTGCACGACAAAATCGGTGACAAAATCGGCCAGTGTAAACGCACCATAACACTCATATCGGCACTGTGTTTCTATATCTGGATGATAGTATTCAATGAACCATAAAGAGTTGATTCCTTCAAGGATGCTTTTACTAGTTCATGTATTTTAGCTCATTACGTAACCAAATGTACCACTAGTTTCATAGTCTGGCTCAACACATTTGCGTATGGCCAAGAGACGTGTGCTGCTGCTTTTGTAGGACTTGTATAAAATGTTTCTTGTTAGTGAGCCTATTGCGTTTATACCAAAACAAAAGGAAACAATCATCTGCCAGCATTAAGCCAATAGAAAACATGTTTAGAGAGCTGAGAACTGAGCTGGGTTTAAATTTGCTAAAAATGTTAATTTTTTTGCAATTTCTTCTTCATTTTTATTAGGTGAATGAGGCATTGTAGCTCCCAAGGCTGCACAAATTGTAGTTCAATGGACTTCTGCTCATTATCTATTGAGCAATATTACTAGTAACAGTGATTACTTATTTTTAACAATAATAATAATAATGATGGGAACTATAATAATAGTAATTCCCACTATAATAATAGTGGGAATTTTTTTGGAATTGGAAAATGCTCAAGTTATTAGTTGCAATAGTACAGTGCGCCATCATATTACAACGTCTGTTTTATGGTTTTTTTGCCTTACGATGTGGAACTCATGTTTTTGTTCCTTCCATATGGTATTTTTTTTGCCATATGGTATTTTTTTCGTCATTTGGTATCAACAAAAATGTCTCTCCAAATTCAAATTTGGCGGTCAATCGCCGAAATCTTTCCCACAACGACTGAGAGAGATACGATGCTCATTCTTTCTCAGTTCAGCTTTATTCGTTATAAGTTATAGTGAAAACGAAACTTGAAACAGGTAATAAAGATTAAGACAATGGCAAAATTAAAGTTTATTAAAAAACATACTAAAACTTAGCTTTATGTGTGTATTATAGTTATAGTGAAAACGAAACTTAAAACAGGTAATAAAGATTAAGACAATGACAAAATTAAAGTTTATTAAAAAACATACTAAAACTTAGCTTTATGTGTGTGTTTAGTAAGCTAAATTCATTTAAGTTAAATTCAGAGTTTAAGTTACACATCTATCTCAAGGATAAGAGCTCCCCATGGTACGTCTGTACATAGTAATGTTACATTTTTTTGCAGATCATAACTACCAAATACATATGTTATTTTAGGTAACTATAGTTACTAAGGTTAACATACTATTTTGTTATCAATTTTTAATATGAAGATTATGTATATAAAATTTTGAGTACTTCTGAGGAAGGTCTAGTATGTTAGATGAAAATGTTCCTTTTTTTAAAGATTGGATTCCGTCAAATTTTTGTTGATTTTAAAAGAAAGTGTTTTTGTCTATCAGTTGATATGTTGTTTGTTGTGTTAGACGATCTCATTTTCAAGATATTTGAAGATTAAAATCGACAAAAGATGATCGCGATAAAAACGCTCAGGGAAAAAACGACATGCCCAAAATGATTTAATTATTGATACAACCTGTCTATCTCTCGTATTCACATCGGCTATTACGATAAAAGTCTAGTCCTACGCGGCTCTATTGGCATATATTTTATGTTGTATTTGCTCATGATTGCTAGGATAAAATTTTAATTCTACCTACAGATACATTATTATAAATGTCTCAAACGCCTCAACTAAAGGAAATTGAAAATCTGTCATAATAGTTTCCTCGAAATGCTGTGTAAACATTTGAGTACCGACTACAATTCTGCCAGTCTGCATCGACTACAATTCTGCTAGTCTACACCGACTACAATTCTGCTAGTCTACACCGACTACAATTCTGCTAGTCTACACCGACTACAATTCTGCCAGTCTACGGTAATTAGGTCGTCGAGTTAACTTATTTCATCGCGGCCTTTGTATCAGCTAAGTTCTCAGTTGCTACCCACACCTGAAACTAGCTACTAAATAAAATAAGCACGCCGCCATCTTTGAAAAGAATATGTTCCAATATATGGCGAAACCAACTGCATCCCAAAAAGTCATGTATAGTCAACGTTATTTAGTCATTATTAGTATCAATTTGTAGAACAAATTTACTGGTCACATTCGATTAGTTTATTCCAGTACAAAACAAATGGTTTTATGAGTTGACCGGAATAGTGAACGCAAAACAACGTCAATTTTCTTGAAATCAATTAACTCACCGATTCTGAAAAAGTGTAATTAAAGCCATTCTTCCGCCTGGTTGGCAGTTTGTGGACTCACCTGTTTTCACTTAGATGGGTGAAATATAAAATTTTTTGAACTTAATATTTGGTCCATTGGAATTGAGTCAAGCTATGCAAAAGTACCAGTCAATACAACTCTGATTACACTTCATAGATCCATCTATCAGACAAGATTTCAGCACAGGTGGCAAGGGGGCTATTATGTATTCAATCCTTCGTTTTTTTGTGACGTCATTTTATCGTTGTCGGCCATCTTTATAGACAAATTTATCGTTAGAAACACAAAGCTTTTGCAATGATAATTCGAAAACGATGTTTTTGTTTGCAATTTTTTTATTATAGTATCAAAACAACACTTAAAAGTACTAATAAATCAAAGAAAAACTATCGTTTTCTACAAATATGGCAACTTTTTTGTGAACGAGCGCATGTGCAAACGACTTGATGACGTAAAAAAATGATGGATATGTTCTGCACATCATGTTTTGCATCATCTTCAACAATATTATTTTATATATTCTTTACACCATGAAAGTTATTTTTAGCAAGTAGGACTTTGGGCAAAAGGCTAATATAAAATTTTAAATGTTAATTTGAAAAGGGTTTACACAAGCAGTCGTTCATCACCAGTAAATATGTGCCTTAAGAGTTTCTGAAATTCACCTGGTGTAAAGATAAAATATTTGAACCGTTTCTCACCTCTATGAACATAGTTACTGTAGGCGCTCCTATAACCTAATAGGTTTGATCGATTCAGGTGTTACCTCTATGAACATCATTACAGTAGGCGCTCCTATAACCTAATAGGTTTGATCAATTCAGGTGTTAGAGTGTCGGTTTGCCAAGCTAAATGTCACCAGTTGGAGTGCCATTGAAAGCAATCTTATACTCAAACCTCCAACCCTGACCCCGGATGGACAGGCAGACACCACTCTTATTATAGTAAAGATATATTTTTGTTTAACATTTTGAAAATATGCAATATTTTTCTTTCCTTGGCAGCATAGATTTGGCTGTGTAGAAAAAAAGTGAAAAACTTGATCTAAATTGACATTGAAGGTGTCACTCCCTTTAACTGAATGTAAAATTTACTGTAATCACTAATCCTAAACCAAATGAAGGTGATAGAAAAATGAGAAAGCTTGTTGACCAATAATACCACAGTTACTGTACAGATATTGAACAGCTGCTGTACAGGAATTGAATGGTTTGGTTCAATTTCTTCCTTTTTGAAGGGCCAAAATTGTGGGTTTAGGAATATTAAGGGACAGATTAGGCTATTTACATGTATTTTGCGCTTTGTATTATGTAAAATCCCTATAACGTAAGCATTCTCGGGGTGGATTATTCATGTTGTAGGGGCATCAACTGTACTTGCAAAAACTGTCCTACTGAAGTATTTTAATTTTTCAAGATCTATTGGAAACCCGATAAGACATCCCATAGAAAACATTCGCAATGTTCTAAAGGTTATCTGAGTGCTAATTTCTTAGAATTAATGTAACCGTACTTGAAGAAAATTTCATTAAAAACAACTTGACGTTCTATTACTTGACTAAAACCTCTTGAAATTCCATCTAAACAGATTGGATCTGTTATAAAAGATAACAGCAGAATTATCCTTAGTATCTGGTATTTTTAAATGTTCATACATTTGTAGCTCACTCGGTACTACACAGTGGTCAATGAACAACAGCTAATGGGGTGCATTTAACAATAACAATGTGCTATAACAATAGTAAAAATAGTGTGGAAAATGAAAATTTGGAGTCGTGGCCTCCTTTTGATCTATAATTATCACAAACAAATAATCTCTGTAAATAGATCTTCAGGTGAAATATAAATTTGGTATCGACTGGTAATTTATTTATTGCATCATTCATAGTTGATGTGAAAAGCAAAATCACTTGTTTGCACTTTAGAATGTTGTGGAATTGTTTTTTTGAAGCACAAAACAGCAGTAATTTGACTGCTATTTGTTTAGAAACTATGATGCATGGCCCAATTATGTTTACTAGTGAAGTTTACTAGTTCATTAAACGGTTCTGCCCTCAAAATGTTATGAATGAAAATAAATTCTATGGTCTACTCCATGTTTTTATTCTGTATGTCCTAGCAGATACGACCAAACTCTCAATTTTTCCTGTGAATATATGCAATTCAGTATAGGAAATTCACGACATCATATGGAACGGCAATTATTCTATTTCCTTGAAAGTACAGTCAAACATGGATAACTCGTCCACTGATAGCTCGAACACATGGTTAATTCGAACGGTTTCTTTGGTCCGTTCCCACGTAATGATAAATTGCTATAGATAACTCGAACTCAACACCATTAACTCGAACTGTTTTTTGCCCAACCGCTACCGAAACGGTTGTTATCGCTTTAGAAAATCACTTTATTCCAAGCCATAGAGGTAAACCTCAACTTTTCGTAATTCGTAAGCGTCGTTATTACCACCATCGGCAAAATATTTTTGTCAACGACTTTTCTAAAGGTTTGGTGAAATTTGATTTATACCAAACATCCGCTTAGTGATCGCCCTTCGGAAGCAAGGAAAGTGGTATTCGTTGAGAGCAACACTCTGAGGCAGTTCAATTAGAAGTTTTACGAGGTATTACGGTACATTGTATATCACTCTATCACTCACGCTTTTTGAATGGATACTTATTGAACGTACATGTATTTTGTGTTTAGGTCAAACGATGAATAGTTTTCCGACGTTGATTCCGTGTTGAATCAATGTCGGAATGTTGAATGTTTAAAACGTCTTAAAAATTGTTGTAATTGAACGTATACGTTGTCTCAGCTAAAAAAACTATTCACTGTTTGTCCTAAACACAGAATACGTGTGTACATTCAATAAGTATCCATTCAAAAAGCTTGAGTGACATACAATGTACCGTAAAACCTCGTAAAACTTCGAATTGAACTGCCTCGGGAGTGTTGCTCTTAACGAATCCCAGGTTAAGGTTAGAAGGCACCCTCGGAGAGACCCCCCATCTATATATAGTGTTACAAACTTACAAATGTCATATTCTGGTGTGGTTTTTTGAGACATATCCAATGGTATACTTGGTTTGTTCACCAGACAAGCGGTTCTCAATTATGAATCAGAATGTGGTTTTGAAGTCATGTTTTTCATGCAAAATATCTGGATGAAAATCTAAGTGTACCCACTTTAAAAGTTGTTATTATAGTGCCAAACAGTGTATATCATGTCAATATGGGAGCAGAATTTTCAATTCCAATTTTTTTTCAGGTAAAAAGAGGCAAAAAGTCATATATGCAAAATCAGGTTGGAGTTTGGATCGTAGGTTGGACCCCGTACACAAAGAAGAAAAATTCTGAGACCATAAAACATCAGTTAGGTTTCAAGGATTAGCCATACAAAATTTCAACTCGATATCATTAAAATTGACAAAATGACAGCGTTTTAAAGATTGAAAACACTGACAAAAAGCAAATAATGAGAAAACGTTGCCTAAAGTTTGGGAATAGAAAACGGATGATTTTTTTACAGTTATGGGCATATGGGTTGTCTCATACCCTTTTAAAACCTTCCACTTGAATATGTATTATTAAAACCCTCCACTTGAATGTGTATTATCATTTGGTGCAGCTGACTTTCTGTTTGCCTTCCTAGCAGCAATTATGACAGGTTCAGCTGCCTTGCTTCTACGTACCACCCGGCAGCGATCAATATCTTGGACATATTGTCTCTGGAAGTGGCCAACATTCAGTCCAAGTTATAAGTGTTTTAAAGTGGTTTGACATACTTTTTAGTGGCAGCAATGGAAAGAGCACACTTGAATTATATAGGAAACATGTTTTTCTTGAAAATAATTTTTTTGAAAAACAGTACTATTTTGAGGGTGCCTTCTAACCTTAAAGAATAGAGAAAGCATAATATTTTTATGCTTTATTATTTATCTTGAGGTGTTGACTGATGTTCTAAAAAAAGAATCAAGGAGATTGACCAACCAGAAGCTGAGATATAGCCAGCCAAACACAGGTCTACCAAAAAACATAAGTGTTTTGGTAATCATCAATATATGACGCATAAAATCAACTTATGTGCCATTGGTCAATTAAGCCAACTAATGCGCTCTCCTATAACAAACACGGCGTTTTAATTGGTTTAATCCCTGGAAGTATAGAACAATCAAATTGGGCCTAACAATCATTGCTCTGAGAATTCCGAACCAGTCCCTCTGACGTGTAGATTAGTTTTAGAATAAAATAATTACACGCATCTATTATTTCGCAACATTCTGCTATTACTTTCTACAAATTACATTAGTTACATCATTTATTCTATACGCAGTTATATTATTATTTTGTACAATATGCATTATGATTATTATATTAGTCATAAAAAATAACCATAGATAAAATAATAGATCAATAGAAAAATCAAATCAAAAGTTATCGTTTTTTTTTCTTACAGCAAGAGCAGCACGGTCAAGTTATTCTTTTTAAGATTATGGCTGTAGTGAACTTACAGTCTGTTAATAGTGACGATAATCATGAAAATCAACTAAATGCTGCAGTAGATACACAATAGAAAAATGATGAATGAACAAAAATTCACATTCTCATATCTTATTCTAAACGAACTGCAATCGCGGATGTCGCATATAGACTATACACGCGCCGTTCGTTGAACAGAGGATCTTCGGAGCATATCCGTGGAGATCGAGTTAAAATTTGAAGCACAATAGTCAAAATCTGCTCTTCTGTTTTGAAAAATCACGGCGAGGGGTTGTGGGCAAATGCCTTTACCACAGAATGTTTGCTTGATTTTCCTGAGAAACCAGAGCTAGTCTGTAAATTATTTACTATCGCGAGAAGCGTTTCACATCTCGTAGCCAAAACAATCATTATACGTAACGGCGGTAAGGGTGCCCAACTCCGGCACATGAACATTAAGTCGATTTTATACGTCACAGTTTTCGGGATTTTCGAAGGGTTTTCCTCTGATTCTTTATTAGGTAGACCTATGTTTGGCTGGCTATATCTCAGCTTCTAGTGGCTCAATCTCCTTGATTCTTTTTTTAGAACATCAGTCAACACCTCGAGATAACTAATAAAGCATAATAATATTATGCTTTCTCTATTCTTTAAGTGAGGTAATCTTTGCATAAACTTCAAGAAAAATCGGCAAAATTGATCATGGGTAAAATGCTCAAAAGAAAACGATGTCTTTTCTTTTGAGCATTTCAACAACGATCAAGTTTTGCCAATGTCAATCTAAAAAACGTCCTGGCAATAAAATCACCTCAAACAACAAACCAATCTCTATACTTTTTGATAAAAACGTTTTAAACTTTACATTAGAAGCATTTAATTTGAAACAAGCCATTTGTGCTTTTGATTTATATTATAGTTTGTATATATGTACATGTATCTACTAATAAATAAGTAAATACATGGACTTGTGACAGTGCTCTGATAACTTAAACGCTCTGATAATTCGAACACTTTCGCTCGGTCCCATGAAGTTCGAGTTATCCATGTTTGACTGTATATATACAGTCAAACATGGATAACTCGAACTTCACGGGATATATATAGAGTTAGTTATATACTTCACGGGATATATATATAGTTTGGCAATATCCATGGTCAAATAAAGAAGGAGTTATTGCATCTTACAGTAGGAGTTATGTCTAGAAATGATTGCTTGTTACATCTTGTCCTCTGTTTCATGTTTGTTGTTAAGGTCTCTGATGTTCGGCTGTTCTGAATAGCAGATTCTTGTATACTATTGGGCTGCATCTGAAACAATGTCTTAGTTTGCCGAGTTGTCCGCTGTAATTGATTATTCTATCATTTCAGCACAGAGGCGAGGCAAAATTCAGCCGCTGGCATTCAAAGTTGGCAAAGGAATTGTTATCAGAGGGGTATGTTGTTTCTTTAGCCTCTAATCTGTCAGTGTTTGTAGAGTTTTAGCTACCGTACTTTTGGCCAGTTTTCGGACTATTACCTGCTACTATTAGCTACTACTACAGTAGTGGACAATAATGCTGACATGCTGGTTCTTCTGTATGTTATTAGTGGGTAATAATGTTGAGATGTTAGTTTTTCTGTATGTTATTAGTGGGTAATAATGTTAAGATGTTAGTTCTTCTGTATGTTATTAGTGGGTAATAATGTTGAGATGTTAGTTCTTCTGTATGTTATTAGTGGGTAATAATGTTGAGATGTTAGTTCTTCTGTATGTTATTAGTGGGTAATAATGTTGAGATGTTAGTTTTTCTGTATGTTATTAGTAGGTAATAATGTTGAGATGTTAGTTCTTCTGTATGTTATTAATGGGTAATAATGTTGAGATGTTAGTTCTTCTGTATGTTATTAATGGGTAATAATGTTGAGATGTTAGTTCTTCTGTATGTTATTAGTAGGTAATAATGTTGAGATGTTAGTTCTTCTGTATGTTATTAATGGGTAATAATACAGCTGAGATGTTAGTTCTTCTGTATGTTATTAGTGGGTAATAGTGTTGAGATGCTGGTTCTTCTGTATGTTATTAGTGGGTAATAATGTTGAGATGCTGGTTCTTCTGTATGTTATTAGTAGGTAATAACGTTGAGATGCTAGTTCTTCTGTATGTTATTAGTGGGTAAAAATGTTGAGATGTTAGTTCTTCTGTATGTTATTAGTGGGTAATAATGTTGAGATGCTAGTTCTTCTGTATGTTATTAGTGGGTAATAATGCTGAGATGCTGGTTCTTCTTTATGTTATTAGTGGGTAATAATGTTGAGATGCTAGTTCTTCTGTATGTTATTAGTGGGTAATAATGTTGAGATGCTGGTTCTTCTGTATGTTATTAGTGGGTAATAATGTTGAGATGCTGGTTCTTCTGTATGTTATTAGTGGGTAATAATGTTGAGATGTTAGTTCTTCTGTATGTTATTAGTGGGTAATAATGTTGAGATGTTAGTTCTTCTGTATGTTATTAGTGGGTAATAATGTTGAGATGCTGGTTCTTCTGTATGTTATTAGTGGGTAATAATGCTGAGATGCTGGTTCTTCTGTATGTTATTAGTGGGTAAAAATGTTGAGATGTTAGTTCTTCTGTATGTTATTAGTAGGTAATAATGTTGAGATGCTAGTTCTTCTGTATGTTATTAGTGGGTAATAATGTTGAGATGCTAGTTCTTCTGTATGTTATTAGTGGGTAATAGTGTTGAGATGCTAGTTCTTCTGTATGTTATTAGTGGGTAATAATGTTGAGATGCTAGTTCTTCTGTATGTTATTAGTGGGTAATAGTGTTGAGATGCTAGTTCTTCTGTATGTTATTAGTGGGTAATAATGTTGATATGCTAGTTCTTCTGTATGTTATTAGTGGGTAATAATGTTGAGATGCTAGTTCTTCTGTATATTATTAGTGGGTAATAATGTTGAGATGTTAGTTCTTCTGTATGTTATTAATGGGTAATAATGCTGAGATGCTAGTTCTTCTGTATGTTATTAGTAGGTAATAATGTTGAGATGTTAGTTCTTCTGTATGTTATTAGTAGGTAATAATGTTGAGATGCTAGTTCTTCTGTATGTTATTAGTAGGTAATAATGTTGAGATGTTAGTTCTTCTGTATGTTATTAATGGGTAATAATGTTGAGATGCTGGTTCTTCTGTATGTTATTAGTAGGTAATAATGTTGAGATGTTAGTTCTTCTGTATGTTATTAGTAGGTAATAATGTTGAGATGTTAGTTCTTCTGTATGTTATTAGTGGGTAATAATGTTGAGATGTTAGTTCTTCTGTATGTTATTAGTGGGTAATAATGTTGAGATGTTAGTTCTTCTGTATGTTATTAATGGGTAATAATGCTGAGATGCTGGTTCTTCTGTATGTTATTAGTAGGTAATAATGTTGAGATGCTAGTTCTTCTGTATGTTATTAGTAGGTAATAATGTTGAGATGCTAGTTCTTCTGTATGTTATTAGTAGGTAATAATGTTGAGATGTTAGTTCTTCTGTATGTTATTAGTAGGTAATAATGTTGAGATGCTGGTTCTTCTGTATGTTATTAGTGGGTAATAATGCTGAGATGCTAGTTCTTCTGTATGTTATTAGTGGGTAATAATGTTGAGATGTTAGTTCTTCTGTATGTTATTAGTAGGTAATAATGTTGAGATGTTAGTTCTTCTGTATGTTATTAGTGGGTAATAATGCTGAGATGTTAGTTCTTCTGTATGTTATTAGTGGGTAATAATGTTGAGATGTTAGTTCTTCTGTATGTTATTAGTAGGTAATAATGTTGAGATGTTAGTTCTTCTGTATGTTATTAGTGGGTAATAATGTTGAGATGTTAGTTCTTCTGTATGTTATTAGTGGGTAATAATGCTGAGATGCTAGTTCTTCTGTATGTTATTAGTGGGTAATAATGTTGAGATGCTGGTTCTTCTGTATGTTATTAGTAGGTAATAATGTTGAGATGTTAGTTCTTCTGTATGTTATTAGTAGGTAATAATGCTGAGATGTTAGTTCTTCTGTATGTTATTAGTAGGTAATAATGTTGAGATGCTAGTTCTTCTGTATGTTATTAGTGGGTAATAATGTTGAGATGCTAGTTCTTCTGTATGTTATTAGTAGGTAATAATGTTGAGATGCTGGTTCTTCTGTATGTTATTAGTGGGTAATAATGTTGAGATGCTAGTTCTTCTGTATGTTATTAGTGGGTAATAATGTTGAGATGTTAGTTCTTCTGTATGTTATTAGTAGGTAATAATGTTGAGATGTTAGTTCTTCTGTATGTTATTAGTAGGTAATAATGTTGTGATGCTAGTTCTTCTGTATGTTATTAGTAGGTAATAATGTTGAGATGTTAGTTCTTCTGTATGTTATTAGTGGGTAATAATGTTGAGATGTTAGTTCTTCTGTATGTTATTAGTAGGTAATAATGTTGAGATGCTAGTTCTTCTGTATGTTATTAGTAGGTAATAATGTTGAGATGTTAGTTCTTCTGTATGTTATTAATGGGTAATAATGTTGAGATGCTGGTTCTTCTGTATGTTATTAGTAGGTAATAATGTTGAGATGTTAGTTCTTCTGTATGTTATTAGTAGGTAATAATGTTGAGATGTTAGTTCTTCTGTATGTTATTAGTGGGTAATAATGTTGAGATGTTAGTTCTTCTGTATGTT
Organism: Watersipora subatra; assembly: GCF_963576615.1. Lineage (NCBI taxonomy): Eukaryota > Metazoa > Bryozoa > Gymnolaemata > Cheilostomatida > Watersiporidae > Watersipora > Watersipora subatra. The sequence continues at coordinate 29,614,342 of NC_088711.1, forward strand.
ATTAGTGGGTAATAATGCTGAGATGCTAGTTCTTCTGTATGTTATTAGTGGGTAATAATGTTGAGATGTTAGTTCTTCTGTATGTTATTAGTAGGTAATAATGTTGAGATGTTAGTTCTTCTGTATGTTATTAGTAGGTAATAATGTTGAGATGTTAGTTCTTCTGTATGTTATTAGTGGGTAATAATGTTGAGATGTTAGTTCTTCTGTATGTTATTAGTGGGTAATAATGCTGAGATGCTAGTTCTTCTGTATGTTATTAGTGGGTAATAATGTTGAGATGTTAGTTCTTCTGTATGTTATTAGTAGGTAATAATGTTGAGATGCTAGTTCTTCTGTATATTATTAGTGGGTAATATAATGTTGAGATGCTGGTTCTTCTGTATGTTATTAGTGGGTAATATAATGTTGCGATGCTGGTTCTTCTGTATGTTATTAGTGGGTAAAAATGCTGAGATGCTGGTTCTTCTGTATGTTATTAGTGGGTAATAATGCTGATGTGCTGGTTCTTCTGTATGTTATTAGTGGGTAATAATGTTGAGATGCTGGTTCTTCTGTATGTTATTAATGGGTAATAATGTTGAGATGCTAGTTCTTCTGTATGTTATTAGTAGGTAATAATGTTGAGATGCTGGTTCTTCTGTATGTTATTAGTGGGTAATAATGTTGTTATGCTGGTTCTTCTGTATGTTATTAGTAGGTAATAATGTTGATATGCTAGTTTTTCTGTATGTTATTAGTAGGTAATAATGTTGATATGCAGGTTCTTCTGTATGTTATTAGTAGGTAATAATGCTGAGATGCTGGTTCTTCTGTATGTTATTAGTGGGTAATAGTGTTGAGATGCTGGTTCTTCTGTATGTTATTAGTGGGATGAGGCTCTACTTACCATGAGTCTCGGTGAAAAAGCTGAGATTACAATAGAACCTGAGTGGGCGTATGGCAAAAGGGGACTCGAGGGAAAGTATCCTTTACACATTTAGTTTTTACTGGTTGCATGGAGATTATTGTAGCAGAGTTTTAGCATTTCAACAATGGCCAATGGTTGGGTCAGACTCTCATTTGCAGCAACTTCGGTATGCACATTCACAACTGTTGAAAGGTTTCTGGCTATATCTCTTTCATACACTGTCCTGTTCTAACTGTTTTGAATGATATCCCGATGTTGTTCCCATATTGAAAAATGCTTGGTCTCTATTGTTATATTTTACACCCACCTATTTTTTCCTTGTAAATGTAATTTTGCTTTTTGGTGTTTATTTCAAACAACAATGGCAATATTACTTTGAAAGTCGTTGTGCCGCGAAACAGATTTGGTCATGAATTAGATTTTACTTAGCAAGCGCTAGATATTCTATGTTGGCAAGCACTAGCCAAATCATTGGCGATTGATGACTTGATCTGCTTTTATTTTTTTGATTCAAAATAATTGCATGAGTTGAAGTTTAGAAATGCCCAAGCATATCCGTAATATGATCATGAAACTCCCCTGCAATGTTACAATCATCGTTGTCAACTCTCGCCTCTAATTACATAGTTCATTTGCAATTTATAAATCACTCCAAATAAAATGGAAAAATCTTTTTGTAACGGTAACACTGTGACTATTAATATTGACTATGTTCAATACTGTTTAATACATTTGCCCAAACTGTTTAATACTTAGTGCCCACAGTGTCTTTAAGTTTTTGTGATGCCTTGTGATTTTACACAAAGGGGTTCGCGAGATGTTTCATCAGCTACAATGCGTTTGTAATCACTACTCTGGAGTTGCCTTCCTAAAATAAACGTAATTGTAATTCCCTGACTACTTCGAAGGGTAAAAGTTTTCGGTCTGTAATTCAAAATGTTCAACAAAGGTATTCAATGAGACTCGCTAAATAGCAGCTAAAGCCTCGCAAAGCACCGGCGACAGCACCGCAGGCTATTAGCGGTGAAATGGAAACCTATGTGCCGAGGACCGCCGGTTGTTACCGGCGGCAACGCAATAGTTTAGTGCTGTTCAAATTTCGCAAAAGGACGAAGGCAAAACTTTCCCGAAATGACCTGTACAGGTGAAGTTCACCATTATAGAAACGGCATGGCGAACGAACATTTTATATGATCTGCGATTATGTTTAGCGATGCAGCGTATATGTGAACAGATGCCGCTGAGCTTAGCCTCGCAAACGTTTTGCTGCGCAAGTTACCGTCGGAGTCTCTTAATCGATTTGGGAACCTGGGCTTTATGTTCAACTTGAAGGTTTACTCGCAACAAAAATCGCATTACAGTTATTTGGTATCAAAAGATTCACCATGTTTTACTCTGCTGTGTTGTAGGTGCAAATTATGTGGAAATGTGATTAAAAGCTCTTAAAAGCTCAAAAACGAACAGTTAATCGCAGCCATCACAAACCCGCCGGAGATTGAAATCAGTTTATTTCTTTGACGAAGTCATTACATTTCGTTGTTGTTCTGTCACGTGATGTTCTCATTTAAATTGAAAAGCCAATAAAAGGTTCAATATAAAACTTCTCGTTGCACTAGTTTATGACAAACACTTCAGGTTTTACTGAAGAGCCCTTACCAAATATAGAGGCTCGCTAGTTTACAGTTTTGTTCGGCTTGGTCTAATTCTGAGTTTAAGATTATAAGAGTTTAGACTTCAGACAATGATGTCATAGCTGGCTAGTTGTGGTGGTGGAAATGCCACACCTCCAATTGATAACATATTACTGAGACACTAACTTTCACCTTCCAAAAACCCACTTCAAAAAGTAGCTAGGGTTACTTAACCACAAAAATTCTAGTTCTCCATTCTTTACTTTGTTGGTGATTCCCATATATTAAAAGTTTTCCTTTCCCGAATGTTTGAAAAAACTCCAAAATTGTATATCAAATAATTGGTAAATTCCGTTTTTGAATAATAATTTTTTTTTATTATTACAATTTAAACTTCTTTGTTAGTTTAGACTAATATAAAAGTTTTCCAGTCAATATATATATATTTTTTAGCCCTAGTTCTAAGCTTCAAAAACCGTAAAAAAACTTCAGCTCAATGCAAGGTATGCAAATGTTCTGAACTTATGCCGCCACCGGAAGTGAGGCTTTATATAAAACAATGTTTACATGATTGTCTATACTTTTCTATGTTCTACTCAGGTCTAATCGTCTAGTCGTAATCTGATCATGTGACCCATACTTCCTGCTGAACAGCGCGAATAATTTCTGCAGCATTTTCGACTATCACAAGTGATCAGCAGGCTTGTTATGTTCATCAGAGGATGATATGCACTCCTTCGAGCTAAGGTTAAAAAATTAAACGAATTTTTACGGTAGGTTTTGAGATATCAGTGTCAAAATGACAGCATTACAATGATGATGAAATAGACGCGTAAGAACAATAGACATGGTTTTATTGAATGCGTGAAGTATATTTGTGAAAATCTTTCGACGAATGAGGTTGCGTAAAAGTGTAAACGGATGCCATCTTGGCCAACTACATCCCATTTGAGCCGTTTCGGAAAGAGATTTTAATCTATGGCAGTCTCGTGATGGCGGCGATTAACTGTTCGTTTTTTAGCTTTTAAGAGCTTGTAATCACATTTCTATATATTTTGCACCTACAACACAGCAGAGTAAGACATAATGAATCTTATGATACCAAATAGCTGTACAGTCATACTTCAACTTACGAGCTTAATGCGTTCCGAGATTGAGCTCGTATGTCAATTTACTCGCATGTTGGGGTGCAATTTATTTATATATAGAACAATTAAATATATATTTATTGGTTTCCTTACTCTGTAAAATGCAAATAAAACACTCAAAACAAGATATTGTAACAGAAAGAACATGTTGGTTATTGTCCTAACTTACCGCTTGCTTTCAAAAAGCAACAAATAAAAAAGAATGCAAGGAAATGTGTTAAATTAAATTGTAAAATTAAATACATACAATAGCAGCTAACGCTAGCATTTGCCAGAGAGATATATAAGTTATCCTTCATTGCAACAGTTGACTTTGATAAATTTGGATTTTATCAAAGTCTTAAAAGACAAACTTAAAAGCAAATCTAAAAGCAAACTTTCATTTTTAACTTAACGTAATTAAAATTTCTTCAGCGTTCATAGTTTGAAGTTTCTCACTAGTTAGCTAATTTTTCCTTTGTTTCGCTTTCACGACTAGCCGGCCGTTTTAAGATGAACCTATCTAAGGACGTTTGCCTTTGTCGCCCTTTCAACATGTCGCGATTAGGACGAACACAGGTGTCGTCACAAAGGTTTAATGCACGACCACTAGCCAACTTGTCCGAATGTCGATTTTTATAGTTTTGATAGATAGCAACGGCCTTTTCAAATAGCGTTGTTTCAATTACGCTGTCACCGGCCAATTGTTTATCTTATATCCAATGCCTGAGCGGTCTCTCCATCAGCGGTGGTGAAGATCACCGCGCCGTTTAGAAACTACGGTTAGTACTTTTGCGAGCTAAATGCCCTGAATATAATCCTTCTGTTTGATAATTGTGGATGTATTTCTGTCATATTGCTGAGCTAGCTCAAACATGCATACACATTTCGCATATTTTTCAACAATTTTCCGTTTAATATCAATTGTTATCATTTGCTTTTTCTTTGCATTATTTTTCATTTTACTGGCAAACTTTCGGTCTACGCACAGTACTTTTAATTCACATAATTCTGCACTGAAAAGCGTGCACAAAAACACGGTACAAAAGTATAACCTGTGCAGTTGAAAAATACAGATTGATGCTTTTGTCATAAAACATAAAACCTCCGGCATACTTAGCAACTGACTCACGTGCTCGTATCTCAAATATGGCTCGTATGTTAGTGCTAAAACTTGCTTCAAAAGCTGGCTCGTATCTCACGTTTCTCGTACGTTGGAGCACTCGTAAGTTGAAGTATTACTGTAATGTGAATTTTGTTGCAAATCAACCTTTAACCTCTTACCACAGTTGCACTACACTATCACTATGTTTCCATGGTGCGCAGTACTGCGAAGCAGCCCCCTCCGAAGTCGAGAGGATTGTACGTTTCCATGCTGCGCAGTGGTTTTCAGCAAATATCGCAAATTAGCCAGAGAAGAGAAATTGTATAAATCGAATCGCCTGATGGAGAAATAGAATCGATCACGGATACCGAACATCATAAACGGTCTTTTTATGATTCTGTCGTCATTATACTTTTATTTACAATACACATTCACAAGGTTTTACAAACCTTAACACACTTTTTACATAGTAATATATTTTTAATAAAGTATTTTCAAGTAATATATTATTTAAACGTTAATTTAGGACTAGCCACCTATTTTTCGAAAAGTGTTGGCATCGATAACAAATTCCAGGAAAGTAATCACCTCATCATCCTCGTGAATGCAGACCATAATTAAATTTAGGTCCAAAAAGATCGGAAGAACAGCAAAAAAACAAGATTAGCAGGACAACCTTTGTACTAGTTTATGGCCCTCGAAGAATCCGTCTCCACGGCATGAGAGCTATGCGCAGCCACTGCGCAGTCTCTGTTTCCTTGCTGCGAATTTGCACTGGCTTCGCACTGATCAGTGCGCAGTGATTTCAGTGCGAAGACGCCGTTTCCATGATTCGGAGATAGCGCAACTCCGAAGCACTGCGCATCATGGAAACATAGTGAATCATTCAGTTTGAGATTTCAAAGTTGATTTCAGTAAAATTAGTTACTCATCAGCATCGAGCAAGTCATGTTTAAACTTACGTTGCGTTTGTTGAGGACTTTACCTAGGCATTACCCAAGCTCACTAACTGAAGCATATGCTACAAGATATATATATAGTAGATGTACAGTAATCGTTAGTACATATATAGTAGTTGTACAGTAATAGTTAGTACATATATAGTAGAACTTTGTACAGTAGTAGATAGTACATATATAGTAGTTGTACAGTAGTAGTTAGTGCATACCATATATAGTAGTCGTACAGTAGTAGTAGTTAGTCCCACGACCAAACGAGCGGAGCGAATGTTTGAGAGTTTTACGATAAATGCATGTGCACACAACTCGCGAAAATTATTCATCAACAACGTCGCAAATCCTTGTACCGAAATCTCATCAACAAATTTAACCATTTTTGTGTAGAGTCGTTTAAGTATAATAACGCTACAAAACACATAAAAACATATTTAAATATGTTATCAAGTCTTTGAAAATTGTCGACATATTCCTAAACCTTACCCATCTGATCGGATTATACACAAATAGACAGATTAATTTGGCCGAAAATCGTTATTAAAACTTGCCAAGCCTTGCTTTTATCAAAATTAAGACCGGCAAACGAACCACCGAGCGACAGAGAATATAACCATGAAGTCGTGCGCATTTCATGAAAGATTAATGTGCACATTTCACCAGTCTATAGCATTGGCGAATTGCCGAAGGTTTCTGTAATTAACGTAGAAGTACTGAAATCATTTCTCTTTTGTCGATTTCAAAGTAACTGACATTTTGGAAACTTTTGAGTACTTTGGTATTCTAACTGATCTCCAAAGCAGTGAAAGTAAAGGAAATGACGATGATATTTTTTCTAACGATTCTTATGAGATTATTACAATATTTAATTATAAATTTGGATGAATATTGAAGTGTTATAGTCACACTAACAACATCGATGATGGGCAATATGTTACTGTTATTATTTTTTCTAAATAGTTTTGTTAAATAGATTTTCTAAAAATCTATATAAATATCACAACTTCTTGATATTGGTTGCTATTACGTTTTGAAATGTAAACGAAATTGTGCATTGGTTTTCTATTATTACTGTATTACTATATTAATAATATTGGTTATTCTAATAATATCAGTGCATTTTACTTCTAATATTGCATTTCTCCTATTGCAGGGGAGAGATATAACCATATCTTTTCCTTTCATTATTGCTGTTTGTCATGACCAAACACTTTTAAATAGATTTTCTAAAATTCTATATAAATATCACAACTTCTTGATATTGTTAGCTACATGCATGACGTTTTGAAATGTAAACAAAATTGTGCATTGGTTTTCTATTATTACTATATTAATAATATTAATTATTCTAATAATATCGGTTATTCTAATAATATCAGTGCATTTTACTTCTAATATTGGCCAATATTGCATTTCTCCTATTGCAGGAGGAGAGATATAAACATATAATCTTTTCCTTTCATTATTGCCGTTTGTTGTATATAATAACACCCACACCCAGTACATTACGGCTACCATTGCAGTTATCCTATTGCACTGCAGTGCCATTTGACTGCTAATATTGCATTTCTCAACCATCAGTAGCCTTTCTTCTTCTATTATCACTTTGGTCGTGGGCTGTATGACAGTGGAATTTCTAGTACATATATAGTAGTTGTACAGTAGTAGTTAGTACATATATAGTAGTTGTACAGTAGTAGACAGTACATATATAGTAGTTGTACAGTAGTAGTTAGTACATATATAGTAGTTGTACAGTAGTAGTTAGTACATATATAGTAGTTGTACAGTAGTAGTAGTTAGTACATATATAGTAGTTGTACAGTAGTAGTTAGTACATATATACAGTCAAACATGGATAACTCGTCCACGGATAGCTCGAACACATGGTTAATTCGAACGGTTTCTTTGGTCCGTTCCCACGTAATGATAAATTGCTATAGATAACTCGAACTCAACACTGTTAATTCGAACTGTTTTTTTGCCCAACGGCTACCGAAACGGCTGTTATCGCTTTAGAAAATCACTTTATTCAAAGCCATAGAGGTAAACCTCATCTTTTCGTAATTCATAAGCGTTGTTATTACCACCATCGGCAAAATAATTTTGTCAACGACTTTTCTAAAGGTTTGGTCAAATTTGATTTATACTGCTATACGATTAATAGCACGGGCTTGCCGGGTCACGCGCGCAAGGATTTTCGCCACGCACACACAAAACAAAAACAGCATGTTGTTTTGTATGTGCGTGGCGAAAATTCTTGAGTGCGTGACCCGGCTAGCCCGTGACGAATAGTTTTCCGACGTTGATTCCGTGTTGAATCAACGTCGGAATGTTGAATGTTTAAAACGTCTTAAAAATTGTTTTTATTAAACGTATACGTTGTCTTAGCTAAAAAAACTATTCATCGTTTGACCTAAACACAGAATACGTGTGTACATTCAATAAGTATCCATTCAAAAAGCGTGAGTGATACACAATGTACCGTTAAACCTCGTAAAACTTTTAATTGAACTGCCTCGGAGTGTTGCTCTTAACGAATCCCAGGTAAAGTAAGGGATTTTTCTTTGGTAACTTTTTCTTGAAGTTGCATAAACTTCAAAAAAAATCGGCAAAATTGATCGTGGGTAAAACGCTCAAAAGAAAAAGATGTCTTTTCTTTTGAACATTTCAACAACGATCAAGTTTTGCCAATGTCAATCTAAAAAAATGTCCTGGCAATAACATCACCTCAAACAACAAACCAATCTCAAGTGATAGAAAAATCTCCATACTTTTTGATAAAAACGTTTTAAACTTTACATTAGAAGCATTTAATTTGAAACAAGCCATTTGTGCTTTTGATTTATATTATAGTTTGCATATGTACATGTATCTACTAATAAATAAGTAAATACATGGACTTGTGACAGTGCTCTGATAACTTGATCGCTCTGATAATTCGAACACTTTTGCTCGGTCCCGTGAAGTTCGAGTTATCCATGTTTGACTGTAGTAGTTGTACAGTTGTAGTTAGTACATATATAGTAGTTGTACAGTAGTAGTTAGTACATATATAGTAGTTGTACAGTAGTAGTAGTTAGTACATATATAATAGTTGTACAGTAGTAGTTAGTACATATATAGTAGTTGTACAGTAGTAGTTAGTACATATATAGTAGTTGTACAGTAGTAGTTAGTACATATATAGTAGTTGTACAGTAGTAGACAGTACATATATAGTAGTTGTACAGTAGTAGTTAGTACATATATAATAGTTGTACAGTAGTATTTAGTACATATATAGTAGTTGTACAGTAGTAGACAGTACATATATAGTAGTTGTACAGTAGTAGTTAGTACATATATAGTAGTCGTACAGTAGTAGTTAGTACATATAAAGTAGTCGTACAGTAGTAGTTAGTACATATATAGTAGTTGTACAGTAGTAGTTAGTACATACAGTCAAACATGGATAACTCGTCCACGGATAGCTCGAACACATGGTTAATTCGAACATTTCCTTTGATCCGTTCCCACGTAATGATAAATTGCTATAGATAACTCGAACTCAACACTGTTAATTCGAACTGTTTTTTTTGCCCAACGGCTACCGAAACGGTTGTTATCGCTTTAGAAAATCACTTTATTCAAAGCCATAGAGGTAAACTTCATCTTTTCGTAATTCATAAGCGTCGTTATTACCACCATCGGCAAAATATTTTTGTCAACGACTTTTCTAAAAGTTTGGTGAAATTTGATTTATACTGCGATACGATGAATAGCACGGGCTAGCCGGGTCACGCGCGCAAGGATTTTCGCCACGCACATACAAAACAAAAATCGCATGTTGTTTTGTATGTGCGTGGCGAAAATCCTTGAGTGCGTGACCCGGCTAGCCCGTGATGAATAGTTTTCCGACGTTGATTCCGTGTTGAATCAACGTCGGAATGTTGAATGTTTAAAACGTCTTAAAAAATGTTTTTATTAAACGTATACGTTGTCTGAGCTACAAAAAACTATTCATCGTTTGACCTAAACACAGAATACGTGTGTACATTCAATAAGTATCTATTTAAAAAGCGTGAGTGATATAGAATGTACCGTAAAACCTCGTAAAACTTCTAATTGAACTGCCTCGGAGTGTTGCTCTTAACGAATCCCAGGTAAAGTAAGGTAATCTGCATAAACTTCAAGAAAAAACGGCAAAATTGATCGTGGGTAAAACCCGAAAAGAAAAAAATGTCTTTTCTTTTGAGCATTTCAACAACGATCAAGTTTTGCCAATGTCAATCTGAAAAACGTCCTGGCAATAACATCACCTCAAACAAACCAATCTCAAGTGATAGAAAAATCTCTATACTTTTTCATGAAAACGTTTTAAACTTTACATAGAAGCATTTAATTTGAAACAAGCCATTTGTGCTTTTGATTTATATTATAGTTTGTATATGTACATGTATCTACTAATAAATAAGTAAATATATGGGCTTGTGACAGTGCTCTGATAACTTGAACGCTCGGATAATTCGAACACTTTTGCTCGGTCCCTTGAAGTTCGAGTTATCCATGTTTGACTGTATATAGTAGTTGTACAGTAGTAGTTAGTACATATATAGTAGTTGTACAGTAGTAGTTAGTACATATATAGTAGTTGTACAGTAGTAGTTAGCACATATATAGTAGTTGTACAGTAGTAGTAGTTAGTACATATATAGTAGTTGTACAGTAGTAGATAGTACATATATAGTAGTCGTACAGTAGTAGTTAGTACATATATAGTAGTTGCACTTGAGTTATAAAAGTCTCACATGTTACTTGTTGATCATTGTCTTTAAGTTAGTTACCCAACACTTACTCAACGCAAGCTCTGGATCAATAGTTGCTGACTTTAAGCTCAGTATCAATGGTTGCTGACTTTAAGTTCAGGATCAATAGTTGCTGACTTTAAGTTCAGGATCAATGGTTGCTGACTTTAAGCTCAGGATCAATGGTTGCTGACTTTAAGTTCAGGATCAACGGTTGCTGACTAAGCTCAGGATCAACGGTTGCTTTTAGTTGATAACTACATGTCAATGATTGTTTTTACTTGCTGCCCTGCCTCAGACTATGTTTTTCACACAGATGCTATTTTTCCTTAACTGCACTTCTAAGAATACCACCTAATGCAAGGTTAATATTTGAAGTGGAGCTCATGGCTATCGAATGATGAAGTCTCACTGGATAAATTTGTCAACCGTTCTATCATTTTCTTGTATCAAGAGTTGCCTTCCCTTCTCCAATTGCAGATACAATTATTGTACAGTCTTGGTTTTGACAATTATCTATGCATTCACAGAAATATTGTGTGAATTAAAACTTTCAATGTGTTAAAGCTTTGATCTCTTTATTACCGGATTAGCCATATCAATCTTTTGAGTACAAAATGAACGTTCAAAGGGATGCTTCAACTTTAATAGCAGCCAGGGTACTTTGCAGTGTTTGAATATACCAGCTTTTTTCCTCTTCTCAAAATAAATTTTGTTTGTATACGGTACAGCTTGCTAAATTGTTGTGTTTAGCAGATAATTCGTCTATTAGATTAGATCATATTTAGTGTAAATAATAGTTGTCTGCTTTAAGAATTTAAATTTATGCATTTCTCTCTATTTTGAAATTCACTGTGAAAGTTGGCTGCAAATGTTGGAGTTGACCTGTGTACGAGATATCCACATCAAGAGTTTCATATGTGTTTACAAGTATCTTATAGATACTGCAGCGTGCTTTACCAATTCACTAACATGTTGCCATTTTCAATTCTAAGTCTACAGCAACTGTCGTAAGTGGAGATTTTACATCGATAGTCAATTTATGCATGATATATATTCTTGTTGCTGAACCTGGCTACAGCTTGTGTAATACGCAGTACTAGGTTATCTTAAATCTGACAAGACCTATAACTGTTCTGATGTGTACAAAATATTTCTTCACCAACTTGTATTGTGTTTCAGCAATTCGTGTAGATTCAGTGTTCACTTTCTTGTACAGAATCGCAACACTAGTCCATTGTCTTGCTACTAATGAAGTGTGACAGGTTTACACTGACAAGGCTAACAGGAGGAGCTAGCTCAGATAGGACTGACATTCATTGTTGACTAACAACAGCTTGTTGGCTATAAAGATTAGGAACTTGCGACGCTGTTTACCTGTCAGGCTAGAAAAGCCATTGACTATTGACACATCCTAATCTATTGCTGATGCGAGCGAATGCAGAATAAACTATAAGATTGGTGCTGGCAACGGACTGTCTTCATTCAGGTAACTAACTGCAGTTTTAACTTCGTGTAAAATTTTGTATTTGATGGCGAAGATCAAATCTTATGAAAAATAAAAAGAGGTGTAGCAGGTTAGTTTGTAGTTCCTTGGCTAAGGCTAATGGTGGTTTTTACGGAATCAATGCAATACAAAGCTAAACCTAACGACATTATAATGTAATATTCATCTAATAAAAGTTAATCAATTACTTCTCATAACTACTCATCAGTAAATAAGACACACCTATAAAAAAATTGGTTGAGTTGATTACTTTGATGCATTATATTGGTAGATGATGCTTGCCTCTTTTTACAGCTACAATGGTTCTTATTTTATTGTGTATTATATTGCAATCAAGTGTGCTGTGAGTCAGAGAATTTGGCACTGTTATCAAATAAAATCAGCTATAAATTTGAAACAGAAATTGCTTTGGGCTCGAGTGGGACAGGAGAATAGCCTCCATGTTTTGAACAATCACTCTGTTGTTATGTTTGTGAAGTAAAACAATTAGCTTCAAATAGAAAGTCAGCGACGTCACTTCATTTCGTGGGAGACCGATAATCAATGTGATAGTCATGCTATAATACGCAGTTGCACAACAAAACCTGCTACTATTAAACATATCACACAATTAACCTATTGATTGCCTCCATTTGTTTGGTCCACAGTTTCTCCTTGAGAGTTTGCCGTTGGTAAATACTCATCCAAAATGCAATAAAAATATGCTTTTCTATTAACAATTAATAACGGTCTTAATATAGCGTCAAAACTCACGGAATAAAGGGACATCGGATATGGTTATTGACTTTCCAGTGTTGTTGAATTTACTGCGAACTATGAGTATGCTATAGCTATATACATCACGCTCTGTTATGGTAACATTGTTAAATCAATATCTTTGATGGCTAGCTCGGTGTCTTATCACGTTTTGACAATTACCTTGTATTGTCATTATTTGATGAGGTGGCCTCATCCATACATCACCTCTAAGGATTTGTGATAAAAGACATCACCAGTCTAGCCAGCTTTTAAAGCTGTAGTGGACTTGACAGCTATAGTGTAGGTAAGGTTTATTTAGGCGATTTAACAAAGAAAGATATTTGATGTATTAGCTATTTGAACTGGCTTGTTTGAAAATACATTCTGTTGCATTCTTAGTAGACTTTTTTTAACAGTGGAATGGCAGCAATGAAAAATCGTCAGACACCTGCAGACACAACCCATGTTCTCTTGCAAAAAAATGATCGAATAAGGGAGCGGCATACCAAAGAAATCTTGCGGATTAGATCTGAAGAAAAGCGAAGTGATGAAGATTTGGCAAAGCAGGTAACTTGTTACTAAGGTTTTTTCAGTGGTCAAAAGACTTGAGGAAACAACTCACAGAACAGATAGGAAAACAAACTAATACTTTGCATTATTGCAGTTTACAGCGATGATACTGATGTCGAGATAATGCTATATTAAATTCACACAACTCTACAATACTTTTACATGTATTTTGAGAGAGAAATGTTTCTTGTTCACAGCAATAACTTTGCAGATGTGTGTTGAGCTAATTTTGACAGTGTAATCTATATATGCAATTTTAGATTGAAGACTTGCAAAGAGAAATTCGAGATATTCATGCCTATACAATGGTCTACAGGGAAAACAGTCTCGTCTGTATCGACGAACGAAGAAGTAGGCCGGATTACAGCTGCCAGGAACCGCCGATTGAGCCTTGTAAGACCTCCAACACAACAAAGAAAAACAATATTGCTAAACTATTGCCTTCAACAACAAATTCAGATCCTTTTCGTGTAAGGAACTGCTTACTAGATGTAGATTTCAAACACAAAGAAACTATGCACCGGGTTGCTCCAACAGTTACTGTTCCAGCAGTAGCGATTAGGAAAAAGAGCCGTACAAGGGCCAGTACTGCCGGAACAAACCTCAGTCGTGGAAGCAAGGAATATCAATCATTACTTCCCGGTAACTGCACAAGTTATTACTCCATTAGGAAGTTCTATGAAGATGAAAAAAAAAAACTTCTGTGCAAATGGTCACCAGAAGAAAGAAGACGCAAAACTGTGCAATGGATACTACGAAACAACGCAATACCTCAGTTTTCATCATTGCGCAGAGCAACAACGTCTGCAATCTTTAGAGACTTTGGTAAAGCCCATGGGGATGTTGATTTGTCCACTCAACAGCTTTCCTTACCTGCAATAGCTAGCAGATTCCAAGGATAGCGTGTTATCAGTTTCAGAATTTAATAAATCTGGCAAATAATTTTGTAATGAAGCATGGGCTAGCTGTGAAGGATATATGGCTTACTGTGTTAGTCTGATAAGCCTATTAATATATAGTTATACATACCTTTCATTTGACATTGGCACAGACTGAATAGATATATTGGATTTGAGCAAATGTTGAATTTTACCAGTTTTTAATGGCTGAATTCAGACTTACGAGGGCTGCTCTTGTTTCTTTAAATTGAGAAATAGCATTGGTGAGCCATAAACAATGTTGTGCAAAGTATGTCAAGTATTAAATATATAGTCACAATGGCAAAGGTGTGCGCTGTCTGTTACAATTACATGATATGATGCATTTTCAAGGCACAATAACTAAAGCTGCACATTTTTTCACAAAAAGTGAACATAAAACAAAAAAAACGTGTAATGATTGAGCAAGTGCAGAAATAACAGCAATTATTCTTGATTATATCTGTGAAGATGATAGGATCACTGATTGCATCCGCTTCACTGAAGATGCCATGGACAAATCTCGAGCATTGCTTCAATATATAGGAGATGCTGGAGGACTAGAATGTGTCATGTCTTTTTCATCATCATCCATCGCTGTCGCCAAGTTATTTTGAGGGGTGACAGTTGTAAGTGATGTGCCACTGTTCTTACCAACTAAGACAAAAGACTCCTCCAAATCATTGGAACTGTTGCTAGGCAGCAGTAGAAGATCATCGATGCCAGTTTTTTTAGCTTTAGGTAATTGCCCATCATTCGTGTTTAGGTTTTCAACGACGGCATCTCCGCTCCACTCATTTACACGGTTAGCTTCGGGAGTCATTTGATTCGCTGTGTAGTCCTCAAAGTCAATGAGGTATTCAACTGTCCCTCGAGGCTCTGAAACAAGGCAGTTGCTAATAATAGAATTTCAAGTTTATTTGCAACAAAATTCACATTACAGTTATGTGAAATCAAAATTTGTGTAGGTAGGTATGTATTGTAGGTGCAAAATATGTGGAGATGTAATTACACGCTCTTAAAAGCTCAAAAACAAACAGTTAATCGCAGCCATCACGAAAATGCCGTAGTTTAGAATCTCTTTATTTTGATGACGTTCTTAAACATTTTGGTTATTGTTTTGACACGTGATGTTATCATGTGAATTTAAAGGCAATAAAAGGGTCAATTTAAAACGTCTCGTATCACTAGTTTATGACAAACACTTCAGGGTTCTACCGGAAAGCCTGATCAAATATAGATGCTCGCTACTTTACAGTTTTGTTTCGGCTTGGTCTAATTGTCTGGTCGTAATCTAATCATGTGACTCATACTTCCTGCTAAACAGCGCGAATAATTTCTGCAGCATTTTTCGACTATTACAAGTGCCCAACAGGCTCTTCATGTTTATCTGAGGATGATATGCACACCTTCGAGGTAAGGTAAAAAATTAAACAAATGTTTACGGTAGGTTTTGAGATATCGGTGCTCAATGTGACAGCATTACAATGATGATGAAACAGACGCGCAAGGACAATAAACATGGTTTTATTGAATGTGTGAAGTATATTTGTGAAAATATTTCGACGAATGAGGCTGCATGAAAGTGTAAACAGAAGCATTTGTGTCCATCTCCATGTACGTCCCATTTGAGCCATTTTGGAAAGGGATTCCGATCTACCGCGTTTTCGTGATGGCTGCGATGAACTGTTCATTTTGAGTTTTTAAGAGCTTATAATCACATTTCTACATATTTTGCACCTACAACACAGGAGAGTGAGACATGGTGAATCTTTTGGTATTAAATAACCGTAATGTGAATTTTGTTGCAAATCAACCTTTATGATATCCATTTGGCTCAAGGCACTTAGCACCGTATGCCAAGATAATAGTACATAAATGTCAAGAAAATAACAGGTCTGCATTAAACACTATCAAAGATAGCAACTACAGAACAGCTATACGAACAAAGTACTATTAGAAGCTAGGGACAATTACATAACTCGGTCCAGATTAAGATGGCCCCCTATAATAGGTAACTAATGCTAAAGTACAATGTCTACCATTAAGTACTATCCTGACAGTAATACTGATAATTTAAGCTAAACTACAAAGCTAGAGCCGGTTGGACTCAGTAAGTAGATTCTAACAGAAGATATCACAATTTACTGTTCATAGCTAACAACAAACGTTAAATGTTTTTGTTCTCAATGCAGTTACCTTGAAGCAGCCCGCTGATGATCAATTTTGTAACAAACATGTTTGAACACTAGAATTTGATGATTTTTGATGCAAAGTTTGTAATAAAATACAATTACTAGCAAATATAGGAACATTCCTAATAGTAATGGGATGTTTTATAAGCACAAAAAGTTTGGCGGCTTGTAATGGTGAACATTTATCAACTAGTGCATTAACTAGAGCTTGCAAAGCTGACAAATGCTAACATATACACACTACCATTAATGCTCACTTTTGTGCAAACATACCTTCGTGTTGTTCAAAGTTAAGAGGCTCATGGCTTTCACCTATAAAGCTTTCCGATTCCCTGATTGCTGGGTTTAAATTTACAGACTGCGAAATTGTGAGACAGAGAATCTTTTTCATGTCTTCTACTTCCTCTAGCAATGTAGTCCTCTCTGCCTCACTCTTTTCAACTTCTCTGCACAAGTCCTACATGTTGATAGGGCTGTTATAAAAAGTGTTCCATGGAAGTGAAGATAAAAGAAAAGACAACTCCAGCAATGGGGAAAAGCTGACATACCTGTAACTGTTGACACATGTCATTAGATATGCTATCGATTTGTTTGGTTGAGTGCACTGTTTGATGAGGCTCATCAACTAGTCTTGCCCTGCAATTGCAAAAATGCTAGCATGTGCGCAGAGCATGGGAGGGTTTGTCAACAATATACTAACTACATGAACTAAATGGGTGGTCTAGGACGCTGAGATGAATGCTCATCTGTGATCTTGTCACTAAGATGTCACGACTCAAATTACACCTACTTGTCCAGCTGTTGTTCAAGCCAATCTTACTAAAACCTTTTTCTTTAAAGATCTTTTGTGTTCCATGGTTGAGTGTTTATTTAATGACATAAAATAGAAAGAAGATATCCATGTATTAATTACAAATGAAGTTTTTGATGTATGGAAGAATGCAATTATCAAAGTGCATGTGCATCAACTAACTGACAAATTTAGGACAAATGTTTTTATTAAGTACTGTTGGTGTTTGATCATATTCTGTGAGACAAGTCTTCTATCATTGTCAACAGAACCAATCCTAGCGACGAGTAACTCGCTTGCTACAAATGGACAACAGGCTAAATAATGGCAAACGAGTGAGCTTATTTTTGGGCGTTAGTTTGGAGCGAGATTCCAGAAATAAATAATCATCTATCATCCAAACGACAGACATGGCTAGTAAATAGAAGACTATATTACACTAAGCTAAGATAATATTTTGGTCTAAATAGAAATAATATTACTATTATTCCTAGCTAAGATAATATTACTATGACCAATAGTTGATTTGGAGAAAGCATTTCAAACATTAGATTGATTTAAGATCGGCACCTGATCAGCCGATCCTGATTCAGGTAATTGTCCCCTCCTATATTGATATCAGGTTCTCTATGTTAGCAATATAATGTTAACAATATAAAATATATGATTACACTTACCACAAGTTGATTTAGAGAATAGAATAAAATTTATATACATGAAATTTATATATTGTTATATACATGAGATTTATATATTGTTATATACATGAAATTTATATATTGTTATATACATGAAATTTATATATTGTTATATACATGAGATTTATATATTGTTATATACATGAAATTTATATATTGTTATATACATGAAATTTTTTTTGACGTAAATGAACATACACTCCCAACGAAGTATAATTGAATGCATTTACTGCCTTTTCCAACTTGAAATTGTTATATAATAGCTTGGGAAAGACCAGTTGCCTTGTACAAAATCACCAGTACATATAGTACATAGTACATAGAAGCATGATTGTGATTGTGGTTGAGAGATGAGTAGTTTCATCATGTGACCAGATCAAACATAATCTTAAGAAAAAGTTGGAAACCACAGAGAAGGCAGTGATTAAAGGCAGCTAACTGAACTTGCCAGATTTTACCATCTTGCTTGTAGTAAGTAACCTACCGGTGCTTGTCGCATATGGCCCTGTACTTTTGGGATGTGCAGTAATCCGAGCAAACGGGAAACTTGTATTCTGATGATGTATTGCCTAGGTTCCTTATATTCATTGCGACAGGAGCAAACTTCCTGCAAAATAAATCCCTATTTCAAAAATGTGCTACTATCAAGGCTTGAGAATTTACATTGACAAAAATTATTAATTTAAGTCGTACAAAAGATTACACAAAACTGCAAATAAAAAATAAATGACCAGAATTAAAATTTGGTTCAAAGATATGAGAGCCTGATCAGTCCTATGCCTAGCATCCAGCATAATAAGTTGAGATGAGACAATCTATCAAGATTGTCAATACTTCTATATGTAGTGAAACCACATTTTCAAAGGATTTGCTATGTCAAACCGGTTCTTGTGAACAGCTGGTCTCGCATACATAATTGTGGCAAACAAGTCTTTCCATTGCTGGCTAGTCAATCCAATAAACTATAATAAATAAAAGCTCTCACTTTTACTTAGCTATACAAGCCACGACTTTGCTCTCACCTCTAAAGAATATGTATAATGTAACAAGAGTAACAATGTATAATTATTATACAATATATTATACATGTATATAGCGAGTGCAACGTGCCACATAGTATTCCCTATACAAAACCTAACAATATAAACTAAGCTTGTAACATTGGCCAACATATGCTATATTTTTAATTTACATGTACTTCCATGTTATTTTGAGATAAATGTATGAGTGCAAGTTGTCTAACCTTTTTTTAACAAAAATGGCAAAAGGAAACAACTCCTCATTAGATGACAACGTTGAGTGCTGAAGGTGTTCATACATAAGTATGCTACATTCTCGCGAGGAGCAATCCGCCATAAAGGTAAAACTATTAAATATGATGTCAATTTACTACTAGCCCACTTATGTACCACAGCTCACTGTTCGCAGCAAACATGTCTGCTATTTGTTTCATAATTGTTTATTTGCTGTTTACATTTGTCCTTTCAAGTATTAATCAATGTAGAGTATGTACCATAAAAGTTGTTGAGTTTCTACAAAACATAATTTCACTGCAAAGCTTTATAAAGTATTTACCAAAGTATATGTAATGGTATTCAGGCATACCCAGAGTCTTTGAGAACCAAGAACCTTGTGCTCTGTAGCCTAGTAGAAAAATATTTGCTTGATTGGGAGGTAAATATGCCAAACATGAGGTTAGTCCGACTTTCCCCTTGCTGCGTCAACATATAGTCAGAAAGATTGTAGTGAATGCTTCTTTCCCACATGGTCATCTCAAAAGCTGCATGCTGCCGTGATCTGTACCAGCCTATCACCTTCTAGAAAATAGCAAAGCAATAATTCTAGGCGATCATCCTTGCTCTTAATTAGTAAAAATCCTTGAATAACGCATTATGAATAGAATGGTCTCAAATATTTTTAATTAAAAATTTGCATGTGCTAGACGATAGCATAAGTGAGTAATTATGAAAATTGTGTTTAATTGCTTGTGGTTTGATTCGTGTTATACAAAATTTATGTACATGCATGTACACTAACCAAAAACTGCAGAACAAATATATATATATATACATATATATATATAAATATATATGTATAAACATATATATATATATATATATATATATATATATATATATATATATATATATATATAGATATATCACCTCAAAATATAATCAGAACTATTTAGTTTGTGCCCAGAGGCTCTCAGCGTAATGCCTAAAGAATCGTAAAATAAAATAACGTAAAACAAGAAAATCATATGTCATTCATTTAAATTTTCGCTTCTATAGCATAAAATGTTAAAGTAGCAGAGATGCAGAGATGTATAAGATGATTCATGAGTGGGCTATATGACTCACTAGCAGCTTGAAGTATGTTGTGACAAATCTTTTACATAAAAGAGTAGACAATTTTAAATTATAGTATCATTTGCTATTACTATTACTATGATCATGATGTGAGTGCACAGCTTTCATAGCTTAAGCCGTATAGCTGAAGCTTTCATCTATATTTGACTATACAGCATGACTATACACCATGTAGCATCGCTATACATACAGCTTTCAGCGCAGCGTGTATAGCTGAAGCTGTATAGACATAGCTGTCATGCTGTATAGACAAGCTTTCAGCTGATCTATACAGCATGACTATAGTTGTAGCCATACCTATACAGCATGACTATAGTTGTAGCCATACCTATACAGCATGACTATAGTTGTAGCCATACCTATACAGCATGACTATAGTTGTAGCCATACCTATACAGCATGACTGGTTGATGGCATCAGCCAGGGATTATACATGCGGTGATTTGAAATCGATCAGCAAATCAGTTGTGAATTGTTCAAATAACTTTGTATGGGTTGTTAATTACTTAGATCTTACTCCAGAATGAATTATTTTGGAATTCTTGCTAATAATTTGAAGCGGCAAAGCAAATAGCTTACCACTAGCTAACTATGGCTAGTGGTAAGCTATTTCATGCTATGGCTAGCTTGAAACCAGCCTTAGCATGTAGTATTTAATAAATGGTAAAACAATGTCTGTGTGCGTTTATTTTTCTTTTCATCTCACCTGCACAATGTTCTTACATCGTGACTTCTAGATATGCAACGTAAAAAATAGGGTTCATTACAACTGTTAAACAAATCCGTTGTAAGCTTGCTAAATTAATTTTGTTCTGGTCCACTAAGTTTGACATGGCTAATACTCCGAATCATCTTGTTTCACAAATCACAATGCCATGTACTAATTTGGCCAAAACTTGAGTACTGTTTTTCTATCAAAGTTGTAACATCAGCATTAGCGGAGAGCTATATATAAAGGAAGTTACCTCAATTGGACGACCATTAAGTAAACTCTGTATTTTCTCTGGTAAAATTCGCCCATCTTTGTCGTAAAAACACCTTGGAGTAGGAAAGTTAAGAGTGCTCTCAATCACTACAAAACAGATTGTCAGGTTTGACATACATAATTGTAAACAGTAGGCCTAATTACTTAAAAGTTATTTAATAGCCAATAAAGTAGAAAGTTGTAAAATCATAACCTATGCTAAGCTAATGTTATGTACATTCTAGTTAAATATAGACAGTCTTTTGAACATATAAACAATGTTTGAACAATATTTTGACAGCGAAATTGATTTCAACTTGATGCAATTGTAGTAATAGACAGCACTAAATAAAAGGTTGTCTTACTGTAGACCAAGCATTCCTTCTGGTCGTTAATATCATTGTCACTGATGCTGTTCTTTGTCTGAAGTTCAACGCGACCAAGTAGAATGCCTTCCTAAAAACAGCATAGTTTTTTGTTAATTAAAAAACAGACAACATGAGTAAAAATAGTGTCAAATGATGGTTGGTTTGCAATACAAGGATGGATGGTTGGATACATTATGGGACCCTACCAACAAAGCTATATAAATTCGATCAAAGGTGTACAGAGGAGACCTGTTAGGTTCATGAGCAATCAAGCAGCTTCAAGTCTTCCAACCCTATCCAGGCGAAGGCGAACCACATGGTGGCTTTATTCACTAAAATCCTCCAAGATGAAAAACGACACAGTATTCTCTCATCAGGTTATGATGAAATAATCAAAAAACAGATCTGAAACAATGATAGTCACACGCGCAGCTAGCCGTGGTAAACTCACTTCAATAAGCTTTTACGCTGCCTCCAGTATACTTTACAAAGAACTTTAAAGCAACTTTTTACCGAGAATTGTATGTGACATGAGAGTACTGCCAAAAACTGCACAATCATTACACGCTGCAACAACCTAATAACGCTGTAGCACATAGTTTTCACCTGAGGTACTCCACTTGCACCTAGTGATTTAGAGTGTCCAACAAAGAAATTCAGAGGTATTCAGATATAATACAGAAACATACCTGCCAACTCTCACGCGTTGGGCATGAGACTCACGCAATCACCCCAAAGAAAAATTGAAAATGCGTGAGAAATGCGTGAGATTTTCGCCCCAATTTTATATATACTATCATTAATACATCAATTGCCCCAAAACCAAATCTCACGCATTGCCCCACTCTTGGGTTGGCAGGTCTGTACAGAAAGTGACCGAAAAAAGTAATCAAGAAACTATTAATTTGAAGTACCGACAACAATAGAAATGGTTGAAAGCTTATGTAAGTTAACGATGGCAGAAATATAACAAAAAATATAATATAACGAATACGTCTTGGCAGCAAATATATAAGCCGACATACCTGCCAACTCTTACGGATTGGGCGTGAGACTCACGCAATCACCCCAAAGAAAAAAATGAAAATGCGTGAGATTTTTGCCCCAATTTCCACAATTTTATATATACTATCATTGATACATCAATTGCCCCAAAACCAAATCTCACGCATTGCCCCACTCTTGGGTTGGCAGGCCTGACTACATAAAATGGGCACGTATGATATATTTATTGTAATTACTTGATTTGAAGGCGAGAGTAATTGATTGAACAGCGTTGAAGAGAACACTCCACCATATAGTTCTACAGACACCATATTGAAGTATAACTGGCTGGATTTTTTTCCTGAAGTCGTTTCCGATTAGGCTTAGCACTTATTGTTTATGTGATGGATAAATCTATGCCGCGCAATTCGTGACGCCTGTTCTATATCTATGTCAGTGATATAGTCCTTGCCAATTGCGTCAGAGCAGTCTATTGTTGGCTTTGCTGAGCCGTTTATCATGTGAGCTATTAGGCTTCTGAATCGACCTTGGGCTACAAGTTCCAAACGTACCAACCAGTGTCGTATAGTTTCACAACCATAAAAAAAACTGTGAAACTATACGGCTCTGGTACCAACCATTGAACTAAAAACCCCTGGAAGGGCAAAGGTCATTTGCGAGTACGGAAATCTGGCCGACGCCATTATCAGTTAATGTTCAAGTAATTTCAGATTTAACAGCTATGGAAGGTCACGAATACACCGCTCAATCAAAGGAACAGACTACTGAGATTACTACTAATAATTTATGTACGAGAGATAAGGGTGTAGGTGCACAGTGCTATTGCTATTCCATGAACTGCAAAAACCGCAAGAATGGACTTTTAAAGGAAAAGGCATGACATTTCACAAGTGAGTCACTTCTACTACTAGTTCTATTACTATTGCTCAAGTCTACGACTACTAATAGTTGTGCTATTACTAGTTAGTACTGCCACTAGTTAGTTCTACTACACTAGTCACTGGGTGAGTGAGAGTCGATCAGTGTCACTACTGAGTGTACGAGTTTGACTGTATTTTGTCGGTGATTAAATAAATTAATAAGCTAGTGAGTAAAATGTTCTTCCTTCAAAACGAAGGTTTTTTATTATTTAAATTTGGAATTTTTTTATATTAATATTTTGGAACTACAACCCATTAGGTTATTTCTAAATATTTATATTTGAAGGAAATGTTTGTCGTGCTTATAATATTATTTATTGTTGTACTTGGATCTAGCTAGCAGTAAGGAGATAAGAGTAATAATATTATTGTTATTACTACTGTTGCTAACTAACTACTACAGTTTCATTTTAATTTTTAGATTTCCAAACAAAGCAACTGAGAACTCTCGTTATTCACAATGGTATCGCAACCACAGAAGAGTGAATAAGCCTGATCCTTGAGCACTTATCTGCAACGAACATTTCATTGATCCATGTTTTGACAGCAGGTTAAAACGTTCGACTGAAGTCATTTAAAGGTAATATTTTTCAATGCTGAATGATACTTTTCAATGATTGAATTTAAAACCATATTGTTAAGCACAGTGCTGCAAGGTTGCTCAACGTAAAGTAGCTATATCTAAAAAAAAATTTATAAACCTCAAACAACATTTGGAGCTGTTTTATTTTTGTTTATTTTATTAAATGTACTGTTGTATATTAAGGTACTATGTTTATGTGAATAAGACATTCATTTTTGTTGATTTTATGTAATTGTTATAATTGATGATTTTGTTTAGGGGTTGGGAATAATAATCCTACTGTTACTCAGTTTAAGGCTACCTTCGCAAACTTATCAGCAAATGTGGTGCAGAATCAGATGCTAGTAAGACAGGTAATGTTACTGCTCAAAACGAGATTCTCATCATACAGGCTACTCCAGAAGTTGATCAGTTTGTGGAACTCAATGATTTCAGATGTCAAATTTCTGTTATAGGTAACAGTATAGTCTATATAGCTGGCTACATTGTGCAAAAGCTAACTAAAGTGCTGTCGTGACATTGGCCGTCAGTTGCTGGTTACCACTAAGTCGAGTATCCAGTACTGACATCTCTATACTCTACTCAAGCTACAAAACAATGGAGGATTGGTGCGTCCATCAGACGATGCCATCAGGATCCTGCTAGTTGCAGATCAATACTTTCGTGTTAATACCAAGCCAGATCCACTCCATTGTGTGGTGTATTTTATCAGTAGTGTAAGATCTAGTGATGTGTTATGCTTTGGGAAACACCTTACGGATACGGCAGATGGCATATCCAACCACTGCGTCATTGATGAAAAACCTTATTCAGTCGTTTTATGATCTTCGACAGCATCATTATGCTAAAATCCTACACTCAAACTGCAAGGTGCATCTTTGTGGCATACAATACTAAGGTGGTACTTTTTAAAGGCCAGTAACAATGTAATCACTGTAATATTCATCGGCAGCTGTTGTTGTGCTGTTATTCCTAATCTGATTTAGATCTAAGAAACTCTGATGCACCTTGGCTCAATATCCAGTTCTATACAAATCTCCTTTTACACAGTTTCTCTAACGTGTATGTATAAGTTTAATCATCTGATTACACTAATTCCTGCATTTCCTTGTTTGCATTATTTTGATTATCCTTTATTACAACTGTTTTTAATTTCCGTTTAGTTGTTGCAGTAGTTCATTCCATCTTTTACAGATACTGTATTATACATATCATACATTCATAAGCTATTATCACTTAAATCTTGAAAACAGTTTCTGTTTTGGCAGCATACCTATGTGTTGTTTTTATCGAAATACTTCATGTGTTAAGTTTTTCCATATGCATGTATGCATATGTAATATAAATTTTAATATAATGGATCAGTTGTTATTTGCCTGAATATATCATTTGCTGGGTTTATTCATTTGTAATACAACAGTTTGTATGAGTAACATGGTCCACGAAAATCTATTGTACATCTACTTATCATTCGATATATCCCACTCCATATGTTATAAATAGGTTTTCTTCTATCAGGACACTCTAAACATTGTGTAGGAGGAGCTTTCATTAACACCCAGCTGGAAAATAACTATTCAACATGTACATTTCTGTCATTGTTCACCGTTTGTTTACAAACGGAACTAGCATTCGATTAGCTCTCCAATATGGTGCATACTTTACGTATTATTATCAACGTAAAAGTCACGTGATTGCCATTCCAGGGGTTTTATGTTCAATGGTACCAACGACGTATATGTCATGTAATTTCCACTATTAATCATTCACCTACACGATCATAGTCATACCAAATTATTGTTTGAGAATTCCGAC
Organism: Watersipora subatra; assembly: GCF_963576615.1. NCBI lineage: Eukaryota > Metazoa > Bryozoa > Gymnolaemata > Cheilostomatida > Watersiporidae > Watersipora > Watersipora subatra. The sequence continues at coordinate 29,640,297 of NC_088711.1, forward strand.
TAATTGACATCTTACATTATGTAGTACCAATATATGTACGTATTATAAATTGTCACCGTAAACAAATGCTTTTATATGTTATATTCAGTTTTGTTCTATTCTAGTGCTTGTTTGCTCTGCTTTGAGATAGCTGTTGCAACTGATAACTTGAGATTATTTTGTGTCAATTTTTTATATTTTGTTATAGACGGCTAAATACAACCAATGATATACAGCCCCCTGTATATCATTGGTATACAGGGGCTGTATATCATTGATATAACATAGGTAGCTATTATTACACACCAGACATACTAGATATTACACCTAACCTGCTCAGGCCCGTATTCCCTGGAGCGGCTGGCCGGCTGAGCCGCCCCAGCTTTTTAGGAACTTTCCGCGGCTAAGTAAAGTCAAACTCGGGTAACTCGCCCTCGGATAAAATGTAACATTTCATCTCAAACATAAGGTTAACTCAAACGGATTTGTTTGGTCTGTTCGCACGCAATGATAAATTGCTTCAGATAACTTGACCGCAACATCGTTTATTCGAAAAGTTATTTGCCCAACGGCTACGGAGACGGTTTTTATCGCTGTAGAACAGTGGTTCCCAACTGGTGGTCCATGGACCCCTAAGGGTCCACAGGAAGTTTTGAGGGGGTTCACAGGCTGGTGCCAGCATTGGTTTTCCTAGCTAGCTATTTACAGCTATTTCTGTCTTATAGTGGTTGGATCAATGATATAAAACCCTAAAAGGATAGGCGATGGCTATCATATGGGAGGGGTTTAATGATCGGGCTCTGTTGGGATTGTGCTAGCCTGGGTTTCGGGGCTAATGCAGTTTCCGCGGGGTGGTCGCGTGGTCTTGTTAGGTTTTTTGAGTCCAGACCTTATGTGCATCAATCGCTGGAGAGTACCTGATTTCTGGCTAGTAGTACAAAACAACAAAACCTCAAACCAACAAACAAGTAATTCTCTCTCTCCCTCTTCAATTTCAGCAATTAACTAAGATCCATGAAAAATAAAACATTTCAATTTACAATGCATTATTATTAACGCAATATACTATGATGTTTATAAAGGGGTCCGTGACTTTTAGATCAGGAGCTCAGGGGGTCCATGGCTCCAAGGTAGTTGGGAACCACTGCTGTGGAATATCACTTTATTCGAAGCCATAGAAACAAACATCAACTTTTAGTAGTTCTTAGGCGTCATTATTATCATCATCAATGGCAAAATATTCTTGTTAACGACCTTTATAAAGGTTTGCAAAATATCAAGTTTTACCAAACATCCGCTTGGCCATGTCCCATCGAAAGCGTGGAAACCTCGGTATGATCGTAAAAATCGGGAAAATTTGATCTTTGTTAAAATGCTCAAAAGAAAAAGATGTTCTTTTTTCTGAGCGTTTTAACTGCGGTCAAGTTTTGCTTATTCTGATTTAAAAACGTCTCATCGGTCACACCACCTAAAACAAAACAAATCTCAAAAAATAGAAAAATGTCGATACTTTCCGATAAAAAATTTTAAAACTTCACATGAGAGGCCCGGCTGAGGCCCTACATAAGAGAAACCTGTTAGGGGCTTACATCGCACCCTCCACACATGCCTGCCAACTCTCACGCATTGGGCGTGAGACTCACGCAATCACCCCAAAGAAAAAATGAAAATGCGTGAGATTTTTGCCCCAATTTCCACAATTTTATATATACTATCATCGATACATCAATTGCCCCAAAACCAAATCTCACGCATTGCCCCACTCTTGGGTTGGCAGGTCTGCCTCCACACCCACAGGTGTTCATAACTAGTCGCCTAACATTAGCCGCCACAATTTGATACCAGTGAGTACAGGCCTGAACCTGCTCTTATCCTCCAGCGAAACAAGCTTCCTGTAGTATTCAGGCTTACAAACAAGCACACTAGTGCGTAAAGCACGGTGTTGGCTTTTATTTAATTAAGCGGAGAAACAGAGTTGTCTGGACATTCGTTAATGAATACCTTTAGTTTGGCAAAATAACTAATGCCACAGATGTGTTTGAAATTTTATTAGTGCCCAATCTATGCTCATTTACAAACTACATTCTCTAACCAGTACTCATTGCATCCACAATGTCAAAACTTGAAATGTTACCCTATTTAAAAATTTATCGATACATCAAAAGCTAAACTTGTCTAATTTTTTCAGAGATAGCATCGAAGTTGAAACGTAATAGGCATCAAAAGTACAAAAGTATTATATAACAAACACTTTTTTGTGCTCATGATTACCCACTCTGTTTCATATATCATGACATTATCTCATAGAGTTGCACATCATCTCAATGAAATATAATTCTTTTGCTGGTGATGATGTCTGTGGTAGTATTATACAGATGCGACAAATCTGCTTTAGAACCCAGTTCTATGATAGGGCAACACTCCTAACACGACCAGCCCGAATGCCACCAACTTCTCCACAGTATCTGTTCATCTCGGTGAGAACTTGTGGCACCATTGTCTTGTGAATCTTCTTCTTTCTTTGGAACTTAAGCTTGTTCTTGACTCTCGGATTCTTGAGATGCTTCGGCCTCTTAGCCGTCAAACCTTTACCATAAAACATGCAGGTTATGAATGTTTTAAAAACCGATACAAGTTGTGCAATGATGGCATAAATTGTGCGTATATTAACTGTGTTATCAATGTAAATCTTCACTGCAATAAGATATAACACCAAGACTTCTGCACAAAATCTGTAGAAAAATGCCATTTTCCTTCTCTCTACAATAGGATTTAGGCCAGCTGCGCCATACTCAAATATAATATGTAATGTTTTAATGTAGGTGGTGGTGGTCTACATGTATGTAACAAGCCAGTTTTTTGCTCACAGTGGGTAGAGTTCATAAAAATAATTTTCTAGAAGTAACAGACCAAATTATTTAATAACAATCGGTGTATAGGTGAACAAAACTCAACTGTAAAATCATTTGAGATGTTTTATGATAGAAGTCTGATTAAGCTGTCGTAAATCATTTGAGATGTTTTATGATAGAAGTCTGATTAAGCTGTTGTAAATCATTTGAGATGTTTTATGATAGAAGTCTGATTAAGCTGTTGTAAATCATTTGAGATGTTTTATGATAGAAGTCTGATTAAGCTGTTGTAAATCATTTGAGATGTTTTATGATAGAAGTCTGATTAAGCTGTTGTAAATCATTTGAGATGTTTTATGATAGAAGTCTGATTAAGCTGTTGTAAATCATTTGAGATGTTTTATGATAGAAGTCTGATTTAGCTGTTGTAAATCATTTGAGATGTTTTATGATAGAAGTCTGATTAAGCTGTTGTAAATCATTTGAGATGTTTTATGATAGAAGTCTGATTAAGCTGTTGTAAATCATTTGAGATGTTTTAAGATAGAAGTCTGATTAAGCTGTTGTAAATCATTTGAGATGTTTTATGATAGAAGTCTGATTAAGCTGTTGTAAATCATTTGAGATGTTTTATGATAGAAGTCTGATTAAGCTGTTGTAAATCATGTGAGATATTTTATGATAGAAGTCTGATTAAGCTGTTGTATATCATTTGAGATGTTTTATGATAGAAGTCTGATTAAGCTGTTGTAAATCATTTGAGATGTTTTATGATAAAAGTCTGATTAAATTGTAAAATTTTTCAGCAAGGAATGATTAAAAGTTGATGCGTACAACAAAATTTCAAAACACTCAATCGTCCAACGACAATCGTCCAACGACAATCCAATTAGCAAAAATTAATATTGATAATAACCAAGACTTTACACAGTGTCCATCATCAGTATTACATATTAGCGAACTTTGAAGTTTTCAATCAAGCTTGTGTATTGCTAATGCTCTCTGAACATTTTAGTAAAACTAGGTAATGTCAAGTGGAACATGAAAAAATCACTAACTGTTTTCAACTAATTGTCATTTAACATAGGCCAACACGGGTGTGTTTTATGTTCGTTTCTCAGGAAACATTTGTCAGTAGTTAAGCTTTTAGTGCTGCAAAATATTGTTTCCTTTAGTCTAAATATTCTTCAGAACACAAAGTAAAGACAACATTTTTACGGACTGAATGAAGTCTTACGTTCTTTGGTTGTCCTTACGTGAATAAACACTGCTGACTCTGAAAGCCTAGTAATTGGCACCTGGTGATCTTGAAAAGTCCGAAATAGACTCGGTACTCCAAAAATCAAGCATAATTTGACATATGGCTAGTTTGAATTACTTGTTAGTAGATTATTTAAATAGTATAATTACTGCTACAACTCATGTATCTCAATTAGCTTCTATGAAATATCAAAGTAAAAAAGAAAAGCATAGCCTCACAATACCTCTGTTCTTCTGCATCTCTTCCGTTATTGCACGTTTATCACCAATTGTCTCCAAGGTACCATCTGTATGAGATGGCTCTATCATGTCCACTTCACCTTCATTCTCCTCTGCAGTGAATAGCATGGCTAGGAGATAGATAACACTAACCATGAGTCGTACAAGGCACAATCAATGAGTATTGTGGCTGAAAAAGCTGACTCACCGAGTTCGTTCTCCTCGCCTGCCCTTTGTCTTTTCCTCATCAAACTGTAATACTCTAGGGCTTCCTTTTCTCCAGTGGTGAGGGTCTTCTCTTCCTCTACTGGCTCATGATCTTCACCAACATCCAACAGGTCTTGCATGCGTTTCTGTTAAAAAAACCATTAATGTATTTACTAGTAGCACTTTACACTCAATGTCACTTTGGAATCACTACTGAAACTCAGTGCAACATGAATACTTAGGATTATGGGAAAATTTTTGGAAGCTTCTGTAGTTGCGAGAGAAGGTGTCGGTCACCAACTACCCTAGGACACTTATACTTCGCTAGTATTTAGTTTCGTGAGTAGCATACAGAGTAAAATTTTGCAGCAACTTTATTTCCCAGCTCTGATGAGTGCGAAAATATAGTGATGTGAAAATAAATGCAGTGGAACAAACATAATTAGATCCCTCAGGTTCAGTTTACTGATAGAAAAAATTTCAATTTGCGACTAGTTTGTAATTTTGAACCGCAGGTAGAGTGGTGTGGGCAAGGTCGATAATGCAATTTGATCGCTTGCTGCCATTTGTTTCTTGGACTATCAACAGGCCCGTATACCCTGAGCCGGCTGAGCCACCCAACTTTTTGGGAATTTTTCAGATAACTCGACCTCAACATCATTTATTCGAAAAGTTATTTGCCCAACGGCCATGGACACGGTTTTTATCGCTGTAGAATATCACTTCATTCCAAGCCATAGAGACAAACATCAACTTTTAGTAGTTCTTAGGCGTCATTATTATCATCAGCAGCAAAATATTCTTGTTAACGACTTTTAAAAAGGTTTGCAAAAGATCAAGTTTTACCAAACACCCGCTTGGCCATGTCCCATCGAAAGCGTAACACCTCCGAATGAACTTAAAATAAAACCTGCAAAATTAATCTTTGTTAAAACGTTCAAAAGAAAAAGATGTCTTTTTTCTGAGCGTTTTAACTGAGGTCAAGTTTTGCCTATTTTAATTTAAAAATGTCTCATCAGTCACATCACCTAAAACAAAACAAATCTCAAAAAATAGAAAAATGTTGATACTTTCCGATAAAAATTTTTAAAACTTCAAACGAGAGGCCCGGCTGGAGGCCCTACATGAGAGAAACCTGTTGGGGGCTTACACCGCCCCCTCCACACCCTAGGTGTTCATTACTAGTCGCCTAACATTAGCCGCCTCAACTCGCAACCAGTGAATACAGGCCTGACTATCAATGAACAAAGCTATTTAATTTCGCGTTTTCGCTCGTTCGTTATGATAGTTTAGTTTCGCACATGAAATTTCCGCGAGAGGATGACTCCGCAAAAACGCGAAAGTTAGATGAGGTGAATACATAAGTGTCCTAGGGTATATCAAGACTAATCGACTGCAGGTGCTGCAATTGCTGGATTTAAGTGTAATGGATCATAGGCAAACTAAATGAGCCTTTAATAAAAATTTATATGAGCAATGGCTTATTATAACATTACGTAAACATGATACTCTGGTAACGTATTTTAGAGTTACAAAAACTGACATATAACCTAAAATATAGAGTGAAATCAGTGACAGTATTCTTAATAAAAATTTACTGATCCAAACTGACAATAAAAGAATGAATTAAAAAAAATGCTACAAGGATTAATCACAGTCACAAACATTTTTGTCTGTGAATACACGCAGGGCGTTTTTATCGAATGTTCATCACCATGAGATGAAAAGCACTAGAGTATTAGACAATCTACTAGTTGCGCCGTAACTGCGCATTGAGTGTAATGTGGTGAGGAAGGAACATATTAGCTGGGATGTCCATAGTGTGGATCGTAAAAAGCTTGGATTCTGAGACATTTTTTAAGAATCAGTACGCAACACCGTCATTGGCAAATAAGATGTTGAATGACAATGAACAGGATAAAATTGCTACAAAAAGTTTGATTTTTTGACAATCATGCTTCAACAGATGCGTCTGAGCTGATGCCGTTGGAGTTGTTCCCTCATCCATGATTGCAGTAAGAAACAGACAACTCTTTAGCTAGCTGATGATAACTCTACAGCTGTATAATGTAGTTGACTTAATAGGATGGTTGGAATGATTCTCTATTCTCTAGTTGTAATAAGTACTTTAGGGCAGCAACAAACCAACGAAATGAGGTTATTATTTATAGAAATAAACGATATTATTATTATATTATTATTACTATTGGCCAGCCTTCTTGAGAGAGGAATTTATGATCCATAATGACTATTATAATGAATCCAAATACATATTATTATAAAATACTACTACGCAGGGAGTCGGGTGCGTCATGAGAGATTATCATGCGTAATAACCATCTGTACAATTATTCTACAAGGCAGCAAGTTGGTCTAGTGGTACAGATGGTAGCGTGCCTGGTTGTTAACCTGAATTTCCGTGTTTGAAATAGATGCGTGGCAATTTTTTTCTTAATTTTTCCAATATCCAATCATGGCTTGTCGTCGAAGAAAATGCTCTTGTTATACATGCTGTTACAGTATTTTCATAGCTTTAATACACGTGGTTGTTATAATAACTAGAAACCGTAACTCTACTAAATATATAACAATAAATAGAAATTCCTGATGAAGTGTAGACTTTATTAAAGACATGGAACTGAGAGAGTCAAGCGCAAAAATTTCATTTTTTAATAGAGCAACCGTCACTGCTAACAGTGACATTTAAAGATTGTTGTCTCCGTAAATGACTAGAGCGTGTTCAGTGAACAATCTTATTAAGTTTGGTTTAGTTGAGTGAGAGTATATGGGGTTTGTATATAACTAAACCATCAGAATGCTAGCCAACATAGTATCACCTTTACAGCTGTTCCTTTATTCTTCTTTTTCTTCTGTATCGGTTCGAGCGCTTGAGCTGTAACATTCTCAGGGGCTGCGAGCGACTTCTCGCTAACAGGCTGAGTAGATGAACTCTAAAAACACTGGCAGGATGTTACGACGAGCTCGTGTATTGAAATGTAGAGTTGGAAGGTACAACTCCTTGTCTAGCCTGTCTCAACAAACTGTTGTTTTTGCGGAGTTGTCCCCCGTCGAGCGGAGTGAGCAAAACAACAACTTGTCACAATACGCACTGCGCCTGATGCATCAGCTGCACTGAAAAGGAGTTGTTTGCTACCGTCTATGCGGTTTGGCTGCGATGTTATGTCGGTCACTCCATTGGCAATCATGACGGATTTAGCCCAAAAATTTATGTAGAAAAAATAAATAAAAACGTTAACATTAACATAGCAACTGAGGTTGCAAAAAGTCATGAATACTGTAATGGCCTGATCTGGCTAATGTTGAACTTCTGTAGCAGAGGCCATGGTAACTGAATTTCGGCATCCATATAACTTATCTATTTATAATCTAATTAACTAAAAACAATGAATGTGCGAGCAATGAAACTGAATTTACTTTAGAACAAATAAAGCTGACTGATACCAATGAAATATAAGATTAAAACGTTTAATCAAAGACCAGTCTATGCGGTAAACTTTAGTAGAATTTAAGAATAAATTAATTAAGAATAAAATCAATAAGAACAAATAAAACTGACTGATACAAAAATACAAATAAAACTGACTGAGCGCACAAATAACCTGTTTAGTTGTTGTTTTTGCCTAAGTTCTGAAGTTTTACTAAAGTTTACAGCAGAGATTGGTCTCTGGTTTAAAGTTCTTATCTTAATTTTTCTACATAAATATTTGCGCGAAATCCGTTGTGATTACCAATGGAGCGACGGACATAACATCACAGCCAAGCCGCATAGACGGAAGAGAACAACTCCCTTTCAGTGCAGCTGATGCATCAGGTGCAGTTTGTATTGTGACAAGCCATTGTTTTGCTCGCTCCACTCGACGGGGAACAACTCCGCAAAAACAAGTTTGTCAAGACAGGCTACTCCTTGTCCAATCCATAGCAGGCATGACAGCTAGGTAATTTCAAAATCGTGTGAGACGGCAAACAACAACAGTCAGCTTAAACTTGGATGAGTGGCTGAATGAGCACTAACCTTGGACATGCCGGACACTATGGTAGTCTCCACAAGGTTTTCATTATATGCCTCATTAGAAACTATAGTCTCGTTACTTTTTCTTTCTTTCTTTGTCTTCTTATGACGTACAGAAGTCTCATTGTCCTAAAATAATCATAAAGCCCCATTACTATGGGTACATATGTATATGTCTCAAAAGCATTGTCTTCATTTGCCAGGAAGTTCCCCAGCTTTTGAATTTAAAAGAACTGAATTTCATTCCATGGAGCTACGAAAATAATACTTTGTTCACATTCTGAAAGAAAATCATTATGTCTGCAAGTCTAGCTGATAATAACAAGCCTACCACTGCCATAGAAGAATTTTGAAAGCTTGTACCAACTTCCTCCATGACCTCTTGTTCTCTGCCTTCTGCCATCTACTCCAAAGTTATAGATTATATCAAGCATCAGCTTAGAGCCATTTGTACTACCAATAAACTTACACAAAGTGTACTACCAATATACTTACACAGAGTGTAGTACCAATATACTTAGACAGAGTGTAATACCAATATACTTAGACAGAGTGTAGAACCAATATACTTACACAGAGTGTAGAACCAATATACTTAGACAGAGTGTAATACCAATATACTTAGACAGAGTGTAGAACCAATATACTTACACAGAGTGTAGAACCAATATACTTAGACAGAGTGTAATACCAATATACTTAGACAGAGTGTAGAACCAATATACTTACACAGAGTGTAGAACCAATATACTTAGACAGAGTGTAATACCAATATACTTAGACAGAGCGTAGAACCAATATACTTACACAGAGTGTGGTACCAATATACTTACACAGAGTGTAGTACCAATATACTTAGACAGAGTGTAATACCAATATACTTACACAGAGTGTAATACCAATATACTTACACAGGGTGTAGTACCAATATACTTACACAGAGTGTAATACCAATATACTTACACAGAGTGTAATACCAATATACTTACACAGAGTGTAATACCAATATACTTACACAGAGTGTAGTACCAATATACTTACACAGAGTGTAATACCAATATACTTACACAGAGTGTAGTACCAATATACTTACACAGAGTGTAATACCAATATACTTACACAGAGTGTAATACCAATATACTTACACAGAGTATAATACCAATATACTTACACAGAGTGTAGTACCAATATACTTACACAGAGTGTAATACCAATATACTTACACAGAGTGTAGTACCAATATACTTACACAGAGTGTAGAACCAATATACTTAGACAGAGTGTAGTACCAATATACTTACACAGAGTGTAGAACCAATATACTTACACAGAGTGTAGTACCAATATACTTATACAGAGTGTAATACCAATATACTTACACAGAGTGTAGTACCAATATACTTACACAGAGTGTAATACCAATATACTTAGACCGAGTGTAATACCAATATACTTACACAGAGTATAGAACCAATATACTTACGCAGAGTGTAATACCAATATACTTACACAGAGTGTAATACCAATATACTTACACAGAGTGTAATACCAATATACTTACACAGAGTGTAATACCAATATAATTACACAGAGTGTAATACCAATATACTTACACAGAGTGTAGTACCAATATACTTACACAGAATGTAGAACCAATATACTTACACAAAGTGTAGAACCAATATACTTACACACAGTGTAGAACCAATATACTTACACAGAGTGTAGTACCAATATACTTACACAAAGTGTAGAACCAATATACTTACACACAGTGTAGAACCAATATACTTACACAAAGTGTAGAACCAATATACTTACACAGAGTGTAGTACCAATATACTTACACAGAGTGTAGTACCAATATACTTACACAGAGTGTAATACCAATATACTTACACAGAGTGTAGAACCAATATACTTACACAGAGTGTAATACCAATATACTTACACAAAGTGTAGAACCAATATACTTACACAGAGTGTAGAACCAATATACTTACACAGAGTGTAGTACCAATATACTTACACAGAGTGTAATACCAATATACTTACACAGAGTGTAGAACCAATATACTTAGACAGAGTGTAATACCAATATACTTACACAGAGTATAGAACCAATATACTTACACAGAGTGTAGTACTAATATACTTAGACAGAGTGTAATACCAATATACTTACACAGAGTGTAATACCAATATACTTAGACAGAGTGTAATATTTGCTACTTTGTTAATGATTTCGAGGATCCAGTATTTTTTGCATTAGCGATCTGAAACTTGTTGTCCCAAGTTAACTATATAAAATGATCTGCAGCTTAATTTAGAGAAACTAAGATATGAAAGTGTCTGTGGCTTCATGAGCAAAAACAAAATTAACTTTATGCAACAGAAACAGAAAATAACTCAACGAAATAAGTCCAAGTTTAAGGGACAGAAACCAACATGGCGGTAAGAATATAAATAGCCATACCATTTGCAATGCCTTTTCTATCTGAGCTTTAAACGTTTCTGTCTCTATCTCATCATATTTCTTAATAAGTTTCTGTAGACTGAGCATTCGTTCAAAGACAGGGTGTCCTTTCGTAGCCTCTCTCTCAGCAACCAATAGAAAGAAGATGAGAGCACACTCAACAAACAGTTCCATCAGCTGACACTTATCGCTGATCACCTTCAGTCCTGGACTTATGGGAATAACGCTACACGCTCCTAGCTGCAGCATCGGCCACAGCTTTTCTTTTAGCTCTTTTGTCATCTTTTTAAACTCCGTGTAAATAGGCAGGTACTCCGGGTGAATGCGCTTAAAGGCGCGAGCCCTTTCCTTCTCAGACATCTTGGAGAAGTCAACCTGCACAGTTTGAGGCACTTCGGAATGCTTAGAAAAGAATGAGGGAAGTTTCAGATCTGTGGCAGCAGATGATGCGATAGTGTCAGGTACACCATCAAACAAGTCTAATCCACAATCAGAATTTGTGATGTCAGCTGCCATTTTTTGCTGCATCAACTTTGCTTCTTGTTCTTCCATGATTGCCTCTAAAAAGACACTTGTTAATTGATTACAAAAGGCATCGGCTAGAAAAATATATTGTCTGCGAAGAGCTGAAGGTTAATTGCTGTCCATAGAATGGTTAGAAACTAAAGTGTCAGATAGGCAAATCACCCTAAAATATACACTCCCGACCATGAACATGCTCAGGAGATTTTAAAGGTGATGGAAACAGTGTTGGTGAGCTGCTCATCATATCAACTCATCAGCTACTCAACTCTTATAAGAAAGATTATGAAAAGGCCAACAACAATATGTAAATGAATCATATTTAAATCATATGCGAGCAGATACCTTATCAGCTTTTTGGAAAATTATCACAATTTTGATAATGATAAATGCACAACAAATGAAAATCCACAAATTTTTATCTTGTTACTACAACTGATTGAAATATTCAAATACTTTTAGTATTACATGATGGACTTGCATTTCCAATTTCTACAGTTTCACGGAATTTCGTGATGATCTACTGCATAGTTCCTTATAAATATTTTTGATTTGGCGAAAATCTTTGTAATGGGAAACCTGCACAAAGTCTCAAAAGAGAGGTTTAAACCTAGATTTATGGTTATTCCACCATTTTGCCTTACCAAACCTTTCTGACACAGGTGACAAATTAGTTTAAATTGCCTCCTACATTTAGCACTAAATTCATCAATAATCATAAAATTGGGCAGATGTAATTCTACAAATTACTGCTGGTTTTCTCAGTTAGTAGTAAGTGTTATTGCTTTTTTTACCCTTTTTGAGACATACACCATCCTGACATCAGACATACATCATCCTCACATCAGACATACATCATCCTCACATCAGACATACATCATCCTCACATCAGACATACATCATCCTCACATCAGACATACATCATCCTCACATCAGACATACATCATCCTCACATCAGACATACATCATCCTCACATCAGACATAAATCATCCTCACATCAGACATACATCATCCTCACATCAGACATACATCATCCTCACATCAGACATACATCATCCTCACATCAGACATACATCATCCTCACATCAGTCATATATCATCCTCACATCAGACATACATCATCCTCACATCAGACATACATCATCCTCACATCAGACATACATCATCCTCACATCAGACATACATCATTTTGACATCAGACATACATCATCCTGACATCAGACATACATCATCCTCACATCAGACATACATCATCCTGACATCAGACATACATCATCCTGACATCAGACATACATCATCTTCACATCAGACATACATCATCCTCACATCAGACATACATCATCCTGACATCAGACATACATCATCCTGCACCCGCATAATTTCTAAACTAATTTCATGTTGCTAAACAGCAGTCAGTAATTTGCAATTTGCTTAAAGTGCAATTAAAGATACTTACACTTATCACTTACTATCACTTACTAAAGACACTTACTATCACTTACTATCACTTACTAAAGATACTTACTATCACTTACTGTCATGTTATTGGGAAATATGATCATTTTAGTAGTTTAGAACAATTGACCTTTATTAAAAGGTCAAACTTACTACAAGCAATACAAACGCTCTGATTAGCTAATTCTGAATAAGTGCAATTATATATCCCACTTATTTATCATCAATCATCATTCTCATGGCATTAATTCACACCTGCTTGTTCATCGTCGGATGAAACACCCACATCTATCTTGGTGGTAACATCAGCTCCGTAGAAGTCCTCTCTCTTTTTTCCCCATGCTCTAGCCTTGACATCCTCATCATCACCAACTTCTTCCTCCTCTGAACCACTGCTCTCATGCTATAAAGCAAAGCAGAATGGAAACTTAATAAGCTATATCTCCTATACCTATCCTATATATAGCTCCTATACCTATCCTATATATAGCTCCTATACCTATCCTATATATAGCTCCTATACCTATCCTATATATAGCTCCTATACCTATCCTATATATAGCTCCTATACCTATCCTATATATAGCTCCTATACCTACGATCTTATTTAGTCATAACCAAAGCTGGTCTGCAAAACACATTGCTTTCCGGTTATGATGAGCTATCAATTGACTTCTCGCAACAACAAAAAATCAGCAACACGCAGTATAATTATGTTCTTTGAGAGTAGGATTTGGAGTTAGCTTCTCTTCAAATACCACAAATATTTCCGAGTTCTATTATTCAATTCAAAATTACTATAAAAATGTTTACAATCGATTTTAATAATAGCTCACTACAGAAGTTTACGCAAAGAAAACTATGGCTCAATGGTTGGACGCGAAAATTTTGCACTGAAGGTTCATTTCCAGAATTCAGTATAGATTGGAGTTGGTATTAAAGGCATCCAACTATGACAATTGTTCATTTACCAACTTGAGGATCAGAAAGCTAATAGTGAAATTAGAGGTTTGTGATAATTGCTGAGACAAAGATGTGTAATTATTAACATAGCTGACACATATCCATCTTCTAGAGATTAGATGATGGTTGACCCGCACCCATCATTTAGAGATTAGATGATGACTGGCCCATACCCATCCTCTAGAGATTAGATGATGGTTGACCCGCACCCATCATTTAGAAATTAGATGACTGGCCCATACCCATCCTCTAGAGATTAGATGATGAATGACCCGTAACCATCCTCTAGAGATTAGATGATGAATGACCCGTAACCATCCTTTAGAGATTAGATGATGACTGACCCGTATCCATCCTCTAAAGATTAGATGATGACTGTCCCGTACCCATCCTCTAGATATTAGATGATGACTGACTCGTATCTATCCTCTAGAGATTAGATGATGACTGGCCCGTATCCATATAGAGATTAGATGATGACTGACCCGTACACATCCTCTAGAAATTAGATGATGACTGACCCGTACCCATCCTCTAGAGATTAGATGATGACTGGCCCGTATCCATATAGAGATTAGATGATGACTGACCCGTACACATCCTCTAGAAATTAGATGATGACTGACCCGTACCCATCCTCTAGAGATTAGATGATGACTGACCCGTACCCATCTTCTAGAGATTAGATGATGACTGACCCATACCCATCCTCTAGAGATTAGATGATGACTGACCCGTACCCATCCTCTAGAGATTAGATGATGATTGACCCGTACCCATCCTCTAGAGATTAGATGACGACTGACCCGTATCCATCTTCTAGAGATTAGATGATGATTTACCCGTATCCATCCTCTAGAGATTAGATGGTGACTGACCCGTATCCATCCTCTAGAGACTAGATGATGATTGACCCGTATCCATATAGAGATTAGATGATGACTGACCCGTACCCATCTTCTAGAGATTAGATGATGAATGACTCCCATACCCATCTTCTAGAGATTAGATGATGACTGACCCGTATCCATCCTCTAGAGATTAGATGATGATTGACCTGTATCCATCTTCTAAAGATTAGATGATGATTGACCCGTATCCATATAGAGATTAGATGATGATTGACCTGTATCCATCCTCTAAAGATTAGATGATGATTGATCCGTACCCAACCTTCAGATATTACATGATGACTAAAGTTGTTAAATGAAAGTAGACCTGACTTGATTGGTCGACTTGTCTCAAGAGTTCTTATTTCAGGCAATCATTTACATATAGAAATCTATTAGCTATAAGAGTGCCGTGACCAACAAGAGGCAAAAGTGTAATAAGAGTTACTCAAGTAGGGCTCACAGCAAATATAACAGGCAAAAATAGACTAGAAAAGACAATCATTAAGCTTGTTCGACGTTAATTTTGTGGCAGCAAGGAGTGATGCCAGTGTGAGCAAGAAAAATGGCAGCAACAGCTGATGCTGTTTCTCTTAATCCCCTATATTTCATGAGTGCTGAGAGTTTGCATTTTTAATCCTCATGTTTTCTGATTGTCCTGAACACAATGTTATATCAATGTTTCCTGATTGTATTAAACACAATGTTATATAAAATTTAATGTTTCCTGATTGTATTGAACACAATGTTATATCAATGTTTCCTGATTGTCCTGAACACAATGGTATATCAATGTTTCCTGATTGTCCTGAACACAATGTTATATCAATGCTTCCTGATTGTCCTGATAACAATATTATATCAATGTTTCCTGATTGTCCTGAACACAATGTTATATCAATGTTTCCTGATTGTCCTGAACACAATGGTATATCAATGTTTCCTGATTGTCCTGAACACAATGTTATATCAATGTTTCCTGATTGTCCTGAACGCAATGTTATTTCAATGCTTCCTGATTGACCTGAACACAATGTTATATCAATGTTTC
This sequence comes from Watersipora subatra, assembly GCF_963576615.1. Classification (NCBI taxonomy): domain Eukaryota; kingdom Metazoa; phylum Bryozoa; class Gymnolaemata; order Cheilostomatida; family Watersiporidae; genus Watersipora; species Watersipora subatra. Next base: position 29,656,202 of record NC_088711.1, read on the forward strand.
CTGATTGTCCTGATAACAATGTTATATCAATGTTTCCTGATTGTCCTGAACGCAATGTTATATCAATGTTTCCTGATTGTCCTGAACACAATGGTATATCAATGTTTCCTGATTGTCCGGAACATAATGTTATATCAATGTTTCCTGATTGTCATGAACACAATGTTATATCATTGTTTCCTGATTGTCCTGAACGCAATGTTATTTCAATGCTTCCTGATTGACCTGAACACAATGTTATATCAATGTTTCCTGATTGTCCTGAACGCAATGTTATATCAATGTTTCCTGATTGTCCTGAACACAATGGTATATCAATGTTTCCTGATTGTCCGGAACATAATGTTATATCAATGTTTGCTGATTGTCATGAACACAATGTTATATCAATGTTTTCAGATTGTCCTGAACACAATGTTATATCAATGTTTTAAATTATGTGAAAGTCTTTAAGCTGGCTAAACTGTTTAGTTTCCAAGCAACAGCATCAAACAAAATGAGAGGAGCATGTTATGCAAGAAAACCATAAAGCATGCGAGATGCTGCTTATGAGAACAGCATTGCTCGGTATTTCTCGTCTGACTGATTTGTTACAAGTTTTTAGTTTGTGTTAATCAGTGCAGAATTAAGTGAATAAGCAATAGATCTAAAGCAAGCCAGTACAATGAAAGATAGCGAGAAGTGTATGATGACAATCGATATCAAGCATAGAATGATAGAAAGCATGAGAGTGGTGTAAGCATGACTGAGCTGGCTCACCAATATGAGAGGAGTACCACCACAATATCTACCATCATCAAGCAGAAGGATACTATTAAGGGCATCAACACTTCCAAAGAACTAACCATCGTTTGCAAGCGGCGCAGTGATGATATTCATGACGAGATGGATAGGCTTCTTATAAAATGAAACGAAGGCAAACAGTAAGCCGGAGATAGCGTGACTGAAATGATCATCTGAGATATGAACAGCGAAATATATGAGGACTTTGTGATCTTGTGATTATGTGATCTTCGTAAGATTATGAAGGAGAGATCAAAGATAAACTTAAAATGGCCGGCTAAATGTAAAAACGAAACCGAGGAGAAAAAAGAAAAAAAATTAAAACTAATAAAAAACTCATAATTACGTTTAGTGTAAAATTTCTGTAAAAACTTATTTCAAGTGTGTGCATATGAAGCCAAATTTACTGAAGTTAAATTTAATATCTCTCTTCCTCTTCCGCCAACACTGTCGTTAGCCGCTACCATCTGTCTCAAAGATAAGGACTCCATACAGTACTGTACATAAGAATATCACATTTTATTGCATATCATAACACTAGATAAGTATTTGTTACTTTGTGAGCGGGTGTAGTAAATTGATAGACTTAAAAACATTTTCTATTGTAAAATCTCGCTTTTATGTGTTTTTTGAAGAATGGGAACAAATTAATTTGTATTTAGCTATTTTATATAGGAAATAGCTGCTTTGAAATACGAGTGAATTGACATATGAGCTCAGTCAGGAAATGCACGAAGCTGATATGTTGGGATATGGCACTGCACAGCGTGTCTTGAAACATTCATATTTTGAGGTGATCCTCATAAGTAGAGGTTTGACTTTTACAAATTTGAATAGACAACTCCACAGTCTTAATTCCCAGTATTAAGCAAAAAACTTTTGAACTCATTGTATTTTGATAGAATTTTTTAACCTAGGATCAATACATTACAAAACTATTTTGATGTTACTGCATAACACTGATCAACATGAAATGGGTATGAAGAGCAATTAAAGACAACAATCATTATGCTTAGTGGAACCTAAACAGTGACTGAACAATTGGGTAATCTACTAAACTAGATGAGATAAGGTGACAAGGTATTGTCATGCAATGCAAAATGTGATTAATAGAATGTTCTAGAACTGTCCGGCATCAATAAAAACCGACTGTGTGTTTAGTTTTTAGGCTTAGCTAGACTTTCTCAAATTGCATAGATAGGAAAGGGTGCTGATTAACCACTGAGGGTGTATTAAATCAACTGACCATTTGTCTGCGTCGTATGTTTGCCTCTATCTTGCGCAGCCTCTGCTCCATTTCTTCTCCATCGTCTGAGTCAGAAAAGTCATACACAGGCTCTCTCCTTGGAGCTCTGGCTTCTGGCATTGCACCAGCCATATATTCATAATCAGAATCCTTGTCAACTAAAATACTAGTGCAATGTACTACACAGAGGGAAAAAGTTTGTTAATTTATAACTAGTCTACTAAAACTCCAAAAAGATTATGAATGGATAGATAACATTAAGCACATTGTTTCATGCAATATTGTTGTGAAATTAATATCGCTAATTCTTCTCAAAGTAACGGATAACTAATTAATGTTTATTCTTGTCTACAGCTGTTTCAATAGACCCGTACATAACACGTAAGAGGAACGATGATATTGTCATTTTGACTTTGCCAATATGGTTTGAACAGAAGAAACACTCTTGGCACAAAGCTGTGCATACTTTCTAGAGATCTGATGAATATTAAGCAGTATAATGCGCCTACTCTGATCATTATGTAGGTCTATAGCATCCTTGTAGAACGACTCTCCTGTCTCATCAGGCATATCATCGTCAGAAACATAGATTGGCTTAGCTTTCTTTGGCGCTAGTTTCTTTATTTTAACACTTTTTCGTCCTCCCACGGATTTGTTTTTAGGCATGATGATCCAGACCACACAGCAATGACTTAACAGCTACAAAAAAAAACAATTTATGTGCCATACTTTGTAAAATAATAATAATAATGTAATAATAAAATAAAGCTGGATGTTTGATGATGATAGAGGTAACCAGCCCAAGCTTTGTTGTTTAATAATTTCTAGCAGAATACACAAAGCAGACGTACGTGGTAGGCATGCACAACCAGACATTACATAACAATGTGAAACAATTGGTTTGGTCCACTAATTACGATGTTGCTAGCAATTGTATTATAAATTTATAACCCCGTCAACGTTTTCCATCCAACGACATAAGCGTCTGAAAGTTTACAAAATAGCATTTAAAAAACATCAATAATCGGCAGATAACGAATTTCGATTAACATTACAAATATCAAAATTATCATCAAATTCCATATTATGTTCACAGGCATGAACTAATGCTTGGCCATATTTGTGAAGCGACTAAATGGAGCCGCTGTAGTTACGATAATATTTGCGCTAGCCTAGCACCTCCGCAGGCGCTACGCTAGTACATATGCAAACACAACGGTATTTATAATTTACCGTTCGTACATGTACATTACATGTTCGAACAGGTAAAGAAAGGCCAGTACATGTACGTACTAGCCTAGCCTGTCTTGACAAGCTGTTGTTTTTGCGTAGTTGTCCCCCCGTCGAGCGGCGAGCAACACAACAGCTTGTCACAATACACACTGCACCTGATGCATCAGCTGCACTGAAAGGGAGTTGTTCTCTTCCGTCTATGCGGCTTGGCTGCGATGTTACATTATGTCGGTCGCTCCATTGGTAATCATAATAGTAGAGCAGAGACATAAACTGGCCTAAACTTATCTTTCAGCCTTTTCCTTCGGAGGGTGGGCTACTCAAACTAAGATGTTTTATAGTCAGAAATTTATGCTGATTCAATTATAATGTTTCTACACCTATGTGTTTGCACATTTTTGAGCTAGAGAACACTTTCGAAATGGGAGGGGGCAACTCCAAGTTTGGTTGGAAAACCTTACATATCAGACAAAGAAAACTATTTTATAATCTCAAAAATTAATAAATGCTTTTATTTAAGATTAAGTGAGTCAATTTTCACCACTCTTTAACCCATGCCAAGGATGCAGCATGACCACTTGTTTCACTGTCTTGATTAGTCTGTGAATGAAACCCTAGTCAGAGTGACTAAATTTCAATATGAGACAGCCAAACAGTATTCAAACAGATGGTTGATATTAGAAAAAGCGAGCATTGCTCAAAAAGTGCTAAGCATTGAGAACGTTGATGAGAGTTCAGACTTGTTGTCATTATGCCTGTTATAAAAAGTATTATAACAAACTCGTTATGAAAAGAGCTGAGAAAAGACATGAGAAGAGACAGAAAGAATGTGATACAGCAGAAGAGGTGAGATCAGAAATTTATAGCTTTACAAATTCATGATGATTACTCAATGATGATGGTACGTTGGTGGGAGAAAAAGAAAACATTTTCATTTTTGTCTGCACATTTTGTGAGCAGCAAAATTAACTCTTTGCAGTTTACATAACGTATTATAGCCTACAATTTGGACATAAATTTATAGATAAATTACATGTATGATCCTTCCTTGGTTTTTTGCATATGACCACACAAACTACGCTAGATATGGCATGCTGTACTGAGATGACTAATTTGAAAGTATCGCATAGCAAGGTGTATGAGGCTCTTATGAAGAAGGGGTATTTTACTTATCACTCACGACATCACTGTCCATTCAGCTCTATCGCTTATGATCAATCTATTGAGCAAACAGTTAAAAGAGACTCAAAGTCTCATGGTGGAATCATAGGGTTTACCAGGAAGTCATCGGCCTCTCAATGCTGGACTCTATCTCACCCAGAACGAACAGCTGTACATACAGACATGAGGAAGATGCTAGTGCCTGGTGATTCGGATGCAGCAAGTTATGAGATGCATGTAAAGGCATGGAAGGCTGATGAGAAAATGAGGGAAGTCATGAAAGACTCATAACAGCAAGAATAAATCCGTTTGCGTTTCAAACCACCAAGCTAGTACATATTACCAGTGGTGCAAAAGCCTCCATTGAAGTGAAGCAAGATCTTGAAATAGCAAATGTGATAGGAGAGAAACAGCTTTCAGAATTTGTCCAGAGGAGGTTAAGCACCCAAGAGATTGATTTCAATGCATCCATCAAGTCAAACAAGCTCAAAACCTTCCCCACATTATCTTCAGCTAAGAAAAAATCGAAAGAAAAAGTCCTAGAGTGTTCGCACAGACTGTTTGAGAATTTATTAGTGATCAGCCAACAGTGTAACATGGATTTGAGAAAAGTGTTATCATTCTCTTTTGACAACATCAGCTGGTCCCTGGCTAACTCTGATGGCTTTATATCGAAGACTGCCAAGCCGGCTCTGATGGCTGCTGTTGACGAAGATGTTGATGCTCAACCATCAATCTATGTTAATCAGGATCAGCTACCAGTCTTTGACGCTGTTGTGGTTGATGCTATGGCCGAAATTCAGACTCTGAAAGCTCCTCCAACTTTTGGCATGGTTGCCAGTCAGCTTTTGCAACGGACAGTTAGTATTGCAAGCGTGTATCACACATGTCGTGTGGATTTTGTTTGTGACACATACCCTGATATCAGCATTAAAGGAGGTGAGAGAAGTCATAGAAGTGTGAAAGGAAGGCAGAAGGTTGCTGTGTTTAGTCCGAACTTCTGAATTTTTAGCAGATGGCTCAAACAAGACTGCTTTAGTGAAATTTTTAAAGGATACATGGAGGAAGTCAACTGTGAAACAGAAACTAGATCTTGTAACAGCTTTTTCTCAAGAATGCCACATGATCAGCTATGACCTTGATGGATCAATCGCTGTAAACCAAATAGATAGTTTGACACCAGACCACGAGGAAGCAGATACGCGTATGTTATCACATATCGCAAAGCTAATGGAAGACAAACCCAGCTTAAAAGTTGTAGCCAAGTGCCAAGACACAGATGTTTGCCTAAGCTGTCTATCTCTAGCGAATGAACTGTCATTATAAAAACTCATTTACTGCTGTGGTAAGAAGCAGTTGAGATATGTAAACAGGCTGTCTGCCTACTGTCCTCACATCCGAACGAACGATGCAAAGCACTGCTCGGGCTCCATGCTCTAAGTGGATATGACAGTGTAAGCGCATTCTATTCCAACGGGAAGATAACTTTCTTCAAGCTGCTAAAGAACAATCTTCAATTCTGTAACACCCTGAAATCATTGGGAACAGATTTTGAAGTTGATGGTGCAATAAGATGATCTGTTGAGACATTCATATGCAGATTATGTGGTGAAGAGACAAATTCCATCAATGAAGCAAGGTATAAGATCTGCTCACCGTCTCGGACATCACAACCAAACCTACCACCCACACTAGATGAGTTAAATCTCCATATATCTAAGGCTGCCTATCAGGCCGCGATATGGTGAAGAGCCAAGCAAATCATCATCAATGCCCCATCCCCCAGCAACATGGATGGTTTATGGGAAATGGAGAGCGTAAAGCTAGATGGATAACACAACAATCAGCACCTCCTGATGTGCTCGTGGACATGTTTTGTCGATGCAAAACTGGGTGCCAGTCTCGTCGCTGTCAGTGCAACAATACAGATCTCAAGTGTACAGACATGTGCAGAAGCAGCTGCTGTCGCAATAGAAATAAAGAGGATGGTGATGAAAGTAGTGATACAGAAGACTCAGATGACTGTGAATTAGAAGTTTAGCATTTGAGTGGTAATGCAACCAATGGGGCACTTCATGTTTAATTAGAATACATATGTGTCACACCGTATAAAAGACTGACTAATTGCGACTTCACTTGCATAACAAAGTAAACGGTTCGACATAATAAGCATTAATGATAAATATATGTATACTAAAATGTTATATATACATGGTCTGAGTCTTTAAAAATACTTTTCATTTTGTTTTGCAGATCTGTAATGATATATGAGTTGCGGAATAACAAGGACAAGCTGTAAAGCTGCCACAATATCAACCGAAATGGGAACACATAATATTATGTAATACAATTCTAATATTTTAATAATTAAAGAATAAATTTTTTAATTTTATCAGAATTGATTCCAACTTAGGTTATTGCTAATTATTTAGTATTTATATGCCATTTTCATTATTACATTGTTGGTAGAAGCACATGAAACATTACAGACATTCATTTAATTAAAATAATATATTAATTAAATTGCTCAAAAATGAACAGTCTGAAAGGTGTAGAAACCAGATATTTGAAATCAGCTCAAAATTCTAATCTAAGTGCCACTCTTATCACGTAGCCCACCTCCAAAAGGAATAAATCACTTTTTTTGACAGCTTTTTGACGCCCTCCTGCTCTACTATAACGGATTTATCCCAAAAATCTATGTAGAAAAAAAATAAGATAAAAACTATTAACCAGAGACCGGTCACTGCAGTAAATTTTAGTAGAAGTTGAAAGCAAGTAAGAATTAAGATGTTTCATTAGAAAGCAAGATGCTACCTCAGGGTTGATACTCCCTCAAAAAGGCCCATTAAGCTCGGCCCAAAATCACGTTTTAGGGGGGTTCAGACCATGGGGCACTGTCAGTGAATTTGCTACTTTAGGGGGGGGGGGCAAATATAATTTACTTAATTTTGCTGAACAATTTCTTTCATTGATTGGCTTGATTAGGTGTTCCCCTAGATACATAGGGGATGCACATGCTATAGGCCTAGTGGAAATTATTTTTATAGCTTATGAATTGGATGTTTAGCGGGGCATGGAACTGGGGCGCCCCCTAGAAAACTCCCAGTGTTTAGGGTTTGTATTTCAAATTGATCAACCAGATGATCGAGGGTGCAATATCAAAGTCTGGGCCTAGCCACATACCTGCCAACTCTCATGCATTGGGCGTGAGACTCACGCAATCACCCCAAAGAAAAAATGAAAATGTGTGAGATTTTTGCCCCAATTTCCACAATTTTATATATACTATCATTGATACATCAATTGCCCCAAAACCAAATCTCACACATTGCCCCACTCTTGGGTTGGCAGGTCTGCCTAGCCAGGTGGGTGTTTCGTTCAGAGTATCAACCCTGGGGATGCTACCAATGAGATATATTTGATAAACTCGGCTTTTGATCATATCAAAGTTGTTTGAAAAAAAGCCAACAGAATCCCCTTATCCAAATCTAAGGGAACCTACTCTAGGCTGTACACTTAGTGATGAGCAGCAAAAATAGGAAGCTTTTTGTTGGCAGCTTTAAAACAAATAATTGTATAAAAAGCTTTTACAAATTTACTCGTTAATATACGTTGGATAATTTATCAATGCTATGCCTATACCCAAAGGTGTTTGGCAGAAAATGGGATTACCTCTGCTCCCCTCTTTAATAAGGTTGATACTAATGGCCCAATGATACCGGGTGGCTTTTTCTGCCAAACCTTTTAAGAAAGATGCCAGCTTTTTTAAACCCTTTTTAACGACATTCACAGTGCCAGAACTGCCTCCTCCATTATTAGAACTGCCTCCTTCATTATTAGAACTGCCTCCTCCATTATTAGAACTGCCTCCTCCATTATTAGAACTGCCTCCTCCATTATTAGAACTGCCTTTTCCATTATTAGAAGTGCCTCCTCCATTATTAGAACTGCCTCCTCCATTATTAGAAGTGCCTCCTCCATTATTAGAAGTGCCTCCTCCATTATTAGAAGTGCCTCCTCCATTATTAGAACTGCCTCCTCCATTATTAGAACTGCCTCCTCCATTATTAGAACTGCCTCCTCCATTATTAGACCTGCCTCCTCCATCATTAGAACTGCCTCCTCCATTATTAGAACTGCCTCCTCCATTATTAGAACTGCCTCCTCCATTATTAGAACTGCCTCCTCCATTATTAGAAGTGCCTCCTCCATTATTAGAAGTGCCTCCTCCATTATTAGAAGTGCCTCCTCCATTATTAGAACTGCCTCCTCCATTATTAGAACTGCCTCCTCCATTATTAGAACTGCCTCCTCCATTATTAGACCTGCCTCCTCCATTATTAGAACTGCCTCCTCCATTATTAGAACTGCCTCCTCCATTATTAGAACTGCCTCCTCCATTATTAGAACTGCCTCCTCCATTATTAGAACTGCCTCCTCCATTATTAGAACTGCCTCCTCCATTATTAGAACTGCCTCCTCCATTATTAGAAGTGCTTACACTATTAGAGCTGCCTGGTTGAACTAGTAATCAAATCAATAAGCCTATACAGTAGATGATAGTAATGCGACAATCAATAGTCTTTGCTCGGAAAATAGCAGACTAATATTTTGGCAAAACCTTATAGTCTCTCATCTTTGAACTGGTGAACTGGTTTCTTTGATGGATATGATTTGACTGTTGGCCTGTTCACACGTACGGCGTTTAAACTATTAAAAATTGCCATTTTTTCTCTTTCAAATATTTTGAGTTTGGCTTGAGCGCAGCATTCGTGAGATCTTATTCGATATTTTGGTTTTGCCCTTCGATACCTAGCTTTACCGTTAGGAGTTTTGACATTTGAATCACGATGTTTCTACTCAAAGTTTGAGCCGCTTGATCTAATCTTCATATCTCATGTTCCGTAATTTCTGATTCGTTGAGGTTTGCTATAGTATTCGATTGATCATCTAAACTAATTGTAAAATCATTGATACTTTTTTCTGTAACTGGGGCAGTCGTTGTAAATATTCTCCTTCAAATATGGCCGTTTCATTTGTTTTTGCTTGATTAGTTACCGGTTTAAACCATCTTAAATCGCATTTTTCTTGATGAGTGAGTTTAGATGTGTTGGGTTTAACAAACTTTCCGAGGTCACGTTTTTAGTTAAATCTTTCCAGTTTGTATCGCTGCTCAAGTATTTAACATGGCCATCTTCCATCTTTCACTTTTCCTAACTTACTTCGGATGGTACACAATCATATCCTTGTGATTTAAATTAGAAGCTTCCCATTAAATCTAGGCTTTGAATTTCAGTCATATTTTTTGTGGGATCGTATCTAGAAGGAGATGGAAGCTGCAATTTTGCATCATGAATGGCTCGCTGTACATGTATGGCATTATTTCACTTGCCACCATTTTTGGCTTTTCATCAACGATAATACTCGAAAGCAAACATTTAAATTCATGGTTTACACTATTGGTAAATCTTGCTCAAATAATAATGTCTATATCGTGCAATCCAGCATGTCTTAAAATAGAATTAGCATTATTTACTGGATAGTCAACCAACTTAATCGGCTGTTCGGATACGGGTTTGCTAAATGTCTTTTGTATCAAAACCAAATTCTTTGCCTTTTACTTCCATATTTACTATATAACAGAGATAATATAATATTTATTGTATAATGAATGTACACAGAAAACTAAATTGCGAAGCGTCTATGAGAAATAGACAAAGCCTAAAGAAGAGAACTCGTAAAGGAGAAGTATAAAGTACACGCCAAAGTAAATCATAATCCATCAGAAGCGTATGTTGGCAATGAGCGGGTTGTTAAAAGTTCAAAATTAACTAACGCCGAGCAGCTTCATTTATCTCAATTCGCTAAGCCTCATGTATAATTTTAAACCTTAATGATGGTGAAGACAAAACCAGCGATCCCGATCATCTCACATCAGCTGTAATAAAAAAGTTTCAAATGATCATAAATGGTAACACCGTTACGGAAACCAGTAAATATGATCATTTGGCTATATATCATGAGTTTTGGTATCCTAAATACGAGTACAGAAAAGTGTTGATGCAAAAAGGTATCCAATCAGTAGCCACTAAAAAGGTATCCCATCAGTAGCCACTAAAAAGAAGAGACATAGTATTATTAGGGCTGCTAGTGATACTCTCGGATCAATTCACGGTGAAAGATATGTATTTAATTTTGGGTCTTTCGGAATGATGCGGTTTTTACTCCGCAAGCTATTCATAACAATGTAGGGCTTCACCTCAAGCTCGCTAGTGGACAATACCTCCTTAAAAACACTTGCCTAGAATACGACTACATTCTTGAGCCTAGTGTAGCTGTGAGTATCATACAAAATACTCAAACTACTCGCACATTATAAACTACTATAAAGTGCATATGACTAAAGAAGTCAAAAGAAAAGAATCAGACTTTGAGATTAATATAAATGCCACATTCGAGAGTCTTAGAGCGATACTCGTGTTTTTTGATGCCGACAACAGCCCTAGCGTTGACTAGTGATGACGCAACTAATCAGCGGTTTACTGCTGACTATTTTGCTCCATATTTGTATCAGGCTAAAAAGTATTTTAAGACTGACAATTGCTTTGGGAGTGAAATCAGCCAAGAGTCGTTTTACGATGACAAATACTGTTTAGTCATCGACCTGAAATCTATAATACTGATGATGAAGGATGAACTATTTAGTGGCATTGGAATCTAAGGATTACATTAACTTAAAAGTTAGCAAAAAGGCTACAATCGCCGATTGTAAAGCTTTTGGGTTTTTGGTTAGCCACAAACGAATATCATTTGTCAACAATCAACTAAGTAGAATTGATCAGTAGTATGAATGAATGAATTGTTACCAAGACATCCTCACAATGCCATAATTTGTGGCAGAGCAAAATCTGTTAAAACTTATCACGCTCTTAATATTATAGATAAGTTTTATCCATAGATATATATACCTATGGTTTTTATATCTATGGTTTTTATATGGTTTACCTAGGTTTATATATCTATGGTTTTATCTATTCGTCTTTGATCACATTTTTATAATTTGCCTAACATTTCGCAGAGTTATAGGTTGTAGTCATAAACAAGACTTATGATTACAACCGATATCCTTGACTCCACCTGTGTAAATAGGGAGTACTTTTAGCGCCTCTTATATTGGCTATAAATACATCTCATAGAGACAATCAAAAGTTGAAAAATAAGGCATCAAGAAATGGTAAAAGATTTTAATCGTGTGAAGCACAAAAATAAAAAACTTGAATCTAGGGATGAGCTTAAAGATCTCGTCTCCAAACCTAGTGATGAGCTTGCGCCTACCTAGTGCGCCTACATGCAAAATTTATATTTCACCGTAATTTCACCATGGGTAATTTTAACCGCCATTAACCGTGTATTTTGATGTGGCAAAGTTTTAATAACCCAAAACTTCAAATAATAACACCGCAACCTCAAGTCTGACAACCTACTCAAGTCTGACAACCCGCTTAAGTCTCACAAACTCATGTCTTTCAACCAAAAAAACAGAGAGTAATGTGACATTATATGCATAAAATTAATGGTAACAAATTATATATTAAAAGATGATGTAAACGCTTTATAAGATATTATAATGTTATATAATATTATATAATACTATTATAGTAGGCCTATTATTATATAATATTATATAATATTATATATAGTACTTTATGGGCAATAGTTCCATTTTAAAAATGAAAATGTTTTTCAAATTAGGACATACAACAATAGTAAAACAACAAAAGCAAAAAAGCAACAGCCATTAAAATTGAATAAATAATTTGACAATTAGTGTTTAAAATGCCTTTCTCTGCTAAAAGAACGGATATTAGGTGGAAGATTGTTAAAGCAGCTGACAATGATATTTCCAAAATCATTGTGAGAGGTTGTATGACGTTTGTTCATATCAGGTAAGTTGAAATGAGTTGAGAACCCGCTGTCATGTCAAGTAATAGGTTTGCTATTAAACTTAAGAGTAAAACTGTTTCCAAGGTTTTCATCAGTTTTATAAAGAAGAAATTGTGAATTTTGTAAATTGATTGTCATATGATTTGAGGTACACCAGCTGCTGATAATTTGCATGATGAGATTGCAGTTTACCTCAAGAAGTTGCACATCTTTGTGATGACTTAAAAAGACAGTATCATCGGCGTAGACAAAGCCTCTTGGAATAAGTCTGAGAAGATCATTTATATACAGTATATTTAAAATAATACTGGAGCAATAAGAGACCCCTGTGGAACACCAACACCTATGTCTTGCGTCAATGATTCCTTGTCATTCGTGACAAACTTTTAACGCCTTTTGTGAAAACAGAATTAAAGTATTTGCAACGATTTACTTCTAAAATCAGCAAATTTTAGCTTATGAAATAATATTTTGTGATTGATAGTCGAAAGCTTTGCTAAAATCCAAAAACAAATCTTTTCACCCCTTGTTTTAAGATCTGAACAGCCTGAGATTTATGAACAGCACCGGCGCATGAGGGACTTTTTCTGAAACCACGCTGATAAGGATGTAAAATATTATTTTTGGACAAATAAGAGTAGATGTGGATATTTAAGTGGTTTTAAAAAACTTTAGATAAAATAGGGAGTACTGAAATAGGGTGGAAATTTGATGGGTTGCTATTATCTCCTCCTTTAAACAATGGAGTAACTCGTGCATGTTTCCATGCTGAAGGAAAACAGCCATCAATCAATATTCTGTTAAACATATCAGTGATAATAGGTACAATGAGTAGAAAAGTGGCTTTCATAATTTTTACAAAAATATTGTCTAAGCCTGATGCTTTTGAATTGGGTATTTTACCAACGTATTTTACAATATCATGAGGAGTGAATTTTAGAAACTCATTCAGTGTGGTCTTCGATTCAGTGTTTTGACAAGACAAATAAGGATTAGATGCCGGCAAAATTGAACTTGAAAGTTTTCTTGCAATAGACACAAAATGTGAGTTAAGTTCTGAAGATGTTAAACAAGTGCTTTGAGGCTTCTTATCTTTTACATTCAAAGCTTGCCAAAGCTTGCGCGTATCACCAAGCTTTGACTGTTTAACAAGTTCGTCGATAAATTTTTTTTTCTCTTTTAATGAAATTTATGAGAAAATTGGGCTGCTTTTTGTAAGCAATCCAATCTTTGCAGTTTCTCAGTTTTTCTCGCAGCTTTATATTTTGCTGTAACTTTTTGTCAAGCCAGTTAGGTAAAAATTATTACTTGACTTTTCTTGTTTTAAGAGGTGCTAACTTATTGACAGCCAGAAAAAACTTTTGATTAAATAAGTTAATCATGTCATTAGTGTTCTTTTTAATCAGAATATCATTTCATCTGATGGAGGAAAACTTATTTGAAATATTGTCAAGAACGAATCTGGAATAATCTCTAAAAGTGATTATCCGAGGAAATGATTTATGTGCAACACCAATTTTTCTTACAGTAAATACCAAATTATGATCACTCATAGACAATTTGAGTGCTCCAGAAAACTTGACATGATGAGAAAAATATGTACACGCATGATCAATTAATGTCGAGGAGTTTCCAGTTACTCTTGTGGGTTCACCAATCAACTGTTTTAAAGACAGTGTATTACATATTTTGCTTTCCCACTGGAACTCACTTTTGTGTTCAACAAATTGACATTGAAATCATCCAGTATCAAAACTTCTTGAGTGTTGCTGTAACAATCTTTCGCGAAGTTTGAAGGTTTTGTTATCCAATCTACTGTTGAATTTGGAGGTCTATAAACAAAAGACACTATGTGAAGTCTCGAAATAACTGGAATGACTTTAATGGAACGACTATGAGCACCAATTTTGTTAATAGCGACTTCCAAAGGCTTGAAATTAATGGAGTAGTGAACATAGCATAACAAGCCACCACCCTAGTTATATCTTCTATCATTCTTTATCATATTGTAACCAGAAATTTTAAAGTAATTATCACCATGTTTAGCTCCAAGAAATGTCTCAGAAAAACCAATAACTTTAAATTTATACTTAGAAATCCAATACTTGATTTCATCCATTTTGGAAGATAAGCCTCTTATATTCAAGTAGGCAATGGAAAATCCTTTAGGGAAATCCATCATTTAAGAGGTTCAGCATGACATAAACAATGAACAATTATAATGTTATAATATTATATAACATGGCAGCGGGAGTAGTAGAATCTCGATGTGTTGACAAAAATGTGTTTTAAAATTAGACCCATTGATTTTAAACCAGAAAGCCTCGCGATGTTGGGTTCTAAAATGGCGGCGAGTACCTTTGTAATATAAAAATGCAAAACAATAGACTACCGAGAGTTGTTCGAAAGTAATGTAAATTTTTATATTTTTAAATATAAAAATTATTTTATTTCGATATGCAAATATTGTGTAGCGGTAGGTATGGCTTGTAGCTGTCTCATAAGTGTTCTGTCTTCAATACCTTGTCAAGTGTACAAAGGTTGCCGATTTTCCTCCGATTTTATCAATCAAATACGTGATTGCAGACTAAATCGGATCAGTTGCTCCATAATCTTTGTCTCCAGCTTCTTCTCCTGGTTGGTATAAGTTGGTACTAGCTGGTTGGTATAACTAGCTTCTTCTCCTGGTTGGTATAACTAGCTTCTTCTCCTGGTTGGTATAACTAGCTTCTTCTCCTGATTGGTATAAGTTGATACTAGCTGGTTGGTATAACTAGCTTCTTCTCCTGGTTGGTATAACTAGCTTCTTCTCCTGATTGGTATAAGTTGATACTAGCTGGTTGGTATAACTAGCTTCTTCTCCTGGTTGGTATAACTAGCTTCTTCTCCTGATTGGTATAAGTTGATACTAGCTGGTTGGTATAACTAGCTTCTTCTCCTAGTTGGTATAACTAGCTTCTTCTCCTGATTGGTATAAGTTGATACTAGCTGGTTGGTATAACTAGCTTCTTCTCCTGGTTGGTATAACTAGCTTCTTCTCCTGATTGGTATAAGTTGATACTAGCTGGTTGGTATAACTAGCTTCTTCTCCTGGTTGGTATAACTAGCTTCTTCTCCTGATTGGTATAAGTTGATACTAGCTGGTTGGTATAACTAGCTTCTTCTCCTGGTTGGTATAACTAGCTTTTTCTCCTGATTGGTATAAGTTGATACTAGCTGGTTGGTATAACTAGCTTCTTCTCCTGGTTGGTATAACTAGCGCACAATCTATTCAATTCGTATCTCATCTGGAACCTCTTCATTTTTTTATTCGTGCTCGGTTACGGTTTTAATCTTATCGCATCTGCTGGCTTTGTGCCAATCATTCTAGTTTCTTCATCGCTTATCGCTTTTATTACTTTGGTAAGTCGATCGACTCACTTGCGATTAGTTTGTTTAGTTTTGATTTCTTCGTTGTATTAGTGCGCAAACAAATTGTTGATAAAGTCTTATTAAATCTTTGTGCAAATGCTACTTTTTCATGTCTAAAGACCTTTGAATATTACTAATATGTGCTTTCATCAACTTGATAAACTCACCCATAAATTCTCGACCATTATCGCACATAATCGTTGTTAGATAGTTTAGCGGAGATCTAGAGTATGTTTTTTGTATAGCCGTTGAAGCTTCAGTGGCAGTTTTTGTTTTAATAGGTTCAGCTTCTGTATAGCGAGAAATGATATCTATTATAGTTAAAGCGTATTTATATTTACCATCGTGGGGTAAATATAAAATATCCAATTAATGAGGACGATTATGTATTGATTATAATGAGGATTACGATGAATATTTCTAATCAACCTGTAGGTTTGTATATGATTGTATATGATTGTATTTAACAACTAAAATAACCCTGGTGTAAGTTGAGTACAGATTCAAAGCTAATGTTCAAGGTTTCTTGTCCTGCGCCTGGCTCCTAGTTTTGCAAAAATAGAATGCTAAACTCCTTCCGCATTTGGTGTGTAATGATGGCAAGAGAGCACTTAGTAGACTCTAATAATACTAGCCCTTATAAGCATTTAGTAGACTCTAATAATACTAGCCCTTATAAGCATTTAGTAGACTCTAATAATACTAGCCCTTATAAGCACTTAGTAGACTCTAATAATACTAGCCCTTATAAGCACTTAGTAGACTCTAATAATACTAGCCCTTATAAGCACTTAGTAGACTCTAATAATACTAGCCCTTATAAGCACTTAGTAGACTCTAATAATACTAGCCCTTATAAGCACTTAGTAGACTCTAATAATACTAGCCCTTATAAGCATTTAGTAGACTCTAATAATACTAGCCCTTATAAGCACTTAGTAGACTCTAATAATACTTGCCCTTATAAGCACTTAGTAGACTCTAATAATACTAGCCCTTATAAGCATTTAGTAGACTCTAATAATACTAGCCCTTATAAGCATTTAGTAGACTCTAATAATACTAGCCCTTATAAGCACTTAGTAGACTCTAATAATACTAGCCCTTATAAGCATTTAGTAGACTCTAATAATACTAGCCCTTATAAGCACTTAGTAGACTCTAATAATACTAGCCCTTATAAGCACTTAGTAGACTCTAATAATACTAGCCCTTATAAGCACTTAGTAGACTCTAATAACACTAGCCCTTATAAGCATTTAGTAGACTCTAATAATACTAGCCCTTATAAGCACTTAGTAGACTCTAATAATACTAGCCCTTATAAGCACTTAGTAGACTCTAATAATACTAGCCCTTATAAGCACTTAGTAGACTCTAATAATACTAGCCCTTATAAGCACTTAGTAGACTCTAATAATACTAGCCCTTATAAGCACTTAGTAGACTCTAATAATACTAGCCCTTATAAGCATTTAGTAGACTCTAATAATACTAGCCCTTATAAGCACTTAGTAGACTCTAATAATACTAGCCCTTATAAGCACTTAGTAGACTCTAATAATACTAGCCCTTATAAGCACTTAGTAGACTCTAATAATACTAGCCCTTATAAGCATTTAGTAGACTCTAATAATACTAGCCCTTATAAGCATTTAGTAGACTCTAATAATACTAGCCCTTATAAGCACTTAGTAGACTCTAATAATACTAGCCCTTATAAGCACTTAGTAGACTCTAATAATACTAGCCCTTATAAGCACTTAGTAGACTCTAATAATACTAGCCCTTATAAGCACTTAGTAGACTCTAATAATACTAGCCCTTATAAGCACTTAGTAGACTCTAATAATACTAGCCCTTATAAGCATTTAGTAGACTCTAATAATACTAGCCCTTAAAAGCACTTAGTAGACTCTAATAATACTAGCCCTTATAAGCATTTAGTAGACTCTAATAATACTAGCCCTTATAAGCATTTAGTAGACTCTAATAATACTAGCCCTTATAAGCACTTAGTAGACTCTAATAATACTAGCCCTTATAAGCACTTAGTAGACTCTAATAATACTAGCCCTTATAAGCATTTAGTAGACTCTAATAATACTAGCCCTTATAAGCATTTAGTAGACTCTAATAATACTAGCCCTTATAAGCATTTAGTAGACTCTAATAATACTAGCCCTTATAAGCATTTAGTAGACTCTAATAATACTAGCCCTTATAAGCACTTAGTAGACTCTAATAATACTAGCCCTTATAAGCATTTAGTAGACTCTAATAATACTAGCCCTTATAAGCATTTAGTAGACTCTAATAATACTAGCCCTTATAAGCATTTAGTAGACTCTAATAATACTAGCCCTTATAAGCACTTAGTAGACTCTAATAATACTAGCCCTTATAAGCACTTAGTAGACGCTAATAATACTAGCCCTTATAAGCATTGATTGAGCGCTCCATCATCTCCATTCACAAACCCAACTAAAATAAGTGATGCATTAAATATACATTATTTTTATTAAACATTGTCTAGGTGAAAGAATAAGAAAAACAATTATACTTGGTTTCAACTTAAAATTGGCTTAGAAATTTTAATGGAATCTTGTACAGTATAATGCCATATACTGTGCACTATAACAAATATGCCTGTAGAATGAACATTGCATCAATTAAGGGTTGTAGCAGTAACACGACCACAATAATATAGGCTAAGAGCACAGCATAAGGCCTGCATTAGGTTTCTGCAAGGAGAGCCTGATTTAGTTTATTCTAATGAACATCTTGAGCTTGAGGTTTGATTAGCTCGGAGACACGATATACCAACTTACTATTTGCTTTAACTTCCACTTGACACAATATACCAACTTACTATTTGCTTTAAGTTCTACTTGACAAAATATAGCAACTTACTATTTGCTTTAAGTTCCACTTGACAAAATATACCAACTTACTATTTGCTTTAAGTTCCACTTGACACAATATACCAACTTACTATCTGCTTTAAATTCCACTTGACACAGTATACCAACTTACTATTTGCTTTAAATTCCACTTGACACAATATACCAACTTACTATTTGCTTTAAGTTCCACTTGACACAATATACCAGCTTACTATTTGCTTTAAATTCCACTTGACACAATATACCAACTTACTATTTGCTTTAAATTCCACCTTACACAATATACCCACTTACTATCTGCTTTAAGTTCCACTTGACACAATATACCAACTTACTATTTGCTTTAAATTCCACTTGACACAATATACCAACTTACTATTTGCTTTAAGTTCCATTTGACACAATGTACCAACTTACTATTTGCTTTAAATTCCACTTGACACAATATACCAACTTACTATCTGCTTTAAATTCCACTTGACACAATATACCAACTTACTATTTGCTTTAAATTCCACTTGAAAAATACTTATCATCAGCGCAGACTTGTCTTCTCTCTTATTTGTGAACATTAAGATTTACTCACTATTATCGCGACTTCTTAGAAAAATGTTTTTGGTTAAATTGACGGCTTTTTTTTCAATGTCTACTTGTTCCTATCTCAGTGTCTCAGTATATCTAAGTTCGGTCGCAAAAGAAGCACACAACCACCGGCATAAGAGCGGAGCCAAAGCTTTTAGCGCACTTGTATATTAGGTTTATAGAAGTGGAGTTGCTGCGTGATACCATGGTGGTTACAGATTAGTGTCAAAGTCTATATGTATGTAGATTGTATTGAGATTATAACTATAAATCGATACAATCTTCATACGCCGAAGTTTCCTCATCAACAGACAAGCTGCCAGAGCAGGGTCAGCACATATCAAGTATATTAGAGAAAATTCTACATACGGTAGTGTACAAGATCTGTACAAAAGCCTTTGGTAAATAGACACCAACTAGTTTAGCTGTGTAATGCATAATTTCAGTCAGACGACAGTTTAAGTGCTGATTATTTTTCATTTCATACATGCACGTGCATTGTATATTAGCTAAATCCGATTTCACACATGCACGTGCATTGTATATTAGCTAAACCCGATTTCATACATGCATGTGCATTGTATATTAGCTAAACCCGATTTCATACATGCATGTGCATTGTATATTAGCTAAACCCGATTTCACACATGCATGTGCATTGTATATTAGCTAAACCCGATTTCATACATGCATGTGCATTGTATATTAGCTAAACCCGATTTCATACATGCACGTGCATTGTATATTAGCTAAATCCGATTTCATACATGCACGTGCATTGTATATTAGCTAAATCCGATTTCATACATGCATGTGCATTGTATATTAGCTAAACCCGATTTCATACATGCATGTGCATTGTATATTAGCTAAATCCGATTTCACACATGCATTTGCATTGTATATTAGCTAAATCCAATTTCATACATGCATGTGCATTGTATATTAGCTAAATCCGATTTCACACATGCATGTGCATTGTATATTAGCTAAACCCGATTTCATACACGCACGTGCATTGTATATTAGCTAAATCCGATTTCACACATGCACGTGCATTGTATATTAGCTAAATCTGATTTCACACATGCATGTGCATTGTATATTAGCTAAATCCGATTTCACACATGCATGTGCATTGTATATTAGCTAAACCCGATTTCATACATGCATGTGCATTGTATATTAGCTAAATCCGATTTCACACATGCATGTGCATTGTATATTAGCTAAACCCGATTTCATACATGCATGTGCATTGTATATTAGCTAAATCCGATTTCTTACATGCATGTGCATTGTATATTAACTAAACCCGATTTCATACATGCATCTGTATTGTATATTAGCTAAACCCGATTCCTAGACACATCTACTTTCATTTTTTGTGCTTTATTACTATTATGTTCTATTTTCTTTCTTACAGAGTCTAATAAAACTTTCTATATTTACTATAACTGCTACATCAGTAGAATACTGGTGAAAAAATTTCCGGCATTGACTTTCAATGGTAATAGTACCATTTCATACATGAACAAGACAACTCCCAAAAATATACTTGTCTCACCATAAACTCTGCCTGTACTATTCTTTCAACCATTGCATTATATTCATGTTGTTTGAATTTCTCATTCTTTTAGCTGTACGGCTGCAGAGCGAGTACATTTGTGCTTTATTAGTGCTGTAGTGTACAGTCAACATCCTGCATCGTTGGATTTCTAGCTCATTGTAGGCATGCAGCTCCTTTCTGACTATCTGGATGTATATGGAGGTCATTACGCAGTGGACTATATGGGCTCTTTTCTAAATACTATTGCATTGTAGATATTATTGTACATACGGTGAGTGTACTATTGCATTGTGGATACTATAATAGCTGGATGAGTGTACTATTGCATTGTGGATACTATACTAGCTGGATGAGTGTACTGTTGCATTGTGGATATTAAAATAGCTGGATGAGTGTACTATTGCATTGTGGATACTATAATAGCTGGATGAGTGTACTATTGCATTGTGGATACTATAATAGCTGGATGAGTGTACTATTGCATTGTGGATACTATAATAGCTGGATGAGTGTACTGTTACATTGTGGATATTAAAATAGCTGGATGAGTGTACTATTGCATTGTGGATATTATAATAGCTGGATGAGTGTACTATTGCATTGTGGATACTATAATAGCTGGATGAGTGTACTATTGCATTGTGGATACTATACTAGCTGGATGAGTGTACTGTTGCATTGTGGATATTAAAATAGCTGGATGAGTGTACTATTGCATTGTGGATACTATAATAGCTGGATGAGTGTACTATTGCATTGTGGATATTATAATAGCTGGATGAGTGTACTGTTGTATTGTGGATAGTATAACAGCTGGATGAGTGTACTATTGCATTGTAGATACTATAATAGCTGGGTGAGTGTACTGTTGCATTGTGGATATTATAATAGCTGGGTGAGTGTACTATTGCATTGTGGATATTATAATAGCTGGATGAGTGTACTGTTGCATTGTGGATATTATAATAGCTGGATGAGTGTACTGTTGTATTGTGGATACTATAATAGCTGGATGAGTGTACTATTGCATTGTGGATGTTGCCTTTATTACTCGATGGCTATGCTGTCAATTTGTGTTAGTTGTGGACTTGGTCTTGAAAATTGCAAAAGTCATGGCATTCCTCATATTATAACCAAAGGTACACAATATTGATAAAAAGTCTTTCTATGATGGCTTGCATCAGAGTTGTATCTAGACCTTTTTGGTTAGATAAATACATTCTTACTCTCTCTCACTCTCTCTCATTCTCCCTCTCTCTCCCTCTCTCTCCCTCTCTCTCACTCCCTCTCTTTCCCCCTCTCTCTCTCTCTCACTCTCTCTCATTCTCCCTCTCTCTCCCTCTCTCTCCCTCTCTCTCCCTCTCTCTCCCTCTCTCTCTCTCACTCTCTCTCATTCTCCCTCTCTCTCATTCTCCCTCTCTCTCCCTCTCTCTTCCTCTCCCTCTCTCTCTCCCTCTCTCTCCCTCTCTCTCACTCCCTCTCTCTCCCCCTCTCACTCTCTCTCATTCTCCCTCTCTCTCCCTCTCTCTCCCTCTCTCTCCCTCTCTCTCTCCCTCTCTCTCCCTCTCTCTCACTCTCTCTCATTCTCCCTCTCTCTCATTCTCCCTCTCTCTCCCTCTCTCTTCCTCTCCCTCTCTCTCTCCCTCTCTCTCACTCACTCCTCCTCTTTGTACTCTCCCTTCTATCGCTCCTCTTCTTTATACTCTTCCTTCTATCTCTCCTCTCTATACTCTTCTTTCCAGCTTATCTTTTGCAGTCTGACTTCCCATGATCTTTAACCGTTAAGCAATTATATTAGTAGACATCACTCCATTCTCATTTCAACTATTGATTTTTTCGTTAATCATGGAATTTGTAAAGCATTCATTAAATTGCTGTTATGGCTATTGCGGTATGAAATGCCAATGCGATAGTAATAATAACACAGAGTCATGCGTAGCTAGTGCAGCGGCTGTAGGAGGCATAGTCATTAGTAATAAGTCAATGAGCAGTGCTTAGGAGTGGGAGTCATACTCCAGAACTGATATCTTTTACTTTAGAATCATCTCTAGTCAAGGTACATTAAGTCTATTCATGTTACTTTTGTAAAACAGAAGTTGATCTCTGACTGTGTGTTTTAATTCTAGTCTGATAAACATGCAAGCTCGACACTCGTTGTTTCAATGAACACTTTCAAAAGAAACTTGTTTTCCATGTCGCCTCAAATTTGCTGAAAACTTGCTTTTTGTAATTCTGTTGTTTTAACAATTCTTCAAGGTTTTTTGAAGTTTTGTTCAATGCAATCAAAATCGACTCTTAATAGCTTGAGAAACAAACGATCTAAAGATTATTGTGTTAATTTAACTATACATATAATTATGCTGTTCCATAAACATTATGTACATTATAAACATATAATTATGCTGTTCCATAAACATTATGTACATTATAAACATATATGCTGTTCCATAAACATTATGTACATTATAAACATATATGCTGTTCCATAAACATTATGTACATTATAAACATATATGCTGTTCCATAAACATTATGTACATTATAAACATATATGCTGTTCCATAAACATTATGTACATTATAAACATATATGCTGTTCCATAAACATTATGTACATTATAAACATATATGCTGTTCCATAAACATTATGTACATTATAAACATATATGCTGTTCCATAAACATTATGTACATTATAAACATATATGCTGTTCCATAAACATTATGTACATTATAAACATATATGCTGTTCCATAAACATTATGTACATTATAAACATATATGCTGTTCCATAAACATTATGTACATTATAAACATATATGCTGTTCCATAAACATTATGTACATTATAAACATATATGCTGTTCCATAAACATTATGTAAAAGGCATGCTGTTCTGTAAAAACTTTTCTATTTTTGGTAGCAAAACACTGAATGGCAGGTGAAGCTGAAGGAAAGGAACTAAAAAATCTTACTTACATAGCTACGAGCCCCGAGAGTTTGTATGATGAAACAGGAGCTGTAATGTATATGGTGGTGAGTAATAAAAATGCATAACCTAAATGCATTACAGTTACCATTTAACATTCGTCTTAATTATTTTAATTAAAAAATTGATTTTTAGGTTGGTTTTTTCGTTAGTTGATGATACTTAAAAACTATTAGACAAAGTGTGTGCATTTTAGTGTGCATACTCCTTCATAAAAATAATAAGTAACTAAACCATACACACATAGCTATCTGCATTCAATGACACTATTGTAAAATTGGCATAAGCCTCCGGAGTGTAGAATATTATGTATAACTTCAATAGGTTTTTCTTGGAGTATGTAACAACTTCTAAATTTTCACTACTAACTTATAGATGTGTACTATTTTGTTGCACTCTATTGCTAAAACGCAGTATGTTGTGGAGTAAGAACTACATATTACGGCTGCTCTCAAGTTGTGCAGTGAGATGCTTGTCAGCAGTCTTGAAGGTTAAGGCGGAGTTTGAAGATTATCAGCTTTCAAGTTATTTTAGCCAGAGGATATTAATCTGTTTGGGTTTGTGTTCTCTCACTTTTATAGTGACTTACATCACCTTTTTCTTATAAATTCAAGTAAAATGCTTTTTAAAGGCACCTAAATTTATATTTATATATATATATAAATATATATATATATAAATATATATATATATAAATATATCCATAAGCCTACATATATATTTATATATATATTTGTATATATATTTATATCTTCAGATAGACAGAGAGTGGTGTATGTTATGAATACACCACACTCTGTTGGGGCAACTGCATAAAGCATAACTTGAACATTTCATTGTAGACTGGTCTGTGAGACTGTGAGACTGTAGGTCTGTGAGACATTTACTAGGGAAATAAACAATACTATGCTCAAAGGTGTCAACAATGTAAGGGTGATAACTCTGAATAAAGCCATGAATAGAATGGGTATGGAAAACCAAAACCCATTCTATTCTACGCATATCCATTCGTCAAAAAGACAAGCTGACAAAAAAGCTAAATCTCATCCTGCATATTGGTTTTATTCTACAACGTAATCCTTTTAAAATTTACCATATGTTAAAATTTTTGACAACAAAAAGCTGTTAATTTAAAAAAGACTTAATTAGCTGTAGGCACCTTTAAGCGTCACTTTGCACGATGAAATAAAATACAATATAACATACATGTATAGATCTTAAGTTAGCTATATAAATAGCTATAGTATATATATATATACTATATATATATACTATAGCTATATATACTATAGCTATATATATTATAGCTATATAGATATATATATATACTATAGCTATATAGATATATATATATACTATAGCTATATAGATATATATATATATATATATATATATATATATACCATATATATACCAGGAGCTTCCC
This sequence comes from Watersipora subatra, assembly GCF_963576615.1. NCBI lineage: Eukaryota > Metazoa > Bryozoa > Gymnolaemata > Cheilostomatida > Watersiporidae > Watersipora > Watersipora subatra. Next base: position 29,681,453 of record NC_088711.1, read on the forward strand.
ACAACACTGGTGGGAAGCTCCTGGTAAGGTCAATGAAAATGACCGCGCTAAGATCCTCTGGGACTTCTACATCCAAACTGACAAGCATGTCCTAGCAAACCAACCAGATATAGTGGTGGTAGACAAGGAGAACAAGAGGGCTACTATAATAGATATAGCAGTACCCAATGACTACAATATAGCCAGCAAAGAAAAAGAAAAGGTAGAAAAATATCTCCCTCTTGGAGAAGAAATTGAAAAATGCTGGAATGTAAGAACAACTGTAATCCCAGTAGTCATTGGGGCACTGGGCGAAATAATACCGGCGCATAAAATGTGGCTTGCCCAAATACCAACAACAATCAACTCAGGTGAGTTGCAGAAAAGTGCGTTATTGGGAACAGCTAAGATCTTGAGGCGAGTGCTCAAACTCCCAGGTCTCTGGTAGGAGACCCGAGTTAGAGCAGAATTTACCACCCATACGGGGTATCCGGGGTGAGGAAACAATTTATATATATATATATATATATATATATATATATATATATATATATATATACTATAGCTGTTGAGGAATCTTAAGGCAAGCAGATAAAAGACTGTAAAACAGAGTAACATATAACCGGTTGAGCAAATAGCTGCCCCTTGTTCCTTTTCAGCTAGTTTCTTGTAGTTTTATAAAATATATTACATTCAGTGAGAAACTCATTTGAAAATGCTGTTGAATATTTGAGATTTACTTGAAATCTGTTTTGTTTTTCTGTATATTATTATTACATTATTATGTATAAAAAGTATTCAAATAATAACCTAAAATTGATCTCTGGCTGCAATGTTTGGCAGCATCATCCGGTAACTATTTAAAACTTGCCATAATTTCAACTAGCAATAAAACAAGAAAAAAAAGACCGAACATGCAGATCTTTACAAAACTTTACAAAACTGCTGAGTTAAGGCTTACCTTGGCAGCAACTCTTGTTCAAGAGTCAGGTTGATAATGTGGCAACAAGAAATTACAGCTCACAGATCACAGAATGTTTAATCACAAAATCTTTTCAGAACTTCAACCAATGGATTACTAAAATGTCTAAGTCTGTTACACTTGCCAGTAGCTTTTTTTCTTTATTTAAAAAAATCAGGTGTTAGCAGTTTTACTAGAAAATGAGTCTCGATACATTTTTTCAAAGAGGCTGATATTTTGCCTTTTTATGGTGAAGAGTGTATTAGTGTTCGAAATTACAGATGTTTTGGCAGTTTTTAAAATTCAGGTGTTAATGCATATTAATTTTCTGATTACGACAGCCTTATCTGCTATATAAGCGTGAAATGTTTTCGTGTACCTCTTGACCAGCTATTGCCAAATAACAAACCAAATTGAAGATCTTTTGTAATCATTCAAGTCAAGTTCTTTTTTCTCTCATTCTAACTTTTAGTTAAAAATAAACTCATCACCTCTAAAGTCTCCCATCCACTGTTTTATATATTTTTTACTGTTTGTCATTTTGGCTGAAAATTAACAATTCATTTTATTATAGAAATGGTCAGATTGTGGCAGCATATCAAAAGTGTTTGATTGGAGGCACTGTGAAATTTCAAACCTTCAGTTATTTAAACAGCCATGCTATTTGACTGTCCTCAATTTAAACCTATATACAGCACCTGCACAACCCTGTCATAGTTGAAGGTCAGTGGCAGAAAGGAAAACAGTCATTTATGTAGTCAGACAGCAGTGCTAGAGGAAATAAAAGCTCACAAGCAGCAGGCCTGTTTATTCTTTCAGTCTTGTAAAACTAATCAATTTGGCTGAAAGAGCGCTAACGCTAGCAGACACCACGTCAGCGTCTGACACCACGTCAGCGTCTGACACCCAACATTGTCTTTTCAAAGTCTATATATTGGTTTGAGCGACAGTGTCACGAACTTAGAAAATAATCTGTGTAATAGATATTGATTTATGCCTTAATGAGTTTGCTCATCAGTGACATCAAACGATGTAGGTTTGTAATTCTTGTCAAGTTGCATGTTTGTGATGTAGATGAGAACTGCTTCATACCTGCGTAATAGTGAATAAATACTTCGCGGCCTAGAAAATTGCTGGATGTAATACATGTATAAAAGTCTTTATTTTAGTTGTTAATATTTGTTGGTGTTAATGAGAGCTTTCTTTGGATTTGTTCTTATTTGTAAAAATTGGTTACTATAGTAAGTATGCTTTAACAAATAATAAAACAGGATAATTGTTTATTAAAAAATAAATGTATTATTATGAATAATGCTCATAAATGGACAATTCTAAAATAAGTATGCTCCGTGTTGGTGAGTAAATTTGAAAACTTTTTATTTAGGGATATCTGGAGTCTCTTCATAAAGACTTTTGGCAACTTGTTGACGGTGTGCCCTATCATCTCTTTTTTAGGTTATTATACTCATGTTTGCATTTGGTATAATGCTGATGATAGCGGCACAAGTTGCGAAAGGAGAGAGTGCGCTGGGACTAAACAAGTACATGAAGCAAATGAACCAGATCAAGGAGAATGCTGTTTTTGATCGGCATCGTAGAATTCTTGAGAATAAGAATACCTGCTCAACTGAAGACCGAATCGATGACTTATCATCTAAGCCTTTGATGTGCATTCATGAAACTTGTTCAAACGAATCTGCATTGTTCGAGCAAATCTAAAGATCAATACCAGATCTGGCAGCCAGCTTTTTCAAATGTTGTCTTTCTATTGTTTTGGAAACATCAGTTTTTAACTGAACAATGCAGTCACTCTATTTTGCTACTAAACAGTGTCTGACACAAGAATTGTGACAAATTGCAAATCTTAGTCTGTTTATTGCCCCAAGTTTTCTACTCATTGCTAGCAAGAATATTCTCTGGTAGCCTTGAACAAAACATTCCTGCTTACAACTGCTTCTCCATGGCTCTGTTCTTCTCACATCCATATACGGTAAATTTTTAATGAAATTATTTAAATGTCAAAGAATTGATGGTTTTGACCTCTTTGACTTGTATGATAATGTTGAGAAAATAAATTTGAAAAGCAAGTAGGCCTATATATTATATGCATCGACATATATTAGATTATATTTCCAAATCGTTGTATAAATCGATATTTAAGTTTATGTTTGCTTACAATAAAAATTTTGAAATGAGTCCAAGGAGAGAACTAAGATCTACATATAGCTGTTCATTATAATCCTCCTCCAAACTTTTGTCTAGTGTATTCCTATTATAAGAAAACTGTTTCATATATCAAGCTTTGTGATCTACTACCTTTAAAACAGTGCCATTCAGATGTTACCATAGAGATGTTACCATAGATATGTTACCATAGAGATGTTACCATGGAGATGTTACCATAGAGATGTTACCATAGATATGTTACCATAGAGATGTTACCATAGAGATGTTACCATAGAGATGTTACCATAGAGATGTTACCATAGAGATGTTACCATAGAGATGTTACCATAGAGATGTTACCATAGAGATGTTACCATAGAGATGTTACCATAGAGATGTTACCATAGATTTATAATTGTAGAGGAGCCATGGCAAACATTTGTTATACCATGAGGTGGACGTTTTCTTTGAAAGGCAACAGTTGTCGTTATATATGCTTGTCTAACGTTTGTAAAAATACCTCTGAAATCATAGCATTAGAATATTTTGGTATCTGAACTAAATGAGAAATGTTTAAAAATATCTTTACCAAAGAATCAAAAGAGATAGTGGAAAAAGTGATTTTATCAATTAAAATTAACGTTTGAGCTAATGTCTACCAAAAGTTTTGCTGCCACAATACAAAGTCAGCATTTATAAGAGATATCTTAGATTAGTGTCAGCAGTGCTGTGCTTGTGAACTGGTGAAATGTGAATCCTGTTGAATACATTACAAGAGAGCAGTAAAACTGAATAGTAGAACAAGAGCAGCACCATTCGTGTTAAAGTAAACAAGTCGCTGCCTTTTGGTGATATTATGAACAGCATTGGCTTGCTGTTGGCTCCTCCCATTAATGTTACGTATACAGCTGAATGATGTCAAAAAAGAGAACTAGCAGCAGCTTCATTCATAGCTCTGGATGTGGAAGCTTTCGCAGTACCAAGCATATTTATATATACATGTATTTTCTATTATTATATGTGTAATGTCGTTACTAGAAATGTTAAAATAAAAATAGCCAATAGATATAGGAACCCTAATATCCTATGAGGAAAGATAGGCTCTGGGCCGAGCAGGCAAAAGAGCTCTAGAAATGATGTTCCATTGGCACCCTCTTTCAGTGGCAATTTCTGCAGTGATTTAAACTAATTATTGTATAGAGAATTCAAAATTGAAGAGTTGCCGCAGCTGCCATTCCTACTTCTATGAGAAATTTGATAAAATTGGCATTTTAGGATTAATCTCCCCTGTAAACAAGATTCCTTCCATAGAAGCATCAGATTTGCAACTTTTATCATAATTATTTGGCAGCAATTTAGAATGTCAGTGGCAAAGTTAAAATTCATCTTCTATCTATTTTCAAACATTCCATGCCCTACGATTGTTACACGCACATGTAAACTATATACATGTATATATGTATATGTACATGTGTATATAATTGTATAGTTTAATAGCTTTATTTTACAAAACAATTTCAAAACACTATAACTATTTTTTATAACCTGACACTGATGAATCATAGAAAATAATAAGATAAGTGAGATAATGGGACTTATAATTATTCTATAAAATAATTATTATGTAATTTAAGTACATAATTAATAACCACTATTAAGATGGAAGGAATGCAGACATTGTAATCCGTACAAACCAGTAGGGGTGGCTACTGATCAAGATGCTTGTATTCAGTTTGAAAAATAACTAAATTTAAATCCAGCAAGACATTTAACCATTAATCTTGCCCTCATTTATCAAATGGACAAATCATGCATGTGGTCCATTTAGTTTATTGGTCTAAACTGACTAAGTGGTGATGATTTCCTCAGTCAATATTGTCCTGGCATTCATTTAGCCACTTGAAAAGAGTTGGAAACCTGCTACTCATGATACACTATGTCAAGATGAAGATGAGCCACCAAAGACAATCACAAGACTCAATTCTGCTGTCCACTTATGCGCATCAAGACCTACACTTGATTGTATATGCATGATTTGTAAAAAGAAGGTGTATTACTACTCACACAAATCAACTACATACTAGCAAAGCTGTCCTTCATGTGGCCAAAACTGCGTCTGCTGGTATTTCCATCTATCCTGTAAATTAACCTAAGATATAATTTCTTCAGTTGCTTTGATTAAAAAAATTGATAAGTAATTGATGAGCAGTGCCCATAATTGTTTTGCAGACCAACTTGTACTGGTATGGCACCAATGATTGGCATCACATCGCCCTGCAAGCAACTATGGCCCCCAACAATGAATCTAAACTCCTAGTGACATCTTCAAGCATGGTTTTGCGTAAACAACTTGTTAATTTTGCGAGCGGTACACGTGTCTACATATGCAGATGGGTTGAAGAATGCCGCTACCATCAAACAGGAAGAACGTCTACTTTGTAGAATTTTGATCAAGATGTGGTTGCTTTAGAGATGGCCTCTCATAACCAGTGTTATGACAAATATATCTGCGTAATGCTTGATACACAACTGTGTAATTGGTGAAAATGTTGATCAATCTTGCCTCAACAGAATCAATTAAGATTGTTCACTACTTACCTATGGTATTTTGGAACTTTTTATGTAAGGGGACAAGCAGAGAGCTGTGCCTCTAACTGCAGTTTGTGGATATTACAGCTCAGATTCCCAGAGGTCAACTGAGTTAAAAACCTTCTCATAGGACTAGTTCATAACTATAGGAGACATGATCAAACTATCATAAATGCAGTGACTCCAAGCTATTGAGGATGTGGAGACATCTTTGTGGATGCCATAGGGCTTATCCAAGCCCTGCCTGCCAGTGCCATCCCTTCAACGTTTCGTCAACTTGCTGATACCATTCTTGATGTGCTTATTGCTCATACTAAGAAGTACAAGGCTGCTTGTGTGGATTTTGTGATCAAAAACTTTTGCAAGAATAGAGCTACTAAGGCTACTAAGCTCGAAGATCAACTTCCAATGTGAAAATCTCATAGGTTTGCATGCTTTCTCTGGCTGTGATGCAGTTTCATCCTTCGCAGGCAAAGGGACAAAGAGTCATAGAAAACTCATCAAAACAGAAGTTGCCTCTGAGAATCATTTAAGTTTCGGGGCAACTTTATTCTCTCTGTGAGACTTACATATGCAGACTCTATGACCAAGATGATAGCACCTAGGAAAATGGCACAAACTTCAACTGACTAAGGGACAAGCTTTTTGTGTCTAGATCTAGGCCAGTCAGTCCCTCCTTTTAATCGCTTAAAAAACATGTACATTGTGTCAATTATGTAGCAGCTACCTACATGTATATGGAAAGAGGCAGCAACATAACTTGTCAATGAACCATTTCCTTCTTTACATCGGTGGATACTGGGTAAGAAAAGCGATGAATAAAGTGTCATACCAGAATCATCGCCCCACCTGATATTCTACAAGCAGTTTTATAGGAGTGTCAAAGATCCAGGTGCCGAGGGAACTGATGCGCCAGTATCATGGCAAAGCTACCTCACACAGAGCTTTACACATGCCTGCACTGAAACAAAACTGAAGCGAGAGTAGCAGAGGATGCCGATGAGAATGACTAAGAACTCAACATATTGAACAAATAGTTAGGATATACGATATTTTGAAATATCCCAGCTCCTTTTGTAAGACTGTTGATATTAGCTACTAATATTACTACCAATAATAATGCTAATAATAATCACCATGTTCACACTGCTTGCAGCGTTCTTATTATTTTCTGTGATTCATCATTGTCAGTTTATAAAACATAATTATAGTGTTTCGAATTTTTTTTTGTAAAATAAAGCAGTTAAACCATACAATTATATACACATGCACATGTACGTATATACATGTATATAGTTTACATGTGCGTGTAACAATCGTAGGACATGGAATGTTCGAAAATAGATAGAAAATAAATTTTGACTTTACCACTGACATTATAAATCACTGCCAAATAATTATGAAAAAAGCTGCAAATCTGATGCTTCTATGGAAGGAATCTTGTTTACAGGGGGGATTAATCCTAAAATATCATTTTTATTAAGATTCTCATAGAAGTGGGAATGGCAGCTGCAGCAGCTCTTTAGTTTTGAATTCTCCATACCAAAAATAGTCTAAATCACTGCCGAAATTGCCACTGAAAGGGGGTGCCAACGGAAATGCAAGATAAACTGCCTTGGCTCATGGCCTAAGAGGCTTGCTGGCTCCGCAACTGTTCATGGTGAAAGAAATAACTCGCCAAAACTCTCGACATATTGGAGGTTTTGAACAAAGGCTCTCTATCCTCAGTATTTCAAGCTTAATTTTGTACAAAAAGACAAGACTATCAAAACATGAGTCGTGCTACTTTCACAGGAGCTCATCAAGAATTATTTGGAGGAATGTTAATCACGTTTCAGTTGTAGAATTTGATACACATCTAAAGGAATGCTACACTCTATCGATAGATTAGTTTAGGCTGCTTAACAAAAGGCTACATTTGGTTTTAAAATGTCTTATTGTACTTCAAAACTTCAAACAATTGAATTAGTACTGAAAATCTAATTCACATCTTACTTCTGAATTTCAACCGTGTGGTGGTGTTTAACCATCTTTATATGATAGAACATCATGTCACAATTTTTTGAATGTTTGATAGGCCTGTTAGTTTATGGGATGCTTTAAGTTATTGGTGTATCTTATTCACAAATTACCTATATCTTTTTTAGTGTCATTTATTGTTTAACCAATGATATACAGCCCCCATATATATGGGAGGGGCTGTATATCATTGGTTTAATTAGCAGTTTTTTTCCTAACTACATGTTTGGTAAACTTTTGTAGCTATATCATTAAACTCAGATTTTTATCAGCAAAGAATAGAGAACTTTTGTAAAAGTTATTTTTAATTAAAGCCATACTCTTAGCTTGTCAATATCTATATTAATTTTTGTTGTAATGAGCTACAGTAGTTTTGTGCAAGCTTCATGGTACCTATTTCAAATACAGGCGTGTACGTAAGGAGTTGTCTAACCACTTACATTAGCTCTGGCTTAGCGAAGATGTGGTCGTGTAAAATACATGTACATAGGTATATATTATCATGGCGTTTAGAATAAAACCCTTGACATATATAGTAACCTAAGCTATTAACTTGTGTAATCCGAAAGGAAAATACGTCAAGCGCGGGCACTTGCCTATCGTTCTTTGTTTGCGAAAGTACAAAATGCGACTGGAATGAGCGTTGCAAGAGTTAAAGAATGATGGATGTCATCGCCTAGATCTATTAATCGTTTCAAGTTACTTACTAGTAAATGATTTCGTGTTTGAGTATTATTTGTCTAGCAGTAATATTTGTGTTTTAAAAATAGATTAGATATTTGGCATTCAAAATACTGCCTGCAAATTCGGATTCTAGTATAAAGCCTCATTCAGACGTTTGTATTCTAAGACAGACTTATTTTATGTATAAGTGCATCAAAGATTAAAAATACGAACTACAATACGTGCACACATTTGCAAGTGAACATTCATAAATTATTTAACGTAAGTACAACCAACGACTGCTCATGTCTTCTCTAAAATCTACGACAACAGCTTCTGTCCAAAATCCATAAATCCTTGAGCGTTAGTGCACACAACTTCACAGCAGTAAAAATTTAGTTACACACTAATACATAATTTCTGATATCATACAAACCATTAAATAAAGTGAGTCTCGCTCATATGTATCTTCGGAGCATGTCATTACTCTGCGAGTGTTCCATTGTTTTTTTTAGGGAAAAATGGGGCTTGCATTACGTTTGCTACTTACTAGCCTGCCACCACCAGTAATGTTCGTTGTTTGTTAGCGTAGGTTAGTCGTCATGCAGAGTGACCAAGAGAGTTGTGAACAAGTTGCTTCAGAACTTCAAAAGATATTGACCAAGTTTGAATCCGTTAATAATCATACCCAGGAGTCATTGAAGGATGCAATACACAGTTTGGAAAATATTCAACAGGAAATACAGCAAAAAGCTTCACAAGTGTTTGGTATATTTTAGCAAATTACATTCAAGACTTGGTAGCTGATCAGAAAGCGGTGTTATAATATTGCATACTGTTATAATATTTATTTGCAAAAGTATCAGACATTTTTTGTAAGGATGCTTTTGTTAACTGCATAGGAGATGATAGGCTAACAGATGTTCAGAAAAGTATAGTGCGCGACTGTATGAAGAAGGTTCAGGAAACATCAAAATCTGTGTCAAGTCAACATAAAGACTTGCATGGGTCAGTTTCTAAGATAGGAAAGGCTATTGATAAGGTTAGTACCTCAAGAAATTGAGACGGGTATTTTTTGCCACATTTCAAGGTAGTCTCCTAACTTGATGCTGTTTAATCTGGATAAATATTTCAGTAAAAATGTGCTACTACTGCTACAGTTGTAAAATTTGACATTTTATGTCTCTCAAGTATATCCGCTGAAGTCAACAAGTGTAGTTAATCATATATACATTAGATGATTTAATTTCCATTTAGCGTTTCATGCCTCTAAATGTGTGCATGTGTGAATTGTCTAGTGAAATGTGTAGAAATGGTTATGACTAATTTTCGGTTGTCTCTGAGTATCGGTACTGGGAACATGGTGAAACTTGTAGTAAACACAGCTATGACATGAACACACAGGTATATAATCTATATATATATATATATATATATGAATCTCAGTGTCTGTGATTCGGTCTGTACGGTGTGTCCAGCTATAGCTGTTAAAATATTGAAATGAACAGCTTGCATCGTGCTCGAATTGAACTCACGAAGATTGCAACCACATGTTTGTAAACCAATCAACTAACCACAAGCCTATGAAGGTTCTTTCAATTCAATCACTCTTACAATATACTGTATACGCTTTCCCGATTTCACATGCTAAATGAGGTATTAATTGACGCATTGTGCCTACGGGTTACGATGCCTCTGTTATAAAATATTTATTGTCCAACTCTATAAAACAATGCTTGTTTGTACTGGCCGTACTAGGGTGAATTTGTTTTCCTGTCATACGATATCAACAGAAGTTTTTCTCGAAATTAAAATTTGGCGATTTGTGTATCGATTATATACGTTATTAAAGGATATACCTTGCTCGCCATGGGGAGTTCAGTATTATTCATTATGGTAAAAGCGGATTTGCAAACAGATGAGTGATAAAATTTTAGTTTGAAGTTTACTAAAATACATACTAAAACTTCTTTTAAGTATGCGTTTAGTAAGCTAAATTTATTTAAATTAGATTCAGCGTTTATGTTACACGTCTGTCTCGAAGGTGAAAACTTTCCACGGTATGTTCTGCATGTAGTACATTGTAATTTTACATTTTCTTGCAGATCATAACCACCGAAGTTATTGTAGGTAACTAGAATTACTAAGGTTAACATAGTGATGATTTTACTAGGTGTTTGCATTAGATAATTGCTATGGGTTTCTATACCACTCTATACGATATTTTCGCCTTATGATGCCAACACTAAAATGGACTAAAATCATATAATTGTATACCAAATAATTTTTCATTATAATCATAGCAAATCTGACTATACAGTCATACTTCAACTTACGAGCTTAATGCGTTCCGAGACTGAGCTCGTATGTCAATTTACTCGCATGTTGGTGCAATTTATTTATATATAGAACAATTAAATATATATTGATTGGTTTCCATACTCTAAAAAAAGCAAATAAAACACTCAAAACAAGATATTGTAACAGAAAGAACATGTTGGTTATTGTCCTTACGTACTACATGCTTTCAAAAAGCAACAAATAAAAAATAACGCAAGGAAATGTGATTAATTAAAATGTAAAATTAAATACATACAATAGCAGTTAACACTCGCATTTGCCAGGGAGGGAGATATAAGTTATCCTTCGTTACAACAGTTGACTTTGATAAATTTGGATTTTATCAAAGTGTTAAAAGACAAACTTAGAAGCAAACCTAAAACCAAACTTTCATTTTCAACTAAACGTAATTAAAATTTGTTCGGCGTTCATAGTTTGAAGTTTCTCGCTGGTTAGCGAGAAAGTTTTCCTTTTTTTTCGCTTTCACGACTAGCCGGCCGTTTTAAGATAAACCTATCTAAGGACGTTTGCCTTTGTCGCCCTTGCAACATGTTGCGATTAGGACGAACACAGGTGTCGTCACAAATGGTTAATGCATGACCACTAGCCAACTTGTCCGAATGTTTATTAAACAGTTTGGATAGATAGCGCCGGCCTTTTCACATAGCATCATTTCAGTTACGCTGTCACCGGCCAATTGTTTGTCCAATGCCATCAGCAGTCGTGAAGATCGCTGCGCCGTTTAGAAACTATGTTTAGTTCTTTTGCGAACTAAATGCCCTGAATATAATCCTTTTGTTTGATAATTATGAATGTATTTCTGTCATATTGCCGAGCTAGCTCAATCACGCATACACATTTCGCATATTTTTTAATAATTTTCCGTTTAATATCAATTGTTATCATTTGCTTAGTCTTTGCATTATCTTTCATTTTACTGACAAACTTTTGGTCTACGCACAGTACGTTTAATTCACATAATTCTGCAGTGGAAATCGCGCACAAAAACACGGTACAAAAGTATAACCTGAGCAGTTGGAAAATACAGAGTGATTCTGTTCTCATAAAACACTTCCGGCATACTTGGCAACTGACTCAAGTGCTCGTATCTCAAACATGGCTCGTATGTTAGTGCTAAAACTTGCTTGAAAGCTGGCTCGTATCTCAAGTTTCTCGTAAGTTGGAGCACTCGTAAGTTGAAGTATTACTGTACTTAGCCATTACTTGCTAATGATTTCACGTATACATTTAAACACCTTTACGGTTCTATTTTTCTCTTAATTTATTTCACCAAAACACATCTTTCATTATATAAAATTTAAAAGTTACAATTTTTTGAAAAAGTTTGAAAATTTTTACAATCGTTTTATTTTTTCTTTTAATTCATTTGAATCGCACAAAAAACACTTTTCTCATGATATGAAGTTTAAAAGTTAGAATGGTAAATGGGGTATATGTTAAATAAAAATAAATTTTCTGTCCAAAGACCTTTTTATTACCTGGAAAATTTCGGGCATTCAGCCAGTATAATGCTAAATGATTGTACAACGTGAAATATAAGCGATAATAAATTAATATGCAAGTATAAGTTGTACATACTCAGAAAATAGTGGACTATAACAAGTTATGTGAAATACAAACAATAGCACAACTTCATACATAAAAAAGATGATGGCTCTTTAACATGGGAGATGTTAGCCGGTAGTCAGGTAAGGAACAAGGTAGATGTTTAACCTGGACTGTAAGCGTCTTTTTAATTTAGATTTTCTGTGTTAAAAAAAAAGTTGTAAATTGCGTTGGTGTAGGAACTTATAAAGTTCATAGGTCACAGTTCATAGGTCACCAGTATTCTAGGTTCAACCTTATCTTTAATTTTGTCCGTAATTTCGTGCATTGATGAACAACTGAAGATACATGATTTTCACTCGTACTATTCTAAATTTATGTTGGGCCATCTATAATTGCTACTTTTTAGTTCAGCGTTACTTTGAATCACATTGAAATTTGTGAACTTTTGGGGTTGCTAGTTTCCTGGCAACTGGAGAACTGTTTAATAACTCCTTGAAACTTTGCACTGTCTGATGTGATCAACTTCCATTCTATTGCCTTCTTTGACAAATCTAGTTGTTAATTAATTTTTGTTTTAGTTAAACTCTATTAAGCAAATATTTTAGCACATTGCCATAAATCTATTAAAATATTTTCATTTAAGCAATCTATAAGTTGATGTTAAATTGAAAATTTGATCAAAAAGTACAGCTTAACTACTATGTTGCTGATGAGGTTAAACATTACATCATGTGTTGACAGTGAGCTTTTGATTCAGAATGCGTATACTATACTGTAACCAATAGTGGACACCTTTAAAGATAAACCTCTTTAAAGGTGTTTGAGCAATCTGGTCCAAAAATGGAAAGGCGCTTCTCTAGTCTGGTTGTAGTGTGGAGATGTCTTTCCACGGTCCATGATAAATCTCATACTACATTCTTGTTGTTCTGTAGAATTTTGTATCCGACTTCTCCCCCGTTCCCAAGTGCCTCGGAGAAGACAAGATAAGCTTGCTTAATGAAGTTATCTGTGAGCATTTTTTGAGACAAGGAAGGCTGAACATAGCCGAGGCTCTCATCGAGGTTAGAAATCAAGGCTATTATACTAAACATTTTGTCTTATTTAATATTTGACTGCGCTCTCATTGCGGTTAGGATTCAGGGCCATTTAGTGCAGCCAGTCTTTCCTGGCTTACTAAGTATTTGAATGTGCTTTTGACTAGCCCCGTTTGTGTCATTATATTGGTACGATTGTCCAGTTGTAAAGAACTATTCACAGTGCCCTTTACTAAAATAGACACGCGCTCAAGTAATCTCAAGGTCGAAGTATTATACAGTTGAGCTCATAGCAGTTCAGTTTGGGCAATGTTATGTTCGGTATTTATACCCAAATATGTGACTATCTGATAATGCGCAGACAAGGGTCATATTCTTGTCTTATTATTGAAGATTTAACAACTGCAACACGATCATTTTTATCATTTTCATGAGAGTTCTCTATTTTGTGTTAGATAACTCATTATTGTAGGCAAATTATCAATAAATAACTGTATTTTTCTTCCTTAAAGGTTGACTTGCAACAAAATTCACATTACAGTTATTTGGTATCAAAAGATTAACCATGTCTTACTCTGTTGTGTTGTAGGTGCAAAATGTGTGGAAAAATGATTACAAACTCTTAAAAGCTAAAAAACGAACAGTTAATCGCAGCCATCACGAGACCGCCGTAGATTGGAATCAGTTTATTTCTCTGACGTAGTCAATCCATTTGGTTATTGTTTTGACACATGATGTTCTCATGTGAATTGAAAGACCAATAAAAGGCTCAACATAAAACTTCTTGTAGCACTAGTTTATGACAAAAACTTCAGGTTTTACCGAAGACTAACAAATATAGATGCTCGCTACTTTACAGTTTTGTTTCAGCTTGATCTAATCGTCTAGTCGTAATCTGATCATGTGACCCATACTTCCTGTCAAACAGCGCGAATAATTTCTGCAGCATTTTTCTACTATCATAGGTGACCAACAGACTCTTCATGTTTATTAGAGGATGATATGCACTTCTTCGAGCTAAGGTTAAAAAATTAAATGAATTTTTACGGTAGATTTTGAGATATCAGTGCTCAAAATGACAGCATTACAATGATAATGAAATAGACGCGTAAGAATAATAGACATGGTTTTATTGAATGCGGGAAGTATATTTGTGAAAATATTTCGATAAATGAGGTTGCATGAAGTGTAAACAGAAGCCATTCCGTTCAATTACTGTCCCATTTGAGTCGTTTTGGAAAGATATTCTAATCTATGGCAGTTTCGTGATGGCGGCGATTAACTGTTCGTTTTTGAGCTTTTAAGAGCTTGTCATCACATTTCCACATATTTTGCACCTACAACACAACAGAGACATTGTAATGGGATTTTTGTTGCAAGTCAACCTTTAACACATTTTTGTCAGGAGTCAAAACTTGAGCTTACGGAGAAGGCAAAACTTCCTTTTTTGGAGATGCACGAAATTGTGGAAGGATTAAAAGCTCAAAATCTAGTTCCAGCTTTAACGTAAGTACCTCTTCCTCCTTCCTCTTCCCTACTTGCGTTTCACAAAGCGAACTCTTTCTTTCAATTAGTTCTGCTTTGTTGTCATACCGTTTTCCTTCAGCTTTTGCATTTTTTCTATGCTTCAATATAATTTTCATGGTATTTCGTATTTGCATATACTTCCCTGAGCAAGCAAAACGCCCTATCTTGATTGTTGTAAATTATTCAATACAATTGGTTAAGCCTTTTAGTTAAGCCCGGCCATAGTATTGGCAGTATTTCAATTATTTTTTCAGATTTATTATGGTTGGATACCCAAAAATCTTTAGCAGAAAATTCTTTTGTGAAAATTTACAATCAAAAGAGTTATTTCATTTAGGGCGTTCTGATTGCCCAAATTGACACTTTACTATGCTGGTACTAGGCAATCAAAATGCCTTATCACACAGATAGGGGGTTTTGATTGCTTAATTGGAATGGTTTCTCATTGTTAGTTTGCCACAAGGCAATTTGCTATGACTGAATTATTAAACGAATACAAGTTGCAATTCTGATTATTAATGCAGTCAGCAAAAGGATTAAAGGTTGCAATTCTTATTACTAATCCAGTCAACACAAGGATTAAAGGTTGCAATTCTTATTACTAATCCAGTCAACACAAGGATTAAAGGTTGCAATTCTTATTACTAATCCAGTCAACACAAGGATTAAAGCCGTTTAATAACCATCCTTCAGTTCAAAAATTAAGAGATCATAAAAGATCTAAGTATTTTAAACTCTGGTATACCTTTTTTGAATCGCTTAGCCCTTCTGGGACCTAAAAACATGGAAAAATAACTTATAGTTGGCTGACATATCTTTAAGGCTTCATGAAACTTAGCTGTTTGGGATTGTATCGCAGATTTTCACAGTTAAGTAGATTATCTTGGATCAGCATTATATTCCCACGACCACACGAGCGGAGCGGAAGTGTGGGAGTTTTTATGATAAATGCATGTGCACACAACTTACGAAAATTATTCATCAACAATGAGACGAACCCTCTTCAAGAAATTTCATCAACAAATTTAAGCATCGGAATGTAAAGTCGTTAAAGTATAATAACGATACAAAACACATTTAAACCTATTTAAATATGTTACCAAGTCTTTGTAAACCTTCGATAATATCTTAAAACTTGCCCATCTGATCGGATTATACACAAATAGACAGATTAATTTGAACGAAAATTGCCACAAAAAGCTTGAAAAGCTCGGTTTAATAAAAGTTAAGACCGAAAATTGAAACGCCAATAAAGCCGTGTGACAGATAGTAGAACTATTTAGCAGTGCGCATTTCACGAGAAAACTGTGCTCATTTCATCAGTCTATGGCATTTTTTTACTTGTAATCGAATTTATTCGAAGGTTTCTGTAATAAACGTAGACTGTTTGAGGCGTAGACCGATTTACAGGTACGAAATTGTGGTACACAGTTTATCAGCCTGTGTTTTTTGTCCAATCACCGAAGGTTTCATTACTTGAAACGTTAGCCGAAATTCTTTACAACTTATGTACAAGCTAGGGCCAAACTACAACGCCCCTTCATGACGAGAACGTTTTTTTTGCTACAGTTTTATACGCGTGAATGCTCCTACTCGCTTTCTGTTAAAGATCGCTTATCAAAACCATTCTACATTCAACGCAACCAACTTTCAAACTGTGTCTAATACACAGTAGCTTGCCATTTTACTTCCAATTTTGCATTTCAGAGTTATAATAAACATATTTCTTTATTGTTGTTGAATTACATACATTACAGTAAATTAGGCCTACTGTAACAGCTTTATAACACTTTTATAACAGCTTTTATTTTGCTGCAGTTTGCAGAAATCTTCCAGACGCGTGAACACTCATAGGTTTTCTATTATTGCTGTATTACTATATTAACAATATTGGTTATTTTAATAATATCAGTGCATTTTACTTATAATATTGGCCAACATTGCATTTGTCCTATTGCAAGGGAGAGATATAAACGTGTAATATTTTCCTTTCATTGTTGTTGTTTGTCATGACCAAACCCTTTTTAAATAAATTTTCTAAAAACCTATATAAATACCACAACTTCTCGATATTGCTACCTATGACGTTTTGAAATGTAAACAAAATTGTGTATTGGTTTTCTATTATTACTGTATTAATAAAATTGATTATTCTAAGAATATCAGTGCATTTTACTTCTAATATTGGCCAATATTGCATTTCTCCTATTGCAGGGGGAAAATATAAACATCTTTTCCATTCATTATTGCTGTTTGTTGTATATAATAACACCCACACCCAGTACATTACAGCTACCATTGCAGTTATCCTATTGCACTGCAGAGCCATTTGACTGCTAATATTGCATTTCTCAATCATCAGTACCCTTTCTTTTTTGCCAATATCTCTGGCCATCTCTTTGGTCGTGGGCTGTATGACAGTGGAATTTCTAGTCTAAATAATTCATAAAATTATAATGAGCTCAGGAGTTCAGACAGGTGGTCACCGGATGTAGCCTGGCTTAAAGGTTTACTTGCAACAAAATTCACATTACAGCTATTTGGTGTCAAAAGATTCACCATGTCTTACTCTGCTGTGTTGTAGGTGCAAAATATGTACAAATGTGATTACAAGCGAACAATTTCTACAGCATTTTTCGACCATCACGTGTGACCAACAGGCTCGTCATGTTTATCAAAGGATGATATGCATTCCTTCGAGCTAAGATTGAAAAATTTAATGAATTTTTACAATAGGTTTTGAGATATCAATGTTCAAACTGACAGCATTAGAATGATAATGAAATATATGCGTAAAGACAATAGACATGGTTTTATTGAATGCATGAAGTACATTTGTGAAAATATTCTGACGAATGAGGTTGCATGAAAGTGTAAACAGAAGCCATCTTGTTCAACCACGTCCCAATTGAGCTGTTTTGGAAATGAATTCCAATTCATTTTCATTCACGGGATTTTCGCGATGGTTGCGATTGACTATTCGTTTTTTAGCTTTAAAGAGCTTGTAATCTCATTTCCACATATTTTGCACCAGCAACACAGCGGAGTAAAGCATGATGAATCTTTTGATACCAAATAACTGTAATGTGAATTTTGTTTCTAGTCAACCTTTAAGCATTTCAAATGATAAAGTGAAATGGTTTTTGTCAGGTAATTTTTATCTTACAATCAAGATGAAGCAGTATAATAAATATATATGATAAAGAAGATAGCAATAGGATTGAGGACTTAGAAGTGCACTAGTTTGTAAAAGCTGCCTTAGAAACAACAAAATATATCTGCTTCATTTTTGCTTCCCATTGTTTATATACTATGTGATTACATAATGCTGCTCATGATGTTCAACTTTGTGTAATTGGGGTCATGTTCTCAGAAACCGTGGGTGTGTGAGATTTGGAGTTATCTACAATAGCAGAAGGAGAAAATTCTCAGTTATTTTGCAATAAAAATTTTGATTCTAGCTTAATTACAGCAGATTTTATGGTCAATAAACTGAATGCACGCTCACCATTAGTGCGAAAACATAGTTCTGAGAAAACTGGTGTTAAATTTTGAGAAATGAAAACCAATGCACAATTTTGTTTACATTTCAAAACGTAATAGCAACCAATATCAAAAAGTTATGATATTTATCTAGATTTCTGTATTTACATACCAAAAATTATGCTGAATTTACAAATCTAAACAGGTTTTAGCTGGCTGTCATAGAAATAGCTGTATGTTTATCAGAAAATGTATTACTTATTCTTAGTTTTGCAGATATTAAAAATGGCTTGGCAGTATCGCGATTTTGGACACAGCCGTAGTGTCACCAACATAACCTTTGAAAAAATATTAACAGTAACATATTGCACACCATCGGACACTCCGAATTTATAATATTTCTGATCTTATTATACTCTGATCGTATAATATAATGTTATTGAATAATTATTCTTATATTTAAATCTTATAATAATCTTATAAGAGTCTTTAGGAAAATATCCTCGTCATTCCCTTTACTTTCACTGCTTTTGGCATCAGTAGGAATACTAAAGTACTCATTAAAAGTCTCCAAAATGTCCAGAGTTGTCTTTAAAATTGGCAAAAAAGAATCAATTACTTTTGTCTGACGCCATTTGTAAGTACTTCCTGTCTAGCATAGCAACGGTTTTAAGGAGGTTTTTTCGAGGGTTAGAGACGTCTATTGGCTAAACTGACTTTAGACTAAGAAAGATCACTCTTTGATTGGTCTGGATGCAGGTGTTGCAAAAATCGTTACCAATATTATAAATTCAGTTAGTGCAGCTTCAAAGTCGGATAACTCAACTCCGTGATTTGCGACATTACCATGGTTCCTGAGATTGCGACCCATATGTTAAGGCCAATCAAAACGCCCTATCTGCAGATACGGGGTTTTGATTGCCACTCTACCTGTAGTAAAAGTGGATAGCGCGTTTTGCACATAGTGAAATGCGCTATTTCTGGTGGTGTCAGAAGTATGAAATTTTGGGACATGTTAGATCTCAACCTAACTTACATATAAACACAAAAAAAGTGAATTTTGAAAAAATTGTCAGATAAGGGCGTTTTGCTTGCTCAGGGCAGTATAATATGTCATAATTCAATATTTATGTAATCTATATATATACATGTGTTTCTCAAAGTATGTCTTGTGTCTTCTGTCTGCATTCAGGCTATAGCTATTTTTAGAATAGCTGTAGCTGGATAACAATGCAGACGCATGTCATGGCTTACTGTCATGGCTTACCGTCATTAGCCTAGCGTACTGGAATTTTCATAGATATATATACCTATTCATAGGCATTCATAGGCATAGATTCATAGGCATTCATAGGCATAGATTCATAGGTATATATATCTATGGGAATTTTCCATTGGCAATAGTGCCAGGCCACTTGGCAGTGGCCTACTTGCTGGAGAGTTGCCTGCCAGCAAGTGGTAGGCGAATCTGATCACTTCTCATGGTTTATAAGCTGATTTTTAATACCTGGGCAACGCCTGAGGGCACAGCTAGTGTGGATATATTTTGAAGGCTCGAGTATCACAATGTATTTACATTTCATAATCTATATATATTTTTGATGGTTTCATTGCTCTTAACTATAAACTTACATACTATAGTAAAAGCTGGCATAGTGAGTGTCAATCATAGAGTTATCTTCCCCTTAGAGTTATAGAGTGATAACAGTGCCTTCAACAACACGAGCGTTTCTGGTGCCAACAAGGAGTGTCAATGCTGTTGTTGGTGTGTCTAGCTTTGTATTAGACTATACAGTAGTTTTTGCTGCCAAATGAACATGTTGTTTCTAAGGTTATCTAAGAACAGCTTGCTATGAGCACACAGATAGTAAGAGCCTCTTGAATACTCATCTGCGCATACTGAATGTCAGAGAGAAACAAACATCACTATATCTATTTTTCACACAGCATTCTCTAGTCTTCTGTTCTGTCTTGGGTCTGCTCCATTCCTGCATCTTAGGATTGTCTTCACACATGTCATTGTGCCAGGCCATCATAAAACTCTGAACTGTTGTTTGTTAATGCAAGTGTGTTTAGTAGTAATATAAAATTTGATGCTAGTTTACCAACAAGTTTCTGCCTATAACATGCCAAGGTTGTCTTACCAAACTTACCGTAGCAAACTGTATTTGAGCGAGACCTCTATTCAAACGCCACCTCTAATAGAACATCACTAAGGGAAGTGTTAAAAACTGCACTGCCATAATACTCAAATTGAGATTTTTCGGTAAATTATATTCAGCTTTTATCTAAGTATTGCCCATTTTGTTTTTTCGGAAGTATAAAAATTCGTTTGATTAGTTTATTGTGCAGACATTTGTCAAAATCATCATAATAATATTTAGAACAATACTAATATTTGTAATTCTCAATATTGTATAACCTTTTTAGGCAGGGTATATAAACTACATGTAGGTATGAAGTTGCTGTCCTAGGATAAGCAGTGATGTTGTCTCTAGTATTAAAGATGTGATTGTGTCAAAAAGTCGATCAAAAGAAAGTAAGACCAATAAAAGGCTAAACATCAGCTAAAATTTGATGCCATTTTTGTCGTTGTAGACTAACCCTGTTCAGAGATATATGCGTTTGAATGAGGTCATCTTTTAAAAAGCTCAGATTCGCAGGTGCTTTATTCGTGATGTGTATAGTGTTACATGTGAAAAGAGCCCATGGGCGATAAATATGATCTATAATATTATTATATAATATTATACTATCTCTTCTTTAGCCAATCATCAGCACGAAATTTTTATATCTAAGGTCATGGTAAATGTTATCGCTCGTAAAACGGCGGCATCTGTGATCTTGAAGATTCTCATCATTAGGGATTTTACTCAATTACTATCGCGCATCGACATCGGCATTTACTGAATTAATTGACATCGTTAATTTACTGAATTACTGCATCGACACATTTTATTGACGAAAAACAGAATTGTAACAATGCTTCCAGTTCTTGCAAAGGTGACTCAAGAGTTTTCTGAGCATCAGGTGGTTAAAGTGTGGAACAGACAGCTTATGGTTAGAGCTGACAGGCATCAGCAGCGTCATGCTGCAGAGGAAGATAGGAGAATGGAGGTAAATTTATCTTCAACTTTAAGTCTCCTATATATATACTGTTGTTTACATTCAGATTATATGTCCCTGTTTGAGACTATAATGTAATTTCTTGTGCACGCGTACATGAGATGGATGCACAGTGAGTTCTTGTTACAAAATAAACGATGTTGATTGTTAAATTAACGGCTTCTTAATTAATCGATAGCATCTAGTAATATAATGGCTTAGATTGATGAAGAAGTGCTAAATATACTAACGGTAATAATTTTAGTACTCTTGAATGCATTTACTAATCCCACGACCAAACGAGCGGAGCGAAGTTTAAGAATTTTTATGATAAATGCATGTGCACACAACTTACAAAAATTATTCATCAACAATGAGACGAACCCTTGTTTTGAAATCTCATCAACAAATTTAACCATCGTTTTGTAGAGTCGTTAAAGTATAATAAGGATACAAAACACATTTAAGCCTATTTAAATATGTTATCAAGTCTTTGTAAACCGTCGGCATTATCTTAAAACTTACCCATCTGATCGGATTATACACAAATAGACAGATTGATTTGGACGAAAATCACAACAAAACGCTTGAAAAGCTTGGCTAAATAAAAGTTAAGACCGGCCTACGATACGCCAATAAAGCCGTGCGACTGATAGTAGAACTATTTAGCAGTGCGCATTTTACGAGAAAACCGTGCTCATTTCACCAGTCTATGGCATTGTTTACTTGTAATCGAATTTATTCGAAGGTTTCTGCAATAAACGTAGACCGTTTGAGGCGTAGACCGAATTACAGGTACGAAATTGTGGTACACAGTTTATCAGCCTGTTTTTTTGTCCAATCACCGAAGGTTTCATTATTTAAAACGTTAGCCGAAATTCTTTACAACTTATGTACAAGCTAGGGCCGAACTACAATCCCCCTTTATGACGAGAACATTTTTTTATTTTGCTCCAGTTTGCAGAAAACTTCCAGAAGCGTGAACGCTCATACTTGCTTTCTGTTAAAGATCGCTATCAAAACCATTCTACATTCAACGCAGCCAACTTTCAAACTGTGTATAGTACACAGTAGCTTGCCATTTTACTTCTAATATTGTATTTCAGAGTTATAATAAACATATTTCCTTATTGTTGTTGAATTACATACATTGCAGTAGATTAGGCCTACAGCTTTATAACACTTTTATAACAGCTTTTATTTTGCTGCAGTTTGCAGAAATCTTCCAGCCGCGTGAACCCTCATTCTTGCTTTCTGTTAAAAATCGCTATCAATACCATTCTACATTCAACACAACCAACTTTTAAACTGTGTATAGTACACATTAGCTTGCCATTTTACATCTACTTTTGCATTTCAGAGTTATAATAAACATATTTCCTTATTGTTGTTGTTAAAATACATACATTACAGTAGGTTAGGCCTACAGCTTAAATTAATTTTTTTTATCGTTGTAAAACAGTTTGGAGATAGTAGTAGATTAGGTGTGATTTTTTGTGTGATTAGGTGTGATTTATTATTGTATTAAACCAAGCTTTTCAAGCTATTTCTAGAACATCAATATTTCTATTTCAAACAAGTCTCATTTACACTATACTCTGTCAATTCCTGCTGAGAACTACTTTTTCAACCATCAACAGCACCCTTTCTTTTTTCCATTATCACTTTGGTCGTGGGATGTATGACAATGGAATTTCTAGTTAATAAAATTATAACATTTTGTTATCACCAATCATGGTTTCATAACCTTTTATCGTTTCACCTAGCTATAATATATGCTTCAAATTTTCTTTGGCAGTTTTAGCTAGTAAATTAAATTTATGAGTATAATTTGTGTTCACTTTTCTCTTGTAGAAAGTGAGGAAAATCGATTGATCAATGTTCATCTTTAACTCCCAGAAACAATGCTTCGAATTGTTGGTTTGGCGTACTTATGCTTTTGTTAAACATTAATTTGTTTTTAAAATTACATTTGCAATCTATCTAATTCCCCAATTAAGAGCGTTTAGATATGCGTTAGAAAGACATATCTATAAATGACATATATTTATGACATTTGTTTTATCGCTTACAGGATGATTACAGGAGCAATTGCGTCAATCTACAAACTGCGATAAATGGGAAAGAGAGACACGAATGTGTGCTGCACAAACCATGATATGTTTTGTTTGAGTTTGCTGCAGTAGATTAATTTGTCCTATTATATAATCTGAAACTATGTGAGTGGCTATGACCTGAATGGATGTTTTTAATAAAAACTTTATGCCGAGATGAACATTTTTTGGCTTGTAAAAATTATATAATAAAATGATATTGTAGAAGATAATGCAAAAAATAATTTGCGGAGCGCATTGAATACATTATAGCCTCGTTGCCACCTGTGCTGAAGTCTTGTCTGATAGATGGATTTATGAAGTGTAATCAGAGCTGTATTGACAGGTATTTTTGCATAGCTCGACTCAATTCTAATGGATCAAATAATAAGAGCTCCAAAATTTTTATGCTCCACGCTACTAAGTGAAAACAGGTGAGTCCATAAACCGCCAACCAGGTGCAAGAATGGCTTTATTAACCCTTTGTCAGAATCGAACATTGACAGAAATTGACATTTTGCGTTCACTATATTGGTCAACTCAGAAAACTATTCGTTTTGTACTTGAATCAAATGTGACCAGTAAATATTTTCCCACAAATTGATACTAATAATGACTAGATAACATTGACTATACGTGATTTTTTTCAGGGATGCAGTTGGTTTCGCCATATATTCGAACGTATTATTTTCAAAGACGCGACTCGCTTATTTTATTTAGTAATTAGTTTCCGGTGTGGGTAGCAACTGAGAACTTCGCTGATACAAAGGCTGTAATGAAATGAGTTAACTCGACGACCTGATTACCGTAGGCTGGCAGAATCGTAGTCGGTACTCCGATGTTTACAAAGCATGTAGAGGAAACTAATATGATGAATTTTTAATATCCTTTGTTTGAGGCATTTATAATAATGTATCCGTAGCTAGGTTTAAAATTTTATTCTAGCAATCATGAGCAAATACAAAATAAAATATAGGCCAATAGAGCCGACTAGACTTTTATCGCACTAGCCGATGTGAATACGAGAGATAGAGACGGACTGTTTCACTATATGCATTATTTTGGGCAAGTCTGTGCACATTTTTTTCTGAGCGTTTTTACCGCGCTTGACTTTTGTCGATTTTAATTTTCAAATATCTTGACAATGAGATCGCCTAAACAACAAATCAACTGATAGAAAAAATCAATACTTTCTGTTAAAATCAACTAAAATTTGATGCAATCACATCTGTAAACATAATAACACCGACATGAAAAGTCATTCATATTTACATACAGACAGGTTTGCTCACCATGCGATCATATCGTATATCATACCATATCATATATTATGTCGTATATCATATCATGTATCATATCATATATCATATCATGTATTATATCATATATCATATCATGTATGCTGTTAGCAGGTTAGTTCTTATTGTAGTAACAGAGGTGCGAGTGCTGAAGTGAATCTGAACCAGCAATGATTGTTGCTATGATTTTAGGTGGGCCGAGAGAAACCATGAAATCTTGTCAAAGCAAAACAGTTCTATAGAGTTCAACTTACACAGAATGAATTTCCTAATGCTGTTAAATTCAAAGTCAGAACACAGTCGATGGGATGCCGTGCAATATGCCAAAATATTCCAAATCTTCTCTCCAAGACATGCGAAAGGTTAGTGGGACGCACTAAACAAATTCTATTATTAGATTATTGATTATTATTAAAGCTTACGTAGACCTGGCATTATGTTCAGATTAGCAGATTATCATATATGCTGTGGATTATTTCCTCCGGCTTTTGTATAGCTTCTAGTTTTTACACTAGCTTTCTTCATAACGCTATTAATAATTATTAATAATTGAAAATTTTTTGATGCGTATTATAAGAAGCTCATAATAAAGTATTTCAGTAACCTTATTCAATCCTACTAAATATAATCAGTAGAAATTAATTTGAAAGGACTTTAGTATCGCTTCTGACCATCCATTGAGCCACAGTTAATGATGTATAACGCACTCCTGTATATGCTCAAATAAATTAGTCATATGCTATCTATCTTTCTGCAGTCCTGTTTTTTTTCAATTCATGTTTACTATTGAGTTGAAAATAATAGCTCGCAACTTAGAGTTTAAGGTTAGCAACTTAGAGACAGCAGTTGCATCTTACAGTTTTGTTAAGCTGTTAAAGGTTGACTTGCAACAAAATTCACATTACAGTTATTTGGTATCAAAAGATTCACCATGTCTTACTCTGTTGTGTTGTAGGTGCGAAATATGTGGAAATGTGATTACAAGCTCTTAAAAGCTAAAAAACGAAAAGCAGGCGTAGATTGGAATCAGTTTATTTCTCTGACGTAGTCATCACATTTGGTTATTGTTTTGTCGCGTGATGTTCTCACGTGAATTGAAAGGCCAATAAAAGGCTCAATATAAAACTTCTCGTAGCACTAGTTTATGACAAACACTTCGGGTTTTACCAAAGACCCCGTATCAAATATAGATACTCGCTACTTTACAGTTTTGTTTCGGCTTGGTCTAATCGTAATCTGTTCATGTGAACCATACTTCGTGATTAATTTTTGCAGCATTTTTCGATTATCACAGGTGACCAACAGGCTTGTCATGTTTATCAGACAATGATATGTACTCCTTCAAGCTAAGGTTAAAAAATTAAATGAGTTTTTACGGTAGGTTATAGGATATCAGTGCTCAAAGTGACAGCATTACAATGACGATGGAATAGACGCGTAAGAACTATAGACATGGTTTTATTGAATGCGTGAAGTATATTCGTGAAAATATTTCGACGAATGGGGTTGCTTGAAAGTGTAAATAGAAGCCATCTCGTACAACTACGTCCCATTTGAGTCGTTTTGGAAAGAGAATCCAAACTACGGCGGTCTCGTGTGGATGCGATTAACTGTTTGTTTTTTAGCTTTTAAATGCTTGTAATCGCATTACCACATATTTTGCACCTACAACACAGCGGAGTAAGACATGGTGAATCTTTTGGTTTCAAATAACTGTAATGTGAATTTTGGTGCAAGTCAACCTTTAAACTTGAATAACTATTAACAGGAGACTGTACAACCCTTCCTATAATGAAGTGGTTATACAGTCTCCTGATGAGGATATCAATGTTAGGCCTTTTGCTTAATCTTCATCATAGATTCCCTTTACTAATGGGTACTATCCCACAACTAATGTATCTGGCTTATTTAAAGGTTAACTGACAGTGCAAAATATTATTGCAAATAATAGTCTCTTTCTCTTGCAGTCAGTCGAGGCGACTAAGATCGTCTATGGTTGTGGCTCACGTATAATAGCAGATCTTCAATCAGCTCGATTACAAGCAGTCATCTGCCATTAGTTTGTATCGATACAAACTAATGGTAGATTCCATTGTAAATTTCTCTTAGCTACCTCTTTATAGTAGAATCTAAGCATTCATTGATTTCACTTACCATCACATAGTTGCGGGTATAATAGTTGATGTGAGTCTTATTCCATTTTTTGTACATGGTCCAACCATCTCTGACTTTTTTCAATAAGGATGCCAGCCATCGATGATAGACTTGCCCGTTTTATGATTTCTACATTTGTGATCTTGACCTGCCACTTGATGTTTATGAAGTTCCACCTGGTGCCTCATCATCAAAGCATTTACTTTCTTTACATGAACTTGATAAATTGTCCAGGTCTCTGTACCATATAAGAGACTTAACAGAACCCTTGCTCGCTACACTTCACACGTCACCCTGACTGAGACCTGCTTGTTCTTCCAAAGTCTCTGCTGAAGCTTACCAAAGGCAGCACTGTCTATACCAAACCTTGCTTGGAGCTCTTAATCAATTGCAGAAGTGTTAGATACAGTGCTACCGAGGTAGGTCAAGTGTGGCTTTAATCAGTGGTTCTTGGTTGATGAAGATATGATGTCTTTGGCTTTAGGAAGGCGAAGGTGTTTGATTGGTTGGTAGATACACTCTGTCTTTTCGATAATAATCTTCAAGCTAAACAGAGATGCAGCCCTGGCGAAGTTGTCCAAGGGCAACTGCATGTCAGCGGCAGAATGAGCAACCAATGCGCTGTCATCAGCAAATAGTGTCTCTCAAATCAGGTGTTCGTTGTTACGGGATCTGGCTTTGAAATGGGAGGCGTTTTTAGATTTGCTCTGTCCTGGCTGAATGTACATCCCCGGTTGTACATCCTTGAAGGCTACATGAAACATAGCAGCCTGGTAGATGGAAAAAAATGTGGAAGCTAGGACACAGACCTGCTTGACTCCATTTGCTACCGCAAACTTATTTGCTGCCACTAACTCATTTAACGCGTATGTATCCCATAATTTAGTGCTCTGATCAGATTGGTTACTTTTACTATGCATCCTGATTTTCGCAGCACCCTACAGAGCCTATGCCGTGAAGCAGTATCAAAAGCTTTGGTAAATTATACGAATGCTGTGTAGAGATCCAAGTTTTGTTCAGTACATTTTTCGTGGATTTGATGAAGATTGAAGACCATGTCTATGATGCTTTGGTTTCTTCGGAATCCACTCTGAGTCTCTGGTTGGACATGATGGCATATCTTATTTAATAGGTTGAGAATAATACGGGTCAAGATATTCCCTGCAAAGGACAGAAGGGAGATCCCTCTATAATTGCTACATTCCTTCCTGCTGCCCTTTTTGAATATGGGGGCAATGTTTGCCCATTTCCTGTTCTTGAGTATTAGCTTAGGTTTCTAGATGTGTACAATCGTATAATGCAGATTTTCTTGCAGTCGTATTCCGCCATGTTTTCAAACTTCTACAGGAATGCCACAGTTACCAGTTGCTTTGACTTTTGTTGACTGCATTGTCATTTTGGAGTTCTTTTAAACTTGTCATTGATAGTAGCAGGTTGTATTACAGGTTGCGGTTTGAATAACAGACAGAAAGAATCGCAATATTTGCGACATATTGACTGGAAACGTTGTGGCATTATATAATTATTTTAAAATCAATCTATTTTTGAACTATTTTATCTAAAGTTGCCTTATTCATAACAACAGAGCTTGCTTTAAGAGATTTAAACATGGGACATTCAAGAATAGCCAAGTTTAATGGACAATTTTTAAAACTTTTAATATGAGTAAAGGAAAATTTTCTTGCTAGAGCACTCCACAAGATGGTACTCACAAGCCAATTGATGTAATTCTATATCCTCCATTTCGAAATTAATGTGAGACGTATAAATATGACAGAAGTTTGTGATAAGTATTTGTGGAATCTTCTTCAACCTTGTGCTATAATTATCTACCATGTCGGGTAAAAATAATGATGAAACATGGCGAAGAGATACCTGAAAAAATCTATAGAAAAGCACAAGTTGATTTATCTCGCGTTCACACATTGGCTAATCGCCAGCATTGACATATATTATACATCTGTGTTGCCAACAAAATGATTGCCTTAGGTCACTATGTTTACATGATACGCATGATGCGCAAATTTGAGCCAATCCGCAAGTTAACCGCACCATGAAAAATGGAAACAGCATAAATCCGCCAACCAAGCAAGTTTTGCGATTTGCAAATCTTTATCGAATTCATCATGCTTGCGAATGATGGAAACGGCACTTGCGAACGATGCACATTAAAATATCGCTGGCTATTCCTTCATAAACATTTTTATGCTTCAGTCGTTTTTATTCCGATTTGACAAATGATTGCTGCTAAGCTTAGCCTGACAAGCCTGCATAGATATTTATAAAGTAATTAATTTGGTTTAATATGACCTATGGGGTCAAGCGCTGGCGTTAAATGTGCAGCATCGTGCAGGTGTTCATTAAAACACTGGATTGCAAAGTAACTCAACTTGCACACAGCCCCAAATGCGTATCATGTGAGTCATGGAAACATAGTGTGTCACAGCTTGGGACTTGTACCACAAGTGTGTTTGTCTACAAGACTGGCTTTTGTTCTTCTAACGTCAAAATCATTGCTGAAAAACGAGATATCATTTTTATATTGCTATAAATAAATGTGATTTTAAAACACTATCAGTCAACTTTTAAAAATACTTCAGTTTAGAAATATGGTTGAATTTTGAAATTCTTTATACAAAAGTCATGCCCGCTCAATATCCTGCCTATAAGGAACTCACCTTAGTTGGGTTTGGTGGTTTATCATCAGCTAGTTTTGGTGGTTTACCATCAGCTGGTTGTTACAGCGTCATGTTCGGCGGTTGCTTCTCGTTTCGTCTGGCCTTGACCTTCGGCTGTAGCCTCGATATATATATATCTATATATAGCCTCACAACATCCCGTCCTTATTCTTGAGATATGCCATTTAGATAATTTGTAGTGTGATTATGGTTATGTTGAATAGTCTTTATGTAGGTCAAATAAAAATTCCAAGCGACTGTGCCATGCTGCTGACTGGTTGCTTTCTAGCTCTACTCGTAGTCCTTCAGTCAGGCTGGTCTTCTGGAGACTTGTCCTGCTCGTGTCCTGGTTTTCTCTAGAACTGTTTGCTGTGGATTGGGCCGACTAGTCTCTCTCTCACGTCTCTAGGATCATTGACTATGGTCTCAGGTGTTGATATCCCTTCTCTTATCATCCTTCTATTCCTTCTTAACACTGAGTCGCCATCATTCACAAAGTCGATCTGTCTGAGAGCGGCTCGAGGACAGCCACAGCCTTCCACTTCTCAGCTTCGTCATTCACAGTTTCTAACATCACTGGCTGTCTCTGTCTCAACTCAGGCAATCTCTTAGCTGTTTTGTCATACTGCTGCTGCATCCGTTACTGCCTCGCTTCCCTCTGCTCCTTAAGCTTCGCCAAGTCTACTGCCTTTGGTTGCAGATGGTCACTAGTCAACGGCATCATATTCTCAAGAAGAATAGCCAGAGGCTATTCTTCTTGAGAATAGTCTCTGGCTCGGGCTGTCACAATCTCTATTCGGAGTAGCATGCCACCCCACCAGTGCCTTCATTGGGTCATCAGCTGTCTTGAAGATCTTCTTGCCGATTTTAACAGCTGACTCAGCTTTCCCATTGCTCCTTGAAAGGTATGAGGGTGTTGTGACTGCTCAAATCGCCATTCCAGTGCAAACTTTCTGAACTCCGATGTAATGTATTGGGTCCATTGTCACTCATAACCACCACTGGCCTCCCATGCTGTGCAAAAATTCTCCTACACGCTTGTATCACTGACTCTGCAGTCTGGTGTTCTAACTTTTGTACCTCTATGTAATCTGTTGTATAATTTACAACTACTACATAGTGACGTCCTTTTAAGTAGAACAGGTCTGTTCCTACTTTGTAGAACGGCTCAGACGAGAAATGATGTACCTGTAGTGGCTTCTTTTGGTTGACTGGCCTCACTTAAAGGCACTCAATGTCCTGAGCTATACCTGGCCAATGTACTATATCTCTAGCTCTCCTTAGCATTGTCTCAGCACCTTGGTGCGCTTCATGAAGTTCTTCACAGAATTCCCTGATCATGCTTTTAGGTATAACCAATCGCATTCCTTTGCAAATTAGTTCATTCCTGCAGGCTAATTCTTCTCTGAATGTTCAGTAGTCTTTCAAGTCTGGGTGGCAATCTTTGTGCTGCTTAGGCCACCCTTCGGCTATGGTTTTTGCTAATAGTTTAGCTGTGTCGTCAGCTTGGTTGTGTTTTGCCAGGCTAGCTAATCTTTGGATTCTCATGTTGACATACAATGTTGGATCAGCCTCATCAATCTCACTGTAAAACATATCCACTTTAGTTCGCTGGTCATCAGATTCTTAATTACTTTCTATTGCTGCCCTGGAAAGTGTATCTGCTATTTCTTGGTCTTTGCCTGGCTTATATTGAAGGTCAAAACCATATTTCTGTAGTGTTAACAACATCTTCTGCAAACGTATGAGTGATTTGTCCATCTCTTTCTTAAATATAACCTGTAGTGGTTGATGGTCGGACAAGATGGTGATGTCTTTCTTTCCATAGATATATTGATCGAATTTGGAGCAAGCAATGAGTACAGACAGGCACTCAAGCTCCATAGAGTGGTACCTTGTCTCAGCATCAGTCAATGTTCTTGATGCAAAGCTCACTGGTTTTCCATCCTGTAACAACACTGCTCCCAGTCCGCTGTAGCTGGCATCACACTCTATGGTCACTGGCTTTGTTACATCAAAATAGTGCAGCTCTACATCCCTATTTATCAGTTTCTATATCCGATCTATAGCTTCTTTTATCTTCATGTCAACGCTATACTCCACCTCTTCATTCAATAGCTCTCTGAAAGGCTCTGCTTTGTGTGATAGATTGGGGATAAACTTGGCCGTGTAGTTTACTGTCCTTAAAAACCTCTTCATTTCACCTTTGTCTTTTGGGTATGGTATCTCATTAATACTCTTAACTTTGTCAGGATCTGGTCGTACTCCTTCCGTGGTCAGCAGATGTTCCATATATTTGACCTGCCTTATGTGAAGTTTCATTTTATTTTTGTTCAGTTTAACACCATTGTCTTCTACTCTATCTAACAGCTTGATTAGCTTGCCATCATGGTTCAATCTAGCCTCTTCCTCAGTATCTATAACCCCATAAAGCAGTGTATCATCCGCTATTACTTCTGTACCTTCTAGTCCATCAAGTATCTGGTGTAATCTCCTTTGATACTCCTCAGGACTTGAACTTAGCCTAAAAAGCAGTCTGTTCCAGCAAAACCTCCTTAATGGGGTCCAGAAGGTTGTTAGTCGCTTGCTTTTCTCAGATAACTTTTTAGTAAAAAACCATCCTTAGCAACCAATAACGAGTAACACTTGGCCTTGGTAAGCTTGGGTAGAACATCTTCAATAGTTGGGATAGGGTAATGGTTTCTTATGATGGCTCTGTTCAGGTCCTTAGGGTTTATACATGGTCGTGTTTGTCCATTTGGCTTTCTGAAGGCTACCAATGAAGATATCCAGGCTATGGGCTCATCCACTAGCGAAATTATCCCATGCTTCTCTAGGTTCTGCAGTTTGACGATTATGTCATCTTTTAATGCTACAGGTATTCTTCTTGGTGTGTGCTGTACTGGTGCCACTTATGGATCCACCTTAATATCATATTCTCCTGGCATAGTTCCTAGTCCTCTGAAGATTTCTGGGTATTCTCTCTATGATCTCCCTAGTCATTGTTTTTTCAGTCATTACATTCACCTGCTCAGATATCTGTAGTAGCTTGAGATCTAGACATGTATCTATGCCTATCAACGGCTTCTGATGTATTGCCATTTTCATCACTTCAAAGGGTAATGGGTTCTCAAACTCATCGAACTTCATGTATGTCATTCCTTGTGACTTCATCTTAGTGTCGTCATAAGTTACAAAGTGTAGGTCACTGTGTTTCATCATTGGTCTACACCACTTTATATAATCTTGCTTGCACAATGTTTCTTGAAGCTGCTGTATCCAGCTGGCATGTTATTCTGGTTTTGTCTCTTGTCAGATCTACCAGCAACTTCTTTCTAACTCTGTTGACTTTGACTGGTTCACTCATAATCATCGCATAGTCCTCATCGGTATCTCGTACCAATTTAACCTTGTTTTCTCTCGTCGTCCTTGGCTAAACATACCATGGCAAAATGATTTTTTTCTGGAACTTGAGGCATGTCTTTCCATATGCTGGGCAATTGTTTGGTCCTTTTGGATGTTCTCTTCCACAGAATCTGCACTTACTGCTGTTACACAGGTTGGCTTGATTTCTTGTTGGTTTGTTTTCTTTCGTACGTTGCCACTCGGTTCACTTTCTCTCCATTCTTCTTCTTGCCTATCTCATGCATGTGTTCTCTTGAGGACTCACACTCCCTAGTTCTCTTCTAGTAATGTGTCTCTAATGTCACAGTGCCTTCACATGCTTTCACTAACAGCTTATCTCGTAATGCTCTCTT
The DNA here is from genome assembly GCF_963576615.1 of Watersipora subatra. NCBI lineage: Eukaryota > Metazoa > Bryozoa > Gymnolaemata > Cheilostomatida > Watersiporidae > Watersipora > Watersipora subatra. Next base: position 29,714,869 of record NC_088711.1, read on the forward strand.
ATACACTCCCTCAACAAAAGCATGGCATGTCAAGTCGTTTGTCAGCTCCCCAAATTCGCATAATCGTGCCTGGGTTCTCAGTCTAGTCTCAAACTGATCGATCTTCAATCCATCCTGCTTCATGTTCAGCAGTTATGTCTAGATATGGACTTCTCATTCCTAGGTTTGCAAAATTCATCAAATTTCTTGATCACCTCATCGTACTGTTAGCTGATCTCAGTCGGGTCAAACCGGAAGTTTTCATATATGTCGTTGCCCCGTGGGCCTATCACTCTTAGCAGTATAGCAGTCTCGACTTTGGCGTCTACTTCATGTTTTTGAGCCGCCACTAAAAACTGCTGAAACTGTCTCTTGAATGTCTTCCAGGACTCAGCTAAATTCCCATCATCCTAAAGTGCTTCAGGCACCAGAAAGCTCTCTATATTATATCTGCAATGTCCAATATGTAGGGTCGTCGTCTCCTGTCTGATACCATATAAGAAACTCATCTTAGTTAGGTTTGGTGGTTTATCATCAGCTGTTTGTTACAGCATCATGTTCGGCGGTTGCTCCTCGTGTCGTCTGGCCTTGATCTTCAGGTGTAGCCTCGATATATATATAGCCTCACAACACTGCCTTTGCGTCCGCTTTTCGGCAAGATCGCTTCTTGGCGGCTGACACCTCTGATCTGCAGTAAAAAGGCAGACAATTATATGATGCATCTAGTTTGATGTAGTTGATATCTTGCAGATATTCAGCAGTTAATGGGCTGCTTCCTTTTTCAAGATCGAGGTATTGAACATTCTCCCTATGCACACTTGCTCTCTCTCACAGCCTGGCAGGAGCTGGAGGAACAGTTTGCAAAGGTAGGCTTATTAAAGGCCTAGTCTTTAGTAATAGGGTCATATATTGTGCACTCTACACAAACTATCTCATAGCTAGTATAACCAGAGGTAGTCAGCATTCCTTGAGAAAATAAGTTTTATTATTTTGCCATCTCATCAGATTGAAATTGTCTACAATATGAAACCTGCCAATATGATGCTGGATGGACCTGCCTGACTCACTGAGACCTTGTCACAGTTAGATGTAGGAAATAGTAACTAGTGGACTGATGGACACACACATACGACTGTTACAGATTTATTAAATAAACGGGTATTGCTAGCTGTCCAAACTGAACAGTGTCATTTTGAGCTATAGATTGCAATAGCGCACTAATTGATGGAATGAAGGTTGTTGGGTAGTGTCCAAATTTTAGTAGCAACCATACAGGTCTTTCATATTGTGCCATCTAGGATGCATGTATGTTACTGGGACACGCTATGGAGAGCCCATTAATGATTGCAATTAACGCTGGAACAAAGACTCTGGGACCACTGATGCACATAACTAATGTCATGCTACAGAAACAGCTTCCCCCTGAATGGGGGCCTAAGGCTGAGTTGCCAGTGAGTGGCTATACTTTATAATTCTAGTATTGTCACTGTACATTCGAAAAATGGAACATCGAATCTGTGATAAGGTTTTCTTTTGTTGCACAGCAGGGGTTATTGGTATGGTTGATGTTAGAATGTTACATTTTTTTCTCAGAATATACCACTGTTATTGCTGTATCACTTGCAAATTTACTCCAATGCAGTAAAAATGTTGCGCATAGGAATCTAGAAACTTCAATGCCTCTTATTCAAGAGAGTCCTAAAATGTGTTATAGGAAGTATAAGCATTTAAGCAAGGCTTTAGTTTAGTGTTACATTACTACAAAGTTGCAGTGGTAATTGTACTATTGCAGGTCAGTGTAGATCTTGGTCAGGACTCTCTCTTTCACTCAGTTTTTGCCTGCCCTATACTTCGACAGCACGTGGCTGAAAGCAACCCTCCCATGAAGCTAACCTGTGGGCATGTTGTATCCAAAGATGCCCTTAATCAACTTTTTAATGGACAAAAGTAAGATTCTGACACAATGTTCTCACTTTCATGACTGTTTAGTCAACGTGAATACATTATTGGAGCAACTCCAGTGTTGTGGGATTGTTAAATATTTGTACAATTGGTTAAACAGCAGATTATCGGTGCTGTATAATGAACTTTATTATGTTATACATTAACAATAATTGACATATGACAAAAAATGATCAATTGAAACACATACGTAGCCACCTTTTATTACTGTTTTAGAGTGAAGTGCCCATACTGCCCAGCAGAACAAAATATAACAAATGCTCTAAGACTTCATGTCTGACAGAAAAGATGGTCGTAGCATACATACACTCAGCTGATGCGGTATATCTAGCAGCTGAAATGAGGCCTTGTTCCTATAGTCATCGATCGGCGTTGTTGTTCGGCTTGGTTTTGATCTCATTTTATCATTTGATCGCTTTTTCACATTTTACAGTAAGTTGGCTTTATAAATAACAGTAACTCCAACCTCAGCTGTTGGGTAAAACCATTATTGTAATTATAATTGATTGATTTTAGTACCTCATTAACAAATATAACTATTTATACGATGCAATGTATCATCCATTATTGGAAGTTCGCTTTACAGAACATTAAATTCTTTCAGTCAGTTGTCTTCTGTTCACAAGGTTTTAGTATATTTTATCTTAATCCTTTTCTTTAAACTTCCATTCTTGTCGGCACATGGGACACTGCTGATGCTGTGGCTGAGAACTTAACCATTTCATAATGCAGTGGATATGGAAGCAATGAGAACACTCGCCCCATACTAGTGGACAGTCATCCCCTGGTGTTCTGCAATCTGGACAACAGGCCTCGAATGACATTCGACATATGCCACAGGTGTCATCATTAGATACCCATTGCCAAGTGGCTACAGGTGTCCAAGATTTGATGATCACTTTCATTGTCACTGTTGCCAACCAATCTACAAATACAACGAGTGAACTTGTTTAAAGCTGCCTTTCAAGCATCATGGTGAAATAGAGATGCGAAGTTAATCTTGTTGGTCAACCTCTTCACAGCCCTATCTCCGCTTGCAAACATCTCAGTAAAAGATATTTTCATTATACGATATGAAATTTGAGCAATAATATTTGAATGCACAATCCAGGTAATTTTCAACATATGATAGCTGAAGTTTCCTAAGGCATAGCAGTTAGGTAAGTAAAAGTAAAGATCCTAGTAAAGATTACAAATGTGAGCTAGGTTTAAATTCTACATAACCTTTAACTAGAATAAGCAACCCGGTGAATCTCTTCGACTGCTCGATACCTGAAAAAATTTATGTAAATTTTAATCCATTCCAAGGCGAGAAAACAACTTGGGTAAAGTATGTTTTCAACATTTTACATCATAAACTGTACTGCATACTATAAATAAAAACAAGTAGATATAAATCGTGTTTAATTTTAAAGAATAGAGAAAGCATAATATTATTATGCTTTATTATTTATCTTGAGGTGTTGACTGATGTTCCAAAAAAGAATCAACGAGATTGACCAACCAGAAGCTGAGATATAGCCAGCCAAACACAGGTCTACCAAAAAACAAGTGTTTTGGTAATCATTAATATATGACGTATGAAATCGACTTGTGTGTCATTGGTCAATTAAGCCAACAAATGCGCTCTCCTAAAACAATCACGGCGTTTTAATTGGTTTAATCCCTGGAAGTATAGAACAATCAAATTGGGCCTAACAATCATTGCTCTGAGAATTCCGAACCAGTCCCTCTGACGTGCAGATTAGTTTTAGCATGAAATAATTACACGCATCTATTATTTCGCAACATTCCGCTATCTTGCTAGTTCAGCTCAGTTTTGTTGTTCTCCTACTTAGCTTCCCTATTCAGACTCATCTTTAGCGTTGTTCAAATTTTTTTAACTAATAGCAATGAACTAACCCAATAATTTTTTTAACTAACTTTTAGCTAATAAATGGAATCAATTACATCAATCTCGGTTATCATTTGGAATTTTCTACCAATTATATTAGTTACATCATTTATTTTATACGCAGTTATATTATTATTTTGTATAATTGCATTATGATTATTATACTAATCATAAAAAATAATCATAAAAAAGATAATAGATCAATAGAAAAATAAAGTTATCGTTTTCTTTTTTTACAGCAAGAGCAGCACAGTCAAGTTATTCTTTTTAAAATTATGGCTGTAGTGAACTTACAGTTTGTTAATAGTGACTATAATCATGAAAATCAACTGAATGCTGCAGTAGATACACAGTAGAAAAATGATGAATGAACAAAAATTCACATTCTCATTTCTTATTCTAAACGAACTGCAATCGCGGATGTCGCATATAGACTATACAAGCGCCGTTTGTTGAACAGAGGATCATCGGAGCATATTCGTGGAGCTCGAGTTAAAATTTGAAGCACAATAGTCAAAATCTGCTCTTCTGTTTTGAAAAATCATGGCGTGGGGTTGTGGGCAAATGCCTTTACCACACAATGTTTGCTTGTTTTTCCTGAGAAACCAGAGCTAGTCTGTAAATTATTTACTATCGCGAGAAGCGTTTCACATCTCGTAGCCAAAACAATCATTATACGTAACGGCGGTAAGGGTGCCCAACTCCGGCACATGAACATTAAGTCGATTTCATACGTCACAGTTTTCGGGATTTTCGAAGGGTTTTCCTCTGATTCTTTATTAGGTAGACCTGTGTTTGGCTAGCTATATCTCAGCTTCTAGTGGGTCAATCTCTTTGATTTTTTTAGAACATCAGTCAACACCTCAAGATAACTAATAAAGCATAATAATATTATGCTTTCTCTATTCTTTAATAAAAAGTTTACTATTTATGATGATGGACAAAGAAAACTAAAGTAAACATTTCGTATGTTTTGCTCTTAAAACATCAAAAACATTAAAGGTTAAGATACGATACTAAAAACTGGAGAAATGGATAATGAACAGCAAAAAATGCAACAGATCAGTTACATCAAAATTCATAGGAATAAGAAAATATAAACAGCAATGGCCCGTTTACTTCACATCTTTAAAGGTTGACCTGCAACAAAATTCACATTACAGTTATTTGGTATTAAAAGATTCACCATGTCTTACTGTGCCTTAGGTGCAAAATATGTGGAAATGTGATTACAGGATCTTAAAAGCTCAAAAATGAACTGTTGGTCGCAGCCATCACGAAACTGCCGTAGATCGGAATCCGTTTATTTCTCTGACGTAGTCATTACATTCGGTTATTGTTTTGTCGCGTGATGTTCTCACGTAAATTGAAAGGCCAATAAAAGGCTCAATATAAAACTTCTTGTAGCACTAGTTTATGACAAACACTTCGGGTTTTATCGAAGACCCCGTATCAAATATAGATTCTCGCTACTTAGCAGTTTTGTTTTGGTCTAATCGTCAAGTCGTAATCTGATCATGTGACCCATACTTCCTACCAAACAGCGCGAATAATTTCTGCAGAATTTTTTGATTATCACAGGTGACCAACAGGATCGTCATGTTTATCAGACAATGATATGTACCACATTCGAGCTAAGGTTAAAAAATTAAACGAATTTTCACGTTAGGTTATAAGATATCAGTGCTGAAAGTGACAGCATTACAATGACGTTAAAATAGACGCGTAAGAACAATAGACATGGTTTTATTGAATGCGTGAAGTATATTTGTGAAAATATTTTGACGAATGAAGTTGCGTGAAAGTGTAAACAGAAGCCATCTTGTACAACTACGTCCCATTTGAGCCGTTTTGGAAGGAGATTCTAATCTACGGCAGTTTTGTGATGGCTGCGATTAACTGTTCGTTTTTGAGCTTTCAAGAGCTCGTAATCACATTTTCACATATTTTGTACCTACAACCCAGCAGAGTAAGATATGGTGAATTTTTTGATATCAAATAACTGTAATGTAAATATTGTTGCAAGTCAACCTTTAAAGGAAAGTCCTCCAAAACAATTTAGGGTAACTCGACTAGAGGGGTTATCTCCCTAGAAAATCTCTTTGGTAGAGGAGACGTCATCCCAGATGGTTCCTCCCTTTTTGTAAAGAATTTTTGAAGAGTAAATCGCTTCTCTGTTTGTTAACAAATGTCTCCTCGCTGTTTCCGGAGCTGTTCCAATTCCAATGCACTTGCTCCGGTTTAGTTGAGAACTGAATTTATGTTTGAGATCGAGACAAACAAATCTCAAAGTCTTTGGTCGAGAACCAAGGTTCCACTGTATTACTTCAGGATTTTAGTTACATTTAGAATAAATTACAAGTAATTTATTTGTTGCAGTTTTAAATAATCTATTTGTTTCATTGCTACATGTAATTACAGTAATTATAATGAGTTATTGTAGGCGTTTGTTTAGAAGAGGGAATGATTTGAATGAATGACAGGACATAAGAACATCTGTTCCTATACAGTGCCTATACACTAAGTATGCGAAACGTAACAAGTATTGGCAAATCATAAACTGCTTATTCATGAGCACACAACTCTTATGTGAGAAGAGCTATCAGAATTAGATCTTATTAAACGATCTAATTTCAATTCACGTGATAACATCACGTGTCAAAACATAAACCAAAATGTTTGAGAACGTTATCAAAATAAAGAGATTCCACACTACGGCGTTTTCATGATAGCTGCGATTACCTGTTCGTGTTTGTGCTTTTAAGAGCATTTCCACATATTTTGCACCTACAACACAGCAGAGTAAGACATGGTGAATCTTTTGATACCAAATAACTGTATTGTAAAGTTTGTTGCAAGTAAACCTTTAAGCGTGTGCGGATAATTGATGCTGAGATAAAGGAGAAGACTGTACGGGTCTTTAGCCTCCATGGACCCAGATTCAGTTTCAATATAAGAATGCAACTTGGCCCAAACAAACCATCACGCTGCTTACATGTTTATAAAAGGGTTGAATTGGAACTAGTTGTTACATTAACAGGCTACATGAGCACTGAGATGGCAGTGAAGTTGAACTGAGTGAGGCGACAAATGACATTTAACTACAGCAGCTGAGCTGAAATCATTATACGGCTCAGGAAATAAAAAAAGTAGCACAGACATAACCAGGCTCCGTAACCATGTTGTACGGGGATATTAGCAAAGGCAGGTATTAGAAGGAATCAACGCCTAAACCACAGGATATATACGCAATACTACAATGAACAGAAACCTGGTACATCAAAGGACCATCAGGAGAGACAATGTTTTAATGTTTGTTGATGTTGATAAAAACATCAACAAACAGATTAAAACCTTTCTGTGAAAGGAATGCATCGAAGAAGATGTGTTAAGTGGTCCGCCGGAAAACTGCTAGAAAATTTAGAAGCAATATAATGCATCCAGCTCTGCCAACCTCTATCAGACATGGCCAAAATAACTAGAGTTGGCCATCATTTCCAATGAGTACGTCCCAATGACATACTCAGAACAATTCCACTCAAATATCACCAATTTACAACATTAAGAACAGAACCTGAGCACCTACACACCTCACAGGCCAACAAATGCATCAATAAAAGAGAACAGTTCAAATAACTTTGCCTCTTTTTCCTTCATCTGCTGAGCCTCTTTTTCCTTCATCTGCTGAGCCTCTTTTTCTTTCGACTGCTAAAGCTCATTTTCTTTCAATTGTTGAGCCCTTCTCTGTGGACTGTCATGACTCTTTTTTGACTGTTGAGACTGTAGGCGTAGAGAACTGAGCGAAAGAAAATAGATGACCGTTCGCGTAAGGGTGTAACTGTCAAAGGAAAAATGTACTTTTTTAAAATAATAATTTATGTTTGTAGTAATTTATAATTATACATAGCAATAATAATATGAAATGTATTGTTTTGTGTGTTTTCTTTGAGTGAAATACTACAATGGTTGTATGGTCAATGATTAGCCTCTGGACCTTGAGTTCAATTTCGCCCAAGACAAATTTTGACCGCAGACAAAGTGGAACTTCTGCTCCACAAAAATCTGACTGTTGCTATAAAGCAAAATTGAAACAACCAATCAATCAATGCAGATGGCACTACTATAATAATTCTTGAAATTTGTTTTGACAGGTAACGAACTGTTGTAATAATGAGCCCAAGCATCAATGTTTACAAGTAGTATTGAGATTGTGAGGCCTACAACTGTCTGCAACAAATTATCTTATATTCAACAATAATATGCCAGTGGTTTGTTTCCAAGTACCTGTGAACTTTATTTTCTTCAAAAGATCAAAAATAACAATTATTCTGTCAATATTCACTAGCCAAAGCAGCAATAACAAAATGCTTGTATACTTAGCCCTATCAGTTATGGCATTTCTAGGTTTAATAAGTATATGTGTCTGCTAGATGTGTAGTGATGACTCCTTCTGTTGGCAGGGAGGAGGGCTGAATAAACTCACTTCTCTTAGGGCTTTATAGTTTCCTGGCTTTCCACCTCTTTGGGTAAATTGTCTCTGCTGTGTTTCCTTCTCAATGAGTTGATCCTCTGCAGGCTGTTTGCTGCAGGCCCCTTTTGGTTATATTAGCCTCTCTCTGTTTTAGCTCCTTTTCTCTATGCGCCCAACTTTTGCTGCTTGGCTTGCTGCCAGCTTCTCACTCTCTGGCTGACTACCAGTTTCTGTCTGCCTTAGTTTGTTGCCAGCTTCTCCTTATAATATACTTATTCTCTGATCAATGCCAAGTGTCATTGGATTCTTACATTTTCGTAATGTCTATTTCTAGTGTCTTCGATGTCAGCAAGCATTCTTTTCTGACATTTGATATCTGATGTCTTGACAGCTGACATCTTATGGGATTCCATGACGATGTGCCCGTGAACTAAACTAAGTAAATAATTTGTACAAGATTGGCCATAACCTGAAAACGTCAATAGCTGATTTATAAAAAATAGATTTTCCTGTAATATTCATCCTGAGATAGTTCTAATGATCTATCTTACATAAGGCAAAGGAGATATTCATATTTCATGCTATGCATTCTATAGTCATTACGTCAATTTTGTTTTTCAAAACATTAAAATTCATGCATAGTTATATTATGATTTCACTAAGTCATATTATCTATAATAAATGATGTTATAAGCTATATCTATACAAGCTTTGTAACTTCGATTTGTTTATGACTAGTTGATGGATCAATGAATATATGCCACTGCTTGTCACTCTGCAAAACTGTTTGCTCATAATATAATCTTTGATAATTATTGTGATGCATTGTTCTCCTTCACATGTAATGGTGACATTAATGGTCATACCTCTACCAAGCTTGTTAATGTCTCTCATCAGTTGTAATGGTTAGATGGCTCCTATGCTTGATACATAGAAGAATGGGATTGGTACATCATTTACTACACTGTTTGTAGCAGCGGGGTGGGATTGCCATTTTTTTAGTTTTCAATCTTTCCTATGCTGTCATGGCAATGCGTCCAATACTGATGCATTGCTAGCTTCGTAGTTTCTCACGCTGACCTGTTAGTGCTTCTAACGCTGATGCACTCCTTGCTTGGCATTTTTTTTCACGCTTTTATTTTAGCATTAAATTTCTTGCTATGCAACTTCTTAACGTAATTGCTGCTTTCTGGAATTTCTCCAACTTTCTATGTATCCAAGTCTGACAACCTTTATTGACTTTTATTGAAATTTTGTCGTTGGTATTATTGTTGTAAGATTTACATAAGTGTGTATTTTAATTGTATAACTTATAGATAAAAAACATTTTACTGGTAAATATTGGTATTGAGAGTAATAGTTTGACACCTCTTCACCGTTATCCGAACCAGTAATAATAATTTTGTTAGTTAGACTATAGTTTTTTTGTGTTGTTCTTTTTTGTACATTGTTTTTTAGTTAGTTTACTTGCTGTGGTACCTTGTAGAAAACATGTTGTAAAATATGACTACTGATTGCCAAAATAAAGACTGCTCATATATAATAATCAAACTAGTACACACAGCCTAAGAAAACACTCACAACATAAACCTAGTCATAACAGAAACAAAATTACCAAGCAAACGCAACACCAATGTATGGGTTGATGCCAGAGCTGGAAAAAACCAGGTTTTTTAGTTCAAACCGGTTTTTATAATTTGACCAAGGTTTTTGAAATAGCTGCATGATTGAGTATTGAACATACATATGTGGAATCATCTGTTAAAGGTGGTACTGTGGGAGTTGCTATGGAAACAAAAGAGAAAACATGGAAATTTCAGAATGAATCTTTAGTCGAACATGATTGAAGAAATACAGAGCAGAAATTTTATCACATTAAGTGAATGTATTACATACAGCTCAATGTATAAATAGAAGTTTGAATCCCAGTGATTAGTCGTGTGGTAGTGTAGAGCAGAGCATAATGCAGATGCATTGCTAGTGTTTGGAGCAGTGGCAGATGACTCAACTTCCATCACCAAGAGTGATAGGGTGGGAGTGCTACAGTCAGCTGTTTACGTGATTTCCAGCTGAGTGGTGTACCTCCCAGCGTGAAGAGATAGCCAGGGGTGGAGTGACGGTCATCAGTATCACCTCCCCAATTAGAGTCGGTGTAGCCATAGAGAGTACCAGTAGTTGGTGTAAATGTGAGAGAATATGATAGAGTACCTTTGATACAACTAAGTACTCTCTTTACAGCAGCTACGTGTGATGTAGTAGGTTTGTCAAGGAATTGGAAGAGTTTTGAAACTATCCAACTCAAACCGGGTCGTGTGCCTGTCATTAGATAGATTAAGCTCCCAATTGCTTGACGATATGGAAAACTTGAGTCTATCTAATCAGTATCAGTAGCCTTTTTAAGAACTAAGGCTTTCTCGGCAGGTGTGTTAGCTGGTTTGCAGTCCAGCATATTGATGCGTTTAAGTATAGCTTTAGCATGGCATGCTTGGTTCATTTGATAGTTGCCATTTGCTAGTCGTTGAAAGTCGATACCCAAGAACCACTTGAGCTTGCCACGATCATCCATCTGGAACTTGTGTTGAAGTGACTGTTTAGTGGCAGTTATGAGTTCTTGGCTGTTGCTTGCAATGACTATGTCATCAACCCAAAAGAGTATAATGATTTGTCTTCCATCGTGTAGTTTTGTATATAAGCATGAGTCAATGTCATTGGCTATATATCCTATAGATTTTAGGTAGTCTGTGAGAGTTACACGCCAATTTCTGCCACTTTGTTTTAAACCATATAATGACTTGTTTAAATGGCAAGTCAAGCGAATACCATTCGCATCTGTCATCTCATATCCCGGTGGTTGTTGTACATATATGTTCTTGTCGATAGCAGCGTTTAGATATGCTTCCTTCACATCCATCTGATGTAAATACCGCTTTTCCTTTATAGCCTTTTGGAGCAGTGTACAAATAGATGTAAACTTTGTAGTAGGTAAATGTCTCGCCTATACCACGAATTTGAGAGTACCCTCGGGTTACATATCTGGCTTTGAATCGTACCTGGTTAGGTTGACTACCTTGTTTATCTGTATACACCTAACAGCCTTTGGTTTCCTCTCGATCGTCAGGCAATGGCACAACATTGCTAGCTTGTAGTGTAGCTACTTCTGCATCCATGGCAGCCTTCCATTGATTGGAGTTTTCAGAGTTGATAGCCTCTTCATATGTGGTAGGTATGAGAGGTATCATGTTTGTAGTGTAGGCATAGTCAGTGACAGACGGATAATAATCAGATAGATGAGCAGGAGGTTTTCTCTCTCTTCTTATGCGATCATATTGCTCACCTGTTGGAGAGGGAATTGTCTGCTCTCTTTGAAATGTGTCACTTTTTACCTGCTGTGGTGTCATGAGCTGGCTCATTGCATCTGGCTGTTGCTGAGAGATGCTAGAGGTAGTGGACTCTGTCGTGTGTTGGCTTGTAACACAGCAAGGTGGCACAGTAGATCTTGTTTCAACCATATCGTAGCCTTCCGAAGTGTCGGTGTGTATGATGGCATTGCGTGTAGTGATGACTTTGTTGTCAGTCAAAACATAGCATCCTTTGAGTTGAAGGTTGATACCAAGGTACACACCAAGTTTGCCTCGGCTGTCTAGCTTTTGTTTGTGCCCTTGTTTGTAGTAAGTGCATTATGTGCCGAATCTATACACTTTACTCATGTCAGGTTTATTACCTGTGAACAGTTCATATGCAGTTGATTTTGTTTCTGTTCCTATTCCAGCCTCTGTTCCTCAGGTAGCATGCCTGTTGTATAGCGTATGGCCAGGTGTTCTTAGCTACATGTATGTCGCTTTCAGAGATTAGGCATTTTGACATCTCTACGTGTGAACGCCACAACCTCTCTGATTTACCATTTTGATATGGTGTATGTGGAGTGCAAGTAGTGTGTTTGATACAGTTAGCTAGTAGTGTTTTCTGAAATTGCTCACCTATGTACTCGCCTCTGTTATCTGAGTGCAGTTCCCGTACCTTTCCAATGAGAGCTACATCTGCCAGAAACTTTTGTAAAGCTATGTGAGCTTCGCTTTAGCTCTGAGTGTGTATACGAACAACATGCTAGAGTATTCATTGATGAAGTTAATTACGTATCTATGTTCTTCTCTTGACGATGGCTCTATAGGACCACATAGGTCTGAGTGCACACGTTTTAACGGCTTGGTAGCATAGACGGGGTTGTCATCATGAGATTTAGGGAGTCTAGTCATTTTGTTAGTGGTGCATGTTGTGCAGGTATGGTTGTTTGCCAGGTTTAACGGACATCCCGTGTGTAACATTCTGTAGACCCAGAATATCGTCATGATTGATATGACTCAAAATCACATGCCATTCATCAATGGATTGTCTAACATTGATTGCATCATTACAATTAGCAGCGGTTTTCAAATAGTACAACTTGCCATCCTTGAATATGTTGAACTCTGTGTCATTGGCTGTAAGCTTTGTTCTATTTTTAGCAAATGTTATTTCAGCACCTGCTTGCATAGCATCTTGTACGGAAAATAAACTAACCAAAAAGTCAGGTGCTAACAGCGCATTATCAAGAGATACTTTGTGTAGCTTACCATTTGCATCAGATATAGAGAAGTTAGCTTTACCTTTAGCTGTTGCTAGCTCATTGGTTTTGTGACCATCAGCAAGTTCAATGTAGTGTAGTTTAGGATTGAAGATAGTGTCATAAAAAGTGAAGAAGTCTGTATTGTTTACAATGCGACATGTTGCGCCGCAGTCTACTAATAATCTAGTGTCTTTGTTACAATCATCTAGTGCCTGCATGTTCAGTTGTACCAGCAATAGTGAATGAGAATTCGGTTGATTCCGTATCATCAGCAGATGAGTTTTTACTATTACCTGCCTTCTTTTTGTCACTTTCTTTAATATGGCATACTTTTTCGAGGTGACCATCTTTGTGGCAGTAGGTACATTTTAACTTTGCTTTTGAACGGCAGTCAAACATTTTGTGATGTTTTCCACAAGCCATACATTTTAATTGCGTACTGTTGTTGCTTGCTAGACTGTGAGCGATGCTTTGATGTGCCACTAATTGTTGAAGCAAGAGCTGAGACGATCTGTGCTGAAGCACACATAGATTTCGTATTCGCAAAGTTATGTACAGCAGCTTTGAATTCTGTCAACGTTTTGGTTTCATAAAGTTGAGTGTGTATAACAACAAAAGGCTTATAGGCTTCAGGTAGACCTTTTGAGAATCATCGCAATAATTAAATTATGAGTTATAGTTTCTTTAGCAGTTCGCAAGCCAGTTGCCAGTTAAGCCTGGTTTCCATATGACAGCCCAAGGCGCACAACAAGGCGCATGACGTTGTGCGTAGGCCGGCTGTGATGTGGAAACGCCAACGCACGACGATCGCGCGACGCGCATGCGCTGATCGCAAGAATCCAACAGAGTGGATCCTTGTGACGGTTGCACGCGATGATGTATCCCACAATACACTGCTCGACCTTTTCAATATATCCATCAATTCAAACGGAGGGCTGTTTTCCGAAGAAATCTGTCTCCCGTACAAAAGAGTAAGCCTGGTTTCCATATGAAAACGCAAGGTCGAAACGGAGCGCCGTTTACCGAAGAAATCTGTCCCCGTACGAATAAGTAAGGAAATTACCAACCCTGTCCCATGCAAGCATGGCGCCTAAGCGCGCTATGGCAACACTTATGGCGCCTTACAGTGCCTCGCCTTGCGCGTTCACAACTCGAGTTGATCAACTCGAGTTGCACAACTCGAGTTGTGAACGCGCAACACGACTTTTCAAAAGTTAGGTGCAATATAGTGGTATTACGGTAGAATAACCGTAGATCTGGTTATATTAACAATGGTATATCAATAGGCACCCGTTAGCTAATAGAAATTAAACTATTAGTCTGGTGGCCACAGGGCATTATCGTGTCAACAGGTGACAGAAGATGGGGTCTATGGTAACTTGACACTTTTAACATGTTTCTAATTTATTCATTACTAATTTAGTTTCCTACCGCTATTTTAGTTGATAAGCTAAGAGTAATTTGCCATTAATGGTGAGTAGTTATACAAAAATAAATTTTTTCTTACGCCGTGTGCAGTCAGTCGGACCAGCTAATCAGAGCCGTAGACCAACATTTACCTCATGTTGTAGTACGGGGGTATTAAATTACTCCGATATCAATTAGGTTTGTTGTCAGTTTCCTGTCTCATCGAGCGACCGCCGGTGTTTGGAGTAATGATCGAAAACTTTAATTTACTAATTATACCGATTTCCAAAGCTAGCTGTCATGGATTACATAATTCAATATAATCAACTACTACATTATATTAGATAAAAGGTTGTTCAACGCACTAACACGTTCAACACTGCATCTTTATGGCAAGTCTGATTCTACAAGTGAAGCCGACGCCAGATACAGGTTGTTCTCATCAAGGACATCTTATGAAAAAAACCTTCCACCAAGAGGGTTCTCTCCGTCGGCATTTAATGAGGGTCAATTACTAAGCAGCAATACAGCAGTGGAAAATTCAACCATTAATGGTGCCCCCAGATCCCACAAACCATGTCTGGAGTAAAGATGATGATGAGATTTCTGGGCAATGCTTTCCTGATGAGCAAAGAGCTATTCCTAGGCAGCTTGTCCAATGGACCAGTTGCTCATGCAAAAAAAAAGTTTGCAAGTCTATGCGGCTGTGTAGAGTGCAGTAATGAAATGACTGACGAGATTGAGGATGGTAATCAATTAGACGGTGATGATGAGCTTTAAGATTATAATTATGTAATAGTTTTATTGAATACTTTTGCAATATGCTTTCTAGAAACAATTAACAGTTTTTGATGTATCATGATAAACAGACTATGTACTTTGGTAAACATGCTATATAATAATCATACTAGTCTTCATAAGTCTTCATAGTCTTCATACTAGTCATCATAAGTACTAAGATACCCATACAAAGACATGATATTAATTAATCATCCAGAAAGTTGGTTGTCATCGAACATACTGCACCACACATTCCATCACACTGGTTACATTCAACATTTCAACCATACATGGTTTCAAAATACTGCATGGTGTTAACATGCTACCAGTACAATAAATCTAAAGCTAAGCCAGAAATTTCACATATTGATGTCAGTTAAATAAAAAAGAAATAATTTTAATAATAATAATTTCATTTAAAAGATTAAGTTTACATTAGATTTGTTAGTTAGTCTGCGTCACAACCAGTGTACCCAATGAGGTATACAGTATAGCCTGTCAATCAGTAGTTGTACAGGTATCAATGTAACGAGTATGAAGAGGGTTTCTGGCAGATCAGTGGCTAAGGTGATGGCGAAAAATGTTTGTCATATCAAGTCCCTGGCAGCCGACTACAATGTAAAGAATCGCATCCATTAGAGACAATGAGTTCAAAATACAAAATGATCATATAGACATATAAGAGCTGACATACATTTATGGTGCAATATTTATCGATCATAACCTACCCGAAAAACGATCTATCAAAGCATGTAGCAATAAATTTAAAACTTGAAAATAGGAAGAGCTACAATACTGATTTGAACGTGTACGCAATGTGCATAGCCCTACATAAAAGTAATAGATGTACCCCCTTTAGCTTTAACCACAACAATAATTAGTTAACTCATACATCGCATACTTCTGTAAGGTAATAATTGATATGTGAGTGCTATAACGATACAATATAATTGATTAAAATACAACAAAATATTTATTAATATATATAATATGACACAACAAAATGCAACATATCAGTCCTATAGCACAATTCAAATCAGTTCAATACAACATAATACAGCTATTATAATACAATAGAATATAGTGTAATAACATAATAATACAGTACTGATAAGTTCTGCATGATACAATATAGTAACTTAAAACTAACCAAACCATCAGTTAAATAACAATCATACATTTGCATAAAGGTACTACACTTTGTGTTGATATTGGTTTGACGTTTCAAAGAGCAATACAGTCTCCAATTTTGTAAATAGGCGAGCTAAGTCTTAATAAAAATCAGCAGAGGCATTCTATATTACAAATAGTCCAGTATTACTGATTTATTAAAAAAATACCCAATCTAGGTATTCTAGTATAAGTAATATAAGTAGCTTATAATGTTATGTAGTGCTACCGTTTTAGCCTAAAAATTAAACAAATTGAGTTAAGCTATTGAGTGTATGAAACAGTGAGTGTCTGAAGACACAGCAACAATACCTACGACAGAGATTAGTTTATTGTATAGTTTGTAACCAATATGTAAAATCTGGACTGAGAAGTTTGACTTGAGAGTTTGATTCATTATAATCAACACCTATCACTCATTGATCCAACTGACTACAGTACACAGTGAAGGAAACGCAAGATTTTCAATAAAGCAATGCATTTAATCTTTGATTAATTATTCATAAATATTAAGTAAAATGAGTTTGCTATCATCTCACCTTATTTTTTTCAGGGGTTTGAGATTCTTTGCAACTTGAGAAGCTCTTTGTTATTTCGACTCACTAGCAATCTTCCTCAAGCATTCAGTGTGGCATTTACATACGACTAACACTGCGAGCTGCGATCTGGCTGTTTGTAGATGGTGCTCTACATCTCATAAAAACTTTGGATTATCGCTTTTTTCCGTTAGTAAAACATTGTTGACTTCTTAGCATGTAAAACTTGATTATAATGAATTATGTACCTGATAATAGCTAGCTGTGGTAATCAATTTAAATAGAAGATACTAAATTTGCGTTACTACCAACCGACGTATACGGCAGTTTCTAACACGGAACAGCGGAAACAGACTAAGGGCACAAATGTTATCGGTGAATGCAAATACGCCCCGTATTAAACAAATGTATAGATTTATGTTTACCTAGCTGATTGGCTGATTTGGCTAATTGCGCATGGCGCAAGGGAAATCTCATTTATGCATTTCTACCCATCTTTTAATGGCAAATAATCACTGCTTGATAAGAATAATTCCGGTAGGTATAATAAAAAAGTTAGGAGATGTTTTATTCTATCCATTAAATCTAAGATTCGTTATACCCCATTGTCGTGCCACCTTGGCAAAAAAACGACACAAAAACCCTGCGGCCACCAGACTATATGTATGTACTGTAAAACTAAAGCTAATAGCGAATTATTAGAATTATACTGTGCCGAGTTTGCAACTCGAGTTGTACAACTCGAGTTGCACAACTCGAGTTGTACAACTCGAGTTTGTAAATATAACTCGAGTTGTACAACTCGAGTTGCACAACTCGAGTTGTACAACTCGAGTTGCAAACTCGGCACAGTATAATTCTAATAATTCGCTATTAGCTGTAGTTTTACAGTACATACAGTTTAATTTCTATTAGCTAACGGGTGCCTATTGATATACCATTGTTAATATAACCAGATCTACGGTTATTTTACCGTAATACCAATATATTGCACCTTACTTTTGAAAAGTCGTGTTGCGCGTTCACAACTCGAGTTGTGCAACTCGAGTTGCGAACACGCAACGCGAGGCACTGTAAGGCGCCATACAACACTGCATCGCAGCTCAAGCAATGCATAGCGTACGATCACTGGGCCGCGCACGATCATTGCACTGTCATATGGAAACCAGGCTTTAGAGATGATGATGGGATTCGTATATTTCACATGTTTTTTTATATTTCATCAGTAAAGGGACTATCATATCACTTGATGAAAGCAATTGAAAATTAAATTCACTAATTCATCGTTGTGCTAGGATTTCATGTAGTTTCAACTTGAGCTCTGCCATCACTCTACTACGGTGTCCTAAACACAGGTGTCCTTTAGTGGGATATTGCCGAGCCGTAGGCTACACACACAAAAACAACAAAGGTCGACGTAGTTATGAGTAAAAACAAAAGTATCCATCCAAATATCTCACGAATCCAATGAGCAGCACATATAAAAACTAAATTGATCGACAGGGCCACCCATCATGTCAAAATATTCCAATTTTCAAATCATGTCCTGTACAACTCACCTTATGGTTTCTCAAACTTGTCTTTAAGTCCCTATTAATTTGAGACTGTCCGATTGCTGTTTTCTAAATGGTCGCTGCTAACCTAGCGTCCTGCTTCAACACCTCAATAACTATCAAGGCGCCGCTGAGCGCTCCCGAACTATTCCTGGATAGTTACTGGGGCTGTATATCATTGTTTAAACCGAGCCAACCGTGGTTGATGCAGATTAATTACGTAAAATACAACAGCCATACAAATATTAGCTAATCAAAAATCCCTAAACTGGGTAAACCAATTGAATAGACCATATTTTTGTCATACTGCGTTATAAAAACTCGCAATATTTAGTTCCATTGAAGTATTACAGTCTAGAAAAAATACATTCAAAATAGCATTAAACGATAAATATATTACGCGTAAATGTACATACATATGCACAAGACATTATAAACCAAATTTAAATAAAACTCCAAACGAAATCAGTTTGCTAAATATAGCTTCAGATGAAACTTAATTCTCAAACGAGCGTAAATACATGAGCTTCGATAAAAATTGCAAAAAAAAATTTAGTCAAATAATTGGCCAAATAAAATTTGCAAAATTTATTTGGCTAATAAATTATTATTGAACAGCTCTGTATTCACAAACCATTGAAATTGTCAATACCAAGGACCTAAACTGGTTTAATGAGCTCGTATTATGAAATCAAGCAGATGCACTTAATCTATGCTATTTCCATCGTGATCCGAGGTGTCACCTAGCATCATCGACTCTAGCCTTCTAGCTTGTCTTGACAAACTGTTGTCTTTGCTCCACCCCCCCCCCCCCCGTCGAGCGGACCAGCAAAACAACAAACAACTGTTGTTTTGCTCGCCCGCTCGACGGGGGACAACTCCGTATAAACAACAGTTCGTCAAGACAGGCTACATCGAGTGACTTCTCCAGCAGCAAGGTCGCAACTCGTATTCTCGTGTTGACATCTAGTACGCATTATTGGACAAAGCTAAGTAAATCTGGTACACGTTTACCACAATAAAGCACTAATAAAATTTTTTTTATCTCACAAATTGTAATCGCATGTCTGTTTAGCACTAACTTGATGTAGCCACACACTAGGCCTCTGCGACCTGAAGCATGTTTATAATCCCAAACGATTGGCTACATTTAGGAATTGCTTTTTTAAACAGCTGCACAAACGAGTAGTATACGCAGTAAATTATGTCGAAGGCTAGGTCCTATATATACTAGGTCCTCGGCTCATTAATCTCCGATAGGCATAAACTTCATATTTTTCAAACTAACTGTATCAAGGAGCACTTACCTGAAAGCTGTCGTTTTGGTACCTAACTGGCCGCTCTATGCGACTACGAGCAAACAGTTTTTGTGCAGCCTGATATTTAAACTGAGCACAAAATCAATATGTGCCAAGAGAGTGTATCACCGTCATCATTTTGGAGTCATCTTGTTCGCTTATGCAAAGCTAACGCTTTTTTAATAAAATATCAATCGCTCATCGCGTCGAGGATTGATTTGCAGCATACCTATTGAAACATATACTAATCATGTACAAGACAAAAAACTTTCACGTTTAATGTAACTATTACTAATAGTTTAGGGGTTTAAATCAAAAGAACATGGTTTACAGAATACATATATAATAAAACATAGAAGACTTGTAAGCTTAATAAGGAAAACAGTCCCAACATCGACAAGTCCGAACCTAGACAAGTCCCAATCTCGACAGAGGTTGGTCCGAATCTAGACAAAGGTTGGTCCGAACATCGACAAAAGCTGATGCAGTTTTACAATAATTTAATCTTCAACAAATAATAAATGTCTTTTTGCAGTTCTATCCTCACTTCAAAAAATAACAATCAAAGCTACTCAAGGAAGTTTAGATTTCAAATAAAACATTTTGCTAGCTTAACAGTCAACCATATTTATGATTGTTACTTGTTTTAGCATTCGTTCTATATTTAGGTTGGGCAAAATATTGTTAGGCCTACAAAAGCTGGGGAGTGCTGCATCAAATGGATCACAAGATATTTTTGCGCAAATAAATCTTTTACATATAAATCGCTCATTTATTATGAAAATAGTAGATGGTAAAATAGTAAAACTGCTGTCGAGATTGGACCAACCGTTGTCGATATTCAAACTCGTCGAGTTTCAAACCAGTCGAGGTTCGGACTATAAACCCTTAATAATAGACTCAAGAGATTGAATCCTTCATTTTTTATTACGATACATTGACTACAACAATCTGTAAAAGTAAACTGCCATTCAAATAGTAATTTCTTTTTTGTATGTAATGAAAGTAATTGCATCGATGAATAACCTATGTTTACCGGATTGTAAATATATGTGAAGCTCAACAACATGATCACTGGCATTAAAACGTAGCTATCTAAAATATTTAGCTAAATAAATTTATTTGATGGCTAAATGACTATCCCTTCCAATTTCAATG
The DNA here is from genome assembly GCF_963576615.1 of Watersipora subatra. Taxonomy (NCBI): domain Eukaryota; kingdom Metazoa; phylum Bryozoa; class Gymnolaemata; order Cheilostomatida; family Watersiporidae; genus Watersipora; species Watersipora subatra. The sequence continues at coordinate 29,735,680 of NC_088711.1, forward strand.
TATTAGTCAATTCATATGTAGATTTTTCCTTTTCACATAAAGCTAAAAATTGATTGCTAGTTTACTTGGGTGAAAGAGAGGTGAAAGAGGTGAAAGATTCTTAGCCTGGTAGTTTATCAACATTGGTATTTGAAATGGCCTGAGTTTACATAGACAGAATGATTGATAAATAGTTCATGTGTATTATAGATAACTAAACACTTTAATTTCTTTATCATTAGCCTCAACTTTTACAATTAAAACTATGATACTATTATAAACCTTGTCTCTGAAAATGTTAACACTACTTAAGAGTGTGTTCAAGAGCCATAGAATATTGCAACTTAAAAATAATAAACTTTGTTTTTATGGTGCATTCTTTTATTCAGTGAGCTAATCGAATTCTATTTCGAAAATATTTCAGCTGGCTGATTATCATGATGGAAGATAGCGCAGGCAGTGAGAGGGTAGGTTTTTGAACAATTCTTGTACGGCTCTTATTTGTCATTAAATATCACAGGTGTTTATTTTTGTTATTACAAACACTTGTGAATGTTGTTAAAGTGTATCCACCTAATTGAGTATAAGATAAAAAAAACATGTGATCAGACATGACGGTCATTGAAGTAATGTCAGGCTTTGTTATTTATAACTATATCTTGCTGAAGTTTCTCATTGCTACTATATTTAGTCATTTGTTGTTACTACTGTTTACTAATACATGTGGTCATCGATGTGATAGGTGAAATAGGACAGTCCTTGCTCAGTGGTCACTAGTTGCCAGATGATCCCCTCGGCAATGGTTTATTTTATTTTAAATTAACTGCTATTTAGCCCTGTTATTTTTGTTGTTTGTTATAACATAATAGTCAATTATTTTTCAGCCATTGCTTTATATTATGAGATATTATTTATTTCTATGATCATGGAATGGTATTTGAGACCCTGTTAAATCATTATAACATTGCTACTGTTTATTTGCTATAACCAACTGAAGTTTCTCCATCACCAAAATGGTTTCAGTTTCTGATGCAAAGTAACAGTATTTAATTATAAAGATCAGAAATATCATCTGTTGTGTAACAAATTAGGAATGTTTCCCAAAAATAGTTGTGAGACCTTCACAGCTGATGACATGTTTTTTTTGTAATGCATCGCTTGGATTTTGCAGATTTTGCCAGCAGGCAGTCTTGCCCAATCAGATGCCTCATTTTATAAAGGATCAGTTGTTGCCTTCAGCAATCTTGGTTACACAGTAGACGTCTCCTCTGGGTGCTGCAAATCAGAAACAAAGACTATTCTCCAGAATGTTAGGTGATTGCACCAGTTGCTGCTATTGCACTCCAAATAGTTTATATACAACAGGGATTGCCTAGACCCTTTTATTGCATACACTCAGTTATTGCATAGACTCAGTTATGGCATAGACTCAGTTATCGCATAGACTCAGTTATCGCATAGACTCAGTTATCGCGTAGACTCAGTTATCGCGTAGACTCAGTTATCGCATAGTATCGGTTATTGTATAGAGTCAGTTATTGTATAGACTCAGTTATTGTATAAACTCAGTTATTGTATAGACTCAGTTCTTGTATAGACTCAGTTATTGTATACTCAGGTATTGTATAGACTCAGTTATTGTATAAACTCATTTATTGTATAGACTCAGTTATTGTATAGACTCAGTTATTGTATACACTCAGGTATTGCGTAGACTCAGTTATTGTATAAACTCAGTTATTGTATACACTCAGTTATTGTATAAACTCATTTATTGTATAGACTCAGTTATTGTATAGACTCAGTTATTGTATACACTCAGGTATTGCGTAGACTCAGTTATTGTATAAACTCAGTTATTGTATACACTCAGTTATTGTATAAACTCATTTATTGTATAGACTCAGTTATTGTATAGACTCAGTTATTGTATACACTCAGGTATTGCGTAGACTCAGTTATTGTATAGACTCAGTTATTGTAGAGACTGAGTTATTGCGTAGACTCAGTTATTGTATAGACTCAGTCATTGCGTAGACTCAGTTATTGCGTAGACTCAGTTATTGCGTAGACTCAGTTATCGCGTAGACTCAGTTATCGCATAGTATCGGTTATTGTATAGAGTCAGTTATTGTATAGACTCAGTTATTGTATAAACTCAGTTATTGTATAGACTCAGTTCTTGTATAGACTCAGTTATTGTATACTCAGGTATTGTATAGACTCAGTTATTGTATAAACTCATTTATTGTATAGACTCAGTTATTGTATAGACTCAGTTATTGTATACACTCAGGTATTGCGTAGACTCAGTTATTGTATAGACTCAGTTATTGTATAGACTCAGTTATTGTATAAACTCAGTTATTGTATAGACTCAGTTCTTGTATAGACTCAGTTATTGTATACTCAGGTATTGCATAGACTCAGTTATTGTATAAACTCATTTATTGTATAGACTCAGTTATTGTATAGACTCAGTTCTTGTATAAACTCAGTTATTGTATACACTCAGTTATTGTATAAACTCATTTATTGTATAGACTCAGTTATTGTATAGACTCAGTTATTGTATACACTCAGGTATTGCGTAGACTCAGTTATTGTATAGACTCAGTTATTGTAGAGACTGAGTTATTGCGTAGACTCAGTTATTGTATAGACTCAGTCATTGCGTAGACTCAGTTATTGCGTAGACTCAGTTATTGCGTAGATTCAGTTATGGTATAGACTCAGTTATTGTATAAACTCAGTTATTGTATAGAGTCAGTTATCGCGTAGACTCAGTTATTGGGTAGACTCAGTTATTGGGTAGACTCAGTTATTGCGTAGACTCAGTTATTGCGTAGACTCAGTTATCGCATAGACTCAGTTATTGCTCAGACTCCGTTATTGCATAGAATCGGTTATTGCGTAGACTTAGTTATTGCGTAGACTCAGTTATTGCATAGACTCGGTTATTGCATAGACTCAGTTATTGCGTAGACTCAGGTATTGTGTAGACTCAGTTATTGCATGGTGTGTAGTTTATTCTCAATTCTAATTTTGTACATACTCACTCTGTAATGCCTGCTTACTTCCTGTTGTTCAATTAGTTTTCTCCAATGTTCAGTTAGTGCAGGATGTGTAGTTAATGCTTACACACAGCTTTACATGTGCTATAACACCTAGTAGTACGCTGGCAGTTGGTAGTGGGTTTGGCTGCAACTCCGGATATCTGAGTTGATTACCATGCATTATAATCGCTTTTCGTAACGCTCTTAGCGTAGCTTCAGACGAAAGCACGCACAGACTGCTCTTTTCATAGTAGAGATTATATTCAGTTGGCTATACCCTCATGTTGTATTGTGTTATATTATACAATTATTATATTGTGACAATTCGGTTGGCTATACCATTATATTGTATTATATTATACCATTATTATATTGTGACAATTGAGTTGGCTTTACCATTATATTGTATTATATTATACCATTATTATATTGTGACAATTCAGTTGGCTATACCATTATATTGTATTATACCATTAGTATATTGTGACAATTCAGTTGGCTATACCATTATATTGTATTATATTATACCATTATTATATTGTGACAATTCTGTTGGCTATACCATTATATTGTGTTGTATTATATTATACCATTATTATATTGTGACAATTCAGTTGGCTATATGATTATATTGTATTATATTATACCATTATTATATTGTGACAATTCAGTTGGCTATACCATTATATTGTATTATGTTATACCATTATTATATTGTGACAATTCAGTTGGCTATACCATTATATCGTATTATATTATACCATTATTATATTGTGACAATTCAGTTGGCTATACCATTATATTGTATTATATTATACCATTATTATATTGTGACAATTCAGTTGGCTATACCATTATATTGTATTGTATTATACCATTAGTATATCGTCACAATTCAGTTGGCTATACCATTTGTATGCAGTTATCTTTGCTTTTTTACCCAAATCGCCATACTCTGTTACTTTGCAGTGGAGTTTTCAAACCAGGAACTATGAACGCTATAATGGGACCGACTGGTAGTGGCAAATCAACGTGAGTGTTTTGGTCTTGGCACTAAATCAAACTTTGGTTTGATCGTGAAATCATTATTACTGCTGTTACAAACGCCACTATTGCACACAGCTATTACTATAGTAAAAGTTGTGTGCGGCAGTTTTCTACCAGGGATTACGTGTATGTCACAATTTCTATTTCTATAACATTTCCATAATTCATTTCCATATTATTTCCATTTCCATAACACTTCCATAATTCATTTTCATATTATTTCCATTTTTATAACATTTCCATAATTCATTTTCATATTATTTCCATAAGATTTCCATAATTCATTTCCATTTCCATAACATTTCCCTATTTCATTTTCATATTATTTCCATTTCCATAACATTTCCACAATTCATTTCTATATTATTTTTATTTCCATAACATTTCCTTATTTCATTTTCATATTATTTCCATTTGCATAATTCATTTCCATATTATTTCCATTTCCATAACATTTCCCTATTTCATTTTCATATTATTTCCATTTCCATAACATTTCCATAATTCATTTTCATATTATTTCCATTTCCATAATTCATTTCCATATTATTTCTATGTCCATAACATTTCCATTATTCATTTCCATATTATTTCCATAACATTTCCATATTTCTAAAATGAAAATTCTATATATCCATTTTCATAAAGTTATGGAAATATTTATGTTTATGGAAAAGGATATGGAAAAGTAAGCATTTCCATAATATGTTTAGCGATCCCTGTTTTCTATGTTTTGATTTTTTTTATATTGTAGAAATGTGTCAGTTATTTTTATTATTTTCTTTAGTGACTAACGTTTTGTCACCTTGATTACTAACAAGAACTAACATGCAGTTCTCAATTAATAGCTGTTTCTACATGAGCCAGATGGCTGAATCACTACATGAGCCAGATGGCTGAATCACTGCAGCATGGCATGCTCAGTCACCCATGTAATCTGGCTTTTTTTCATCTGGTTTCAAAGATTATTGTTGTTAGTCTCTCGACTAGGAATAACTTGTGAACTGTTTGGAAATTCATAGTGTAACGCGCACTATTGGAAATTAGTACATTTCTGTGAACAGCTGCAATTCAGTTTCTGTGAACAGCTACAATTCGCTGTGACAAATGATTGATGCAAAGTCATTGAAGTGTTGTTTATTTGTTGTTATGGTTACATCATTGGTGCCTATCATTTATTTGTTCAGGTGACATCTTCATCCTGTATCCAGCTCTTTGCAGCTGACCCACTATGCTCGAGCAGTGTTGAGATTTGATACAAAGTACACTATCGAACTATTATGTTCTCTGTTAATACTACTAAGTACATGTCTATCTCTACTCAAATGGACGCTAGAGTTAACATAAATATTTTTTAATAAATAAAATAAATGTGATTTTATTCACTCGCAGTCTGCTGGATGTGCTGGCTGAGAGAAAGAATCCTGCTGGGCTCTCCGGTACAGTGTTGATAGATGGGGCACCTCAACCAGCTGACTTTAGACTCAGATCTGGATATGTAGTGCAGGTTCTGTACCACTTTTGTGGCTTGAAAAGATTTCGTCAAATAACAGTTGCTATTTTCCATAGTATTCCATAGTAGGATCAGTAGCTTTGAACAGTTATTTACTGAAGGTATTAACGAGTAATACAGAGTTTTCCTTATTACTGTAGTTCATTTTAAATGGTAGCTACCGCTCTCTCCATTCATAAGCCTTCATAATCAACAAATGTGAAATAATTAATTTGTGCAAAATTTGATTCGTTTAAATAAATGATTCTCATCGAATAGATTACAATTTCTATTGTAATTCCTTCCATCTGAAACCCTCAATTAACATTCGTTTAGGACTCACAGATTTCTTGTGAATAAAAAGTGACTTTTGAATCAACGCTGAATTGTCAGAAATTATAATGTACAGTACGGCTGTCAAAGCCTTTTATTTTGGCATTACAATAGCCGGTGTTTTTAACGTGCCAACTTTTATGCAATCACAAAATTCTGTTCATGCAATTAATGAGGCGACTAAAATGTCGGTATCGGACTCAAATCATGTCAGACTCAAATATCGCACTCAAATCATAGCATTCAACGTATCAAATTCAACGTATCATATTCAACGTATCATATTCAACATATCATATTCAACGTATCATATTCAACATATCATATTCAACGTATCATATTCAACATATCATATTCAACATATCATATTCAACATATCATATTCAACGTATAACATTCAACATATCATATTCAACATATCATATTCAACATATCATATTCAACATATCATATTCAACATATCATATTCAACATATCATATTCAACGTATCATATTCAACATATCATATTCAACGTATCATATTCAACATATCATATTCAACATATCATATTCAACATATCATATTCAACATATCATATTCAACATATCATATTCAACATATCATATTCAACGTATCATATTCAACATATCATATTCAACGTATCATATTCAACATATCATATTCAACATATCATATTCAACGTATCATATTCAACGTATCATATTCAACATATCATATTCAACGTATCATATTCAACATATCATATTCAACATATCATATTCAACATATCATATTCAACGTATCATATTCAACATATCATATTCAACGTATCATATTCAACATATCATATTCAACATATCATATTCAACATATCATATTCAACATATCATATTCAACGTATCATATTCAACATATCATATTCAACGTATCATATTCAACATATCATATTCAACATATCATATTCAACGTATCATATTCAACGTATAACATTCAACATATCATATTCAACGTATCATATTCAATGTCTAGCATGCAGCTTGTTTGACCGACCCTCTAACTAATCGAGCGAACCAGTCACCTTCCGAAGTATCAGAATAATTGTGAAAGTCTTTATTCTCTGTACCTTGTGACAAACATAGCGAACAGACGAACATACAACGGCCAATAATAATAATTTTAAAAATAATATAGAAATACAGATGTCTTACATGATCAATGCCTTGTGCAGTCAACATTAACCAACTATTACAGCTGTACAGTCAATTGCCAACAATCTAATCAATAGGCTATTATATTTGGAATGTTGAAGTCTGCTACACTTTTAATTACATATCATAGAGAGATAACACTAAAAGAATGGGTTTATTCATAGCTCTAATAGACTAAAGGTATATAGAAGCCTCATTTCAGCCTGTTTTGTAATTGAACTTTCTAGTGATTTTTCATTGGTGAGTATCAGTTACAATTCACTCTCTAGCTTCTATGAATGTTAGTTTAATAGGTAGCAAATCTGTTAAGTTATAATTTTCTCAGTCACATGTATTGGAGCATTTAAAATGAGTTAGCTAATTGATTTTCACCGTATTCGTAGATGGCTTATATCTATGAACTAGTAGATCTATGAACTAGTCGATAAGGTTTCAGCGCTTTACTACAGCAAGTTTATCTTCACCAGTTAAATTTTAAAACTATAAAATGTATGATGTGATTTTGTATTTTTATTTTGAGCTGATTTGTTGAATTGCTAAATAACTTCCGTTATCTATGTGAAGAATATGTAGTCCTTAAGACTTGAGAGGGACCTTCTGTAATTGTGATAGTAGTTGGTCATTCAAGTTCGTTTTAGTTGGAATATTTGATACATTCTAGGATGATATTATTATGACAACCCTTACGATAAGAGAAAATCTCCAATTTTCTGCTGACTTACGCCTGAGCAAGAGATTCAGTGCGGAAGACAAAGTTAACAGAGTTCAAGAGGTCATAAACCAGTTAAGTTTAGGTAAAGTACATCGTTACCGCATTACTGGCTGATAGATTTTGAATAATTGCATGATTAAGGATTTGAGTTTTTGTTATCTTCTGAAATTTGATTAATCACAGCTTCATTTGCTGTGTAGAATGAAGCAACATCAGAATGAGTGATAATATACAGTTTGTATTGCAAAAAAACAAGAGCACAGAGCAACCAGCTCTGATCAACTTATTCAACTTTAACACTAACTACTTGCACGTCGTGCCTAACGTAATGCATAGCATGCGTTGCCTATTGCATCACGTCGTGCCTAACGTAATGCATAGCATACGTTGCCTATTGCATCACGTCGTGCCTAACGTAATGCATAGCATGCGTTGCCTATTGCATCACGTCGTGCCTAACGTAATGCATAGCATACGTTGCCTATTGCATCACGTCGTGCCTAACGTAATGCATAGCATACGTTGCCTATTGCATCACGTCGTGCCTAACGTAATGCATAGCATACGTTGCCTATTGCATCACGTCGTGCCTACCGTAATGCAATGCATGGCTGTCCCTGTATAATGGAAAAACACGAAGCAATAAATGTCAATACGATTGGGAAAAACTTTTGTATGTACACTATAAAATATTCCACACTTCCTCATGATTTCAAAATCAGTACGGTCATATGTTATACACATTATTGCCATATCGCTCTGGAGTTTTGTGTGCTCTGGTAAAGTGTGCTTGATCAAGTTCAGCATCACTCACATTGTCTCTATTATTCAGTTCAATATCTAGGTGTTCCTCCTCATCTGCCAAAATGTCTCTTACAGAATTGATGGTAATAGTTGAGGGATCGTTTTTATCCTTGGGTGACTAGTATGTCTCGAATTAGAGTCTTCCATAACTGAAGTGTTAAATATTAATGCAGTAACTTCCCCAATAGTCTATGTGATAGTGCACTTTGCATTAGGCGGCTTAACAAATACTTGGTCCCCTACACTGAACGGGTTGATGTGAGTATCTCTCTGCTGTCTGAATGAGGTTTCAGCCATCTCCGGCAGTGAACAACTTCTGTACCAGTACACTGATTCAACTGGGATAAACTGTTATTCTTCGTCGAGAAATTGGGCCAATACAACATTTCCTGCTCAGAACGTCCAGTTCGAGCCACCATTTTTTTGATTGTTTGATGCTGCCGTTCTGCTATGCCACTGCCCTGCTGATGGTAAGCATAGGTAAAGATGTGGTCTATATTCCACTTTGCAATGAATTTGCGAAAGTTTTCATTTTTGAAACATGGTCCAGTGACTGTCAAGAGTTGTTTCGGGGATCCTCTTTCATAAAATATCTGTTTGAATACTTTGATAGCAGTTTCCATAGTCTCGTTTCTCATTTGTCGCCATACGCAAAGCCGACTGGGTCTGCAGTCCACCAGCGTCAGGTATTAATAGTACCCTATCATGATAAGTCACGTCTGATGCTAACCTTGTCCATGTCTCATCTACAGACATCTCACCATTCTCCCATCTCACCGGTTTATGAATCCCATGGATAATGGTCCCATGAATGCCGGTGAAACGAGAGAATGGTGAGTCATTCTACACACCTGACATTCTCTCACTGCTCTATCCACATCGTCTTCCATCGTCCAATTCAATACAGAAAGATAAAATGTTCTCTCTACCCACAGGTGGTGAGTATAGTGCAGATCATATAAAGCTTCTATTGAATATGGACTGACATAGCCAGCTGAAAGGACCGCAACTGGAGGTTGAGCCACTTCTTAGAAACCCTTGTCAACTCATCATTCTCCTTGAACTCGAACTAGTTTAAGCTCTATGAATAACTCATATAGACTGATTAGCTCGGAAATCATCCTAAGCCCCCTCCTATTCAACATTTCACCTAAACCATTCACCTTTGGACGCTTATTGTTACGAATCACAGAGTTTATTTACCCGAATACAGTTGCTGAATCAGTCGTGACTCTCATGGACTTCAAGTTCTACGTGATACTACAACTTAAACCTCTAACTATAACCTCCAGTTCAGTGACATTCATGTGATTCCCATCCTTTCTTAAAGGTTGAATTGCAACAAAATTCACATTACAGTTATTTGATATCAAAATATTTACCATGTCTCACTCTGCTGTGTTGTAGGTGCAAAGTATGTGGAAATATGATTACAAGCTCTTAAAAGTTCAAAAACGAACAGTTCATCGCAGCCATCACGAAAACGCCGTAAATCGGAATCCCTTTCCAACACGGCTTAAATGGAATGTAATTGAGCACGATGGCTTCTATTTACACTTTCATGCAACCTCATTCGTCGAAATATTTTCACAAATGTACTTCACGCATTCAATAAAACCATGTCTATTGTCTTTACGCGTCTGTTTTATCATTATTGTAATGCTGTCACTTTGAGCATTGATATCTCAAAACCTACCGTAAAAATTTGTTTAATTTTTTTTCACCTTAGCTCGGAGGAGTGCATATCATCCTTTGATTAACATGACGAGCCTGTTGGTCATCTGTGATATTCGAAAAATGCTGCAGAAATTATTCGGGCTGTTTGGCAGGAAGTATGGGGGTCATATGATCAGATTACGATTGAACGATTAGACCAAGCCGAAACAAAACTGTAAATTCGCGAGCATCTATATTTGATACAGGCTCTTTTGTAAAACCTGAAATGTTTGTCATAAACTAGTGTTACGAGACGTTTTATATTGAGCCTTTGATTAGCTTTTTAATTCACATGACAACATCACATGCCAAAACAATAACCAAAATGTTTGAGAACGTCATCAAAATAAAGAGATTCCATACTACGGCGTTTTCATGATGGCTGCAATTAACTGTTCGTTTTTGAGCTTTGAAGAGCTTGTAATCACATTTACACATATTTTGCACCTACAACACAGCAGAGTAAGACATGGTGAATCTTTTCTGACCAAATACCTGCAATGTGAATTTTGTTGCAAGTAAACCTTTAATCAATGACCATCCTCAAAAATTTGACCATCAACCTCTACTGCTACACCAACAGCAAAACTGCGCGCATCACACCCTATGACACCTTCTTATTAGGCACAGACTACTAACAGGATCTCTCTCTTCCAGTCTCAAAAAGCGTAGTTTTGACACAATCAGCGATGTGGTTATTCCAATCACAATCATGTCTGCCTTTTCATGAAGCTACATGCTACCCACAGCCATCCACCCACTGGGTAATGCCTTGTGAGACGACCACAGACAGAAAACAACTCGCGCTTCGTCAGAACCGAGTCAATATCACATCACCACTATTGTTGACACAACCCCAGACCATTAAATCATTTCCATTTTCATGTTGAACCTTTCAATGTATTACGTTCTGTCAAGACAAATGTACTGCTGAGCAATTTGATAGCTAATTCATTCAATTACAATGATTAACTTGAATTAGTATTACTGTTGAACTGACCTTGGGTGTGAACTGCTAGGCAACTGCGCTGACACCAGAATCGGAGATGAATTTACAAGAGGTGTGTCTGGGGGAGAGAGGAAGCGGTGTAACATTGGAATGGAACTCATTCCTTCTCCTGGTATTCTTTTTCTTGATGAACCAACCACGGGTCTTGATGCCTCAACAGCTTATTCTGTGATGATGCTTCTTAAACGGTAGGCAGCATTCAGGTCAGCATCTAGCTATTTATAATAATACAATTGCTGTTAATAGCTATTATATAGTTTTATAAACTTGTATGTTAATTCCGTCAGTTAGTGTAGTAAGACCCGTGATACCAGGTTCCATTTTAGTTAAGATGAATGTAACGATATGCCTTATTACTCAATAAAAATAATATAAATTAACCATGCCATAAAAATGTTTTTATAAAATTTATCTACAACTCTGCTGAAATAAAATCTAAATTCGACAACAATCCAATGCATGATGTTTGTGCTACAAATTGTATTTTATCATTTCTTCCCAAATACATGAATTGATTAAAACAATTTCTAGTGCTACTCCAAACCGAAAGGTATGAATAATGATAACACAATTTTATTTTGATTCAATGATATAATTGTCTGTTGTTATTCTCTTTACAAAGTTAAATAAATCAGAACTCAACACTGACTACGACCTGAAGAGTATTAAATCTCTTTATCCTTTTGTATATAATTGTACTAGATGAATGCCAGGCGTTGCATGGGTAATAAAAAAGTTTTTGCACAGAAAATTTAATTTTAATTGGCATATACATTTATTATTCTAACTTTTAAATTAAGGTGTTTTTTTGTTTTGTTTACTGCGTTTATTTTTGTGTACGGTGTTTATTTCTTTGTAGTTCATGTTGGCTATGTGAGTTTAAGGATTTTTTTCACGTATGGGCACATATTTTTTTTCTAGCATGGCTTCACGCATAACGCTAGCTGCAGTGTCAGCGTGAAGTCATAAATTGTTAGCATGTGTAATACGTATGTGTTCAATTTATTGCATAGTAAAGCCCGTTAGACAGTGTAGTGTATTGAATAAATGCCTGTCTGCACAACTGGAGGTTGTGAGTTCAAATCCATTGCACAGTGGATTTTTTATTCATAAAACTTTATCGCTATAACTGAACACACAGACAAAAGCTGAGATTTATATATATATATAGATTTTTAAATATGAATACATGTAGATATTTATTATATTTCAGCTTAGCGAGCTTAGGCAGCACTATAATATTCTCCATTCATCAGCCAAGATACTCTATATTCAAGTTGCTAGACACACTCATGTTGCTAGGCAATGGCAGGACTATCTACCATGGCCCCGCCCATGAGGGGATACAGTTCTTTCAATCAGTTGGTCAGTTGCTACATATCTGCGCGTTACATGTTGTATGGCCTCTACTCACCATATTAGCACCGTATCTGCACGTTACATGTTGTATGGCCTCTACTCACCATATTAGCACCGTATCTGCATGTTACATGTTGTATGGCCTCTACTCATCATATTAGCACCATATCTGCACGTTGCATGTTGTATGGCCTCTACTCACCATATTAGCACCATATCTGCACGTTGTATGGTCTCTACTCACCATATTAGCACCATATCTGCACGTTACATGTTGTATGGCCTCTACTCACCATATTAGCACCGTATCTGCATGTTACATGTTGTATGGCCTCTACTCATCATATTAGCACCATATCTGCACGTTGCATGTTGTATGGCCTCTACCCACCATATTAGCACCATATCTGCACGTTGCATGTTGTATGGCCTCTACTCACCATATTAGCACCGTATCTGCACGTTACATGTTGTATGGCCTCTACTCACCATATTAGCACCGTATCTGCATGTTACATGTTGTATGGCCTCTACTCATCATATTAGCACCATATCTGCACGTTGCATGTTGTATGGCCTCTACCCACCATATTAGCACCATATCTGCACGTTGCATGTTGTATGGCCTCTACTCACCATATTAGCACCGTATCTGCACGTTACATGTTGTATGGCCTCTACTCACCATATTAGCACCATATCTGCACGTTACATGTTGTATGGCCTCTACTCACCATATTAGCACCATATCTGCACGTTGCATGTTGTATGGCCTCTACTCACCATATTAGCACCATATCTGCACGTTGCATGTTGTATGGCCTCTATCCACCATATTAGCACCATATCTGCACGTTGCATGTTGTATGGCCTCTACTCACCATATTAGCACCGTATCTGCACGTTACATGTTGTATGGCCTCTACTCACCATATTAGCACCGTATCTGCATGTTACATGTTGTATGGCCTCTACTCATCATATTAGCACCATATCTGCACGTTGCATGTTGTATGGCCTCTACCCACCATATTAGCACCATATCTGCACGTTGCATGTTGTATGGTCTCTACTCACCATATTAGCACCATATCTGCACGTTGCATGTTGTATGGCCTCTACTCACCATATTAGCACCATATCTGCACGTTACATGTTGTATGGCCTCTACTCACCATATTAGCACCGTATCTGCATGTTACATGTTGTATGGCCTCTACTCATCATATTAGCACCATATCTGCACGTTGCATGTTGTATGGCCTCTACCCACCATATTAGCACCATATCTGCACGTTGCATGTTGTATGGTCTCTACTCACCATATTAGCACCATATCTGCACGTTGCATGTTGTATGGTCTCTACTCACCATATTAGCACCATATCTGCACGTTGCATGTTGTATGGCCTCTACTCATCATATTAGCACCATATCTGCACGTTACATGTTGTATGGCCTCTACTCACCATATTAGCACCATATCTGCACGTTGCATGTTGTATGGCCTCTACTCACCATATTAGCACCATATCTGCACGTTGCATGGCCTCTACTCACGATATTAGCACCGTATCTGCGTGTTACATGTTGTATGGCCTCTACTCACCATACTAGCAAAAATGAATTATTTTATAAATGTAAATGTGACAAACTATTTTTTTGGATTGTATGTATCTTCCTATTGCTCTGTAGCTCTCTATGCATGTTCAGCCAGAGATCATTCTAATTTCAACAGTTCTTGAGTTATGAGCAACAATGGAACCTTTGCATTCAATTGTCATGAAGTTAAATACATTGTGTAGCCTTGAGTAGATAATTCCACATGTATGAATATAACGTTTGCTCTGCTTTTATTGACAGGCTATGAGATTGAGCCACATGATAATCCTGCCGATTTTTTCCTCGATGTCATCATTGGCTCAAAGTTGCCAACTTTACCAGAGCAATCTCCTGTCACTGGTAATTTATCAAGTCTGACGAACATTTCTTACAATAGTGGACACATGTACTTTGATCTATAAATATGAGATTTCGTTGTGATGGGGTGATGACTCCAGCAACGCTGTTACTATACATTTTGATGGCAAAATGTATAGAAGCACCGTCTGCAGCTACGTGTAGTTTGGTGTGAAAAGACACTTTTATATAATATAATAGTTATCGGGATGTCAGCATGATCACAGTGTAAGTTTAATTAAGACTCCTGTAATCATTATAGCACTTTGAGTTTGATGGGTACGATTACAATGCGTATCTTATGAGAAAAGGTTGTTACCAGACCTTTAGATTACTTTGTTTATATCAGTACACATGATATAATTCGCATGCAGATGTGGTGAGCACTTTGGTCTAGTTAGAAAAGAATTGGCCCCAATTCGTAGAAGTATGATACAAATATGGTTTTGCTCATTTAGTGTTTACTCTCCATATCGACGGTATTATGAGGTCATCTCAAGGTCATTGCAATTGTAGAGGATGTGATTAGGTTGCATCTCGAGGAGGGAGACCCTGTAGAAAGGTCGAACCAGAAATGCCTAGAACTCTCTCAAGTATTTGAGAAGTCTCAGTTCAGTGAGCGGTATGTACAGCTAACACCAACTTTCATAAAAATATTTTGTAGCTCTAAGTCTTTAAAGCCCTAACCACCCCATTTATTACCTTTTTCAAGTTTGCTATGGGAGTTGAGCATAATAGTTCTAAATGTAGATATGAATTAAAATTAATTAAATTAAAATTAAAGAATTAAAAGAATTAAAATTAAAAACATAAATTATTACCAGAGCACATGAATTCACAAATTTTGTTGTTGCATGAAACCAATGATATACAGTCCCCCAAGCATAGCCGACGGCTCTCAAATGGGCGGGGTTCAATGATGGAGCTCTGTTGGGATGAACCCGAACAAACAAGTATGCTGAATAAAGCCCTTTGTAAATTTACAAATATTATGAACTATAGTGGTTATTTTGCTTATCTGTTAAACTCATTTTGCTATCAAATAAATATAGTATATCAATATTGTCACCATTATGATCAGTCAGTTGCCATTCGCAAGCATTCGTGATATAGTCACAATCGTAAAATAGCCCAAATTCGGGTTTGTATTTAGATTTTGAGTATGAAAACTACACTGCACAGCTTTTCCTGCTGTCCCATTTTATTGGCCAAGTAAAACAGTGTGACAACGATGAAAGACTTTGTCATTTTATATTAGGGGTGGCAACATATTAATCAAAAACTAGGAAAAAAAGGCCGTTGTTCGGGTAATTTTAGGTAAATTATATTCAACTTTAGGCATATACTACGACCTTAAATAATTTTAAAATTACTAAAAGTACGTAATTTGAAATGTTTTATTTTGTATGGATCTATTATTTTGGTTAGGTATCACCCCTATATAGGTAGTAGAAATTCAAGGTTTGCTATTGTGAACCGCGGGATCTACTGACTGAATGAGTTAATGAAACGATAACAGCGAGTCGTGTTTTCCAAAACTTAACAAGGCGACGTGACCGCCCCGCCCTGCCAGAGATGTGTTTGCTCCGAAGCCCAGGCTAGCACAATCCTAACAGAGCTCCATCGTTAAACCCCGCCCATATGATAGCCGTCAGCTATTCTTGGGGGCTGTATATCATTGATGAAACAAATTTTTAAGGAAAGATGTAATAATTTTACATAAAATTATTAGTTTATTTCGTGTATACCAGATAGTTCTACACATAGATTGAGGAGTGATTAACTAATTCACTTTGCAGCGGTGGACACACCTACTTTAGTAAACCCTGCATTTACTTCTACTACCTATATTTATTTATTTATTTATACATAGAGCTAGGAAGAGTAACTTTATACACAGAGCTAGGGAGAGTAACTTTATACACAGAGCTAGGGAGAGTAACTTTATACACAGAGCTAGGGAGAGTAACTTTATACATAGAGCTAGGGAGAGTAACTTTATACATAGAGCTAGGGAGAGTAACTTTATACACAGAGCTAGGGAGAGTAACTTTATACACAGAGCTAGGGAGAGTAACTTTATACACAGAGCTAGGGAGAGTAACTTTATACACAGAGCTAAGGAGAGTAACTTTATACACAGAGCTAGGGAGAGTAACTTTATACACAGAGCTAGGGAGAGTAACTTTATACACAGAGCTAGGGAGAGTAACTTTATACACAGAGCTAAGGAGAGTAACTTTATACACAGAGCTAGGGAGAGTAACTTTATACACAGAGCTAGGGAGAGTAACTTTATACACAGAGCTAGGGAGAGTAACTTTATACATAGAGCTAAGGAGAGTAACTTTATACACAGAGCTAGGGAGAGTAACTTTATACACAGAGCTAAGGAGAGTAACTTTATACTCAGAGCTAGGGAGAGTAACTTTATACACAGAGCTAAGGAGAGTAACTTTATACTCAGAGCTAGGGAGAGTAACTTTATACACAGAGCTAGGGAGAGTAACTTTATACACAGAGCTAGGGAGAGTAACTTTATACATAGAGCTAGGGAGAGTAACTTTATACACAGAGCTAAGGAGAGTAACTTTATACATAGAGCTAGGGAGAGTAACTTCATACACAGAGCTAGGGAGAGTAACTTTATACACAGCGCTAAGGAGAGTAACTTTATACATAGAGCTAGGGAGAGTAACTTTATACATAGAGCTAAGGAGAGTAACTTTATACACAGAGCTAGGGAAAGTAACTTTATACACAGAGCTAGGGAGAGTAACTTTATACACAGAGCTAGGGAGAGTAACTTTATACACAGAGCTAGGGAGAGTAACTTTATACACAGAGCTAGGGAGAGTAACTTTATACACAGAGCTAAGGAGAGTAACTTTATACACAGAGCTAAGGAGAGTAACTTTATACACCGAGCTAGGGAGAGTAACTTTATACACAGAGCTAGGGAGAGTAACTTTATACACAGAGCTAAGGAGAGTAACTTTATACACAGAGCTAAGGAGAGTAACTTTATACACAGCGCTAGGGAGAGTAACTTTATACACAGAGCTAGGGAGAGTAACTTTATACACAGAGCTAAGGAGAGTAACTTTATACACAGAGCTAGGGAGAGTAACTTTATACACAGAGCTAAGGAGAGTAACTTTATACACCGAGCTAGGGAGAGTAACTTTATACCCATAGCTAGGTAGAGTAACTTTATACACAGCGCTAGGGAGAGTAACTTTATACACAGAGCTAGGGAGAGTAACTTTATACACAGCGCTAAAGAGTGTAACTTTATACACAGAGCTAAGGAGAGTAACTTTATACACAGAGCTAGGGAGAGTAACTTTATACACAGAGCTAAGGAGAGTAACTTTATACACAGAGCTAGGGAGAGTAACTTTATACACAGAGCTAAGGAGAGTAACTTTATACACAGAGCTAGGGAGAGTAACTTTATACACAGAGCTAAGGAGAGTAACTTTATACACAGAGCTAGGGAGAGTAACTTTATACACAGAGCTAAGGAGAGTAACTTTATACTCAGAGCTAGGGAGAGTAACTTTATACACAGAGCTAAGGAGAGTAACTTTATACTCAGAGCTAGGGAGAGTAACTTTATACACAGAGCTAGGGAGAGTAACTTTATACACAGAGCTAAGGAGAGTAACTTTATACATAGAGCTAGGGAGAGTAACTTTATACACAGAGCTAAGGAGAGTAACTTTATACATAGAGCTAGGGAGAGTAACTTCATACACAGCGCTAGGGAGAGTAACTTTATACACAGCGCTAAGGAGAGTAACTTTATACATAGAGCTAGGGAGAGTAACTTTATACATAGAGCTAAGGAGAGTAACTTTATACACAGAGCTAGGGAGAGTAACTTTATACACAGAGCTAGGGAGAGTAACTTTATACACAGAGCTAGGGAGAGTAACTTTATACACAGAGCTAGGGAGAGTAACTTTATACACAGAGCTAGGGAGAGTAACTTTATACACAGAGCTAAGGAGAGTAACTTTATACACAGAGCTAAGGAGAGTAACTTTATACACCGAGCTAGGGAGAGTAACTTTATACACAGAGCTAGGGAGAGTAACTTTATACACAGAGCTAGGGAGAGTAACTTTATACACAGAGCTAAGGAGAGTAACTTTATACACAGCGCTAGGGAGAGTAACTTTATACACAGAGCTAGGGAGAGTAACTTTATACACAGAGCTAAGGAGAGTAACTTTATACACAGAGCTAGGGAGAGTAACTTTATACACAGAGCTAAGGAGAGTAACTTTATACACAGAGCTAGGGAGAGTAACTTTATACACAGAGCTAGGGAGAGTAACTTTATACACAGCGCTAGGGAGAGTAACTTTATACACAGAGCTAGGGAGAGTAACTTTATACACAGAGCTAGGGAGAGTAACTTTATACACAGAGCTAGGGAGAGTAACTTTATACACAGAGCTAAGGAGAGGAATTTTCTACACAGAACTGGGGCGAGTAATTTTCTACACAGAGCCAGGGAGAGTGACTTTATAAATTTACCACATATTTGATTTGTGAGTTTTTGTAAAAAAAACTTTTATTTGTTGTGCTAGAATGATGCAAGAGCTCGCTCCGTATTCAAACACGTTAGAGACGCTGGTATACCCTGATGCTAATGAAATGGCTTTACTCACGTATCACTATGGATTCTTTAAGCAGGTGAGTTACCTGTTACCCTAGGACACTTAAGTATTCGCGGCATCTAACTTTCGCGTTTTCGCGGAGTCATCATCACGCGAAAAATTCATGCGCGAAACTAAACTATCATAACGAACTAGCGAAAATTCGAAATTAAATAGCTATGTTCTACACAGGCCTGTATTTACTGGTTGCAAGTTGGGGGGCTAATGTTAGACGACTAGTTATGAACATCTGGGGTGTGGAGAAGGAGGGGGGGTGCTGTAAGCTCCCAACAGATTTCTCTTATGTAGGGCCTCATGCGGGCCTCTCACGTGAAGTTTTAAAAAGTTTTATTGGCAAGTATCAACATTTTTCTATTTTTTGAGATTTGCTTTGTTTTAGCTGATGTGACTGACAAAACGTTTTAAAATTAAAACAGGCAAAACTTGTATGCAGTTAAAAAGCTCAGAAAGAAGACATCTTTTTCTTTTAAGCGTTTTCACAGAGATCATTTTTGCCGATTTTATTTCAAGTTCATTAAGTAGGATATGGGCAAGCAGATGTTTGCTAAAACTTGATATTTTGCAAACCTTTATAAAAGTCGTTAACAAGATTATTTTGCAGCTGATGAAGATAATAATGACGCCTAAGAACTACTAAAAGTTGATGTTTGTATCTATGGCTTCGAATAAAGTGATATTCTACAGCGATAAAAACCTTTCTATAGCCGTTGGACTATGAAATTCCTAAAAAGTTGGGGCGTCTTAGCCGGCCAGCTGTCCAAGGGAATACGGCCCTGTAGTTCATTGATATCCACAACAAAATCGTGATATTAGAAATGCAGATAATTTTGTGTGTGATTGAGCTCATTGGGAAATTTCTAGTATATTCGTTAATACACCGAATGAGCAGCATGGCAAAGCAAATTAAGATAACAAGTTTTTTTGGAAAAGCCAAGACAAACGAAGAAGATGATGATATCAGTTTAGTCACCGAATTTGTAACTGATGAGGATGAAAGTCTGGTAGGTGAAGTCATACAATTAAATAATACTTATTGTAGTGATGAATTTTACTGCCAACCAAAAACGATAACAACCCTCACCAGGTCCAACCATGTTATACAGTTCTGGTTGTGATGTTGGTTGTTATCTATTTTCTTTTTTATGAGACATGTACTGTATTTGATTTTTTTTAAATTTGAAATATTGTGAACTCAAAACGTGCCATGGCCATCGCTTGCTATAAATACTTGAGATCTAATATTGGTACCATATCGGTCACGACGGAAAGGACCGAGACGTCATTGATAGTCCAAGAAACAAATGGCAGCAAGCGATCACGTTGAATTATCGATTTCTGCCATACATTTATACCTGCGGGTTACAAATACAAACTAGTCGCAAATATAAAAACTTTTTTTACCGGACCTGAGGAATCTAATTTGTTTGTTCCACTGTATTTATTTTCACATCACTATATTTTCGCACTCATCAGAGCTGCGAAATTAAGTTGCAGCGAAATTTTACTCTGTGTGCTACTCACGAAACTAAATACTAGCGAAATATAAGTGTCCTAGGGTAAATTAGCTTTTCTAGCACTACAATATCGGCCAACCAACTATTGGTATACTCCGTATTTCTCATAAGGGATGAGTAATTTTTACACCGTTATCTTTTGACTGACAGGTTAGCATTTAGCAAAGATAGCCAATGGGATGGGGTTGGACATTATATGCTGTATGGAGTCAAAAAAATGATACGATAGTATCATTTGCTCAAACTGGACAGTAGATCATTTGATCATTTATTAGATTTTCATCGTATTGTTCCAAGCAGGCTATTATTATTATTATTATTATTATTCCTTTCGGCAAAGTAGGTATCTAAAGTTTTACAAAATTAAATTAAAGATATCTTTGCATTCTTTTTTCTTGTCAAATTGTTCTCAAAATGTCTTTATAACTAACTGCTATATCCCTAATACTTTTTATTTATGTAGACTGCTGGATTTGTTGTGCAACAATCGGTTAATTAAAAGTTTGTCTGAAGTTGCCTTTTTAAATATTATAGAGTTTAACCATGAGCAAATTTTTGGTAAATTGAGGTGTGAATCATGGTATGTTTGGCAGATGCTTCACACATTTTTCTCTCTTTTAGTGCGCTGTGCTGAGTCGTCGTACCTTCTTGAATCTAATGAGAAACCCAAGGACAGGCTTGATGCAGGCAAGTCCAAGTACTGTTGTAGGGTTGGATGTTGTTAGCCCAGCTATTGGTCATGAAACTGTGCCCAGTATTGCAATTCTACAGAAACGAGCTTTGTTTATGCTAGACCTAGCTGGCTTCATCAAAGTTTTTATGCTCTTCAATCAGGTAGTGTAGTTGTTTCCCTTGTTATGATAGGCAGACCTTTCCCTAGTTTGCTCTGAACAAAGTGAGCTGGATATGATTTAAAAATGCAAAGCAAGCTCTCTATAATGAGTTTAAAATGTTGTTAAATGACCTCCTCACTCCACTTGCTCAGCATTTTAACCTGTAGATAGTCTAAAAAAATATTTCCCCGATTACGAAAAACAATCTGGACAATCAGACTGATTTTGACGGAAAGAGATTTTTGGTCACCCCGTGATAAAATCTCACCAAGTCATTTCATGGCAGCGAAGTTTCTCACGTGAAATTTGACAGATGCCGTCAGGTACCCGGCAATCTGAACATTTTTCTTTTATGTTCTAGTGGATGATTACTATTGTCTTTGGAGCAATCACCGGACTGTTTTACTTTCAAGTGAAGGACAACTGTGGGGCTGGCATCCAGGATAGGTATAGCTGTCTCTCTTCATCTTGCTCTTTCCTTCATACATCAACTACTTGTCCGCTGCCTCAATATGTCACAATATTTACAGGATCGGAGCATTCTTCTTTGTTGTCATGAACCAGATATTTGCCAATCTATCTGCCATTGATCTCTTTATATTGGAGAGGGGTATCTTCATGTGAGTAATAATTGATCTCTTTATATTGGAGAGGGGTATCTTCATGTGAGTAATAATTGATCTCTTTATATTGGAGAGGGGTATCTTCATGCGAGTAATAATTGATCTCTTTATATTGGAGAGGGGTATCTTTATGTGAGTAATAATTTATCTCTTTATATTGGAGAGGGGTATCTTCATGTGAGTAATAATTGATCTCTTTATATTGGAGAGGGGTATCTTCATGCGAGTAATAATTGATCTCTTTATATTGGAGAGGGGTATCTTCATGTGAGTAATAATTGATCTCTTTATATTGGAGAGGGGTATCTTCATGTAAGTAATAATTGATCTCTTTATATTGGAGAGGGGTATCTTCATGTGAGTAATAATTGATCTCTTTATATTGGAGAGGGGTATCTTCATGTGAGTAATAATTTATCTCTTTATATTGGAGAGGGGTATCTTCATGTGAGTAATAATTGATCTCTTTATATTGGAGAGGGGTATCTTTATGTGAGTAATAATTGATCTCTTTATATTGGAGAGGGGTATCTTTATGTAAGTAATAATTGATCTCTTTATATTGGAGAGGGGTATCTTCATGTGAGTAATAATTGATCTCTTTATATTGGAGAGGGGTATCTTCATGCGAGTAATAATTGATCTCTTTATATTGGAGAGGGGTATCTTCATGTGAGTAATAATTGATCTCTTTATATTGGAGAGGGGTATCTTCATGTAAGTAATAATTGATCTCTTTATATTGGAGAGGGGTATCTTCATGCGAGTAATAATTGATCTCTTTATATTGGAGAGGGGTATCTTTATGTGAGTAATAATTTATCTCTTTATATTGGAGAGGGGTATCTTCATGTAAGTAATAATTGATCTCTTTATATTGGAGAGGGGTATCTTCATGTGAGTAATAATTGATCTCTTTATATTGGAGAGGGGTATCTTCATGTGAGTAATAATTTATCTCTTTATATTGGAGAGGGGTATCTTCATGTGAGTAATAATTGATCTCTTTATATTGGAGAGGGGTATCTTCATGTGAGTAATAATTTATCTCTTTATATTGGAGAGGGGTATCTTCATGTGAGTAATAATTGATCTCTTTATATTGGAGAGGGGTATCTTTATGTGAGTAATAATTGATCTCTTTATATTGGAGAGGGGTATCTTCATGTGAGTAATAATTGATCTCTTTATATTGGAGAGGGGTATCTTCATGTGAGTAATAATTTATCTCTTTATATTGGAGAGGGGTATCTTCATGTGAGTAATAATTGATCTCTTTATATTGGAGAGGGGTATCTTTATGTGAGTAATAATTGATCTCTTTATATTGGAGAGGGGTATCTTTATGTAAGTAATAATTGATCTCTTTATATTGGAGAGGGGTATCTTCATGTGAGTAATAATTGATCTCTTTATATTGGAGAGGGGTATCTTCATGCGAGTAATAATTGATCTCTTTATATTGGAGAGGGGTATCTTCATGTGAGTAATAATTGATCTCTTTATATTGGAGAGGGGTATCTTCATGTAAGTAATAATTGATCTCTTTATATTGGAGAGGGGTATCTTCATGCGAGTAATAATTGATCTCTTTATATTGGAGAGGGGTATCTTTATGTGAGTAATAATTTATCTCTTTATATTGGAGAGGGGTATCTTCATGTGAGTAATAATTGATCTCTTTATATTGGAGAGGGGTATCTTTATGTGAGTAATAATTGATCTCTTTATATTGGAGAGGGGTATCTTCATGTGAGTAATAATTGATCTCTTTATATTGGAGAGGGGTATCTTCATGCGAGTAATAATTGATCTCTTTATATTGGAGAGGGGTATCTTCATGTGAGTAATAATTGATCTCTTTATATTGGAGAGGGGTATCTTCATGTAAGTAATAATTGATCTCTTTATATTGGAGAGGGGTATCTTCATGTGAGTAATAATTGATCTCTTTATATTGGAGAGGGGTATCTTCATGTGAGTAATAATTTATCTCTTTATATTGGAGAGGGGTATCTTCATGTGAGTAATAATTGATCTCTTTATATTGGAGAGGGGTATCTTTATGTGAGTAATAATTGATCTCTTTATATTGGAGAGGGGTATCTTTATGTAAGTAATAATTGATCTCTTTATATTGGAGAGGGGTATCTTCATGTGAGTAATAATTGATCTCTTTATATTGGAGAGGGGTATCTTTATGTAAGTAATAATTGATCTCTTTATATTGGAGAGGGGTATCTTCATGTGAGTAATAATTGATCTCTTTATATTGGAGAGGGGTATCTTCATGCGAGTAATAATTGATCTCTTTATATTGGAGAGGGGTATCTTCATGCGAGTAATAATTGATCTCTTTATATTGGAGAGGGGTATCTTCATGTAAGTAATAATTGATCTCTTTATATTGGAGAGGGGTATCTTCATGTGAGTAATAATTTATCTCTTTATATTGGAGAGGGGTATCTTTATGTGAGTAATAATTGATCTCTTTATATTGGAGAGGGGTATCTTCATGTGAGTAATAATTGATCTCTTTATATTGGAGAGGGGTATCTTTATGTGAGTAATAATTGATCTCTTTATATTGGAGAGGGGTATCTTCATGTGAGTAATAATTGATCTCTTTATATTGGAGAGGGGTATCTTCATGTGAGTAATAATTGATCTCTTTATATTGGAGAGGGGTATCTTCATGTGAGTAATAATTGATCTCTTTATATTGGAGAGGGGTATCTTCATGCGAGTAATAATTGATCTCTTTATATTGGAGAGGGGTATCTTTATGTGAGTAATAATTGATCTCTTTATATTGGAGAGGGGTATCTTCATGTGAGTAATAATTGATCTCTTTATATTGGAGAGGGGTATCTTCATGTGAGTAATAATTTATCTCTTTATATTGGAGAGGGGTATCTTTATGTGAGTAATAATTGATCTCTTTATATTGGAGAGGGGTATCTTTATGTAAGTAATAATTGATCTCTTTATATTGGAGAGGGGTATCTTCATGTGAGTAATAATTGATCTCTTTATATTGGAGAGGGGTATCTTCATGCGAGTAATAATTGATCTCTTTATATTGGAGAGGGGTATCTTCATGTGAGTAATAATTGATCTCTTTATATTGGAGAGGGGTATCTTCATGTAAGTAATAATTGATCTCTTTATATTGGAGAGGGGTATCTTCATGTGAGTAATAATTTATCTCTTTATATTGGAGAGGGGTATCTTTATGTGAGTAATAATTGATCTCTTTATATTGGAGAGGGGTATCTTCATGTGAGTAATAATTGATCTCTTTATATTGGAGAGGGGTATCTTCATGTGAGTAATAATTTATCTCTTTATATTGGAGAGGGGTATCTTTATGTGAGTAATAATTGATCTCTTTATATTGGAGAGGGGTATCTTCATGTGAGTAATAATTTATCTCTTTATATTGGAGAGGGGTATCTTCATGTGAGTAATAATTGATCTCTTTATATTGGAGAGGGGTATCTTCATGTGAGTAATAATTGATCTCTTTATATTGGAGAGGGGTATCTTCATGCGAGTAATAATTGATCTCTTTATATTGGAGAGGGGTATCTTTATGTGAGTAATAATTGATCTCTTTATATTGGAGAGGGGTATCTTCATGTGAGTAATAATTGATCTCTTTATATTGGAGAGGGGTATCTTCATGTGAGTAATAATTTATCTCTTTATATTGGAGAGGGGTATCTTTATGTGAGTAATAATTGATCTCTTTATATTGGAGAGGGGTATCTTCATGTAAGTAATAATTGATCTCTTTATATTGGAGAGGGGTATCTTCATGTGAGTAATAATTGATCTCTTTATATTGGAGAGGGGTATCTTCATGTGCGTAATAATTGATCTCTTTATATTGGAGAGGGGTATCTTCATGTGAGTAATAATTTATCTCTTTATATTGGAGAGGGGTATCTTCATGTGAGTAATAATTGATCTCTTTATATTGGAGAGGGGTATCTTCATGTGAGTAATAATTGATCTCTTTATATTGGAGAGGGGTATCTTCATGTGAGTAATAATTTATCTCTTTATATTGGAGAGGGGTATCTTTATGTGAGTAATAATTGATCTCTTTATATTGGAGAGGGGTATCTTCATGTGAGTAATAATTGATCTCTTTATATTGGAGAGGAGTATCTTCATGTAAGTAATAATTGATCTCTTTATATTGGAGAGGGGTATCTTCATGTGAGTAATAATTGATCTCTTTATATTGGAGAGGAGTATCTTCATGTAAGTAATAATTGATCTCTTTATATTGGAGAGGGGTATCTTCATGTGAGTAATAATTGATCTCTTTATATTGGAGAAGGGTATCTTCATGCGAGTAATAATTGATCTCTTTATATTGGAGAGGGGTATCTTCATGCGAGTAATAATTGATCTCTTTATATTGGAGAGGGGTATCTTCATGTGAGTAATAATTGATCTCTTTATATTGGAGAGGGGTATCTTCATGTAAGTAATAATTGATCTCTTTATATTGGAGAGGGGTATCTTCATGTGAGTAATAATTGATCTCTTTATATTGGAGAGGGGTATCTTCATGTGAGTAATAATTGATCTCTTTATATTGGAGAGGGGTATCTTCATGCGAGTAATAATTGATCTCTTTATATTGGAGAGGGGTATCTTCATGTAAGTAATAATTGATCTCTTTATATTGGAGAGGGGTATCTTCATGTGAGTAATAATTGATCTCTTTATATTGGAGAGGGGTATCTTCATGTGAGTAATAATTGATCTCTTTATATTGGAGAGGGGTATCTTCATGCGAGTAATAATTGATCTCTTTATATTGGAGAGGGGTATCTTCATGTAAGTAATAATTGATCTCTTTATATTGGAGAGGGGTATCTTCATGTGAGTAATAATTGATCTCTTTATATTGGAGAGGGGTATCTTCATGCGAGTAATAATTGATCTCTTTATATTGGAGAGGGGTATCTTCATGCGAGTAATAATTGATCTCTTTATATTGGAGAGGGGTATCTTCATGTGAGTAATAATTGATCTCTTTATATTGGAGAGGGGTATCTTCATGTAAGTAATAATTGATCTCTTTATATTGGAGAGGGGTATCTTCATGCGAGTAATAATTGATCTCTTTATATTGGAGAGGGGTATCTTCATGTGAGTAATAATTGATCTCTTTATATTGGAGAGGGGTATCTTCATGTAAGTAATAATTGATCTCTTTATATTGGAGAGGGGTATCTTCATGTGAGTAATAATTGATCTCTTTATATTGGAGAGGGGTATCTTCATGCGAGTAATAATTGATCTCTTTATATTGGAGAGGGGTATCTTCATGCGAGTAATAATTGATCTCTTTATATTGGAGAGGGGTATCTTCATGTAAGTAATAATTGATCTCTTTATATTGGAGAGGGGTATCTTCATGTGAGTAATAATTGATCTCTTTATATTGGAGAGGGGTATCTTCATGTGAGTAATAATTGATCTCTTTATATTGGAGAGGGGTATCTTCATGTGAGTAATAATTGATCTCTTTATATTGGAGAGGGGTATCTTCATGTAAGTAATAATTGATCTCTTTATATTGGAGAGGGGTATCTTCATGTGAGTAATAATTTATCTCTTTATATTGGAGAGGGGTATCTTCATGTGAGTAATAATTGATCTCTTTATATTGGAGAGGGGTATCTTCATGCGAGTAATAATTGATCTCTTTATATTGGAGAGGGGTATCTTCATGCGAGTAATAATTGATCTCTTTATATTGGAGAGGGGTATCTTCATGCGAGTAATAATTGATCTCTTTATATTGGAGAGGGGTATCTTCATGTGAGTAATAATTGATCTCTTTATATTGGAGAGGGGTATCTTCATGTGAGTAATAATTTATCTCTTTATATTGGAGAGGGGTATCTTTATGTGAGTAATAATTGATCTCTTTATATTGGAGAGGGGTATCTTCATGTGAGTAATAATTGATCTCTTTATATTGGAGAGGAGTATCTTCATGTAAGTAATAATTGATCTCTTTATATTGGAGAGGGGTATCTTCATGTGAGTAATAATTGATCTCTTTATATTGGAGAGGAGTATCTTCATGTAAGTAATAATTGATCTCTTTATATTGGAGAGGGGTATCTTCATGTGAGTAATAATTGATCTCTTTATATTGGAGAAGGGTATCTTCATGCGAGTAATAATTGATCTCTTTATATTGGAGAGGGGTATCTTCATGCGAGTAATAATTGATCTCTTTATATTGGAGAGGGGTATCTTCATGTGAGTAATAATTGATCTCTTTATATTGGAGAGGGGTATCTTCATGTAAGTAATAATTGATCTCTTTATATTGGAGAGGGGTATCTTCATGTGAGTAATAATTGATCTCTTTATATTGGAGAGGGGTATCTTCATGTGAGTAATAATTGATCTCTTTATATTGGAGAGGGGTATCTTCATGCGAGTAATAATTGATCTCTTTATATTGGAGAGGGGTATCTTCATGTAAGTAATAATTGATCTCTTTATATTGGAGAGGGGTATCTTCATGTGAGTAATAATTGATCTCTTTATATTGGAGAGGGGTATCTTCATGTGAGTAATAATTGATCTCTTTATATTGGAGAGGGGTATCTTCATGCGAGTAATAATTGATCTCTTTATATTGGAGAGGGGTATCTTCATGTAAGTAATAATTGATCTCTTTATATTGGAGAGGGGTATCTTCATGTGAGTAATAATTGATCTCTTTATATTGGAGAGGGGTATCTTCATGCGAGTAATAATTGATCTCTTTATATTGGAGAGGGGTATCTTCATGCGAGTAATAATTGATCTCTTTATATTGGAGAGGGGTATCTTCATGTGAGTAATAATTGATCTCTTTATATTGGAGAGGGGTATCTTCATGTAAGTAATAATTGATCTCTTTATATTGGAGAGGGGTATCTTCATGCGAGTAATAATTGATCTCTTTATATTGGAGAGGGGTATCTTCATGTGAGTAATAATTGATCTCTTTATATTGGAGAGGGGTATCTTCATGTAAGTAATAATTGATCTCTTTATATTGGAGAGGGGTATCTTCATGTGAGTAATAATTGATCTCTTTATATTGGAGAGGGGTATCTTCATGCGAGTAATAATTGATCTCTTTATATTGGAGAGGGGTATCTTCATGCGAGTAATAATTGATCTCTTTATATTGGAGAGGGGTATCTTCATGTAAGTAATAATTGATCTCTTTATATTGGAGAGGGGTATCTTCATGTGAGTAATAATTGATCTCTTTATATTGGAGAGGGGTATCTTCATGTGAGTAATAATTGATCTCTTTATATTGGAGAGGGGTATCTTCATGTGAGTAATAATTGATCTCTTTATATTGGAGAGGGGTATCTTCATGTAAGTAATAATTGATCTCTTTATATTGGAGAGGGGTATCTTCATGTGAGTAATAATTTATCTCTTTATATTGGAGAGGGGTATCTTCATGTGAGTAATAATTGATCTCTTTATATTGGAGAGGGGTATCTTCATGCGAGTAATAATTGATCTCTTTATATTGGAGAGGGGTATCTTCATGCGAGTAATAATTGATCTCTTTATATTGGAGAGGGGTATCTTCATGCGAGTAATAATTGATCTCTTTATATTGGAGAGGGGTATCTTCATGTGAGTAATAATTGATCTCTTTATATTGGAGAGGGGTATCTTCATGTGAGTAATAATTGATCTCTTTATATTGGAGAGGGGTATCTTCATGCGAGTAATAATTGATCTCTTTATATTGGAGAGGGGTATCTTCATGCGAGTAATAATTGATCTCTTTATATTGGAGAGGGGTATCTTCATGTGAGTAATAATTGATCTCTTTATATTGGAGAGGGGTATCTTCATGTAAGTAATAATTGATCTCTTTATATTGGAGAGGGGTATCTTCATGTGAGTAATAATTGATCTCTTTATATTGGAGAGGGGTATCTTCATGTGAGTAATAATTGATCTCTTTATATTGGAGAGGGGTATCTTCATGCGAGTAATAATTGATCTCTTTATATTGGAGAGGGGTATCTTCATGTAAGTAATAATTGATCTCTTTATATTGGAGAGGGGTATCTTCATGTGAGTAATAATTGATCTCTTTATATTGGAGAGGGGTATCTTCATGTGAGTAATAATTGATCTCTTTATATTGGAGAGGGGTATCTTCATGCGAGTAATAATTGATCTCTTTATATTGGAGAGGGGTATCTTCATGTAAGTAATAATTGATCTCTTTATATTGGAGAGGGGTATCTTCATGTGAGTAATAATTGATCTCTTTATATTGGAGAGGGGTATCTTCATGCGAGTAATAATTGATCTCTTTATATTGGAGAGGGGTATCTTCATGCGAGTAATAATTGATCTCTTTATATTGGAGAGGGGTATCTTCATGTGAGTAATAATTGATCTCTTTATATTGGAGAGGGGTATCTTCATGTAAGTAATAATTGATCTCTTTATATTGGAGAGGGGTATCTTCATGCGAGTAATAATTGATCTCTTTATATTGGAGAGGGGTATCTTCATGTGAGTAATAATTGATCTCTTTATATTGGAGAGGGGTATCTTCATGTAAGTAATAATTGATCTCTTTATATTGGAGAGGGGTATCTTCATGTGAGTAATAATTGATCTCTTTATATTGGAGAGGGGTATCTTCATGCGAGTAATAATTGATCTCTTTATATTGGAGAGGGGTATCTTCATGCGAGTAATAATTGATCTCTTTATATTGGAGAGGGGTATCTTCATGTAAGTAATAATTGATCTCTTTATATTGGAGAGGGGTATCTTCATGTGAGTAATAATTGATCTCTTTATATTGGAGAGGGGTATCTTCATGTGAGTAATAATTGATCTCTTTATATTGGAGAGGGGTATCTTCATGTGAGTAATAATTGATCTCTTTATATTGGAGAGGGGTATCTTCATGTAAGTAATAATTGATCTCTTTATATTGGAGAGGGGTATCTTCATGTGAGTAATAATTTATCTCTTTATATTGGAGAGGGGTATCTTCATGTGAGTAATAATTGATCTCTTTATATTGGAGAGGGGTATCTTCATGCGAGTAATAATTGATCTCTTTATATTGGAGAGGGGTATCTTCATGCGAGTAATAATTGATCTCTTTATATTGGAGAGGGGTATCTTCATGCGAGTAATAATTGATCTCTTTATATTGGAGAGGGGTATCTTCATGTGAGTAATAATTGATCTCTTTATATTGGAGAGGGGTATCTTCATGTGAGTAATAATTGATCTCTTTATATTGGAGAGGGGTATCTTCATGCGAGTAATAATTGATCTCTTTATATTGGAGAGGGGTATCTTCATGCGAGTAATAATTGATCTCTTTATATTGGAGAGGGGTATCTTCATGTGAGTAATAATTGATCTCTTTATATTGGAGAGGGGTATCTTCATGTGAGTAATTTTTGCACATTGTTTTCTGTTCCTTGTGCTTGTTTTTAAAGTTTGCTCTCTTTGCTCCACGAGCGTGACATAGATTGTAAGTAACCAATAAGCAGATAAGCAGGTTGTTGACTTGAAGATAAAATGATAAGGTTTTCAAGGACACATTGCATTGCGTGTGTGCATAGCCTGTCTTGACAAGCTGTTGTTTTTGCGTAGTTGTCCCCCCGTCGAGCTGCGAGCAACAACAGCTTGTCACAAGACGTACTGCACCTGATGCATCAGCTGCACTTATAAGGAGTTGTTCTCGTTCGTCTACGCGGCTCGGCTGCGATGTTATTCCAGTCGCTCCATTGGTAATCATAACGGATTTCACGCAAAAATTTATATAGAAAAATTAAGATAAGAACGTTTAACTGGCGACCCCTCTCTGCAGTAAATTTTATTAGAATTTGAGAACTTAGGCAACAACAGCGACTAAACATGTCGTTATTTGTGCGCTCAGTCAGTTTTATTTCTATTTTTGTATAAGTCAGTTTTATTTGTTCTTATGGATTTTATTTTGAGTTTATTTTATTCTTAAGTTCTACTAAAGTTTATCACAGAAACTGGTCTATGGTTAAACGTTGTAATCTTGTTTTTTTCTACATAAATTTTTGCGTGAAATCCGTTATGATTACCAATGGAGCGATCGACATAACATCGCGGCCGAGTTGCGTAGACGGAAGAGAACAACTCCCTATATGTGCAGCTGACGCATCAGGTGCAGTACGTCTTGTGACAAGCTGTTGTTGCTCGCCGCTCGACGGGGGGACAACTACGCAAAAACAACAGCTTGTCAAGACAGGCTAGTGTGTGCAGTGCTGCAGGGAGTGCCAGTAATGACTTGCAATAGTGTCTTATCTCAAAAAGGTCAACAAGATTTGCGTGTGTTATTAAGGGTAATAAGTTACTATTATGAGCCAGAATAAATTAATAGTGTCGACAGCCATAGTGGTTTGAGGGCCTTATGAGGTTGCCTGTAGTATGAACATTGTGGTTAGAGGGCCTTATGAGGTTGCCTGTAGTACGAACTTTGTGGTTAGAGGGCCTCATGAGGTTGCCTGTAGTACAAACATTGTGGTTAGAGGGCCTTATGAGGTTGCCTGTAGTATGAACATTGCGATTCGAGGGCCTTATGAGGTTGCCTGTAGTACAAACATTGTGGTTAGAGGGCCTTACGAGGTTGCCTGTAGTGCGAACATTGTGGTTAGAGGGCCTTATGAGGTTGCCTGTAGTACGAACATTGTGGTTAGAGGGCCTCATGAGGTTGCCTGTAGTACAAACATTGTGGTTAGAGGGCCTTATGAGGTTGCCTGTAGTGCGAACATTGTGGTTAGAGGGCCTTATGACGTTGCCTGTAGTACGAACATTGTGGTTTCACTCCTACTTTTGTTTTATAAGGTTAACTTGCTAATTTGATTGTAAAATGCATTGCTTAGCTAATCAACTCATTGTCCTTACAGTAACTTCTCCAATCTGGTGCATAATACCCAGTATTTTTGTTCTGTTTAATGACCTAGATTATGTTTTTGTGAGCTTACTTCCAAAGTTATCTAATCAAAGATCATGAGCTCTTAAAAACAATGTATGTCTTTGGCTTAATCAGTGTCCTTTGAAAGACTCATCTATTATTTGTCACGCAAAGCCAAGGGTTGTTAGGATGACCGAAAAGATTAGATTATTGAACGCTGATATCTTGTCAAGAATGAGTGGTCCTTTTCTGGATTAATGTTCAGATGTATGTCATATAAACCCATGTACCGTATGTACCCATGTATGTAGTATGAGCACATATAGGTGACATGAACACTTATACATATGTCACACAAGCACTTTAAGGTCACACAACCACATACAATGTATAGGCAATTATAAAATTCTTTCTAACTGGTTAAGATAATAAAACCTTTCTTTGCTAATTGCCATTGTAGCGGAAGTACTAATATTCTTGTCATTTTGAAAGCAGGTTCAACTCTTGTCATAATAACAGGCTGACTGCACCCACTCTGATTAAATATAGATGGCATATATGAAATGGTTATAGGTCTTGTTGGGAATGGTAAAAGTCTTGCTAGGTAAGGTGGAGATCTGATTAGTAAAGGTAGCAGTCTGGTTAGGAACGGAGGCTGTCTGCTTAGAAAAGGCGGAGGTCTATATAGGAAAGGTAGTGGTCTTGTTAGGAAAGGTCATGGTCTAGATAAAATAGCAAAATGAACAGAGAATACTCCAAGCAAACATGCAAATAAGCTATACATGTATACATAAGTTTGGCCTACTATGATTCTTCTGCAGTCTTTTTTCGAGCAGCCATGGAAATCAAATATTAGAAAAAAGTTTTGTATTTGTATGTATTCTTCTATGTTACGAAAGAAATGGATCTTGTGCTTTAAAAAGAAATTTTTTTGCAGTCACGAGAATGTGAGTGGATACTACAGAACGTCTGCATATTTTTTCTCCAAACTGTTTTGTGATTTGCTACCCTATAGAACATTTCCCGTCATACTTTACGGCACCATTGTTTACTGGATGATGGGTGAGCTTAACACTCCTTTTCTCCTTTAGTCCAATCCTTCATTACCTTGTTTACTCTGCTAAAATTTAAATAAAGCAAAATGTATTTGGGTCAGGTTTTAGAAAGAACAACTCCAAATAGGAGTAAGAGTAATTTGTAGTTGATAATTTTTTAACCAGCTGAATTACTGTTGGCAAGCTATGAACCTTAGGCTTATTTTTCGGTTTAGATTGTTAAATACCAACTATTTCGAATTTTATTAGAGTTATGTTTTAAAATGAATGATTCCAAATAGTCGTTTGAATAATCTTGTATGACCCTAAAGTAAATAGACATCAATGGATCATTTGGTTAATTGATTATTAGCCGAGCAAGATGCTGTCAGAAGTATAAGCTAGTAACTACTAACGTAGTAGTTACTAGCTTATAGGTCTTGACCTATAAGTTAGTAGCTGATGATTTGGTTTAGCTAAAAGTACAGCTAAATACTGACAATCATTTGCCACATATTTTGATGGAATTAGCCCAAAAAGTCAATCATCTTGTTAAAGGTTTACTTGCAACAAAATTCACATTACAGTTATTTGGTATGAAAAGGTTCACCATGTCTTACTCTGTTGTGTTGTAGGTGCAAAATATGTGGAAATGTGATTACAAGCTCTTAAAGCTAAAAATCAAAAAGCCGCCGTAGATTGGAATCTCTTTATTTCTCTGACGTATTCATTACAGTTTGGTTATCGTTTTTTCACGTGATGTTCTCACGTGAATTGAAAGGCCAATAAAGAGCTCTATATAAAACTTATCGTAGCACTAGTTTATGACAAACATTTCGGGTTTTACCGAAGACCCCGTATCAAATATAGATGGTCGCTACTTTACAGTTTTGTTTCGGCATTATCTAATCGTCAAGTCGTAATCTGATCATGTGACCCAATAATTGCAAATAATTTTTGCAGCACTTTTCGATTATCACAGGTGACCAACAGGCTCGTCATGATTATCAGACAATAATATGTACTCCTTCGATTTAAGGTTAAAAAGTTTAACGATTTTTCACGGTAAGTTATAAGATGTCAGTGCTACAACTGACAGCATTACAATGACGATGAAGTAGACAGGTAAGAACCATAGACATAAACAATAGACAGTTTTATTGAATGCGTGAAGTATATTTGTGAAAATATTTTGACGAATGAGGTTGCATGAAAGTGTAAACATAAGCCATCTGTAACAACTGCGTCCCATTTGAGCCGTTTTGGAAAGCGAATCCAAACTACAGCGGTCTCGTGTGGCTGCGATTAACTGTTCGTTTTTTAGCTTTTAAGAGCTTGTAATCACATTCACATATATTTTGCACCTACAACACAACAGAGTAAGACAAGGTGATTCTTATGATACCAAATAACTGTAATGTGAATTTTGTTGCAAGTCAACCTTTAAGATAAAAATAAGATGTACACATGTATGTTATATATAAAAATAAGATGTACACATGTATGTGATATATAAAAATAAGATGTACACATGTATGTTATATAAAAAAGGGGATGAAATATATATTTAAAAGACATGAGATATAAAAAAATTGGTTGAGATATCATGAAGGAATATTAATCCCCAAAGTATTAACCCAAAAAACTTGTGTTATACCAATTGTTATAACTTCTGCTCTACTTACAGGTTTAGTACCAAAGGCTGCTATGTTCTTCATCTTTTTGCTGACGATAGTGATGACAGCCTGGGCAGCTACATTCATGGCATTTGCTGCCAGTGCATCTACTAAGCAGCAAGCCATTGCCAACCTCATAGTCGCTCTTGTCTATGTCTTTCAAATGGAAAGTATCGGCATACCTCTATGTATCCTTTAAATGGCCAGTATTAATATGTATCCAGTCTATTATTGTTTCTCACTAGCTGAATGCCCCGTGTGGCAAGGGTAATAAAAGCAGCTTATAATTAGTGGCAGGTAATGTAGTTGGCATTGACTAAGTTTCTTTACCCAAGGAATTTGAGTAACTTAAGCTAGTCGAAATCTTTACTAAAATAAGAGCTGTGCTTATAATTGTGTTTATAGTTGTTACATTACGTATCATCATCTCTCACATAATCAATCATGATCTTCAAGCATGCTAGTAGTAACCAATAGTATTTTCGCAACCGCTTTAAGCATGTGTATTTTAACCGGTGTAATAAGTATGTGCACAATTAGTCTATAGTATGGCAAGTAAGCCGTGTGGTATAGTGGATAGCACACCTGTCTGCAGAATTGGAGTATTCGAGTACAAATCCAGTGTGAAGCAGTTTTTCGTTTGTATAACTTTATCACTATAGCTGGACACACAAATAACAGACACTGAGATGTATATATATATAGCTTGAAGGTTGACTTGCAACAAAATTCACATTACAGTTATTTGATATCAAAAGATTCACCATGTCTTACTCTGTTGTGTTGTAAATGCAAAATATGTGGAAATGTGATTACAAGCTCTTAAAAGCTCAAAAACGAACAGTCAATCGCCGCCATCATGAGACCGCCGTAGGTCAGAATCTCTTTCCAAAACGGCTCAAATGGGAGGTAGGCTTCTGTTTACACTTTCGCGCAACCTCATTCGTCGAAATATTTTCACAAATATACTTCACGCATTCAATAAAACCATGTCTATTGTTCTTTCGGCACTGATATCTTATAACTTACCGTAAAAATTCGTTTAGTTTTTTTAACCTTAGCTCGAAGGAGTACATACTATTGTCTGATAAATATGACGAGCCTGTTGGTCGCCTGTGATAATCGTAAAATGCTGCAGAAATTATTCGTGAAGTATGGGTCACATGATCAGATTACGACGAGACGATTAGACCAAGCCGAAACAAAACTGTAAAGTAGCGAGCATCTATATTTGATATGGGGTCTTCGGTAAAGCCTGAAGTACTTGTCATAAACTAGTGCTACAAGAAGTTTTGTATTGAGCCTTTTATTGGCCTTTCAATTCACGTGAGAACATCACGTGACAAAACAATAACCAAATGTAATGACTACGTGAGAGAAATAAACTGATTCCTATTTACGGCGGCTTTTCGTTTATGAGCTTTTAAAAGCTTGTAATCACATTTCCACATATTTTGCACCTACAGCACAACAGAGTAAGACATGGTGAATCTTTTCATGTCAAATAACTGTAATGTGAATTTTGTTGCAAGTCAACTTTTAAGATTATTATTTTTATTGTTTCTCCTCCGTCTCAGATTTTGCGATTTTGCTTCACATCAAGATAGTCATTACTCACATGACTTGCTTCATAGTAGGGCTACATAGACTCATACTGTTTTACTATGTTGACTCACAAGGTCTCATATAATGTCATGTTTACACATAGCTACAAGGTATCATATAATTGACTCTGTTCTCATATTGTTTCATGTATTCATTCAGTCTAGTATCTGAATGTGCAGATTTTGGATAAATTAACTGCTTGGTAACACAACTCTTTGTTACAGGTTTTCAGCGGGCTTCTTGTGAACTTGAAGGCTGCCTGGTTCACAGGATTTAAGTATATCAGCATCTTCTATTATTCTATTGCTGTAAGTCACTCATCTTGTCAGACCTCGGCGTCAGAGATGATAATCTTTTTACTATATTTTGATGCACATTCCACATTCACTATTAATTAATTGTTATTAATAATTATTATTAATTAATTTTTATTAATAATTATTACTAATTAATAGGTTGAATTACTTTGTGTGAGGTTGGGTGCAACTTAGCTGACTTAAAGCAATTCTTTAAATGTCTAAAATACTTCAATTATTTTGTTTGATGGTATATATGCTATATGCTCTATGACTATAGAGCATATAGAGTAGTGATTATATTTCTAGCTCATGTAATGATTATATTTAGATTTCCAGAAAGGTGTCTCACATTCATTTATAGACACTATTGTGATGGAGAGTGTGTCAGAGTATAGCATTCATTATGAAGACATGCCGAAGCCTTCCAATTTCTCTGTTAACTTCATTGTAATAAAGTTGCACCTATTCATGTCCCCTTTTCTATATTTGGTTTTTCTATTGTTTTGTTCAATTTTTTTTTACAGTGGTCGTTTATTTAACGTTTTTGTGTTTTTTATTTTGGTATTTATATTGCCATTATTTTTTATGTTTTATATTTATTTTTGTTCTATCCTTCATTCATCCGGATCATTTACTTTTATTTCTCACATATTCTATCCTTCATTCATCCGGATCATTTACTTTTATTCCTCACATATTGTATCCTTCATTCATCCGGATCATTTACTTTTATTTCTCACATATTCTATCCTTCATTCATCCGGATCATTTACTTTTATTTCTCACATATTCTATCCTTCATTCATCCGGATCATTTACTTTTATTTCTCACATATTCTATCCTTCATTCATCCGGATCATTTACTTTTATTCCTCACATATTCTATCCTTCATTCATCCGGATAATTTACTTTTATTTCTCACATATTCTATCCTTCATTCATCCGGATCATTTACTTTTATTCCTCACATATTCTATCCTTCATTCATCCGGATCATTTACTTTTATTTCTCACATATTCTATCCTTCATTCATCCGGATCATTTACTTTTATTCCTCACATATTCTATCCTTCATTCATTCGGATCATTTACTTTTATTTCTCACATATTCTATCCTTCATTCATCTGGATCAATTACTTTTATTTCTCACATATTCTATCCTTCATTCATCCGGATCATTTACTTTTATTTCTCACATATTCTATCCTTCATTCATCCGGATCATTTACTTTTATTTCTCACATATTCTATCCTTCATTCATCCGGATCATTTACTTTTATTTCTCACATATTCTATCCTTCATTCATCCGGATCATTTACTTTTATTTCTCACATATTCTATCCTTCATTCATCCGGATCATTTACTTTTATTCCTCACATATTCTATCCTTCATTCATCCGGATCATTTACTTTTATTCCTCACATATTCTATCCTTCATTCATCCGGATCATTTACTTTTATTTCTCACATATTCTATCCTTCATTCATCCGGATCATTTACTTTTATTTCTCACATATTCTATCCTTCATTCATCCGGATCATTTACTTTTATTTCTCACATATTCTATCCTTCATTCATCCGGATCATTTACCTTTATTTCTCACACATTCTATCCTTCATTCATCCGGATCATTTACTTTTATTTCTCACATATTCTATCCTTCATTCATCCGGATCATTTACTTTTATTTCTCACATATTCTATCCTTCATTCATCCGGATCATTTACCTTTATTTCTCACACATTCTATCCTTCATTCATCCGGATCATTTACTTTTATTTCTCACATATTCTATCCTTCATTCATCCGGATCATTTACTTTTATTTCTCACATATTCTATCCTTCATTCATCCGGATCATTTACCTTTATTTCTCACACATTCTATCCTTCATTCATCTGGATCATTTACTTTTATTTCTCACATATTCTATCCTTCATTCATCCGGATCATTTACCTTTATTTCTCACACATTCTATCCTTCATTCATCCGGATCATTTACTTTTATTTCTCACATATTCTATCCTTCATTCATCCGGATCATTTACTTTTATTTCTCACATATTCTATCCTTCATTCATCCGGATCATTTACTTTTATTTCTCACATATTCTATCCTTCATTCATCCGGATCATTTACTTTTATTCCTCACATATTCTATCCTTCATTCATCCGGATCATTTACTTTTATTTCTCACATATTCTATCCTTCATTCATCCGGATCATTTACTTTTATTTCTCACATATTCTATCCTTCATTCATCCGGATCATTTACTTTTATTTCTCACATATTCTATCCTTCATTCATCCGGATCATTTACTTTTATTTCTCACACATTCTATCCTTCATTCATCCGGATCATTTACTTTTATTTCTCACATATTCTATCCTTCATTCATCTGGATCATTTACTTTTATTTCTCACATATTTTATCCTTCATTCATCCGGATCATTTACTTTTATTTCTCACATATTCTATCCTTCATTCATCCGGATCATTTACTTTTATTTCTCACATATTCTATCCTTCATTCATCCGGATCATTTACTTTTATTTCTCACATATTCTATCCTTCATTCATCTGGATCATTTACTTTTATTTCTCACATATTTTATCCTTCATTCATCCGGATCATTTACTTTTATTTCTCACATATTCTATCCTTCATTCATCCGGATCATTTACTTTTATTTCTCACATATTCTATCCTTCATTCATCCGGATCATTTACTTTTATTTCTCACATATTCTATCCTTCATTCATCCGGATCATTTACTTTTATTTCTCACACATTCTATCCTTCATTCATCCGGATCATTTACTTTTATTTCTCACATATTCTATCCTTCATTCATCTGGATCATTTACTTTTATTTCTCACATATTTTATCCTTCATTCATCCGGATCATTTACTTTTATTTCTCACACATTCTATCCTTCATTCATCCGGATCATTTACTTTTATTTCTCACATATTCTATCCTTCATTCATCCGGATCATTTACTTTTATTTCTCACATATTCTATCCTTCATTCATCCGGATCATTTACTTTTATTTCTCACATATTCTATCCTTCATTCATCCGGATCATTTACTTTTATTTCTCACACATTCTATCCTTCATTCATCCGGATCATTTACTTTTATTTCTCACATATTCTATCCTTCATTCATCTGGATCATTTACTTTTATTTCTCACATATTTTATCCTTCATTCATCCGGATCATTTACTTTTATTTCTCACATATTCTATCCTTCATTCATCCGGATCATTTACTTTTATTTCTCACATATTCTATCCTTCATTCATCCGGATCATTTACTTTTATTTCTCACATATTCTATCCTTCATTCATCTGGATCATTTACTTTTATTTCTCACATATTTTATCCTTCATTCATCCGGATCATTTACTTTTATTTCTCACATATTCTATCCTTCATTCATCCGGATCATTTACTTTTATTTCTCACATATTCTATCCTTCATTCATCCGGATCATTTACTTTTATTTCTCACATATTCTATCCTTCATTCATCTGGATCATTTACTTTTATTTCTCACATATTTTATCCTTCATTCATCCGGATCATTTACTTTTATTTCTCACATATTCTATCCTTCATTCATCCGGATCATTTACTTTTATTTCTCACATATTCTATCCTTCATTCATCCGGATCATTTACTTTTATTTCTCACATATTCTATCCTTCATTCATCCGAATCATTTACTTTTATTTCTCACATATTCTATCCTTCATTCATCCGGATCATTTACTTTTATTTCTCACACATTCTATCCTTCATTCATCTGGATCATTTACCTTTATTTCTCACACATTCTATCCTTCATTCATCCGGATCATTTACTTTTATTTCTCACATATTCTATCCTTCATTCATCCGGATCATTTACTTTTATTTCTCACACATTCTATCCTTCATTCATCCGGATCATTTACTTTTATTTCTCACACATTCTATCCTTCATTCATCTGGATCATTTACTTTTATTTCTCACATATTCAATCCTTCATTCATCCGGATCATTTACTTTTATTTCTCACATATTCTATCCTTCATTCATCCGGATCATTTACTTTTATTTCTCACATATTCTATCCTTCATTCATCCGAATCATTTACTTTTATTTCTCACATATTCTATCCTTCATTCATCCGGATCATTTACTTTTATTTCTCACACATTCTATCCTTCATTCATCCGGATCATTTACTTTTATTTCTCACATATTCTATCCTTCATTCATCCGAATCATTTACTTTTATTTCTCACATATTCTATCCTTCATTCATCCGGATCATTTACTTTTATTTCTCACACATTCTATCCTTCATTCATCTGGATCATTTACTTTTATTCCTCACATATTCTATCCTTCATTCATCCGGATCATTTACTTTTATTTCTCACATATTCTATCCTTCATTCATCCGGATCATTTACCTTTATTTCTCACACATTCTATCCTTCATTCATCCGGATCATTTACTTTTATTTCTCACATATTCTATCCTTCATTCATCCGGATCATTTACCTTTATTTCTCACACATTCTATCCTTCATTCATCCGGATCATTTACTTTTATTTCTCACATATTCTATCCTTCATTCATCCGGATCATTTACTTTTATTTCTCACATATTCTATCCTTCATTCATCCGGATCATTTACTTTTATTTCTCACACATTCTATCCTTCATTCATCTGGATCATTTACTTTTATTCCTCACATATTCTATCCTTCATTCATCCGGATCATTTACTTTTATTTCTCACATATTCTATCCTTCATTCATCTGGATCATTGACTTTTATTTCTCACACATTCTATCCTTCATTCATCTGGATAATTTACTTTTATTTCTCACATATTCTATCCTTCATTCATCTGGATAATTTACTTTTATTTCTCACATATTCTATCCTTCATTCATCTGGATCATTTACTTTTATTTCTCACACATTCTATCCTTCATTCATCTGGATAATTTACTTTTATTTCTCACATATTCTATCCTTCATTCATCCGGATCATTTACTTTTATTTCTCACATATTCTATCCTTCATTCATCTGGATCATTTACTTTTATTTCTCACACATTCTATCCTTCATTCATCTGGATAATTTACTTTTATTTCTCACATATTCTATCCTTCATTCATCTGGATAATTTACTTTTATTTCTCACATATTCTATCCTTCATTCATCTGGATCATTTACTTTTATTTCTCACACATTCTATCCTTCATTCATCTGGATAATTTACTTTTATTTCTCACATATTCTATCCTTCATTCATCTGGATAATTTACTTTTATTTCTCACATATTCTATCCTTCATTCATCCGGATCATTTACTTTTATTTCTCACATATTCTATCCTTCATTCATCTGGATAATTTACTTTTATTTCTCACATATTCTATCCTTCATTCATCCGGATCATTTACTTTTATTTCTCACATATTCTATCCTTCATTCATCCGGATCATTTACTTTTATTTCTCACACATTCTATCCTTCATTCATCCGGATCATTTACTTTTATTTCTCACATATTCTATCCTTCATTCATCTGGATAATTTACTTTTATTTCTCACATATTCTATCCTTCATTCATCCGGATAATTTACTTTTATTTCTCACATATTCTATCCTTCATTCATCCGGATCATTTACTTTTATTTCTCACACATTTTATCCTTCATTCATCCGGATAATTTACTTTTATTTCTCACATATTCTATCCTTCATTCATCCGGATCATTTACTTTTATTTCTCACATATTCTATCCTTCATTCATCCGGATCATTTACTTTTATTTCTCACATATTCTATCCTTCATTCATCCGGATCATTTACTTTTATTTCTCACATATTCTATCCTTCATTCATCCGGATCATTTACTTTTATTTCTCACATATTCTATCCTTCATTCATCCGGATCATTTACTTTTATTTCTCACATATTCTATCCTTCATTCATCCGGATAATTTACTTTTATTTCTCACACATTCTATCCTTCATTCATCCGGATAACTTACTTTTATTTCTCACACATTCTATCCTTCATTCATCTGGATAATTTACTTTTATTTCTCACATATTCTATCCTTCATTCATCTGAATAATTTACTTTTATTTCTCACACATTCTATCCTTCATTCATCCGGATCATTTACTTTTATTTCTCACACATTTTATCCTTCATTCATCTGGATCATTTACTTTTATTTCTCACACATTCTATCCTTCATTCATCTGGATCATTTACTTTTATTTCTCACATATTCTATCCTTCATTCATCTGAATAATTTACTTTTATTTCTCACACATTCTATCCTTCATTCATCCGGATCATTTACTTTTATTTCTCACACATTTTATCCTTCATTCATCTGGATCATTTACTTTTATTTCTCACACATTCTATCCTTCATTCATCCGGATCATTTACTTTTATTTCTCACATATTTTATCCTTCATTCATCTGGATCATTTACTTTTATTTCTCACACATTCTATCCTTCATTCATCTGGATCATTTACTTTTATTTCTCACATATTCTATCCTTCATTCATCTGGATAATTTACTTTTATTTCTCACATATTCTATCCTTCATTCATCCGGATCATTTACTTTTATTTCTCACATATTCTATCCTTCATTCATCTGGATAATTTACTTTTATTTCTCACATATTCTATCCTTCATTCATCCAGATCATTTACTTTTATTTCTCACATATTCTATCCTTCATTCATCTGGATCATTTACTTTTATTTCTCACATATTCTATCCTTCATTCATCCGGATCATTTACCTTTATTTCTCACACATTCTATCCTTCATTCATCTGGATCATTTACTTTTATTCCTCACATATTCTATCCTTCATTCATCCGGATCA
Organism: Watersipora subatra; assembly: GCF_963576615.1. Classification (NCBI taxonomy): domain Eukaryota; kingdom Metazoa; phylum Bryozoa; class Gymnolaemata; order Cheilostomatida; family Watersiporidae; genus Watersipora; species Watersipora subatra. The sequence continues at coordinate 29,780,581 of NC_088711.1, forward strand.
TTTACTTTTATTTCTCACATATTCTATCCTTCATTCATCCGGATCATTTACTTTTATTTCTCACATATTCTATCCTTCATTCATCCGGATAATTTACTTTTATTTTTCACATATTCTATCCTTCATTCATCCGGATCATTTACTTTTATTTCTCACATATTCTATCCTTCATTCATCTGGATAATTTACTTTTATTTCTCACATATTCTATCCTTCATTCATCTGAATAATTTACTTTTATTTCTCACATATTCAATCCTTCATTCATCTGGATCATTTACTTTTATTTCTCACATATTCTATCCTTCATTCATCCGGATCATTTACTTTTATTTCTCACATATTCTATCCTTCATTCATCTGGATAATTTACTTTTATTTCTCACATATTCTATCCTTCATTCATCCGGATCATTTACTTTTATTTCTCACATATTCTATCCTTCATTCATCTGGATAATTTACTTTTATTTCTCACATATTCTATCCTTCATTCATCCGGATCATTTACTTTTATTTCTCACATATTCTATCCTTCATTCATCTGGATAATTTACTTTTATTTCTCACATATTCTATCCTTCATTCATCCAGATCATTTACTTTTATTTCTCACATATTCTATCCTTCATTCATCCGGATCATTTACTTTTATTTCTCACATATTCTATCCTTCATTCATCTGGATAATTTACTTTTATTTCTCACATATTCTATCCTTCATTCATCTGGATCATTTACTTTTATTTCTCACATATTCTATCCTTCATTCATCTGGATAATTTACTTTTATTTCTCACATATTCTATCCTTCATTCATCCGGATCATTTACTTTTATTTCTCACATATTCTATCCTTCATTCATCCGGATCATTTACTTTTATTTCTCACACATTTTATCCTTCATTCATCTGGATCATTTACTTTTATTTCTCACATATTCTATCCTTCATTCATCCGGATCATTTACCTTTATTTCTCACATATTCTATCCTTCATTCATCCGGATAATTTACTTTTATTTCTCACATATTCTATCCTTCATTCATCTGGATCATTTACTTTTATTCCTCACATATTCTATCCTTCATTCATCCGGATCATTTACTTTTATTTCTCACATATTCTATCCTTCATTCATCCGGATCATTTACCTTTATTTCTCACACATTCTATCCTTCATTCATCTGGATCATTTACTTTTATTTCTCACATATTCTATCCTTCATTCATCCGGATCATTTACTTTTATTCCTCACATATTCTATCCTTCATTCATCTGGATCATTTACTTTTATTTCTCACATATTCTATCCTTCATTCATCCGGATAATTTACTTTTATTTCTCACATATTCTATCCTTCATTCATCCGGATCATTTACTTTTATTTCTCACATATTCTATCCTTCATTCATCTGGATAATTTACTTTTATTTCTCACATATTCTATCCTTCATTCATCTGAATAATTTACTTTTATTTCTCACATATTCAATCCTTCATTCATCTGGATCATTTACTTTTATTTCTCACATATTCTATCCTTCATTCATCCGGATCATTTACTTTTATTTCTCACATATTCTATCCTTCATTCATCTGGATAATTTACTTTTATTTCTCACATATTCTATCCTTCATTCATCCGGATCATTTACTTTTATTTCTCACATATTCTATCCTTCATTCATCTGGATAATTTACTTTTATTTCTCACATATTCTATCCTTCATTCATCCGGATCATTTACTTTTATTTCTCACATATTCTATCCTTCATTCATCCGGATCATTTACTTTTATTTCTCACATATTCTATCCTTCATTCATCTGGATAATTTACTTTTATTTCTCACATATTCTATCCTTCATTCATCTGGATCATTTACTTTTATTTCTCACATATTCTATCCTTCATTCATCTGGATAATTTACTTTTATTTCTCACATATTCTATCCTTCATTCATCCGGATCATTTACTTTTATTTCTCACATATTCTATCCTTCATTCATCTGGATAATTTACTTTTATTTCTCACATATTCTATCCTTCATTCATCCGGATAATTTACTTTTATTTCTCACATATTCTATCCTTCATTCATCTGGATCATTTACTTTTATTTCTCACATATTCTATCCTTCATTCATCCGGATAATTTACTTTTATTTCTCACATATTCTATCCTTCATTCATCTGGATCATTTACTTTTATTTCTCACATATTCTATCCTTCATTCATCTGGATCATTTACTTTTATTTCTCACATATTCTATCCTTCATTCATCCGGATCATTTACTTTTATTCCTCACATATTCTATCTTTCATTCATCTGGATCATTTACTTTTATTTCTCACACATTTTTTTCAGCCCTCTGTTTTCTTCTCCTAAAATTTTTAACATTGTTTTTTAATTTTTCCTTACATCAATCTCCTTTTTTCTATGCTAGCTCATCTATTCTCTTCATTTTCTGCTGTTTTTCCATTCTGTTGTATTTTTCTTTATTGCAATGCGCACCATTATTTATCTATGCATCTTTCGTTTTTACTTGTCTCAAGAATCTACATGTAGGTTGCACTAAACTTAGTTTGTTGCATGTAATTTTTAATGTTTAACTCGAATTACCTTTTAAATCTAAAGGTAAAATTTGCTAACAACAACGATTCTTTTTGTACGCTCCGATATGACTATCTGTGGTTCACCATGCAACTGCATTTGTATTATCTCATCCATTCTTGTTCCTTGTTGTTTTCTACAACTTTATACTCTAAAGGTGTGGTCACACGAGCACCGAACCGAACTAAATGACGCAAAACGACGTCGCTCTCAGCTGTAAAAAGTTCGGCCGAAGACATTTCTAGCCGAAACGAACTATTTCGGTACTGCTCGAAATTTCGTGCCGAACCCTTGCTCTTATTGGCTGGTTAAAATTCTAGAATTCTAGAATTCTAGCGAGCACGCGTCACATTTCTCCTTACGTGCGTGTGAGTAAAGTTAAAAAAGAAATGGGACGATACTTTTATTTCGTTAAATAAACAACATGAAGCAATTTACGACAAGGTTCACCCGGACTTGTGATTGGGTTGCATAAATGTAAGATGTTGCACTTAAGTTTTGCATAAATGTAAGCGAATGGTTGTGATTTTTTTTCGTGTGGAATATAAGTAATGTGTCATATTCATCCTGATGAAGTATCGTTGACTGATTTATTTATGTAAAACCATAGTACTATGATAAAGACGGTTTTTGTTTGTTATGTACTCAGCATAGAAAAACATTCATATGTTAATAAAAAAAATATAATTATGTTGATGGGAAGGGTTAGCAAAACCTTTGTATCGAGTGATTTATTTTGAGCAGCTGAACGATCTTCTGATAAATCTGCTGTGTAATTATAATTGTTCCTCAAAGTTTTTTGTTTACAATAGAAATATTTAACCCAAATACATAAAAACTACTAATGAAACCGTGTCTTGTCTCTATACGTATGGTATCTAAGAAGCGAAGTTACTTCGGTGGCCGTGTGACATGTGCCACGAACCGAACCAGCCTCCGAACCGATCCTACGTCGCTTCGGCGCTCGTGTGACCACGCCTTAAGACTGCTGATCAGATGCGCAATCAGCCTTGCCTGGTGAATTTAGTCTGTGGTATTTTTAGCTACATTTTTTGTATCTCTCTTATAGGCCTTGGAAATCAATGAATTCCACAATTTGAATGTGACAGACTTTTACAAAAATGTTTCAAATCCTGAAACAACGGAGCCCTTCAACTGGTTGGTTAATAAATGCATGCATCTTTTTGTTGAGCCACAAGTTAATTCAATTGTCATCTATGATGTTCACTTGGAGATTTTATAAAATGCTGTGGTTGTCAAGCTATGGTTGTGCAGAGCTTATTAGTTGAGTAGATCACAGTCTACAGCTATTATATATTTTATGAATTTCTTATTTTGCTTTCCTGTATCGAAGCTTGTGTTATGTTATATTGAAGCTGGTGTTATGCTGTATTACAGGTAGTGTTATGCTATATTACAGGTAGTGTTATGCTATATCGAAGCTAGTGTTATGCTATATCGAAGCTGGTGTTATGCTATATTGAAGATGGTGTTATGCTATATTGCAGGTAGTGTTATCTTATATTACAGGTAGTGTTATGCTATATTACAGGTAGTGTTATGCTATATTGAAGCTGGTGTTATGCTATATTACATGTAGTGTTATGCTATATTACAGGTAGTGTTATGCTATATCGAAGCTAGTGTTATGCTATATCGAAACTGGTGTTATGCTATATTGCAGGTAGTGTTATGCTATATTGAAGCTAGTGTTATGCTTTATTACAGGTAGTGTTATGCTATATCGAAGCTGGTGTTATGCTATATCGAAGCTGGTGTTATGTTATATCGAAGCTGGTGTTATGCTATATCGAAACTGGTGTTACACTATATTGCAGGTAGTGTTATCTTATATTACAGGTAGTGTTATGCTATATTACAGGTAGTAGTATGCTATATTGAAGCTGGTGTTATGCTATATTACATGTAGTGTTATGATATATTACAGGTAGTGTTATGCTAAAGTGAAGCTGGTGCTATGCTATATTACAGGTAATGCTATGCTATATTACCGATAGTGTTATGCTATATCGAAGCTGTTGTTATACTATATTGAAGCTGGTGTTATGCTATATTGTAGCTTGTGTTATGCTATATCGAAGCTGGTGCTACATGTATACTATATAGAAGCTGGCGCTATGCTATTATGTTATGACATTCTTTCAGCTTGTATGGAAATGAAAACTCTTTTCTGGAAGCCCAAGGAATTCCTTACAAAGAACCCATAGACCTTTGGGTGAACATCATAGCTCTCGCAGGAATTGCATTTCTCTTCATGACCATTGCCTACATTCAACTTAGGAGAGTACCCAAACTGAAATAGCCTTGGCTCCTACGACTTTTCTTTTCTATCTAGACAGACTGAAGGTAATACTGTAGTTGGTGTGCTGGTTTCAAGTCTAAAGATATGCATTATGTTAATTCTTTTATGGAAGTGGATGAGAAATCGCTATGAGAATTATTTGATGTGCGCCTTTCAATGATGAGCTTTAGAGTTGGTTAAGTGTTGGATCTAGCAAACTGTCAGATTTCAAGCTGAGACTGCTTCTCATGCCTCAAGGTAGTTGTAGAACGAAGTTTTGTTACTCTACCTATAGCCTTGCTTGTACTGGTCGTCACGCATCAACAAATTCATTATCCAAAATTTACTCATTTGACCCTTTGAAGCCTAAATTTGTATACACAAGCAAGTCCCCTCATCCTAGACCATGCTAACAAAATGTATACACAAGCAAGTCTCCTCATCCTAGACCATGTCAATAATGTGTATGCACAAGCAAGTCCCCTAATTTTAGACCGTGCTAACTACTTTCCATAAACAGTGATAGTTCTTTGAATTGCACAATTCAGGAGAGCACAATTCCTTTCGAACTGAATATCAGTTTGAGGCTTCTACAGGCTTGTAGAACTTAATGAAAACCAGAAATCAAATGTAGTAAATTATTTTTAACAATCTTTCAAAGAATTGACATAAAAAACAATGATTAGAGTACATCGAGTCTGATAGAGTGTGTTGAGTTGAGTTGAAAAACAAATAGTTTTACTGTAAAGCTTTTGTTGCTGAGGAGAAGCTTTCTAGTTTTGTCTATTTTTGATCTTCATTACAAAGAATTTCACTCTTAGAATTTCACTGTCATTAAAAACTGATGTTCCGTCAGCAGCTGTTTTTTTATTTCTCAGTCGGTTAGACGTGCCCTCAATATTTCTACCGTATATCGAGAACTAATAGTTTAATCAACTTGAAATTTCGGATTTATACTGAAAATTTATACGGAAGCCACACCCAAATCAGACAAACAAAAATTTCATAATTCTACATTAACCAGAAGTTCAGAAAAATAAAGCTAAACTACACTCCCCAATTACTCGAACATATGATCAGGTGCAAAAACGTGTCCCCGAGCTATCTCAGTTTTATAAGGTAAATAGCATGGGAGTTTAAATAAACATATTTTAGTTTCTTCAACCAAAATTTATACCTTTGCCATGGTGGCTTTCCGGTAGAATTTATTTCTTTGGCTGGTTGAGGCAAAGAGTGTAGGTCAAGTTGCAGTTGAATATACCAACTCAATGCTAATTGTACTTGATATACCGTATTCTCTCTTCCATGTATGTTTATCTGATTTATTGTTCTAGCCATGTATGTTTATCTGATTTATTGTTCTAGCCATGTATGTTTATCTGATTTATTGTTCTAGCCATGTATGTTTATCTGATTTATTGTTCTAACCATGTATGTGTATCTGATTTATTGTTCTAGCCATGTATGTTTATCTGATTTATTGTTCTAGCCATGTATGTGTATCTGATTTATTGTTCTAGCCATGTATGTTTATCTGATTTATTGTTCTAACCATGTATGTTTATCTGATTTATTGTTCTAACCATGTATGTGTATCTGATTTATTGTTCTAGCCATGTATGTTTATCTGATTTATTGTTCTAGCCATGTATGTTTATCGGATTTATTGTTCTAGCCATGTATGTTTATCTGATTTATTGTTCTAACCATGTATGTGTATCTGATTTATTGTTCTAGCCATGTATGTTTATCTGATTTATTGTTCTAGCCATGTATGTTTATCTGATTTATTGTTCTAGCCATGTATGTTTATCTGATTTATTGTTCTAGCCATGTATGTTTATCTGATTTATTGTTCTAGCCATGTATGTTTATCTGATTTATTGTTCTAGCCATGTATGTTTATCTGATTTATTGTTCTAACCATGTATGTGTATCTGATTTATTGTTCTAGCCATGTATGTTTATCTGATTTATTGTTCTAGCCATGTATGTTTATCTGATTTTTAGGCTTGTAACCTGACTTGCATGAGTTTTCACAGCTCGCTGGGATGCAAACACAGAGCCCTCCATCTCTACATGCTATCATTTTAGTCTGTGGCTATAGATGATCATTCTATTAGAGCTCGACTGGAGCAATCCTAATGTTAACAAGCTTGTATTTATTTCTACACCGTTATGTAGTCTAATTTGCCTTTTCTCTGTCCATAACTCAGTCCAAATGTTTATTTTCCTCAAGTTAATTTAGATGAACTTTTATCTTAATTTTATTTGCTCACTAAGTGGTTTGCAGTATTTTCGTCAGAAGTATTACCTCTTACTTTTAAACAAATACGATTTTAGATAATACATGTTAAAAGCTCTTTTTACCTTCTTGTTTTAGTTTTTTTCTCAGAATGAATTTGGCGGATCAAAACAAAAATTGATCGTGGGTAAAATGCTCAAAAGAAAAAGGTGTCTTTTCTTTTGAGCATTTCAACAACGATCAAGTTTTGCCAATGTCAATCTAAGAAACGTCCTGGCAATAACATCACCTCAAACAGCGAACCAATCTCAAGTGATAGAAAAATCTCTATACTTTTTGATAAAAACGTTTCAAACTTTACATTAGAAGCATTTAATTTGAAACAAGCATTTGTGCTTTTGATTTATATTATAGTTTGTATATGTACATGTATCTACTAATAAATAAGTAAATACATGGACTTGTGACAGTGCTCTGATAACTTGAATGCTCTGATAATTCGAACACTTTCGCTCGGTCCCTTGAAGTTCGAGTTATCCATGTTTGACTGTGCTTCAAATTTAATGTGTTTACAACCAAAAGCAATACCATTTCTGTGTATTAATAATTTGTTGCTTCCGAAATTATAAGAAGTGCAACAGAGAAACATGGAATGATTACATTTCTATGGCTAGTCTATCACATGTGCATTATATCCTATCCTGCTTCTTTCTGTGCAGATGTGTCATGTTAGGAGCCTTGAAATGGTAAGTTCAAGTTTGTCACTTGGATAAACAGAGCCTTTACGCGAGGTCATACTATTAGAATGCAAGTTTAATGTAATCATGTTGTTAGCAGAGCATGTCTGCGTCAAACGCTAACCATTTCAAATCATTGGATAAGTGTGACACGGTCTCTTTCAGCAGTTGTTGAGGAAACAACTCCTCACTTGTAAGTGCCAAAAGCTTGCCTTTATTCTAGTTATTGAATCAAAACCTCAAACCTTAAAGGTTGACTTGCAACAAAATTCACATTACAGTTATTTGGTATCAAAAAATTCACAATGTCTCACTCTGTTGTGTTGTAAGTGCCAAATATGTGGAAATGTGATTACAAGCTCTTAAAAGCTCAAAAACGAAAAGGCGCCGTAGATTGGAATCTCTTTATTTCGATGATGTACCCACGAAATTTGCTTATAGTCTTGTCACGTATGTTCTCACGTGAATTGAAAGGCCAATACAAAGCTCAATATAAAACTTATCGTAGTACTACTAGTTTATGACAAACACTTCGGGTTTTACCGAAGACTCCGTATCAAATATAGATGCTCGCTACTTTACAGTTTTGTTACGGCATTATTCAATCGTCAAGTCGTAATCTGATCATGTGACCCAATACTTCGCAAATAATTTTTGCAGCACTTTTCGATTATCACAGGTGACCAACAGGCTCGTCATGATTATCAGACAATGATATGTACTCCTTCAAGCTAAGGTTAAAAAGTTTAACGATTTTTCACGGTAAGTTATAAGGTATCAGTGCTAAAAGTGACAGCATTACAATGACGATAAAACAGACGCGTAAGAACAATAAACTTGGTTTTATTGAATGCGTAAAGTATATTTGTGAAAATATTTCGACGAATAAGGTTGCAAGAAAGTGTAAACAGAAACCATCTCTCACAACTACATCACATTTGAGCCGTTTTGGAAAGGGAATCTAAACTACGGCGGTCTCGTGTGACTGCGATTTGCTGTTCGTTTTTGAGATTTCAAGAGCTTGTAATCATACTTCTACATACTTTGCACCTACAGCACAACAGAGTAAAACATGGTGAATCTTTTCATATCAAATAACGGTAATGTGAATTTTGTTGCAAGTCAACCTTTAAGGTGCAGCCACACGTGGCGATTTTATCGTTGGTTCTGACCGAAATCACGAAATGAATTTAAAACAGAATTATTCAGCCGAAATTCACATAATTGACAGAGCTGTAACGTGCACACCAAATCATCGACGAAACACTTAATTGGTTGAACAACTTATTAGCGATCACGATTTTAACAGCTTTCGCGATTGGCATAGTCCAAGACATTTATTACGAAACAATAAAAGTACGAACGCAATTCAACATAGTACATGTGATACAACTGCCTAAATTGCGCTATTGTTAGTTTTTTATCATTCGGACAGCATGGCTACAAATAGTTTCTTTTTTAATAATGACAATTTCTTTTTAGCACCAAGTTTCCTTGTAAAAAGAGTTGCCATCTTTAGCGCAATCAAGTCAGTTGCATCGTATTTACTATGGCAAACCGCGTTAGTATTTTTCTTGGGTGTCGCGCTCTGTGCCTCGGACTATATAAATTGCGAAAGCTCCTAGAATCGTGCTCACTAATAGTTCGTTTAGCCAATTAAAAGCATTTCGTCAACGATTTCGGTTTGCATGCACAGCTTAGACAATTCTTTGAATTTGGGCTGAATTTGTGAATTTGGGCTGTTTTAAATTCATTTCGTGATTTCAGTCAGAACCAACAATAAAATCATCACGTGTGGCTGTACCTTTAGCCAGTCACTCCACAATATTAATGTACACTGAAGTGAGAGAATTTGAATTTGTTTTTTAAAAAATGTATTGATTACCGATTTAAACAACAATCCATAACAGTATATATGGTGAAGCTCGAATAAACATAGAAAAACTGACAATTGGGATAGACTGAGTATCTATAGTACTATAGCACATCACAGATGGGGACATAAACACAAAGCTATATACGATATATCAGTTTAGAAATTGTATCTATTTCAACCAAAAAGTCAATAAATAACCTAAACAGAAAGCATCATCTTACTTTATGATGTAAAAAAAGCGATGCAATATCTATTGAACAACAAAGTGCTTTGATTATACCAAACGGTTAAAGGGAACCACAACACTTACGAATGTAAATGTGTAACATTAATTTGTGTTATTGCACTTGAGCCATGATAGAAGTGTATTGTACAGTATTCTATGTCTCCCTAGGCCTTGCTTGCCCTGGCCAATAAAATAGTGTTACAGTTGTCACATACTCTGACCGGTTTGCTGGAGCTAGGAAGCATCATTTTCTGGTTAGAGCATTCATCACAGTAAATGTCCCCACAATTCCGACAATGGTGCTGTAATAAAGATGCGTGAGACGATTCGCTGAACATTAACTCTGGTTAAAGATGATGAGGCAAATGTGAAGACATGCAATAAGGAGGCCTCTACTGCTTATAAAAAATTGATGAAGACCTATTAGTTAAAAAACATACCAGCTAGGTGGGTGGTCTCGAGAGCTCTCGGCCACCAAATATTCTAAGAATTGAGAAAGCTTACTTTTCGTCTCGCTAAGCCAAAAGTCTTTTCACAGCCTTTGCAATTGGTCACTTCGTTATCATCCGCCCAGTGAGCATCTTTGAGAGCTTGCTGCACTTCTCTGAGATCAGCATGCTTCAGTTTTGAGCTACGATAAAAAGCAAGCTCGCCTTTAGCTGTACGGAAGTTTGTGTTATGTTATATCGAAGCTTATCTTATGCTATAGAAATACCGTACAGGATGGAAATATTCGTTGGTTATAAAAATTCGCGATTTCGCGAACAGGCAACTCCGCAAATTATAAAATTCCGTGAATAACTAGTTCTATTGTTAATCACAAGAGAGAATAACCACTGCATCAAATTAAAAACAAGCCGCTAGGCTGGTTTTCAATATAAATACTAAACGTAGTTGAGTTTCAAAACATTTTTAAAATCATTGCCTGGGCTTTGAGCTAACACCATTGCCAATGCATCACATTTCTTTAAAAAATTATTCAAGGTTGTCACAAGATATGCAGAACGGCGTCATCACAAAAATAGCCGCTAGGCAGAAGTACTAAACGTAGCCGAGTTCCAAAATTTATTTAAAATCATCGCCGGGCTTCGAGCTTTATTGCCATTGCATCAAACTTTACAAAATTATTCAAGGTTTTCACAAGTTATTCGGCGTGGCTTCGTCATTGCAAAAAAATCTCTCCTAGTCTTTTTACATTGAAATCAACTCCATCAATCTCTAATACCGAAGTTGAGGACGATCATGATTCTGATCTGGACATTATGGTATGTATTTGCTTTGCAGATACGTTTTTCCATAATTAACTGCATTAGTTAATCTTTTTGTTTAAAAACTGCTTGCTTTCATTAAATACTTCAGCTATTGTTTTTGTACTTCCTTAACACTTATTAATATTTTTCTTTTTTGTGTTTACTGCAGATTGACAATGAAACAACTTACTCCGATTACGAAAACTAAAGACAAGTAGCAATATTCACCGTGGCAGAAATACTGGCAGAGAAGCAACCAGTCAACCTAGACAACAACTCCTTGATATTGCTGCAGCAAACATGATTAAATTATATATTTTATTTCATGTATAGATATATTATAATTTATAACAAACTTAAGTGTACAAATAAAATGTTTCAAATACAAATACAATTTTACAAACGATGAATGGAGTAAATATAAACAGTTTAGTCCATATGGCGGTTGTCTAGAGCAATAAAATTAAACTAATACTCTTGATAAGCGAATACTAGCGTGTAATGGTGCTCTCTGACTAGTTATTTTGGTAATAGCAGCTCTATATCGCGGTAACTGTCTTGGGCAGATGTTAAAGCCAATTCTCTCACTACTACGTGGCTGGTAAGTCAGTTATCAGAAATCTCCTCGTGGCTTACTATTGCAACGTTCTGCTGGTTGGCCAAAAGTTTGTGATCGTAAAAGCGTTCTTGTGCCTTTTTTAAAACAGATATATTCTCCTCGTTAGCAGCTGCGGTCACTTCAATTTCAAGACATCCCTGAATGATTGGTGATCTTCTAGGAATAACATCCACCACCCTTGCAGTCATTGTACCTCCGGATATGATGAAAAAGCTGCTTACTATACTTATTTCACGGGGTAGATGACCAACCGTTGCGCAGTCTGCATTTATTAGCTTTACTGCCAATGGTTCGTGTAGATTATTGGGCTCTTTCTCACACCAAAACGAATAACAAAGCGGTAGAAATGGAAAAAATAAATATTGCGTTTTACTGAAGTAAAACGCAATTATTCATTTAGTAAATGGTTTAAAAAACTCATTACTTACCACAAGTTGTTGGCTTATCAAAGGCCTACAAAACGATGAATATTCGTGAAAACCACTGGACGCAGCAAAAATTGTTTACCGTAGCTTAGCAAGATCGCCTCGCAGTTATATGCTAAATATAAACCGGAACAGGCGGTGTGCGCATGCGTAGGAATAACTCTATTACTAGCGGCAATAGAGTTAACTTTTCCTAGAGAGTGGCAGTTTTTAGCCGCGAATAAATTCATCCGCGAATATGCATGAAAAGACAATTTTCGCGAAATATAACTCCGTGAATGAATTCATCCTGTACGGTATATCAATGATGTTGACCAACAGTACTATTCTTAACAGCAGGGCCAGGGCTTTGATTTCTAAAGCTAACTATGGTAACCAATCTCGGCTGACAAAGTAAGTATTTTGATCGTCTGCATATTAACTTGATCAATTTTTTCACTAGCATCGATCTAGTACAAAGGGAGCATCAGGTGATACGCACGTGTCGTGCGCAAAATATGGGCTGCCCAATAATAACATTCATACACTTAAACTTTAGAACTCCGAAAGGCCAATATACTCAACTTAAATACATGTATACAAAAGTTATCTTAATCTTTAACATGTACGCTTTTCTGTGATGCTATTGTATCATTTGTATCGAAATACTAGATAATTGTAGGAGGCCCCATACTTTTGCACATGACAGTACGATGTTTTGTTCTCATCCAGTATACCTTTTACACTAGCAAAATTTGTGCTTGTGAAGAATTGATCGTCATATGTTGAGTTACAGTCAGCGGTAAAACCCACCGAAATGCTGATACGGTTGGTTTTCCTAAAGAAAACTTTGCGAAACAGTGAAAGCTAAAAGTTTAACCAGCGGTTATTCAATAGAAATAGACTAAGAAGACTAACAAGAGATCAACCCTGACTGTTGAGTGGACTGCATCAGCTATAATATCAGCGACTTACTGACTGAGCTGAGCACCAAGTTCAGTTAAAGTCACTTCTTGTTCCTTATACCGCTTCTCCAATCCTTCATGAGTAACCTTGAGCGCCTCATAGTCCTGCACAGAAGATCAAAGCATTCGGAGAGACACGAACAATAGGGGCACCCTTAGCACAACTAACTCACTTTGTGTTGGCAGAGATGTAGCCTAAGAGATAGGAGCCAATCGAGCATTACAAAAAATGTGTTGTGCTTACCACAAACACGGGTAGTGGTACGTAATTGGTAGAATCTATGTTTACAGGAAAATCTTTCTGCTTAGTTAATGATGCAACTTAACTAGAGTTGCCCCGATTTTGGTATCGGTGCCGATATGGGTGTCAAGTATCTGAATCGGTATCGGCCGATCTTTTCTTAAAAAATCTGAACCTTCCGATACTTTTTACAGATCAACCATTTAGCAGAAAACTGTATTTTAGCCTGCTATACTAATAAAAAGGCATCATCAGCTGTAAGCTTCTTACTTTTACTTAATGAATTTCAGGACCGCCACACAATTTATTTCACGTCTATAGCCTGATCAACACAGCGAAGGAAACTTTTTAGCCAGAACGTAAACAAAAAGTGTGGTATTTCCCAATTACAGCGATAGGATTTATTGCAGGCAATCACGAACAAGATAACGAAAATGGGAGACAAGAACGCAGTGTAATATTTCTATTTACTAGCATTACGAAAGTAATTTAAACAGTCGACGCATAAAGTTATCTATCACTATCTTGATCCTGACGATACAATGGATCGTTTGTATTGTACAAAAAACGGTAACCCCAAGGGCGTATCGGTACGTAGCCTGTCCTCCAACATCTGTGGCAAGTGAATCCCCCTTTCAGTACTCTTGGCTACATTGATTATGATGGAAGAAATAGACGTCTCACTGAAATAATTGAATCACTAACGGTAATTAAAAGAAACATTGATTTGCTCTAAACTTGTACAGGCACAACAGTTCATCCAACAATAGAAGAGGGACTTCGTTATCACAGATAGAACTGTACCACTAACAGTAATTACCTTCATTTACAAATTACAAGAAACATGGACTGTTTTGTTACTACATGCACGGTATGTCAGTATGTGAATATGTATACATATATTTTCCATAAATGCAAACAAATAAATACAATAATATTCATGTTTTCTTTGCATTATGTTTGTATTTGCATAATAAAATGAAGAACTATCTATGCAACACAAAAGATCTGAATCGGATTATTTTTCAATTAGGATCGGTATGTCGGATCGGTATCTGAATCGGCTAGTGAATTTAGAATCGGGGTATCTCTAAATTTAACACAGACAGGGTTGAAGTGATACCTTGAGATATGAGTGTTTCGACATACGAGAAATTCGAAATACGAGAAGAATTCCGAAATAATTTTTGCCTTGAGGCATGAGACTCATTTGAGATATGAGCGTGCGGGATGGTTCCCGCTGCGGCTGCAAGATGATGGTGGGTATGCGAGAGGCTGATTACGGGAATGGCATCACCCAGTTTTTTTCATAATCCAATCAAAAGTAATTTAAAAAGTTGGACTAAAAGTGAAGGCGAGTCTAAAAGAGTCTAAAATGAGTGAAAAAGTGAGACAAAAAGAGTCACACTAGAAGAAAGAAAAGAAAAAGAAAACAAAGTTAGAAGTCTAGTGTTATATTAAAATTTATTTTCAAGTGTGTTCTTAGTATGTTCTTAGTAAGCTAAACTCATTTAAGTTAGATGTAAGGTTTAAGGTCAAAGAGAACGCACTAAGCTTGTATCCTAGAAGTTTACTGAATTAGTAAGTGCATAGTTAAATCCATATATACATATTTAGTGCAATATGCATATGGCAAATCAAGCTAAACACAATCATGATATCTGTTTGAACAAACTATTGATATCCTTCACTTCAACTTGCAGCATGAGATGAATATAGAAATCATGTGTAAAAACCATATTTTCTAATCACATTACTTCCTCTTCCTTGTTAACGTTTATAATACTATAGATGTCTGAATTCACAGTCATATGTATGCACTCAACTTTCCTATTCAAGGAGCAACTCAAAATGTCACCTGAATTTTTTATTCCACAAATTACATATCATTTGAAATAGAAGTAGACCTATATCAGTTTTCACATATTTTGTCGTTTTATACACTTTTGTGTACGTGTATAAGCCATTTTATGAATAAGCCAAACAAAAAAGCCTCACTATCTAACATACTTCTAACCTTGTCAATTAGATCTATGAAAGCCTGTCAAAAGGCTTAGCAGAAGTAGAGATAATCTAGAGTAGACATGAATGTTGCTCACTTTTCAATTCCTTTCTATCTATATTTATGGAGGGATGGAGTTCCATACTCAAGATCAAATAATCCCAACTACCCAAAATGTTTGACAATACAATAAACTCTCACCTTTTCCATGGATGAAAGGCTATTTAGCTGTATAGTAAGGGAATTGATTTTCTCCTCAGCCTTAGCTAAATTATCTTTGATTGTAGTTCTCCAGTCTCTCTCTATACGTAGTTCTGTTTCCAAATCATTCCTGTCAACAGTGAACTTATGCTGAACTAGTTTATAATAGCACACCAGGCCATTACACTCCTACATGGACAAGTTGCCTGCCATTACACTCCTACATGGACAAGTTGTCTGCCATTACACTCCTACATGGACAAGTTGTCTGCCATTACACTCCTACATGGACAAGTTGTCTGCCATTACACTCCTACATGGACAAGTTGTCTGCCATTACACTCCTACATGGACAAGTTGTCTGTCATTACACTCCTACATGGACAAGTTGCCTGCCATTACACTCCTACATGGACAAGTTGTCTGCCATTACACTCCTACATGGACAAGTTGTCTGCCATTACACTCCTACATGGACAAGTTGCCTGCCATTACACTCCTACATGGACAAGTTGTCTGCCATTACACTCCTACATGGACAAGTTGTCTGCCATTACACTCCTACATGGACAAGTTGTCTGCCATTACACTCCTACATGGACAAGTTGTCTGCCATTACACTCCTACATGGACAAGTTGTCTGCCATTACACTCCTACATGGACAAGTTGTCTGCCATTACACTCCTACATGGACAAGTTGCCTGCCATTACACTCCTACATGGACAAGTTGCCTGCCATTACACTCCTACATGGACAAGTTGTCTGTCATTACACTCCTACATGGACAAGTTGTCTGCCATTACACTCCTACATGGACAAGTTGTCTGTCATTACACTCCTACATGGACAAGTTGTCTGTCATTACACTCCTACATGGACAAGTTGTCTGTCTGTCATTACACTCCTACATGGACAAGTTGTCTGTCATTACACTCCTACATGGACAAGTTGTCTGCCATTACACTCCTACATGGACAAGTTGTCTGTCATTACACTCCTACATGGACAAGTTGTCTGCCATTACACTCCTACATGGACAAGTTGTCTGTCATTACACTCCTACATGGACAAGTTGTCTGCCATTACACTCCTACATGGACAAGTTGTCTGCCATTACACTCCTACATGGACAAGTTGTCTTTATGGTCGTATTATATTATGGTCGTAATTAAAAAAGAGTAGACGAAACTAAAAATACAGCGAAAAACTGTATTGTTGGAAATTTAAAAATCACTTAAAGGTTAATTAATTTCATAAGCACTATGAATAATAGCCTGGCAGGATGTTACAGAACATCGCAGTAAATCTGTTAAGTTATGATTTTTATTTTGAGTACATCACTTACAAAATGCAGTAAATACATCTTTGTTTTAATCGCATCAGAATGGCAGAAGGTTTGATTCAATAAGTTTGTTGGACTACATGGTAAACGTAACAAAGCAGTTGGTACGCATTACGCAGCGCAGTGCGTAACATAGCCACAGCATCCTAAACACCTTTTTGTTACCATAATATCAGCGCCTACAAAGCCTTCAAATAAAAATGTGGCTAATAAATTAACAACCTGAAAGGGATGCATGAAAGTCGAAATTCTCATCAATACTATATCAGACAGACACCGACACCCCACATCACTGACACCCCACATCACTGACACCCCACATCACTGACACCCCACATCACTGACACCCCACATCACTGACACCCCACATCACTGACACCCCACATCACTGACACCCCACATCACTGACACCCCACATCACTGACACCCCACATCACTGACACCCCACATCACTGACACCCCACATCCCTGATGCCCCACATCGCTGATACCCCACATCCCTGATGCCTCACATCGCTGATGCCCCACATCGCTGATACCCCACATCCCTGATGCCTCACATCGCTGATACCTCACATCGCTGATGCCCCACATCACTGATACTCGACATCACTGACACCCCACATCACTGATACCCCACATCACTGACACCCCACATCACTAATACCTGACATCACTGATACCCGACATCACTAATACCCCACATCACTGATACCCCACATCAATGACACCCCACATCAATGACACCCCACATCACTGACACCCCACATCACTAATACCTGACATCACTGATACCCCACATCACTGATGCCCCACATCAATGACACCCGACATCACTGACACCCCACATCACTGATACACCACATCACTGGTACCCGACATCACTGACACCCCACATCACTGATGTGGGGTGTCAGTTCCGGAATGGGTAAAGAAAGAGAAGTAGTTGCAAAATGCTATCAATAAGAAATGTAGGGAAAGGAAGAATTCTAAGCGTTATTTAGGCACTTGAAATCATCTCAAAAAATTAAAGCCATTATCTATATATATTTCTCAAAGTATGTTTTCTGTTTTCGGAATATAAGTTTTTAAAGTTTGTTTCATTGTCGTTATTATTTCAACTTGCATTCTTTTAAACATAATTTGAGTATCGTGTTTGAAGTTAAAATATTATTCATGTTCCTATCACTGTTATTATTACTTGGATAGTTTTAATCTTTATTATTAACATAAATTTTTTATTCAACCATTTTTGGCAGACATTGTTCTAATGAAATTTCAAACACAAAATACTACCATATTCTGTCATATTTTTTAGTATCGTCGTATTCAAAGTTTTGATGGATAGCTTCTGGTGGAACAGTAACCTTTTTATACCCACACACCTCTATGCAAGAATTGCTAGTATTAGTTCAACATATTCAGGAATTTTATTTTGTTTTCTCAGTTTATATTAATTGTATCATTACCGAATAATCTTTTATTGTAATTGTAGCAAAACCGACTTTATTTAGCTATTACTTGCTAATTATTTCACATTTATATCTAAACCCTTTTATAATTGTTTTATGTTTCTTAATTTATTTGACCTGCACAAAACATTTTCTTAATGATATAAAATTGGAAAGTTACAGCTGTTTGACAAAGTTTGAAAACCTTTACAGTTGTTTTTATTTTCTCCCAAATTCAACTGCACAAAACACTTTTCTCATGATATGTAGCTTGAAAGTTAAAATGGTAAATGTTGTTGTATATGTTAAATACAAATAAATTTTCTGTGCAAAGACTTTTATTACCCGGGCAACGCCAGATAGCACTGCTAGTCTATATATATTTCTCAAAGTATGTCTGCTGTCTGTCTCATTCCGGCTAGAGATATTAAGATCTTGGTATTTAAATTCTCCATTCGGATGGATTTGAACTCACAACGAATGCATCAACAAATCTCTCCTCCGGACGCTCTACCCCTGAGCCATACCAGCCATACCAGCCGTACGAGCCATACGAGCCATACGAGCCATACGAGCCCTACCAGCCATACGAGCCATACGAGCCATACGAGCCATACGAGCCACACCAGCCACACCAGCCATACCAGCCACACCAGCCACACCAGCCACACCAGCCATACCAGCCATACCAGCCACACCAGCCATACCAGCCACACCAGCCACACCAGCCACACCAGCCACACCAGCCATACCAGCCATACCAGCCATACCAGCCATACGAGCCATACCAGCCACACCAGCCATACCAGCCACACCAGCCATACCAGCCACACCAGCCATACCAGCCATACCAGCCATACCAGCCATACCAGCCATACCAGCCATACCAGCTACACCAGCCATACCAGCCATACCAGCCACACCAGCCATACCAGCCATACCAGCCATACCAGCCACACCAGCCATACCAGCCACACCAGCCATACCAGCCATACCAGCCATACCAGCCATACCAGCCATACCAGCCATACCAGCCATACCAGCTACACCAGCCATACCAGCCATACCAGCCACACCAGCCATACCAGCCATACCAGCCATACCAGCCATACCAGCCATACCAGCCATACCAGCCATACCAGCCATACGCTGTAGAATGGTACGGAATTAAGACTGAATTTCAGTTCAGCGTTTATGGTTATAGTAAAACGAAACCAACAACAAATAAGTGATAAAATTTTAGCCTATGACAAAGTTGAAGTTTAGATTAGCAAATCATTTACAATGCAGTATACCAAATCATTTCTCATTGTAATCGTAGCAAATCAGACGTTATTTAGCCATTACTTGCTAATTATTTCACATTTAAATTTGAAAACCTTTACAGTTGTTTTATACTTTCTCTTAATCTATTTGAACTGCACAAAACACCTTTCTCGTGATATGTAGTTTGAAAGTTAGAATCAGAACTGTTATTATATATTAAATAAAAATGAATTTTCTGTGCAAAGACTTTTTTTATTACCCGAGAAACGCAGGGCATTTATTTAATCTATGATTTATATATTATAAGAATTGAGCTATCATTTCAGACAATACAGAAGTCATCTTTTTTAAACATGCATAAATGTCAAGGAAGGAGTGATTGGATGACTTTGTGACCCTTAAAAAGCTATTAAAATATTGGAATATGGCCAGTTATTAGTTATAAAATTAATCGATATTATTATATTATTATTACTATTGGCCAGCCTTCTTGAGAGAGGAATTTATGATCCATAATGACTATTATAATGAATCCAAATACATATTATTATAAAATACTAGTACGCAGGGAGTCGGGTGCGTCATGAGAGATTATCATGCGTAATAACCATCTGTACAATTATTCTACAAGGCAGCAAGTTGGTCTAGTGGTACGGTTTGTCGTATTCCTGGCGTCTAAGTTGAATATCTGAGTTTGATTCCCGTATAATACATTTTCTTCCTAACCTCTAAGAGTGGCTTCAGATGGACAGGCAAAATGGACTAAGCTCTTATTATAGTGAAGATTTTTAAAAACTATAATTAATATTAAATATAAGGGCAGAGAATTAAATCTAAGGACAGTGGATTAAATATAAAGACAGTGGATTAAATATAAAGACAGTGGGTTAAATATAAAGACACTGGATTAAATCTAAGGACAGTGGATTAACTATAAAGACAGTGGATTAAATATAAAGACAGTGGATTAAATATAAAAACAGTGAATTAAATATAAAGACACTGGATTAAATCTAAGGACAGTGGATTAACTATAAAGACAGTGGATTAAATATAAGGACAGTGGATTAAATATATAAGGACAGTGGATTAAATATAAAGACAGTGGATTAAATATAAGGACAGTGGATTAAATATAAGGACAGTGGATTAAATATAAGGACAGTGGATTAAATATAAAGACAGTGGATTAAATATAAGAACAGTGGATTAACTATAAAGACAGTGGATTAAATATAAAGACAGTGGATTAAATATAAGAACAGTGGATTAAATATAAGGACAGTGGATTAAATATAAGGACAGTGGATTAAATATAAAAACAGTGGATTAAATATAAAGACAGTGGATTAAATATAAGGACAGTGGATTAAATATATAAGGACAGTGGATTAAATATAAAGACAATGGATTAAATATAATGGCAATGAAGCCGGAGGTTGAGGGCAGTTGCAGTTGAAGACCTACAGTTGACAGTTAACATAAGGTGACAGCAATGGTGACATTTATGGTTGGCCAAATGATGCCTCAGACAGTTACCGGAAAGTTATTTCAGTACCTTGCACCTTCTGAGTCAACAAGCTGATTCGACACATTCTTCATGGTCTCTTCTACCGCTGCCTTCTCTCCTGACAACTCCTTAATTCTGCAAGTCATGAGAGGCACTTAACTGCACTTGGTCAAACCATAACTTGAATAAACAGTAGTTCCCAATACACAGCAGACAACCTTGAAAAAGCTCTGAGCCGTCATTGTGAAGCCCTCAACCTTGACTTTACTAGAATAAAGGCCAAATACATTTCTTCTTAGAAAACCTGCTTCAAGAACAACAGTGCCATTGAGTATGTTATCCTACCCAAAATTTTCCTTTTTTCCCAATGGAATTATTAGTAATAATATATAGTAATAATAATACTTAGCTAATGAATACTGGAATTACTCAGCTATGCTGTTCAGTTACAGATTAGATAACAAGGTAGGCCTACTTATTTACTGAGTTTCCACGCTTCAAATAGATTCGGGTTTACTTTTGCTGATGAATTCGCACCCTACCATTTCAACGATTTAGAGTTGGACAGTATCAATTTTTCTAAGACTAGCGACGTACTCCTCAAAAAAGAACTTGTTGAAATAGACACGCTTTCAGGCCAAGGTCACTCTTCAATTCACATTTCATACGCTTCATACACTTTATACGCTTGTTGCACTAACTTAGCCACGACATCTGATCAGAACTTTTTTATTAATAATAATATTAATATCCTTCTATATTACACAAAACAGCAACATAATTCACTACTTGCTATACAGTGATTACTTCAAAAGGTCGCATGATCAACAATTGATTTTAGTAAAAGAAACTTTCTCTATGCTAGAAGAGGAAAAGGTTGGCACCAGTGCAGTGAGAATTTGTACAATCAGTAGGTTAACTTATTTAATGAATCTATATATATATATATATATTTCTCAAAGTTTGTGTGTTCGTGTATCTGTGTATTCGTATGTAGATATGATTGTCCAGCTACAGCTATTATTTTAGCATTGCATTCACGCAATACAATGTCTCTGTTAAGAAATATTTTGGGATATAAGCATATACAACACAATGCCTCTTCATCTTTTTTGTTAGGGCAATGATAGGACAATCTCTTTGACCGATTTGTTTATATTGTTACTAACCCCCCATTTATAATTAAATAGCAAATGTTGACCACAGTTTATGCACAATTTATTGCTTGTGGTGTCAAAACTAATTATATGCACAGCCAGAAGTGGTAATACCACTACACATTAATCGTAGCAGCAAGAAAGTCATCGAACACCCGTGAAAGTTTTTCATTGAGGTTAAAGAGAGCAATGGAACCCTGGCTTTATACTGCAATACTAGAAATCACTGTTATACTGTTCCTCGCGAGAAAACTTATCATAACTGTAGAAAGTTGTAGTTGGATTTCCATTTTGTTTATTCATTTGCGTTGAGGCGTAGTTTGTTTTGGTGTTTTTAGTTTGGAGTAGATTGTTTTCATTTCAAAATAGTTGTTTTCTAACATTTGGTTTCATTACAATACAGTCATCATTTATGTCACTGCAAAACCTAACATCATTCTTTAGAAATTAGGAATGCAAATATCGTATCGAATATCGACAGCGTAAATATTTATTGCATATCGTATCGAAATGCAGATACCATATCGCACAGCTATATAAAATCCATACTAAAACTTCCTTCAAGTATGTGTTTAGTAAACTAAATTCATTTAAGTTAGATTCAGCGTTTATGTTACCCGTCTGCCTCGAAGGTAAGAACTCTCCGCGTAGTACATTGTAATGTTATATTATCTTGCAGATCGTAACCACAAAATGCACCAGTCATTGTAGGTACCTATAGTTGCTAAGGTTAACATAGTATTTTGGTACTATTTTTAATGATGATGATTTTTACCAGGAGGCGATGGCATTAGATAATGACTATGGGTTTCTATACCACTCTATGTACGTCTATGGCCTACGATATTTTTGCACGCCAATGCTGTTACAAACTGAAATCATATCATTGTATACCGAGTAACTTTTAATCATAATCGAAGCGAAATAGACTATATTTAGCCATTACTTGCTAATGGTTTTACATTGAAACTCCTTTACATTTTTATTTTTCCATCCAATTCATCTCAACGAAACACTTCTTTCAATTTATGAATATTTAAACTTACAGATATTTGAAAACCTTTACAGTTGTTTTATTTATTTTCAATTTAGTTGTCCTGGACAAAACCTTTTCCTCACGATATGAAGTTTGAAAGGTACAGTTGTTTGACAATGTATGAAAACTTTTGCAGTTGTTTTTATGTTCTCTCCTAATTTATTTCAACTACACAAAACACTTCTCTCATGATATGTAGTTTGAAAGTTAAAATGGCAAATGTTGTTATATATTAAATAAAAATCAATCTTCTGTCCAAAGATTTTTTTATTGCCGGGCAACGCCGGGTAGCACAGCTAGACTATATATATATTTATATATATAGTCAACGTTTTTTGCAGTCGTTGTGTCCCAGCTATAGCTCAACTATGGGATCCTTATTTAGCTCAACTATGGGATCCTTATTTAGCTCAACTATGGGATCCTTATTTAGCTCAACTATGGGATCCTTATTTAGCTCAACTATGAGATCCTTATTTAGCTCAACTATGGGATCCTTATTTAGCTCAACTATGAGATCCTTATTTAGCTCAACTATGGGATCCTTATTTAGCTCAACTATGAGATCCTTATTTAGCTCAACTATGAGATCCTTATTTAGCTCAACTATGGGATCCTTATTTAGCTCAACTATGGGATCCTTATTTAGCTCAACAATGAGATCCTTATTTAGCTCAACTATGGGATCCTTATTTAGCTCAACTATGAGATCTTTATTTAGCTCAACTATGGGATCCTTATTTAGCTCAACTATGAGATCCTTATTTAGCTCAACTATGGGATCTTTATTTAGCTCAACTATGGGATCCTTATTTAGCTCAACTATGAGATCCTTATTTAGCTCAACTATGAGATCCTTATTTAGCTCAACTATGAGATCCTTATTTAGCTCAACTATGGGATCCTTATTTAGTTCAACTATGGGATCCTTATTTAGCTCAACTATGGGATCCTTATTTAGCTCAACAATGGGATCCTTATTTAGCTCAACTATGGGATCTTTATTTAGCTCAACTATGGGATCTTTATTTAGCTCAACTATGGGATCTTTATTTAGCTCAACTATGGGATCCTTATTTAGCTCAACTATGGGATCTTTATTTAGCTCAACTATGGGATCCTTATTTAGCTCAACTATGGGATCTTTATTTAGCTCAACTATGGGATCTTCATTTAGCTCAACTATGGGATCTTTATTTAGCTCAACTATGGGATCCTTATTTAGCTCAACTATGGGATCCTTATTTAGCTCAACTATGGGATCCTTATTTAGCTCAACTATGGGATCCTTATTTAGCTCAACTATGGGATCCTTATTTAGCTCAACTATGGGATCTTTATTTAGCTCAACTATGGGATCTTTATTTAGCTCAACTATGGGATCCTTATTTAGCTCAACTATGGGATCCTTATTTAGCTCAACTATGAGATCTTTATTTAGCTCAACTATGGGATCTTTATTTAGCTCAACTATGAGATCCTTATTTAGCTCAACTATGAGAACCTTATTTAGCTCAACTATGGGATCTTTATTTAGCTCAACTATGGGATCTTTATTTAGCTCAAGTATGGGATCTTTATTTAGCTCAACTATGGGATCTTTATTTAGCTCAACTATGGGATCCTTATTTAGCTCAACTATGGGATCTTTATTTAGCTTAACTATGGGATCTTTATTTAGCTCAACTATTGGATCCTTATTTAGCTCAACTATGGGATCCTTATTTAGCTCAACTATGGGATCCTTATTTAGCTCAACTATGGGATCTTTATTTAGCTCAACTATGGGATTTTATTTAGCTCAACTATGGGATCCTTATTTAGCTCAACTATGGGATCCTTATTTAGCTCAACTATGAGATCCTTTTCGCGATTAAAGCTAAATGCCGTACACTTGTATGTTTTATTATGAACTAATATTACTTGTGCGAGTTTTCTTCTTTTCAAATTTTTTTAAAAGCCAATTCAAAATCCATTACGGCATTCATTTTCATTATTTGTAATTTTCAATTGTGCTATTTCAATTTCAAATGTTCCATTACAGTGCAACTGTAATGGAACAATTTCAATCTTTTGGTTATTGCAAAGGGCAACCCCTAGAAATTGTAACACTAAAAATGTTCACGTGAACATTTGCAAGTAGAAATTGCCTCTACATTCTCTCTCGATTCAGTCAAAGAACGTACCCTGATGAGCTTCACTGATGTAGTTAATTTCGATATCCTATTTTACGTTTGTGCCAGTATCAATTATCGAGAAGTACCACTATCGTATTCAAAATTTTGATGGATAGTCTCTGCGACAATAGTACCCTTTTTATACGCACAATTCTGTGTACTCATAGTTATTATTAATTCAACATATTCCTTAATTTTTATTTTAGTTTGTTTGGAAGTTATGATGGTAAAAGTTGCATATGTTAAATAAAAATAAATGTTGTGTGTGAAGACCTTTTTATTGCCCGGGCAACACCGGAAAGGATGTTCATCCATTAAGGTAAGAAAAAATAATAACAATTAATTATATCATCATTGTCATAAGAGCAACTTATCGTTGGCAATAGTAGTTGGAATATACGGGCGTGGTAGTGTGATGAACCTATCGTGGCAATAGTAGTTGGAATATACGGGCGTGGTAGTGTGATGAACCTATCGTGGCAATAGTAGTTGGAGTATACGGGCGTGGTAGTGTGATGAAATGGTTGGCAATAGTAGTTGGAATATACGGGCGTGGTAGTGTGATGAAATGGTTGGCAATAGTAGTTGGAATATACGGGCGTGGTAGTGTGATGAAATGGTTGGCAATAGTAGTTGGAATATACGGGCGTGGTAGTGTGATGAAATGGTTAGCAATAGTAGTTGGAATATACGGGCGTGGTAGTGTGATGAACCTATCGTGGCAATAGTAGTTGGAGTATACGGGCGTGGTAGTGTGATGAACCTATCGTTGGCAATAGTAGTTGGAATATACGGGCGTGGTAGTGTGATGAAATGGTTGGCAATAGTAGTTGGAATATACGGGAGTGGTAGTGTGATGAAATGGTTGGCAATAGTAGTTGGAATCATAGATATAGTAAACCCTAGATTGGCGAATAGCTATCATTACAATGGAGTAAAAGTGAGGCCTATAATTGGCTGTTGTTTTCACGACGTTACGTCGTAGTGATGTGCATCACAGCATTAAAGCCTTCAATTGAGCAATAAGTTTAGTAGTGGAAGCACGCTTGGCATGCTAGTTTTTAAGTCATAAACGTAACAATAAGACCAAATTCTTAGTGAAATGTCATCAGAAGAGACCTCAACACCCCAGGTATTTCCTCAATTGCCCATAACAGGACAGAACTTCAACTCAAAACAAGAAGTTCTCAACAATATCATAAGCTATCTATGCCGATTAAAGACACCAAGCTGAAAGATGCTAGTGGAAAATAATAGGAAAATCATCATCATTTCGTCATTGGTTTTGAGTCAGCAGCCAAATCTGTACATGGCATTGCTCAATATCTTTTCAGCAACTACCCTTACATCAACTACTTCCTAACCTTTAAGATCAACCAGGATCACATTGAGATTCTGTTTTCCACAATACGATCTAAGGGTGGCTATAACAATAACCCGGATGTGCAGCGCTTTAGATCTGCACTTCGAGCACTGCTCATAAAAGCAGATATCACACCGTCCCAATGCTAAATGTATTGATCTGGATGTGAGCAGGGCTGAAAAAACTGACCAACTCCTGCTACATTCTCTGGCTAGAAAGAAAAAGAAAGAAGAGACAAAAGCTGAGGAAGGTGAAGATGAGGAGTTCGGTGATGAGGATTTTTTCTAATTCAAATGTGATGAGTGTATCAAGTTCTTGACCGATGTAGAAGTAGTGGGAAGTAGAAATAGTGATGACATAACCCTAATCTCAGTTAAAAACAGAGGAGGATTGGTGACCAGATTGATAGGCCTAATATGTATTGTTGCAGAAAAGTGCCTACGTTCACACATGGAGAGCTATGGTATCACACAGAGAGCTTTCAAACAAGCAACATCACAGACAATAACATATGACTTATTACATAACCTCAATCAAGGTTTTACATGTACAGTGCATGCCAACAGTCTACTCAAAACTATAGTAAATCGCTATACTAAAATCAGAATACACTATGCTGCTTCAAAGCAGGAATCTAGTTCAACCAACCTTAGACAAAAACTATCTCGTCTAGTTATTTTCAGTCATGTCTAATGGGTGTCTAATACAGTGGTCCAGCGTAACTGCTTCTAAATCTCGTTTGATTCATCAGTTTGTTATTAGTTTAACTTCTATTTGGTCACTCTTTGGATTATCAATGATATAGAAGCTTCTAAATCATTGGTATTATTCATTACCATGTGTGTAAGATTCTTGCCTTTCTCATCCAAAGTCATTACAGTCATACTTCGACTTACGAGCTTAATGCATTCAGAGACTGAGCTCGTATGTCAATTTACTCGCATGTTGGTACAATTTATTTATATATAGAACAATTAAATATATATTGATTGGTTTCCATACTCTAAAAATGCAAATAAAACACTCAAAACAATATATTGTAACAGAAAGAACTTGTTGGTTATTGTCCTAACTTACCACATG
This sequence comes from Watersipora subatra, assembly GCF_963576615.1. Classification (NCBI taxonomy): domain Eukaryota; kingdom Metazoa; phylum Bryozoa; class Gymnolaemata; order Cheilostomatida; family Watersiporidae; genus Watersipora; species Watersipora subatra. The sequence goes on from NC_088711.1 coordinate 29,808,659, forward strand.
CTTTCAAAAAGCAACATATAAAAAATAATGCAAGGAAATGTGATTAATTATAATGTAAAATTAAATACGTACAATAGCAGCTAACGCTAGCATTTGCCAGAGAGAGGTATATAAGTTATCCTTCATTACAACAGTTGACTTTGATAAATTTGGATTTTATCAAAGTCTTAAAAGACAAACTTAGAAGCAAACCTAAAAGCAAACTTTCATTTTTAACTTAACGTAATTAAAATTTCTTCGGCGTTCATAGTTTGAAGTTTCTCGCCAGTTAGCTAATTTTTCCTTTGTTTCGCTTTCACGACTAGCCGGCCGTCTTAAGATGAACCTATCTAAGGTCGTCTGCCTTTGTCGCCCTTTCAACATGTCGCGATTAGGACGAACCCAGCTGTCGTCACAAAGGTTTAATGCACGACCACTAGCCAACTTGTCCGAATGTCTATTTTTATAGTTTTGATAGATAGCAACGGCCTTTTCAAATAGCGTCGTTTCAGTTACGCTGTCACCGGCAAATTGTTTATCTTATATCCAATGCCTGAGCGGTCTCTCCATCAGCGGTGGTGAAGATCGCCGCGTCGTTTAGAAACTATGGTTAGTTCTTTTGCAAACTAAATGCCTTTGAATATAATCCTTGTGTTTAATAATTGTGGATGTATTTCTGTAATATTGCTGAGCTGGCTCAATCACGCATACATATTTTGCATATTTTTCAATAATTTTCCGTTTAATATCAATTGTTATCATTCGCTTTTTCTTTGCATTATCTATCCTTTTACTGGCAAACTTTCGGTCTACGCACGGTACCTTTAATTCACATAATTCTGCACTGAAAATCGCGCACAAAAAACATGGTACAAAGTATAATCTGAGCAGTTGAAAAATACAGAGTCATGCTGTTCTCATAAAACACCTCCGACATACTTTGCAACTGACTCACGTGCTCGTATCTCAAACATTGCTCGTATGTTAGTGCTAAAACTTGCTTAAAAGCTGGCTCGTACCTCAAGTTTCTCGTACGTTAGGGCACTCGTAAGTTGAAGTTTTACTGTATATAAGTTTTACATATTTTCAATAAAATATGCAGTCTCAGATGCACAAACTATGGGAAAAATGGGCCGTTTTTAGTGCTAAGTCAATAAGAGTTAATAGATCAGCTGATTCGCGGTGCACATCACCATGACGTTGCGTCATGCTAATTATAGGCCTCACTTGTTTTGATTATTCGCATATCTAGGGTTTACTATATCTATGGTTGGAATATACGGGCGTGGTAGTGTGATGAAATGGTTGGCAATAGTAGTTGGAGTATACGGGAGTGGTAGTGTGATGAAATGGTTGGCAATAGTAGTTGGAATATACGGGCGTGGTAGTGTGATCAAATGGTTGGCAATAGTAGTTGGAATATACGGGAGTGGTAGTGTGATGAAATGGTTGGCAATAGTAGTTGGAATATACGGGCGTGGTAGTGTGATGAACCTATCGTTGGCAATAGTAGTTGGAATATACGGGCGTGGTAATGTGATGAAATGGTTGGCAATAGTAGTTGGAATATACGGGCGTGGTAATGTGATGAAATGGTTGGCAATAGTAGTTGGAATATACGGGAGTGGTAGTGTGATGAAATGGTTGGCAATAGTAGTTGGAATATACGGGAGTGGTAGTGTGATGAAATGTTTGGCAATAGTAGTTGGAATATACGGGCGTGGTAGTGTGATGAAATGGTTGGCAATAGTAGTTGGAATATACGGGAGTGGTAGTATGATGAAATGGTTGGCAATAGTAGTTGGAATATACGGGAGTGGTAGTGTGATGAACCTATCGTTGGCAATAGTAGTTGGAATATACGGGCGTGGTAGTATGATGAAATGGTTGGCAATAGTAGTTGGAATATACGGGAGTGGTAGTGTGATGAAATGTTTGGCAATAGTAGTTGGAATATACGGGCGTGGTAGTGTGATGAAATGGTTGGCAATAGTAGTTGGAATATACGGGAGTGGTAGTATGATGAAATGGTTGGCAATAGTAGTTGGAATATACGGGAGTGGTAGTGTGATGAACCTATCGTTGGCAATAGTAGTTGGAATATACGGGAGTGGTAGTGTGATGAACCTATCGTTGGCAATAGTAGTTGGAATATACGGGCGTGGTAGTGTGATGAAATGTTTGGCAATAGTAGTTGGAATATACGGGAGTGGTAGTGTGATGAAATGGTTGGCAATAGTAGTTGGAATATACGGGCGTGGTAGTGTGATGAAATGTTTGGCAATAGTAGTTGGAATATACGGGCGTGGTAGTGTGATGAAATGTTTGGCAATAGTAGTTGGAATATACGGGCGTGGTAGTATGATGAAATGGTTGGCAATAGTAGTTGGAATATACGGGCGTGGTAGTGTGATGAAATGGTTGGCAATAGTAGTTGGAATATACGGGCGTGGTAGTGTGATGAACCTATCGTTGGCAATAGTAGTTGGAATATACGGGCGTGGTAGTGTGATGAAATGGTTGGCAATAGTAGTTGGAATATACGGGCGTGGTAGTATGATGAAATGGTTGGCAATAGTAGTTGGAATATACGGGCGTGGTAGTGTGATGAAATGTTTGGCAATAGTAGTTGGAATATACGGGAGTGGTAGTGTGATGAAATGGTTGGCAATAGTAGTTGGAGTATACGGGCGTGGTAGTGTGATGAACCTATCGTGGCAATAGTAGTTGGAATATACGGGCGTGGTAGTGTGATGAAATGGTTGGCAATAGTAGTTGGAATATACGGGCGTGGTAGTGTGATGAAATGGTTGGCAATAGTAGTTGGAATATACGGGCGTGGTAGTGTGATGAAATGGTTGGCAATAGTAGTTGGAATATACGGGAGTGGTAGTGTGATGAACCTATCGTGGCAATAGTAGTTGGAATATACGGGCGTGGTAGTGTGATGAAATGGTTGGCAATAGTAGTTGGAATATACGGGAGTGGTAGTGTGATGAAATGGTTGGCAATAGTAGTTGGAATATACGGGCGTGGTAGTGTGATGAAATGGTTGGCAATAGTAGTTGGAATATACGGGAGTGGTAGTGTGATGAAATGGTTGGCAATAGTAGTTGGAATATACGGGAGTGGTAGTGTGATGAAATGGTTGGCAATAGTAGTTGGAATATACGGGCGTGGTAGTGTGATGAAATGGTTGGCAATAGTAGTTGGAATATACGGGAGTGGTAGTGTGATGAAATGGTTGGCAATAGTAGTTGGAATATACGGGAGTGGTAGTGTGATGAAATGGTTGGCAATAGTAGTTGGAATATACGGGCGTGGTAGTGTGATGAAATGGTTGGCAATAGTAGTTGGAATATACGGGCGTGGTAGTGTGATGAAATGGTTGGCAATAGTAGTTGGAATATACGGGAGTGGTAGTGTGATGAAATGGTTGGCAATAGTAGTTGGAATATACGGGAGTGGTAGTATGATGAAATGGTTGGCAATAGTAGTTGGAATATACGGGCGTGGTAGTGTGATGAAATGGTTGGCAATAGTAGTTGGAATATACGGGAGTGGTAGTATGATGAAATGGTTAGCAATAGTAGTTGGAATATACGGGCGTGGTAGTGTGATGAACCTATCGTTGGCAATAATAGTTGGAATATACGGGCGTGGTAGTGTGATGAAATGGTTGGCAATAGTAGTTGGAATATACGAGCGTGGTAGTGTGATGAAATGTTTGGCAATAGTAGTTGGAATATACGGGAGTGGTAGTGTGATGAAATGGTTGGCAATAGTAGTTGGAATATACGGGCGTGGTAGTATGATGAAATGGTTGGCAATAGTAGTTGGAATATACGGGCGTGGTAGTGTGATGAAATGGTTGGCAATAGTAGTTGGAATATACGGGCGTGGTAGTGTGATGAACCTATCGTTGGCAATAGTAGTTGGAATATACGGGCGTGGTAGTGTGATGAAATGGTTGGCAATAGTAGTTGGAATATACGGGCGTGGTAGTATGATGAAATGGTTGGCAATAGTAGTTGGAATATACGGGCGTGGTAGTGTGATGAAATGTTTGGCAATAGTAGTTGGAATATACGGGAGTGGTAGTGTGATGAAATGGTTGGCAATAGTAGTTGGAGTATACGGGCGTGGTAGTGTGATGAACCTATCGTGGCAATAGTAGTTGGAATATACGGGCGTGGTAGTGTGATGAAATGGTTGGCAATAGTAGTTGGAATATACGGGCGTGGTAGTGTGATGAAATGGTTGGCAATAGTAGTTGGAATATACGGGCGTGGTAGTGTGATGAAATGGTTGGCAATAGTAGTTGGAATATACGGGAGTGGTAGTGTGATGAACCTATCGTGGCAATAGTAGTTGGAATATACGGGCGTGGTAGTGTGATGAAATGGTTGGCAATAGTAGTTGGAATATACGGGAGTGGTAGTGTGATGAAATGGTTGGCAATAGTAGTTGGAATATACGGGCGTGGTAGTGTGATGAAATGGTTGGCAATAGTAGTTGGAATATACGGGAGTGGTAGTGTGATGAAATGGTTGGCAATAGTAGTTGGAATATACGGGAGTGGTAGTGTGATGAAATGGTTGGCAATAGTAGTTGGAATATACGGGCGTGGTAGTGTGATGAAATGGTTGGCAATAGTAGTTGGAATATACGGGAGTGGTAGTGTGATGAAATGGTTGGCAATAGTAGTTGGAATATACGGGAGTGGTAGTGTGATGAAATGGTTGGCAATAGTAGTTGGAATATACGGGCGTGGTAGTGTGATGAAATGGTTGGCAATAGTAGTTGGAATATACGGGCGTGGTAGTGTGATGAAATGGTTGGCAATAGTAGTTGGAATATACGGGAGTGGTAGTGTGATGAAATGGTTGGCAATAGTAGTTGGAATATACGGGAGTGGTAGTATGATGAAATGGTTGGCAATAGTAGTTGGAATATACGGGCGTGGTAGTGTGATGAAATGGTTGGCAATAGTAGTTGGAATATACGGGAGTGGTAGTATGATGAAATGGTTAGCAATAGTAGTTGGAATATACGGGCGTGGTAGTGTGATGAACCTATCGTTGGCAATAATAGTTGGAATATACGGGCGTGGTAGTGTGATGAAATGGTTGGCAATAGTAGTTGGAATATACGAGCGTGGTAGTGTGATGAAATGTTTGGCAATAGTAGTTGGAATATACGGGAGTGGTAGTGTGATGAAATGGTTGGCAATAGTAGTTGGAATATACGGGCGTGGTAGTATGATGAAATGGTTGGCAATAGTAGTTGGAATATACGGGAGTGGTAGTGTGATGAAATGGTTGGCAATAGTAGTTGGAATATACGGGCGTGGTAGTATGATGGTAGTGTGATGAAATGGTTGGCAATAGTAGTTGGAATATACGGGAGTGGTAGTGTGATGAAATGGTTGGCAATAGTAGTTGGAATATACGGGCGTGGTAGTATGATGAAATGGTTGGCAATAGTAGTTGGAATATACGGGCGTGGTAGTGTGATGAAATGGTTGGCAATAGTAGTTGGAATATACGGGCGTGGTAGTATGATGAAATGGTTGGCAATAGTAGTTGGAATATACGGGAGTGGTAGTGTGATGAAATGGTTGGCAATAGTAGTTGGAATATACGGGCGTGGTAGTGTGATGAAATGGTTGGCAATAGTAGTTGGAATATACGGGAGTGGTAGTATGATGAAATGGTTGGCAATAGTAGTTGGAATATACGGGCGTGGTAGTGTGATGAAATGGTTGGCAATAGTAGTTGGAATATACGGGAGTGGTAGTGTGATGAAATGGTTGGCAATAGTAGTTGGAATATACGGGCGTGGTAGTGTGATGAAATGGTTGGCAATAGTAGTTGGAATATACGGGCGTGGTAGTGTGATGAAATGGTTGGCAATAGTAGTTGGAATATACGGGAGTGGTAGTGTGATGAAATGGTTGGCAATAGTAGTTGGAATATACGGGCGTGGTAGTGTGATGAAATGGTTGGCAATAGTAGTTGGAATATACGGGCGTGGTAGTATGATGAAATGGTTGGCAATAGTAGTTGGAATATACGGGCGTGGTAGTGTGATGAAATGGTTGGCAATAGTAGTTGGAATATACGGGAGTGGTAGTGTGATGAAATGGTTGGCAATAGTAGTTGGAATATACGGGCGTGGTAGTGTGATGAAATGGTTGGCAATAGTAGTTGGAATATACGGGAGTGGTAGTATGATGAAATGGTTGGCAATAGTAGTTGGAATATACGGGAGTGGTAGTGTGATGAAATGGTTGGCAATAGTAGTTGGAATATACGGGCGTGGTAGTGTGATGAAATGGTTGGCAATAGTAGTTGGAATATACGGGCGTGGTAGTGTGATGAAATGGTTGGCAATAGTAGTTGGAATATACGGGAGTGGTAGTGTGATGAAATGGTTGGCAATAGTAGTTGGAATATACGGGCGTGGTAGTGTGATGAAATGGTTGGCAATAGTCGTTGGAATATACGGGCGTGGTAGTATGATGAAATGGTTGGCAATAGTAGTTGGAATATACGGGCGTGGTAGTGTGATGAAATGGTTGGCAATAGTAGTTGGAATATACGGGAGTGGTAGTGTGATGAAATGGTTGGCAATAGTAGTTGGAATATACGGGCGTGGTAGTGTGATGAAATGGTTGGCAATAGTAGTTGGAATATACGGGCGTGGTAGTGTGATGAAATGGTTGGCAATAGTAGTTGGAATATACGGGCGTGGTAGTGTGATGAAATGGTTGGCAATAGTAGTTGGAATATACGGGCGTGGTAGTGTGATGAAATGGTTGGCAATAGTAGTTGGAATATACGGGCGTGGTAGTATGATGAAATGGTTGGCAATAGTAGTTGGAATATACGGGCGTGGTAGTGTGATGAATGGTTGGCAATAGTAGTTGGAATATACGGGCGTGGTAGTGTGATGAAATGGTTGGCAATAGTAGTTGGAATATACGGGCGTGGTAGTGTGATGAAATGGTTGGCAATAGTAGTTGGAATATACGGGCGTGGTAGTGTGATGAAATGGTTGGCAATAGTAGTTGGAATATACGGGCGTGGTAGTGTGATGAAATGGTTGGCAATAGTAGTTGGAATATACGGGAGTGGTAGTGTGATGAAATGGTTGGCAATAGTAGTTGGAATATACGGGCGTGGTAGTATGATGAAATGGTTGGCAATAGTAGTTGGAATATACGGGAGTGGTAGTGTGATGAAATGGTTGGCAATAGTAGTTGGAATATACGGGCGTGGTAGTATGATGAAATGGTTGGCAATAGTAGTTGGAATATACGGGAGTGGTAGTGTGATGAAATGGTTGGCAATAGTAGTTGGAATATACGGGCGTGGTAGTGTGATGAAATGGTTGGCAATAGTAGTTGGAATATACGGGAGTGGTAGTGTGATGAAATGGTTGGCAATAGTAGTTGGAATATACGGGCGTGGTAGTGTGATGAAATGGTTGGCAATAGTAGTTGGAATATACGGGAGTGGTAGTGTGATGAAATGGTTGGCAATAGTAGTTGGAATATACGGGCGTGGTAGTGTGATGAAATGGTTGGCAATAGTAGTTGGAATATACGAGCGTGGTAATGTGATGAAATGTTTGGCAATAGTAGTTGGAATATACGGGAGTGGTAGTGTGATGAAATGGTTGGCAATAGTAGTTGGAATATACGGGCGTGGTAGTATGATGAAATGGTTGGCAATAGTAGTTGGAATATACGGGAGTGGTAGTGTGATGAAATGGTTGGCAATAGTAGTTGGAATATACGGGAGTGGTAGTGTGATGAAATGGTTGGCAATAGTAGTTGGAATATACGGGCGTGGTAGTATGATGAAATGGTTGGCAATAGTAGTTGGAATATACGGGCGTGGTAGTGTGATGAAATGGTTGGCAATAGTAGTTGGAATATACGAGCGTGGTAATGTGATGAAATGTTTGGCAATAGTAGTTGGAATATACGGGAGTGGTAGTGTGATGAAATGTTTGGCAATAGTAGTTGGAATATACGGGCGTGGTAGTGTGATGAAATGGTTGGCAATAGTAGTTGGAATATACGGGAGTGGTAGTGTGATGAAATGGTTGGCAATAGTAGTTGGAATATACGGGCGTGGTAGTATGATGAAATGGTTGGCAATAGTAGTTGGAATATACGGGCGTGGTAGTATGATGAAATGGTTGGCAATAGTAGTTGGAATATACGGGAGTGGTAGTGTGATGAAATGGTTGGCAATAGTAGTTGGAATATACGGGAGTGGTAGTGTGATGAAATGGTTGGCAATAGTAGTTGGAATATACGGGCGTGGTAGTGTGATGAAATGGTTGGCAATAGTAGTTGGAATATACGGGAGTGGTAGTGTGATCAAATGGTTGGCAATAGTAGTTGGAATATACGGGCGTGGTAGTATGATGAAATGGTTGGCAATAGTAGTTGGAATATACGGGCGTGGTAGTATGATGAAATGGTTGGCAATAGTAGTTGGAATATACGGGAGTGGTAGTGTGATCAAATGGTTGGCAATAGTAGTTGGAATATACGGGCGTGGTAGTATGATGAAATGGTTGGCAATAGTAGTTGGAATATACGGGCGTGGTAGTATGATGAAATGGTTGGCAATAGTAGTTGGAATATACGGGAGTGGTAGTGTGATGAAATGGTTGGCAATAGTAGTTGGAATATACGGGAGTGGTAGTATGATGAAATGGTTGGCAATAGTAGTTGGAATATACGGGCGTGGTAGTATGATGAAATGGTTGGCAATAGTAGTTGGAATATACGGGAGTGGTAGTGTGATGAAATGGTTGGCAATAGTAGTTGGAATATACGGGCGTGGTAGTGTGATGAAATGGTTGGCAATAGTAGTTGGAATATACGGGAGTGGTAGTGTGATGAAATGGTTGGCAATAGTAGTTGGAATATACGGGCGTGGTAGTGTGATGAAATGGTTGGCAATAGTAGTTGGAATATACGGGCGTGGTAGTGTGATGAAATGGTTGGCAATAGTAGTTGGAATATACGGGCGTGGTAGTATGATGAAATGGTTGGCAATAGTAGTTGGAATATACGGGAGTGGTAGTGTGATGAAATGGTTGGCAATAGTAGTTGGAATATACGGGAGTGGTAGTGTGATGAAATGGTTGGCAATAGTAGTTGGAATATACGGGAGTGGTAGTGTGATGAAATGGTTGGCAATAGTAGTTGGAATATACGGGAGTGGTAGTATGATGAAATGGTTGGCAATAGTAGTTGGAATATACGGGCGTGGTAGTGTGATGAAATGGTTGGCAATAGTAGTTGGAATATACGGGCGTGGTAGTGTGATGAAATGGTTGGCAATAGTAGTTGGAATATACGGGAGTGGTAGTATGATGAAATGGTTGGCAATAGTAGTTGGAATATACGGGAGTGGTAGTGTGATGAAATGGTTGGCAATAGTAGTTGGAATATACGGGAGTGGTAGTGTGATGAAATGGTTGGCAATAGTAGTTGGAATATACGGGCGTGGTAGTGTGATGAAATGGTTGGCAATAGTAGTTGGAATATACGGGAGTGGTAGTATGATGAAATGGTTGGCAATAGTAGTTGGAATATACGGGAGTGGTAGTGTGATGAAATGGTTGGCAATAGTAGTTGGAATATACGGGAGTGGTAGTGTGATGAAATGGTTGGCAATAGTAGTTGGAATATACGGGAGTGGTAGTGTGATGAAATGGTTGGCAATAGTAGTTGGAATATATGGGAGTGGTAGTATGATGAAATGGTTGGCAATAGTAGTTGGAATATACGGGCGTGGTAGTGTGATGAAATGGTTGGCAATAGTAGTTGGAATATACGGGCGTGGTAGTGTGATGAAATGGTTGGCAATAGTAGTTGGAATATACGGGAGTGGTAGTGTGATGAAATGGTTGGCAATAGTAGTTGGAATATACGGGAGTGGTAGTGTGATGAACCTATCGTTGGCAATAGTAGTTGGAATATACGGGAGTGGTAGTGTGATGAAATGGTTGGCAATAGTAGTTGGAATATACGGGCGTGGTAGTGTGATGAAATGGTTGGCAATAGTAGTTGGAATATACGGGCGTGGTAGTGTGATGAAATGGTTGGCAATAGTAGTTGGAATATACGGGCGTGGTAGTGTGATGAAATGGTTGGCAATAGTAGTTGGAATATACGGGCGTGGTAGTGTGATGAAATGGTTGGCAATAGTAGTTGGAATATACGGGAGTGGTAGTGTGATGAAATGGTTGGCAATAGTAGTTGGAATATACGGGAGTGGTAGTGTGATGAACCTATCGTGGCAATAGTAGTTGGAATATACGGGCGTGGTAGTGTGATGAAATGGTTGGCAATAGTAGTTGGAATATACGGGCGTGGTAGTGTGATGAAATGGTTGGCAATAGTAGTTGGAATATACGGGCGTGGTAGTGTGATGAAATGGTTGGCAATAGTAGTTGGAATATACGAGCGTGGTAGTGTGATGAAATGGTTGGCAATAGTAGTTGGAATATACGGGAGTGGTAGTGTGATGAAATGGTTGGCAATAGTAGTTGGAATATACGGGAGTGGTAGTGTGATGAAATGGTTGGCAATAGTAGTTGGAATATACGGGCGTGGTAGTGTGATGAAATGGTTGGCAATAGTAGTTGGAATATACGGGAGTGGTAGTGTGATCAAATGGTTGGCAATAGTAGTTGGAATATACGGGCGTGGTAGTGTGATGAAATGGTTGGCAATAGTAGTTGGAATATACGGGAGTGGTAGTGTGATGAAATGGTTGGCAATAGTAGTTGGAATATACGGGAGTGGTAATGTGATGAAATGTTTGGCAATAGTAGTTGGAATATACGGGCGTGGTAGTGTGATGAACCTATCGTGGCAATAGTAGTTGGAGTATACGGGCGTGGTAGTGTGATGAAATGGTTGGCAATAGTAGTTGGAATATACGGGCGTGGTAGTGTGATGAAATGGTTGGCAATAGTAGTTGGAATATACGGGAGTGGTAGTGTGATGAAATGGTTGGCAATAGTAGTTGGAATATACGGGCGTGGTAGTATGATGAAATGGTTGGCAATAGTAGTTGGAATATACGGGCGTGGTAGTGTGATGAAATGGTTGGCAATAGTAGTTGGAATATACGGGAGTGGTAGTGTGATGAAATGGTTGGCAATAGTAGTTGGAATATACGGGAGTGGTAGTGTGATGAAATGGTTGGCAATAGTAGTTGGAATATACGGGCGTGGTAGTGTGATGAAATGGTTGGCAATAGTCGTTGGAATATACGGGCGTGGTAGTATGATGAAATGGTTGGCAATAGTAGTTGGAATATACGGGCGTGGTAGTGTGATGAAATGGTTGGCAATAGTAGTTGGAATATACGGGAGTGGTAGTGTGATGAAATGGTTGGCAATAGTAGTTGGAATATACGGGCGTGGTAGTGTGATGAAATGGTTGGCAATAGTAGTTGGAATATACGAGCGTGGTAGTGTGATGAAATGGTTGGCAATAGTAGTTGGAATATACGGGAGTGGTAGTGTGATGAAATGGTTGGCAATAGTAGTTGGAATATACGGGAGTGGTAGTGTGATGAAATGGTTGGCAATAGTAGTTGGAATATACGGGCGTGGTAGTGTGATGAAATGGTTGGCAATAGTAGTTGGAATATACGGGAGTGGTAGTGTGATCAAATGGTTGGCAATAGTAGTTGGAATATACGGGAGTGGTAGTGTGATGAAATGTTTGGCAATAGTAGTTGGAATATACGAGCGTGGTAGTGTGATGAAATGGTTGGCAATAGTAGTTGGAATATACGGGAGTGGTAGTGTGATGAAATGGTTGGCAATAGTAGTTGGAATATACGGGAGTGGTAGTGTGATGAAATGGTTGGCAATAGTAGTTGGAATATACGGGAGTGGTAGTGTGATGAAATGGTTGGCAATAGTAGTTGGAATATACGGGCGTGGTAGTATGATGAAATGGTTGGCAATAGTAGTTGGAATATACGGGCGTGGTAGTGTGATGAAATGGTTGGCAATAGTAGTTGGAATATACGAGCGTGGTAGTGTGATGAAATGGTTGGCAATAGTAGTTGGAATATACGGGAGTGGTAGTGTGATGAAATGGTTGGCAATAGTAGTTGGAATATACGGGAGTGGTAGTGTGATGAAATGGTTGGCAATAGTAGTTGGAATATACGGGCGTGGTAGTGTGATGAAATGGTTGGCAATAGTAGTTGGAATATACGGGAGTGGTAGTGTGATCAAATGGTTGGCAATAGTAGTTGGAATATACGGGAGTGGTAGTGTGATGAAATGGTTGGCAATAGTAGTTGGAATATACGGGAGTGGTAGTGTGATGAAATGGTTGGCAATAGTAGTTGGAATATACGGGCGTGGTAGTATGATGAAATGGTTGGCAATAGTAGTTGGAATATACGGGCGTGGTAGTATGATGAAATGGTTGGCAATAGTAGTTGGAATATACGGGCGTGGTAGTGTGATGAAATGGTTGGCAATAGTAGTTGGAGTATACGGGAGTGGTAGTATGATGAAATGTTTGGCAATAGTAGTTGGAATATACGGGAGTGGTAGTGTGATGAAATGGTTGGCAATAGTAGTTGGAATATACGGGCGTGGTAGTGTGATCAAATGGTTGGCAATAGTAGTTGGAATATACGAGCGTGGTAGTGTGATGAACCTATCGTTGGCAATAGTAGTTGGAATATACGGGCGTGGTAGTGTGATGGTAGTGTGATGAAATGCACTAAATTGTTTTACCTCCACCAAGGAGAGCTTAATTGGTTACGGTTGAGTTGAATTCATCCGTAATGAGCATTTCTGCGATATTAAACAGTAGTCTCACTACAAATGCCTTTGCAAAATTTTTGCTAAGCAAAATGGTGTCAAATCCATTTGGATTTTATGGTTTCTATGAGCTGAAGATGAGGAAACTCCAAATCCATTCGAAGCATGGGAACCCAGTAAATGTATTTTTCAGGCAGAAAAGGTACATTTAGCTACCTATCATCAAAATGTACAGCTTTAAAATGATGCTTGGCGATTCTATGTGATGAGTCAACTTGTAGATTTGACTCAACTGCTATAGACTTTAGTCACTGCATTTCCATGCTTCAAATAGGTTTGAAGTTGCTTCACTCCAAATCATGCAAAACCATAAAATCTGAACAGACTTGACACCATTTCGCTTCACTAAATTAGATCTATAGTGCAACTCTAAATCGTTGAAGCAGTAGAGTACGACTTCATCAACAGTGGGCAACTCTAAATCGCTGAAGCGGTAGAGTACGACTTCATCAACAGTGGGCAACTCTAAATCGCTGAAGCGGTAGAGTACGACTTCATCAACAGTGGGCAACTCTAAATCGTTGAAGTGGTAGATTACGACTTCATCAACAGTGGGCAACTCCAAATCGTTGAAGCGGTAGAGTACGACTTCATCAACAGTGGGCAACTTCAAATCGTTGAAGCGGTAGAGTACGACTTCATCAACAGTGGGCAACTCCAAATCGTTGAAGCGGTAGATTACGACTTCATCAACAGTGGGCAACTCTAAACCCACTCAAAGCATGGAAAATATATTAATAAGCAGGGGAGATATTTAAAATAAAAAATTGTTCGACCAACGTCATACAATTTGTAAGAAAGAATCATTGTTCATCTACTAGCAAATGTCACCTTATAGATGTCATTTGCACCTTATAGAAAAACTGTTTTGTCAAGTATACACATATTCTCATTTCTGAATAAATTTTGTAACCAAATCGTTTTAACTAATATCTCAACTTACTGACAAAAAATATTACCTATTTTTCAATTTATCCTTTTCCAGGTTTACGGTCCGCATAACTTGTTCTGACCTGACCCCTTCCCTAATCTTATCTTGGTACTTGGACTCCAACAACTAAAAGCAAATTGACAGGAAATGCTGGTGCGGCTACTAAATACCAATGGCAACTGTCGCCACTGATGCGTATGCGCTACAACGCAGACTAGCTTCTGCATACACTCCAAGCTTTCCAATTCCACCACCAAGAGAGATGTCACCACCTTATCACACTATCAAATAACAATTTGAAAAGTGTTGAGCAGACGTAATGACGGTATAATAAATACATATATATGACAGAAAAAGTCACCACAAGACCTGATGTTTGCTGTTCAGTTCGATGTTGAATCCCTTGACATCATCCAGTTGGTTTCTCAGAGCGATGACTAGATCTTGTTTCTCATGTACATCTTTTTCAAGAAGTCGAGTTGCCATCTCCGTCTCTGCCCTCATGTTGATCTGCTGCTGCACCTCCTTCTCCATCTCCTGACACGGTTAACACGAATTAGAGCTTTACTTTCAGAAATACAGTAACTACATACTCTGATTTTTACCTCTACAATATAATCCTCCATTTTTCAAAAGTGTCAAGCTAAAGCACCAAACAGCACTGCTATAATATACCTGTGATAATATATAATGTAATATGTGATATGGCTATAATAATATATACGACTAAACAAAAACCAATGTCAGAAGAGAGTGCAAAAGACAGTAATACCTTTACGTACAAGTGTCCTAACATACGAACAATTTGAGATGCGAGAGAAATTCCGAGCAAATTTTTGACATCAAATATGAGACATATGTGAGATATGAGAATACGAGATAGTTTTCAATGCGGTTCCTAGGTGGCAGAGTATGCGAGAGGTCACTTACGAAAACAGCACTGCTTGATTATTCTCATCAGATCAGTTTGAAAAGCTGTTCAAAAAGTGAGGCTAAAAGTGAAGGTGAAAGAGAGCTAAAAGTGAAGGTGAAAGTGAGGCTAAAAGTGAAGGTGAAAGTGAGGCTAAAAGTGAAGGTGAAAGCGAGGCTAAATGGGAAGGCGAAAGAGAGCTAAAAGTGAAGGTGAAAGAGAGGCTAAAAGTGAAGGTGAAAGAGAGGCTAAAAGTGAAGCTGAAAGCGAGCCAAAAGTGAAAGTGAGAACATTAAGAAATGTAAAAGCTAGAAGTGAAAACAAAATCAGTATTAACTTTAATGTAACTTAACACTTAGTTTCAAGTGTGTGTTCACGAAGCTAAACTCAATTAAGTTGAATTTAAAGTTTATATTATGGTACTTGGGGTCACAAAAGTGTAACATACTGAATGACTTGCAGTCAAGTTTCTCTCGCAATGCCATTGGCACCTACCATATGTCTCAAAGACAAGAACTTCATACAGTACTGTAGGGGAAGACGGGGAAGGTTGGCATACTTTTTATGTTAGTGTTATTTGTTCCTCTACTAGTAGATCACACTTATAGTCACTCTGTCACATTCAATACACATATGTTTCTGATAATTGTGTAGCCTTTAATTGAATGAAAGGTATTTTATTTTTTCGCATTTTTATATTTTGCATAGCCTGTTTCACATGCCAACTTGCCCCATGGGTGGGGTAGGTTGCACATTGCCTGGGGTAAGTTGGCATATGGTTTTCAAATACCCAATAACAGCCATTTGTATTAAAAAATATCCATCCTCCAAAAATAAAATACTCATAGCATATTACATCTACATGTACTTATTTATATTTATTGTAACTCTATAATGTGAAGTATCAAATTGCAATATTGTATTTAATTCTAAGACATAAAATGCTGACATTAAATTAATATACCGAATAAGAGTCTAATCTTGCTTAAAATCGAACAGAACTAATGGAGCGGTTCCGTGCCCTGTAATATGTTGGTAATATGTTCCCTAAGCCAGGAACATTATTTGGAGATTTTAAACAGTTTATTGTTCACGAGGTATAGACCAGAAGGAAGTTACAGTTACAAGACACGTAGTTTCGAACCATCCAGAAAAAGATAAAACACAGTATATTAGTAAGAGTCACGTGATTAATAGAGTTAGACAGCGCTGATGCGTATAATATACATCGAATGTTACATCCTTCATCTAGTCGCGATATCAAATTGGGTTAACAACTGCACGCCCGGATCTAGTTACTGTTACAGGAGTGTCAGTTACGGCGGCGGAGTCGGCGGGTCTCGAGCGAGCTGGCGGGTCACCTGGCTTGTCATCTGACGTGGTAGACATAGCTGGTGGCGGCGGAACCACAGCATCAGCGACATGGTTATCAGCAGGGGTCGGTATGTGTAGCAGGTGGCGACAGTTATGTCTGTAGGTTTCGTTGTTCTGCTGCACGACATACGATCGGGGGTTGGCTGTTCCGAGGACAGTGGGGGTGGTGTCAGAGAAGTCTTTGTCAGTCTGCATACGCACGGTATCACTTGGCATGAGTGTCTACAGTCACCAAATACGTAATTGATCTCCGGTAGAAAATGTCAGTGGCTACGATGCTCCACGGTTGGGACAGTACAGAATACGATAGTAACGGTTCTCTCGGCTGGTAATTTCTGGATGTCTGGCATATACTGCAGAGAGCTAGTGCTTTGTCAATGTCACTCTTCATGCCTGGCCAGAATATTGTCATTGGCACGTCGCTTGGTTGCTTCGATGCCAATATGTCTTGATGGAGCTGCTGGATATAGTCATCTTTAAGCGATTGAGGTACGATGGCACGCTCGCCTCTGTAGACTACACCATTCTCAACAGTGAGTTCATCACGAAATGCGAAATACGGCTTGATATCTTCGGCTACACCGGCTATCTTTTTGGGCCATCCAGTCAGTATGAGTTCATTTATTTTACTGAGACTTGCTGTAGCTCTAGATACTTCTGGTCGGTTATTGGCGCTACGGCGAGTACATCATAGTCTATGTTCGCTGTTGTCATTGTCTGGTAGATAGGCGCAAGACATTGTATCAGCAAGATATAGTGTCTTGCCCTTCTTAAATACAATGTTTAAACAATATGGCTTCAGCTGTAGTAACATACTCTGAAGTCTCCTAGGCGCTGCGGATAACGGCTTATTCATAATCGATACGAGCGGCTGATGGTCGGTTTCTACGTTAAAGTCTCTGAACACAGTCACTGAACCGGTTGCAGGCGAATTTTACGGCGAGCAGTTCTTTTTCTATCTGAGGGTAGTGTTTCTCAATATTCGTTATAGCTCGAGAGGCGAAACTGACAACTCTGTTGTCCTGAAGGCAGGCTGCCCCCAGCCCAGATTGCGAGGCATTGCAGGTAAGTGTTACTGGCTTTTTTGAAGTCGTAGTAGGTAGGAGTCATTGCGTTAGCGATTTCATCTTATATGGCTTTCAGCGCATGGGCCTGCTGTGACTCTCAGGTCAACGCTGTGTGTTTACAAACTAGGTTATTTAGTGCGGCGGTCTCTTCGCTCAGGTGCGGTATGAACTTGGCGAGATACTTGTACATGCTAATGAACCTCCGTAGTTCTTTTACATTAGTTGGGCTTGACATGTCGGTGATTGCTTTGACCTTAGCGGGGTCAGGTTTCAGCACCTGATCAGTTAGTATGTGCCCTACATACCGGACTTCGATCGTCTTATACTTGCACTTACGCGGCGATCGTTTGAGATTCATCTCCTGCAGTCGTATCATTGATTCTTGACACCATGTAATATGTCGGTTATATGTTGCTTAAGTCAGGAATATTATTTGGAGATTTAAAACACAGTCTATTACTCGCGAGGTATAGACCAGAAGGAAGTTACAGTTACAAGACACGTAGTTTCGAGCAATCCAGAAAAAGATAACACACAGTATGTTAGTAAGAGTCACGTGATTAATAGAGTTGGACGGCGCCGATGCTTATAATATACATCGAATGTTACATGCCCCCAACATTTATGGGTGGCCCCAAGATGATTACGATATCTTTGGGCTTGATTACGATATCGATAGCATAATCTTTTGTGCTCACAGTATCTACATCAGGCCTTTCTGGAAAGGCAAAATCGTTATCGCTATCAGCTGACCATAGACCTATTAACTATACTAGACTGGGCAATCCAATGCATCACGGCTCAGCATTGTGTCCTACTTAAATAGCCACATTCTTCACGACGTAACGTCAACGCTTTGTTCACTTGCAGCTGGTCAGGCAAGCGAGTTATCATTGTTTACATTGAAAAAATGACAGAGACAGCTTTATTGCTACATGTGATTTGACATAACTACTAAAGTACACAAGATATTGGTTTAAAATTTTAGATGCAAAGCTTATACACTATGCATTTCCTACCCTTCAAATTTGTAAACATAGAGTGGAATATTTCATTTGTAAAGTGCCAGTAAAAATGTATATTGATCTATTCAAAAAATATTGCAAAATTATCAATGTTGCCCTATGCTATGGGCTAACATGTCAGATAGCTAGGTGTACAAATTGATTTCAAAGGCATACACACTGGTACATCGTACACTGATTGCAGTCTGCCATGAATATAAATGTTGGGTCTTAGGTGTTATGCAAACAGCATCAGAAAATAGGTTTATGTTCACTTTGTTGCTTTGTTCACTTTGCCTAGTCCAGGCCATAGTTTCAAGTAGGAAGCCATGGAGAGTGGAGCAACTACCAGCACTGGAAATGATTCGAAGGTAAATTTTACTCCAATTGTTATCAAGTGTGGTTGTGAGAGGTACCTAGATATGAAGAGCAAGAAATCTTGCGGATTTTTCCGAGATATGCATACAAATAATAGTTTTTTCCAAAATGTTTTCTTATAGTTCATTGCTGGCACTAATATTTGAAAAGTTGCTTCGCACAAAGAGGTGCCAACCGCGAAGTAGACGAAGTGTTGCCCATTTCATGAAATTTTTCATCACCATGGCAGGTGGACATAGGCTAGTAAATGAGTATGGTGATGGCTGTGCTATATTTAGAAGTGTAGTTAAACCCAACGAAAAGATTTTTACTTTATGATGGTCTCATAATATGATTATGAATATATGAGTTATGAGTATATGATAATATACTCATAATATGATTATGAATATATGAGTATATGATAATATACTCATAATATGATTATGAGTATAAGAATGCAATCATTTACTGATTATTTTGCAGGACAAGAGTAAAAATTTTTGCTGTGCATTTGGTTGTTCTAATACTCCAGCAAAAGACAGTTAACTCAGTTTCCACACCTTTCCATCGGAAGAAAAACACCGCGACATATGTAACAGCGGATAGACGCCGTGAAATGTAAGGACTGGATGCCTTCCAAATACTCTGCGCTCGGCAGTGATCTCCTGCAGACCTCTTGGTCTGACGATGGCTGCCATACTAAAGCCTACTGCTGTACCAAGGGTATTTGATTCTCTGCCAAAATATTTACAACCGATTCAACTAAAGCATAGCTGACTGTTATGCCGACCAACACTATCTAAATCATCTCCACCAGACCGAGATGAGCCAGTCCTGGAACCTTCACTTTGCTATGAAGAGCCAACAGCCGCCAAGCAATCTGAAGAGATCATTCCCGACCCTCTACATAAGCGTACCTCGTACCTTGGAATAGGGAATTAAATTTTTCAAACATTTAGCGAGGCCAAGTATCTACTTCTGTACAAGCTTGGACAGGAGCATATAAAAACACTGCCCTCAAAGATTCGGGCCAAGGGAGGTTTCAACAATAATCCAGATGTTTGTAGCTTCAAATCTGCACTGAAAGCTCGACTGGTGAAAACAGACATCACACCTAGCAGAGTGCTAACTGTCTTGATTGTGATAGCTCAGATGGCTCCTGCTCCCTACTTCTCTCATCTAAACGAAGAAAAATTCATGTAGAAAGTGACGATAACTTCCATGATTATTTGGAATCAAGCAAACGGCTGGAAATTGATCTGTCAAAATCTGTCTCGGACATAGTGGAGTACATCGGTAGGTAAATACAACCAATTCCTCCAAATTTTCTACAAAACAAGAGATCTGGCACACATTGCTGCCTTGCTGCATGTGCTAAACTGCATGACTGCCCATATTGTGATACATGGTTTAGGTATGTACATGTATTTTGGTATTAGCTACTTTCACTTATTGTTAGTGTATAGAACAGATATACAGGTAGCTGAGTGGCTTGAAATAATACTGCAGCGGATCAGTGAGATGTAGGTAAATTTATTTTACGGTTGATACATACACTTTTTATAATAATATTAACATATGATATTTATTTAGCAGGTTATGTGGTACGGAGCTTAAAACTCAACTGCAATGATTGCACCAGCTTTATAGCCTTCTGTCCAGATTTACGCACCAGGGATGATGCGATACTAATCAGTGTAAAATATGGAGGTGGTCTGTTTACACCTCATCCTGTCATCACAAAGATATGTCTAGGCTCAAAACAGATCATATGGCAGTGTGTCAACTTACAAGGAATCACTGCAGACATACACAAGCTGGTAGTCACGAAGACTCTTTCATTGGTTTTACAAAGCAATTTGCATCAGGAATTTCCATGCTCAAGTCACAGCGCAGCGTTAATTAAAACTATCACATCCAGATATGTCAGAATTAGAATTCACTATGAGGCTACAAAGGTAGCAGCTAACAAGAGTAATCTTAGATCAAAGCTCAGCCGACTGGTCGTCTTTAGTCATGTGTAGCCTGTCACAATATGTCTAGGAAAGTGTACCATTTGTCGTTTGTTTTCTATGATTTTTCTGATGCTGTTTGCATAACACCTAAGACCCAACATTTATGTTCATGGCAACTGCGATCAGTGTACGATGTACCAGTGTGTATGCCTTTGAAATCAATTTGCAAGCCTAGCTATCGGACATGTTAGCCCATAGCATAGGGCAACATTGATAATTTTGCAATATTTTTTGAATAGATCAATATACATTTTTACTGGCACTTTACATATGAAATATTCAATTTTATGTTTACAAATTTGCAGGGTAGGAAATGCATAGTGTATAAGCTTTGCATCTAAAATTTTAAACCAATATCTTGTGTACTTTAGTAGTTATGTCAAATTACATGTAGCAACAAAGCTGTCTCTGCCATTCTTTCAATGTAAACAATGACGACTCACTTGCCTGACCAGCTGCAAGTGAACAAAGCGTTGACGTTACGTCGCGAAGAATGTGGCTATTTATGTAGGACACCGTAGCTTGGCATTGCCCAGTCTAGTATAGTTAATAGGTCTATGCAGCTGACTCAGTCAGCGCAACAGCCAACTTTTCATGCTCACTATTTGTGTCTGAGTCTAGATATTTTTCAAATTTCTTTTTAGCCTTTGGTAGCCAAGTTTTGCTTCTGTTTAATTTAGCCTTTAACAGACGTTCTTTCTCTGGTGTATCTTAGGATACCGGTCTTTACGCTGGCCTTTTTGATTTTGTTCTTGCAGTAGCCTTGGGCAATAGAAGAATATCTTTCGGTGTTACCCGACTAGCAGATGTACTCTGAGTGCATCTAGTTGAGGTGCATGGCTCTTCTTCACATGATGGCTGCATTGCACGTTCTTGGTTGTTGTTGTTGTTGTTGTTAGTAATATTGATCTGAACTGGCTCTGCAGGCATAGGCATGTCGGTCACATCTGCCATAACAAAACCCTGATCGGTAAATACATCAGGGTTGTAGGGAGAGATATCCGTTGAAGTAAAACCACTAGTTAGATTAGAGGTGTTGGTTCTCCAGTTTGCAAGTATCCTTAGCCCGTAGTTCTCATTTGTTATCACATACTCACCGGCCAGCTCCTTGCACTTCGTAGGAGATAAGCCTTTGAAGCGATCATCTAGATCTTTGAGGTGATCGCCAAGCTCTTTATTCACCTCAGGAGGCATGACCATTTTTGCCAGTGAACAGTTTTGGTAACCAACATGCTGGTCCCTCTAGATAATGTTCTTAGCCTGATACCTCTGCAACGTTCTACATTTCAAGCCATATTTAGCTGTTGCTTCCTTGATGCTACCACCATCATCAACCAACTTTGAAGCTGCTGCGAGTGTTTCTGGTGGTTATCCTTGGCTAGTTTCTCACCATCTAAAATGATGAAATATTTTTATTAAAAGGATTCATAATTAAACATTGACATAGCAAACAGTATTATTGGGTTATTTTAGTGAAATAGAGGCAAGGCAGTTTAAAAGTATAACACAAAATGCACATTGATTGTAACACTACTAATAAATGTTAAGTGGGGCAAGTTAGCACCTAGGCCAACTTGCCCCACTTAACATTTATTAGTAGTAGTATGTAAAGTAGCAAATGTAAAGCGCCAACCTGCCCAACTGCCATTTTTGAAAAACTTATCTGTAATTTAAAAAACATGCATTCAAGTTGAACCAGGATTCTAATGCAAACATGCAGATGACATATTGGAAAAAATATAAACTTGGTTATGTCAATCCTTCATGACAAAATTAGACCACAAAGTCATCTAACCAAAACTACTTATACATATAAATTTCACTTATGTTAAAATTAAACACTGACCTTGACTTTACTAAAATGGCTGAACTGGCAGGAAGTGCTGTTACTTCAAACTTATTCTTTTGATGTAGTAAGATAACTCCTAAACTTGGAAGGTTTCCTGAAAAGTGGGAAGTGCCAACCTACTACTAGTTGAAGTTAACTACAGCCTCTATGCCAACATTGGCAAAAATGCCTGTATTCTTAAACATATGAACTGCAACTCATACTATAGCCGAGTTTCTCATAGTCATACCCGTATTTTGAGTTTAAAACCTAGCTGTACATCAGTATTGCTAATAGTATTTTCAGAGAGAATTCTCAATGGTGTAAAATCAAAGGCTGTTGAAAACTAATAGATCGTAGCTAAAACTAGTCCAGTTAGTGACAATGTCTACAAGTAGAGTGCTCGGGACACACAGTCAGCCTCTCAGTGTGCAACTGTCACCTCGCAAACTAACTTAAAAATTAAACCCTGAACAGAAAAACGTTTAATTTTATGAAGGAGTCATACCTGCCTATTTCTTATTTCCTCTTGGAGCCGCTTTTGCAATTCCGAATGCATTCGTTCGAGTCCATCCCTAGTTGTATTATATGTCTGTCTCTCAGTATCCACATCTTCTCGGGTAACCTGAATGATATACACTTGCCTGATTATGAAACAGTTGGTAGTTAATAGTCTGCGGAGCTGTATAGTTAATTACATAGCATTATCAATAGCCAGCAACTACACCTCTTAAAACAACAAGCAATGCTGCATTAGGTTGCTAACAAAATAAGAAATCTAAAAACATGATCTTCTTTTCTGTGCATCATCCTTCTTAATAGATATATCCACAAAGCGACATCTTGACCTTATTTAGAGAAATAATGGCCATGAGAAATGACTGATTGTAGAATATAAAACAACAACAATGAAAGTAGTTGTTGTTTATATATATGGCATCAGAAAATGGCAAGTCAAAAGCGACATGTGGGTGATCATGATTTGGCTTTAGTGTTAACCTACTTGTGACCTAATATTTAGCAATCTTATAGATAGGCAACATTGGCTAAACACGTATATTGGCTAAATGTTACTGTCATATGTTAACCCTTGTATTCATATTTATTGATATAACATCATATGCATAAACTTCACCTCTAACTCATCATAGATTTAGCTAATTTATCCATAAAGTTAACACTGTGCTCCTATTTAATATCAATTTGGTCATTCATTTCATGCTCCTAGATCAGGGAACGGCAACCCGCGACTCCGGAGCCGCATACGGCTCCTTCATCTTCTTGCTACAGCTCCTTTGGGATTTTTTTCCTTTTTTGAAAATATGCCAAGTAATTAATAAAATATAGAAGTTTTATCACTAGATTTTGTTATATAATTTAAAAAATTGTAACCATGGTGATTAATCGAACATTGTCGCTTGTTATGCATCATCTTCATGTTATATTATTATTAGTACCTTATCACATGATCGTCACAGGGCTTTAACTTTAACGTAAAAGTACAGAAAAACGTACTACCGGATTCGTGTGGAGGACCAGATCGCTATGAGATACCTTCTGATATTATGTCAATGAACTGGGTTAAACAATTAGAAATCTAGTAAGGCTGGCCAGCCACTTAGGTTCGCAATATCGTTAACAACACTACTGACAAACAACAACGCTAATACAGGTAGTACACCTTATAACAATTTATGTGCCGATAAAATCGCCAAAATTATTTTATTGTTACTTGCAAAAATGTAATTTTGTTTTCTCAGCAGTTAAATCATTATAAATGCCACACCTTTTCGTTTTATGGTGTAAACATGGTATAAAAGCATTAAAAGCTAAACAAAAACATTACACAGGGTATTTATTTTTTCTTAATTTAGAATGTCAAAAGGGGTTTGTGGCTCATACTGCGTTCTTTCCTGCGGAAAACGGGTCCAAATGGCTCTTTGAGTGAAAAAGGTTGCCGACCCCTGTCTTAGATTCATTATCCTCTTCAAATCGTTCACTTTTAGTTCAATGTCTAGTCATTGCAGATAGGTCAGATGTGGAAGAAAATCCATAGTTGATGTTGTTTTCCTTCCTATTACTAGCACTAGCGGAATTCCCGGCATTACACGGGTATTAAAAATCAGGTCATAAACAATGAAAGGAAAGGTAGTTGTCTGCAGCTTGCTATTAGTCTGGCACAATGCCAATGGCTAACTGGAGTAAGCTTACTAATAAGATCTAACTACTTGCTCTCACGATTGAGCACGCATAAAATTACGCTACCTCGCTCCATGACATTGCGCCGTAACAGACAGCGATAGCGTATTTGCACCCATATTACGACATATATCACCTAAGAATCCATCAAGCTCATGTGGCTTAATTAACTCGATTGGACTGATGAGTGGGAGGATCTGAGATCAAATCTGCGAGACAGATTCTTCATTCTAGGATTTTAATAGCTATAGCTGGACATACACACAGACACATAAACTTTGATAAATAAATATGTACATAGATAACCTTATGAGCTGCCTATGTAACACTGTTATAACCTTATGATTTGCTTATATAACACTGCTATAGACTTATAAGTTGCCTATGTAACACTGCTATATAGACTTATGAGTTGCATATGTAACACTGTTATAACCTTATGAGTTGCTTATATAACACTGCTATAGACTTATAAGTTGCATATGTAACACTGCTATAGACTTATGAGGTGCATATGTAACACTGTTATAGACTTATGAGTTACATATGTAACACTGCTATAGACTTACGAGTTACATATGTAACACTGCTATAGACTTATGAGTTGCATATGTAACACTGCTATAGACTTATGAGTTGCATATGTAACACTGTTGTAGACTTTATGAGTTACATATGTAACACTGCTATAGACTTACGAGTTGCATATGTAACACTGCTATAGACTTATGAGTTGCATATGTAACACTGCTATAGACTTATGAGTTGCATATGTAACACTGCTATAGAATTATGAGTTACATATGTAACACTGCTATAGACTTATGAGTTACATATGTAACACTGCTATAGACTTACGAGTTGCACATGTAACACTGCTATAGACTTATAAGTTGCATATGTAACACTGCTATAGACTTATGAGTTACATATGTAACACTGCTATAGAATTATGAGTTGCATATGTAACACTGCTATAGACTTATGAGTTGCATATGTAACACTGCTATAGACTTATGAGTTGCATATGTAACACTGCTATAGACTTACGAGTTGCATATGTAACACTGCTATAGACTTATAAGTTGCATATGTAACACTGCTATAGAATTATGAGTTGCATATGTAACACTGCTATAGACTTATGAGGTGCATATGTAACACTGTTATAGACTTATAAGTTGCATATGTAACACTGCTATAGACTTATGAGTTGCATATGTAACACTGCTATAGACTTATGAGGTGCATATGTAACACTGTTATAGACTTATGAGTTGCATATGTAACACTGCTATAGACTTATGAGTTGCATATGTAACACTGCTATAGACCTATGAGTTGCATATGTAACACTGCTATAGACTTACGAGTTGCATATGTAACACTGCTATAGACTTATGAGTTGCATATGTAACACTGCTATAGACTTACGAGTTGCATATGTAACACTGTTATAGACTTATGAGTTGCATATGTAACACTGTTGTAGACTTTATGAGTTACATATGTAACACTGCTATAGACTTATGAGTTACATATGTAACACTGCTATAGACTTACGAGTTGCATATGTAACACTGCTATAGACTTATGAGTTGCATATGTAACACTGCTATAGACCTATGAGTTGCATATGTAACACTGCTATAGAATTATGAGTTACATATGTAACACTGCTATAGACTTATGAGTTACATATGTAACACTGCTATAGACTTACGAGTTGCATATGTAACACTGCTATAGACTTATAAGTTGCATATGTAACACTGCTATAGAATTATGAGTTGCATATGTAACACTGCTATAGACTTATGAGGTGCATATGTAACACTGTTATAGACTTATAAGTTGCCTATGTAACACTGCTATATAGACTTATGAGTTGCATATGTAACACTGTTATAACCTTATGAGTTGCTTATATAACACTGCTATAGACTTATAAGTTGCATATGTAACACTGCTATAGACTTATGAGTTGCCTATGTAACACTGCTATATAGACTTATGAGTTGCACATGTAACACTGTTATAACCTTATGAGTTGCTTATATAACACTGCTATAGACTTATAAGTTACATATGTAACACTGCTATAGAATTATGAGTTACATATGTAACACTGCTATAGACTTATGAGTTACATATGTAACACTGCTATAGACTTACGAGTTGCATATGTAACACTGTTGTAGACTTTATGAGTTACATATGTAACACTGCTATAGACTTATGAGTTACATATGTAACACTGCTATAGAATTATGAGTTGCATATGTAACACTGCTATAGACTTATGAGTTGCATATGTAACACTGCTATAGACTTATGAGTTGCCTATGTAACACTGCTATAGACTTATGAGTTACATATGTAACACTGTTGTAGACTTTATGAGTTGCATATGTAACACTGCTATAGACTTATGAGTTACATATGTAACACTGCTATAGACTTATGAGTTGCATATGTAACACTGCTATAGACTTATGAGTTGCATATGTAACACTGCTATAGACTTATGAGTTGCCTATGTAACACTGCTATAGACTTATGAGTTACATATGTAACACTGTTGTAGACTTTATGAGTTACATATGTAACACTGCTATAGACTTTATGAGTTACATATGTAACACTGCTATAGACTTACGAGTTACATATGTAACACTGTTATAGACTTATGAGTTACATATGTAACACTGTTATACACTTATGAGTTACATATGTAATACTGTTATAGACTTACGAGTTACATATGTAACACTGTTATACACTTATGAGTTACACATGTAATACTGTTATAGACTTATGAGTTACATATGTAACACTGTCATAGACTTACACATTGCATATGTAATGCTGCTATATACTCATGAGTTACATATGTAACACTGCTATAGACTTATAAGTTACATATGTAATACTGTTATAGACTTACGAGTTACATATGTAACACTGTTATACACTTATGAGTTACATATGTAACACTGCTATAGACCTATAAGTTACATATGTAACACTGCTATAGACTTATAAGTTGCATATGTAACACTGTTATAGACTTATGAGTTACATATGTAACACTGCTATAGACTTATGAGTTGCCTATGTAACACTGCTATAGACTTATGAGTTACATATGTAACACTGTTGTAGACTTTATGAGTTACATATGTAACACTGTTATAGACTTATGAGTTACATATGTAATACTGTTATACACTTATGAGTTACACATGTAATACTGTTATAGACTTATGAGTTACATATGTAACACTGTCATAGACT
Organism: Watersipora subatra; assembly: GCF_963576615.1. Lineage (NCBI taxonomy): Eukaryota > Metazoa > Bryozoa > Gymnolaemata > Cheilostomatida > Watersiporidae > Watersipora > Watersipora subatra. Next base: position 29,836,517 of record NC_088711.1, read on the forward strand.
TACACATTGCATATGTAATGCTGCTATATACTCATGAGTTACATATGTAACACTGCTATAGACTTATGAGTTGCCTATGTAACACTGCTATAGACTTATGAGTTACATATGTAATGCTGCTATATACTCATGAGTTACATATGTAACACTGCTATAGACTTATAAGTTACATATGTAATACTGTTATACACTTATGAGTTACACATGTAATACTGTTATAGACTTATGAGTTACATATGTAACACTGTTATAGACTTACACATTGCATATGTAATGCTGCTATATACTCATGAGTTACATATGTAACACTGCTATAGACTTATAAGTTACATATATAACACTGTTATAGACTTATGAGTTGCATATGTAACACTGCTATAGAATTATGAGTTGCATATGTAACACTGTTGTAGACTTTATGAGTTACATATGTAACACTGCTATAGACTTACATAGTTACATATGTAACACTGCTATATACATATGAGTTACATATGTAACACTGTTATAGACTTATGAGTTGCATATGTAACACTGCTATAGACCTATGAGTTGCATATGTAACACTGCTATAGACTTATGAGTTGCATATGTAACACTGCTATAGACTTATGAGTTGCATATGTAACACTGTTGTAGACTTTATGAGTTACATATGTAACACTGCTATAGACTTACATAGTTACATATGTAATACTGTTATCGTCTTATGAGTTACATATGTAACGCTGCTATATACATATGAGTTACATATGTAACACTGTTATAGACTTATGAGTTGCATATGTAACACTGCTATAGACCTATGAGTTGCATATGTAACACTGCTATAGACTTATGAGTTGCATATGTAACACTGCTATAGACTTATAAGTTACATATGTAACACTGCTATAGACTTATAAGTTGCATATGTAACACTGTTATAGACTTATGAGTTACATATGTAACACTGCTATAGACTTATGAGTTGCCTATGTAACACTGCTATAGACTTATGAGTTACATATGTAACACTGTTGTAGACTTTATGAGTTACATATGTAACACTGTTATAGACTTATGAGTTACATATGTAACACTGTTATAGACTTATAAGTTGCCTATGTAACACTGCTATAGAATTTTGAGTTACATATGTAACACTGTTATAGACTAGTGAGTTGCATATGTAACACTGCTATAGACTTATGAGTTGCCTATGTAACACTGCTATAGACTTATAAGTTACATATGTAACACTGCTATAGACTTATAAGTTGCATATGTAACACTGTTATAGACTTATGAGTTACATATGTAACACTGTTATAGACTTATAAGTTGCCTATGTAACACTGCTATAGAATTTTGAGTTACATATGTAACACTGTTATAGACTAGTGAGTTGCATATGTAACACTGCTATAGACTTATAAGTTACATATGTAACACTGCTATATACTTATAAGTTACATATGTAACACTGTTATAGACTTATGAGGTGCATATGTAACACTGCTATAGACTTATGAGTTGCATATGTAACACTGCTATAGACTTATGAGTTGCATATGTAACACTGCTATATACTTATAAGTTGCATATGTAACACTGCTATAGACCTATGAGTTGCATATGTAACACTGCTATAGACTTATGAGTTGCATATGTAACACTGCTATAGACTTATGAGTTGCATATGTAACACTGCTATAGACTTATAAGTTACATATGTAACACTGCTATAGACTTATAAGTTGCATATGTAACACTGTTATAGACTTATGAGTTACATATGTAACACTGCTATAGACTTATGAGTTGCCTATGTAACACTGCTATAGACTTATGAGTTACATATGTAACACTGTTGTAGACTTTATGAGTTACATATGTAACACTGTTATAGACTTATGAGTTACATATGTAACACTGTTATAGACTTATAAGTTGCCTATGTAACACTGCTATAGAATTTTGAGTTACATATGTAACACTGTTATAGACTAGTGAGTTGCATATGTAACACTGCTATAGACTTATAAGTTACATATGTAACACTGCTATATACTTATAAGTTACATATGTAACACTGTTATAGACTTATGAGGTGCATATGTAACACTGTTATAGACTAGTGAGTTGCATATGTAACACTGTTATAGACTTATGAGTTACATATGTAACACTGCTATAGACTTATAAGTTACATATGTAATACTGTTATAGACTAGTGAGTTGCATATGTAACACTGTTATAGACTTATGGAGACTTGTGGGCAATGTCCGAAGATATTGATCTACTCTCAGAAATTGACCTTGCCCTCACATCAAACCTGCCTGTTACATTGGCTGATCTTCATGTTTAGGCTGTTACATTAGAATTCATCAAAGTTTTTGTAGTTTATAAGACTTGTTAGCCTGCACAGCACAGAGTAAACAATTGCGTCCCGGTATGAATCAGTTATAATCTATGCATTCCTATCAACTTATTTATAAAGGAATGGCTCTATGTTTAGGTAATAGATTAATAGTGAAACATTCCATGTAAATCTAGACATGATTATACATGTGTATCTAAAGCCAGACTTAGCAGTCACCATCAGAAAATTCAGACAAGTCTAATGAAGAATAAAACAATCGTGATCAACTGATATTTGCATCAATTTTCTGAAAACCTCCATTGCACAAACATGTATACATTCATTTTAACAGAGACATTGGCTGTGAGTATTGGAGAAAGAAGAAGTTTCGGAGGCGGTGGATATTCTAGGAGTTGGCAAGCACCACATCATCTTTTAAACTGACAATATAATTTTACATGTATCTAAACATATTACCTTGTTACATCTTGCGATCTTACATATTACCTTTAAACTAGATCTTGCACTAAACATGAATAATATGAGTAACTAAAAGTGAACAATTTGATGAGGATTTTGCATTTAGGAGCATGAAATAAGTGCCTAAGATGATATTAAATTAGGGACACAGTGTCAACCATACAAATGAATTAGATAAATCTATGAGTTTGAGTCTATGTGCAAGATGCTATATCAATGGATATGAATATAAGGGCTAACATACGAAAAAAAAATTTAATCGATAAACGTGATGGACAGGCAAACCGTTAGCTCTTGCCTTAGAAGTCAATGTTAACTCTCACCTTGAAGGCCAATGCTAACTTGGATCTAATAGGTCAATTTTACTCTTATCTGAAAGATCAATGTTGAAATATAGATTAATGTAAATAAAATATATTAACTTGTCTAGACCTGAAGCTTTCTATCAAACTCCGACATGAGTCTGTTGTTCTCAGTTCTGTAGAAATCATTTTCTGTTTGAAGGTCTTTGAGCAGACGGTCAAGTGTTGCATGCTCCTTCTGGAGAATCTCATGACTCGTCTGGAGATTTGTTAGCCTCTGTTTCATATCATTACATGTAGATGTGAGCCGTATATTATGTTCCTCTAAAAATCTGTTTTGATCCAAGGCTAAATTCAAATCAGCTTCACCAGAGTCACTGCAATCATAATCCAAACAAAAAACTGTCAGTTTCCATGTGTGATAACTTCATGGCGAGGATAGCAATATAAAATAATGCTAAAAACTTAGCAACAGAGAGTGACAGTGAGATAGAGTGAGAGAGAAAGAGTTGCTGTACCAGAGGTATGTGGCACAAGACAGATTCACCTCTCTATATTTAACTATCTATAAAACCACTGATAATTAAATTAAAGGAGGGCATACGACCATGCATAGCATCCATATACTACAACACAGCAACTGGTAGATGTTCACACACACACTAGAGAGTAGAATACTGTTATATGTTCATCGACTGCAACTTACTCTCACTTCGATACACTAAGTTTTTAACCAAAGAAGCAATTTGAGCAAATCTTAGTCTTGACATACAATGTCTAAAACCTTTCCGAACATTACATGAGTAAAGTAAAAAGATACCCTAGGACACTTATGTATTCGCGGCATCTAACTCGCATTTTCGTGGAGTCATCCTTTCGCGAAAATTTCATGAGCGAAACTAAACTATTATAACGAACGAGCGAAAACGCGAAATTAAATGGCTTTGTTCATTGATATTCACAATAAAATCGTCATATTAGAAATGCAGGCAATTTCCGTGTGTGGTTGGCTCATTGGGCAATTTCTGCTAAACTCATTATAGCTAATACACCGACTGAGCAGCATGGCAAAACAAATTGAGATAATAAGTTTTTTTTTAAAGCTTAGACAAATGAAGAAGATGATGATATTAGTTTAGTCATTGAATTTGTAACTGATGAGGATGACAGTCTGGTAGGGAAAGTCATAAAATTGAATAATAATTATTGTGGTGAATTTTATTACCAACCAAAAACAATAACAACCCGGAGCCATGGCCACCGCGCACTGCGTGCTATAAATACTTGAGAACTAATATTGGTACCACATCAGTCACGGCGGCGGAGACCTTGACGTCATTGATAGTCCAGGAAACAAATGGCAGCCAACGATCAAATTGCATTATTGATCTCGCTTACACATTTCTACCTGCGGTTCACAAATACAAACTACCGTACTTTTCGGACTATTAGCCGCTACTTTTTCTGATGATTTGAGTCATGCGGCTTATATAAGGGTGCGGCTAATCTGTGGCTTTTTCTTTCACCGCTAGGGCGCACTAATGGGAATCTCCAATTAGTGTGCTTCTAGTGATGAAAGAAAATACGAAACAATGCCTCACGGCACTGTGCCGTTAGGCACTGTGCCGTTAGGCACTAAGTTAAAAAGCGTCGGATAATACGAAACTGTGCCGTTCTGCACTGTTCCATTTTAAACAGCAAACTTGCTGCCGCGTTAAAAAGCAGTCCTGAGTTCTGCGGCCTATACAGAGGTGCGGCTTATATATTGTTTTATTATCATTTTTTTGGAAAATAAAACAGATGCGGCTTATATAGAGGTGCGGTTTATAGTCCAAAAAGTAGGTAGTCCAAAATTGAAAAATATTTCGTACCGGTGAACTGGACCTGAGGAATCTAATGATGTTTGTTCCACTGCATTTATTTTCACATCACTATATTTTCGCACTCATCAGAGCTGCGAAATTAAGTTGCAGCGAAATTTTACTCTGTACGTTACTCACGAAACTAAATACTAGCGAAATATAAGTGTCCTAGGGTAACTGACAACCATTCATTTGGTCCCAGTATTTATATGAATCCTTTACAATAGCCACTTAAGAAAACAAAAGAAAGCCATGCGATTATAAAGCATTGTGGTACTCAAGTAAACAGTTTGCATAATCAGTTAGCTGATCAGTTCATGGTAGAGAGGTTTAAACGCGCAGTCTGCGATATCATGACACATTCTCGCTAGCTGAAAGCATCAGCATTTATTCTTTAGCCACATGAAGCATCTCTGTCGGTCAGGTCCATATTGATCTCCTATTGGTCATCTAGGGTTCCTTCGCGGACGTGGCCATGAATTGTCGTCGGTTGCGTGAGGTTGATGAAGCGCTGGCTATGCTGCTAGGCCTTCTTTAGTGGCAATGGTTTATGAAGTAATTTCATATCCTCGGGTGTCAGGTGTCAAATCCTTAATTGCTCAGGTGTTGTTTCCAAATTAGTCCCCAGGGTTGAATCTTGACATCGACGTTCACAGCCCAGGATTCTTAATAACAGTGGCTGGAATCTATCTGGGTTCTTTGTATCGGCGCGGTCCATAAGAGACGGCGCAGCCTGGTGTTCTAACAGCAAAGGAGTGTATCTTTTTTGCCTCTTGTCTTTTCTCCGATTGCTTTAATAATCGTTGAGCAGGATGAGGTTGAGATGGTAGTAGAGTATCAATCCTGGATCGCAGTTGTCTTCGGTTTAGGGATGAGTGTTCACTGGGTGAGTAACCATACGATAACAAAGTTCTTCTGTACAGCATAAAAATTCCTGTACTCAATGGTATATTGATACTGACTGAGTGTGAGTGCCCATATTGACAGTCTGTTGGGAGCTATGGCTAGTGTCTCCTTCTTCAGTCCAAAAATGGATAGGAGCGGCTTATGATCTGTTATCAGGATGAATTTTCTGCCAAGCAAGAACTGGTAGAATTTTTTGCGTGTAAAGATAATTTATAGCTCTTCCTTGTAGATTTGACTATCTCTTCTGTGTAGAAGTGAGCTGCTTGCTTGTATAAGCCACAGGTCATTCACTCTACCCTACTTTGGTAGCAGTGACATTACACTGCTGCTAGGCTAGTACTGTATCTGATACATCACATGAGATTCTGATGGTCAATGGTGGGTCGAAATGTGCCAAAATGTTGTCTTGACAGATCATCACTTTAAGTTTGTTGAAAGCCTTCTCTTGAGAAGCCATTTCCAAGAATTCTTATTCTGTAACTGATGTAGTGGTGCTGCAACAGTTGACAGATCGAATAGAAACTTGTAGAACTGAACTGATCCAAAGAATGATCCAAAATGTCAGGGTACTGACATTTTGAGTAGTGGGTATATTCTTGACTGCTTCCACCTTGTATCCTTTAGCAATTCATTTGCTTGAGAGTTGATGTCCCAAGTATTCTACTATTGGCTGTGCAAACACACATTTCTTCATAAAGACAGCGTAGTCCTTTTTTTTCCAAGCTCTGTAGCAAGCTCCAGAAAATTTGCAGATGTTCCTCAGCTGTAGCTCCACCAACCAGAATGTCATCTAAGTAGATGGATTCTTTCAGATCCAGATGTTCCATTACTTCTTGAAAGTAACCAAGTGCAAAGGCGATTCTAAATGGCAACTTTTGCTACAGTAAAACCCCTCTGTGGGTGCTGAGGGCAAGCCTTCACTGACTTTCCAGTGCTCATTCTATTTGATTATGGGCATCGGCCAGGCCTATCTTGTTAAAACCACAGCCTTCTCCTAGTTTCCTCATCAAGTCCTTTGGTAAAAGAATGGTTGATGGTATGGCTCCAACTTCAAGTTTACCGTGATGGAGTAGTCTTAACAGATACACAGTTTTGCCTTCTTTTGCCTTGGTTGAAGGGCTTTCCTTATTGGAACCACTGGTGTGCCATAACTATTGAACTGTACAGGTTCCCAGACTCCTTTCTTGATACCAGCATCGCAAGCTTAGTTCAAGTCTTCCTAAAAAGTGAATGGTAATGGTCGTAGTTTGCAGAAAATTGGTTGAGGCTGATCCTAAAACTTCACGTTGAAAGTCCTTGAGGCATCCCAGCTCAAGTTTGAGAAGGTTTGGGAACTCCCTGCAGAGTTGTTGACACGTCTTATGCAAAAATGGATCAACGCTTGAGATAATTTTCTTCATCCCTGTTTTCTTAATCTTGGTGTCCAGTAGAATTCCTTGACCTTTGATTTCAGTCCTCCCAAGTAGATTCAAGTTCAGAATGCTGGATATGACGAATTCAAGTTCCTTTATTGCTCTCTGTATTGTGCCTTTATCTTACAGGTTCCCAGTGTCTGATAATGTCGGATTGATTATGACAGTCTGATCCTTCCAGTAAGAGATGAAAGCACAACAACAGTTAGGGAAAACTTTTATAAACTCAAAAATTATGAAAAAAATTCAAAAATAGAATTAATTTGAACTGTGTCTAGTGTAGTTAGAGTAAGTAAGGTAATAAATTTTCATCCCTTACTTTGCCACCAAAACTGAGCCTTGTTCAAGGGTTAAGAAGCAATAAAGACCTCTTTTTCTTCATAATAACTTTATTCATTTAGCTTTTACGTGTAATTTAGGTGTTCTTGAGTTTAGTTTTATACATAATTTTATAAAACTTTCTTGTTTGATGTTTTTTGTATTTGCTCTTTGTACTTTTCAGTGATTTTTGTGCTTTGAAAAATTTTAAACAAAATACATTATAATCACATCGGAATACTTGGTCCAACTCACAACAGCTTCAACATACAAAGCATACATGGAAATGAATTAATTTCCCATGCACAGGTTTAGCTGTATATTCATCGACTATAAGTTGACATATTGTTATTAAAAAACTCATTTTTATAATTCATTAAGTAGCCTTGAAAAAATCTTTCCTTTAATTAGAAATAGAAAACTAATAATAAATCAATCTAGTTAATAGCATGTGGTAGCCTAGACCATGACCTAGACTTCTAGAGCCTATAGAAACATCCACGTCTAGCAGAGCATCAGCCAAAACAATTAAGGTAAGCTTAATAGGCACCTCTCTCACCTCTCTGTGACATCGATGTCTGGTCCCGGTAGACTTGCCTCACTCAAGTACAAGCTGTAGTCGATGCTACCAATCTGTAGCAGTAAAAAAGATATACTCAAAAAAATTCCAATTATGGAAACAAATCCGGTATTGCACGGATAGTAAAAAACCTGGCCTAAAAAATCCCAAAGGAATAATAAAATTGAAAGAGTATAATAACAATTTTATTTTCCCAACGCACGCGTTCATCCCATGTGTTCATCCCACGTGTTCATCCCACGTGTTCATCCCACGTGTTCATCCTAGGTCCTATCTCTATACATACCGTAAAACCTCTAATCGAACGATACCTCTATATGAATGCCACTTCTATTTGACCGCCACTACGAGAGAAAGGCTGAAAAATAGATCGCCACCCTATATTTGCAAACCACCTCCATTTGACTGCCACTTTGACAATCTTTGATCTTTATGAATCCATAATATCAAGTGATCAGTAGAAAAGTGTATACAAAATGGTATTAATAATTAATCGTTTACATCAATAACAATCAATTCTCTCATTGTTTAACTCCAAAGCTTTTCGCTTTTTCTCCTAACAACTTTGAAAGCAACAGCATTGAAATAATTAATAACTGTATCAGACTAATAGTAGTTCCTTGTTTAATGCAGTCTTGATACTTCAAAGTACATGTATAAAAAAACGATGGTAAATGAATGACTAGTTTTGGGCCAAAGGTTACGTCGAGCGAGCAAAATTTGTACGCATTGCATTTGTGTCAAATGCAACTATTTTTTGCCCTGCTAAAATGTTTGGACGCTAATATTGACTAGTTCAGCAGTGCAGAAGAAGAGTTGAGGTCAGAAGACATTGTGGAGGGTGTTGGACGACTAGAAGATGTTCGTTCCATCGAAACCAACAATTAGAACGCAGCTATCCTAGCACAAAATTCAAATATCTTTTGTTTCAAACACGTTAATTTTTGTTTTTGCATGTAATATAAGTATGGTTCGTTTATGTCACCTGTTCATGAATATAGGCCTATATTTGTAGTATGATAAATTATCATTATATAACTTATGAATTTGCAACATTTATTTAGATTTATAACATACTAGCTGTGCTACCCAGCGTTGCCCGAATAATAAAAAAGTCTTTGGACAGAAAATTGATTTGTATTTAACATATAACAACATTGATCATTCTAACTTTCAAACTACATATCATGAGAAGTGTTTTGTATGGTTGAAATAAATTAGGAGAGAAAATAAAAACAACTGTCAAGTTTTTAAAACTTTGCAAACAACTGCAACTTGATAGCAAACATAATATCACGCGGAAAAGGTTTTGTGCAGGACAACTAAATTAAAAATAAATACAACTGTAAAGGTTTTCAAACAACTGTAAGTTTAAAATTTTATAGCTTGAAAGAAGTGTTTCGTTGAAATAAATTAGAAGGAAAAATATAAATGTAAAGGTGTTTAAATGTGAACTCATTAGAGAGTAATGGCTAAATATAATCTCTAAGACTGTATTGTAATGAAACCAAATGTTAGAAAACAACTATTTTGAAATGAAAACAATCTACTCCAAACTAAAAACACCAAAACAAACTACTGCTCAACACAAATGAATAAACAAAATGGAAATCCAACTACAACTTTCTACAGTTATGATAAATTTTCTCGCGAGGAACAGTATAACAGTGATTTCTAGTATTGCAGTACAAAGCCAAAGTTTAATTGCTCTCTTTAACCTCAATGAAAAACTTTCACGGGCGTTTGATGACTTTCTTGCTGCTACGATTAATGTGTAGTGGTATTACCACTTCTGGCTGTGCATATAATTAGTTTTAACACCACAAGCAATAAATTGTGCATAAACTGTGGTCAACATTTGCTATTTAATTATAAATGGGGGGTTAGTAACAATATAAACAAATCGGTCAAAGAGATTGTCCTATCATTGCCCTAACAAAAAAGATGAAGAAGCATTGTGTTGTATATGCTTAGATTCCAAAATATTTCTTAACAGAAACATTGTAATGTGTGGATGCAATGCTAAAATAATAGCTATAGCTGGACAATCATACCTACATACGAATACACAGATACACGAACACACAAGCTGAGAAATATATAGATTATTTGATAGCATCATTGCGATAATCTGATCTTACATTATATTGACAGTGGAAACTCCTCTTTTATTGCACATAAAAAGCTAGTTTCAACTGCAAACTGTAGCAAACATATCAATGAGTGCAATGAGCTTGTTTTATGCAACATTGGTAAGTATAGATATAAAATAAAACCATGTCTTCAAATTTAAAATGAGATAAAAATTGAAAGCTCCGACAAATTGCAAAGCACGACACAGGCTATGATATCATCGCGGGTTAATTGCAAGCAATAAATATCAACTGTTAGAGATATTTCTATGTATATTTATTAAGAGATCTTGGACAAGTTGGCGGTAAGTTAGTAGAGTTATTACATCCAATAGGTTTAATAAAGCTTCACTGTGAAAGGAGGGAAAAATATAGGCGACATTTGCTTCACCTGTGAAAGGGCTAAATTTATCTTCCAAAATTCCGCCAAGCCATTTGAAAAATACAATGTCAGCCTCTATTTGAATGCCGCCTTCAATTGCCCGCCACTATAGAGAAAGGGTTGAAAAATAGAGAGCCATGGCATTCGATTAGAGGTTTTATGGTAACTGTACAAAGCTCAACGAGTCACCTTTAGCAACACCTGCTACAATTGTCAACGAATCAGACTAACTGTCAATCGCAGCAAGATTGTGAGGCTAACACTATTGGCAGCAACCAATCTCTAGTCACTCGAGATAAGTATAGAAACTACACATGTAGAACTGACCAAACACAGCGTCACACTACATGGTGGATAGTTCCAACTATTTGTGACTTTTAATATAGAGACTACCGTTTCCACATGATTATCTGTTAAGACACCATTTCCTTCTACTCACAGGGTCATCAAGTCGAGTATTGTCTCGGATGCTGAGATGGCAGTCTATACAGTTAAGTCCAACCATAAGACCATGAAGCATTATAGCATCTTCTTGTAGCAAGATAGCACCATCCTCGTAGTAATCTCTACAATGAAATGCAGCCTCACTCATAGAGATTAGTGACTAATATGTGCAACTAGCAACAGCTATTGTTGACAATAGCAACACCTACAGCTATAGTTACCTATAGCAACACCTACAGCTATAGTTACCTATAGCAACACCTACAGCTATAGTTAATTAGCGCTAGCATTTACTTGCTACTATTGACAACTGGCAGCACCTGTTCACGACAAGTTAGCAACACTAATTACCTATAAAAGCAGCTGCTGCTATAGCAGTAAACTATGTAGATACGGCCAATACAGCGGACCCTCGCCAATACAGCGGACCCTAGCCAATACAGCGGACCCACGCCAATACAGCGGACCCTCGCCAACACAGCAGACCCTAGCCAATACAGCGGACCCACGCCAATACAGCAGACCCTCGCCAACGCAGCAGACCCTCGCCAACACAGCAGACCCTCGCCAACACAGCGGACCCTCGCCAATACAGCAGACCCTCGCCAACACAGCGGACCCTCGCCAACACAGCAGACCCGCGCCAATACAGCAGACCCTCGCCAACACAGCAGACTCTCGCCAATACAGCAGACTCTCGCCAATACAGCAGACCCGCACCAATACAGCGGACCCTCGCCATACGCTTTTAATTTGTTCCAGCGTCGATCGTAAGGCAAAAATTTCATATAGTAGGGTAAAGAAACCCATAGTAAAAATCTAATATAAACACCTAGTAAAATCATCAAAATTTTACATTCGTACTGTACATATTAAAAAGTAGTAACAAAATAATATGCTAACCTTAGTAACTATAGTTACCTACAGTAACTTTAGTGTATTTAGTGGTTATGATTTGCAATAAAATGTAACGTTGCAATGTAACACATGTAGCATGTACCGTAGAGAAATCTTACTGCCGAGGCAGACGTTGAACGTAACCAGTAAACACACATGAAGCTAAGTTCTAGTATGTATTTTACTATTTCCCTCAACTTCAACTTATTCATTGCTAAAATTTTACCACTCATCTGTTTCCGGTTTCGTTACAATAAATAATAACGAATAATGCTCAACTGAGCGAGATCGAGCATCTTTTCTCTTTCATTCATTGTTAGAGGGATTTCGACGAATAGCATATCGGCATATTTGTTAGTCCGACGTAATCAGCACACCGACTGCCAAATCTGAATACCTCAAAAAAGTAATGTTGATTTCGTATGGCGAAAAATATTTCATATTATATTACGAAAAATCAGTGTGTTTTACATTGCAGAAAAAAAATTGAATAACAGGGTCGTCGTAACCCAAATGCGCACTGTATTAGCATTAAAAATTGTCCAATAGTGTGTAAAGGTAAAAAAGGTGACGAGTAGCAGAAATCCACTTAATTTTGTTTTTTGAACAATGACACACCAATATGAAAATCCATATAACAGCAACAGCAGAAAACTATATAGCCACTTAGAAGTTATAGTGACTTTTAATAAAACACACGGCCAACAGTATATAAGCAAATATGTTTCAAGAAGAGCAATGACATACATCCATCTCACATACATGTACATTTCAACAAAGTCTTATGGCTGAACCTTTGGTCGTACCATAAGAACCAAAACATGCAGTACAGTTATACCTGAACATATGAGTGCCTCAACATAGGAGAAATTCGAGATACGAGAAGAATTTCAAACAAGTTTCTTCCTTGAGATACGAGTGATCTATCAGATATGAGTTATCTATGAGACACGAGTTATCTATGAGATACGAGTTATCTATGAGATACGAGTTATCTATGAGATACGAGTTATCTATGAGATACGAGTTATCTATGAGATACGAGTTATCTATGAGATACGAGTTATCTATGAGATACGAGTTATCTATGAGATACGAGTTATCTATGAGATACGAGTTATCTATGAGATACGAGTTATCTATGAGATACGAGTTATCTATGGGATACGAGTTATCTATGAGATGCGAGCATACGAGCCGGTTCTTGATGGCCTCTTTATGGCCAAGTATGTGCGAGGCCGCTTTTGAGAACAACAGTATTTGATCTTTCACTTCGAATCCATTTGAAAAAAGTTTTTAAAAGATTTGTTAAAAGTTAGTGTACGCGAGGTAAAAAGCGCCAAACCGGAAACGGATAATAAAAGATCAGGACGACAAAATTAAATGAGTTTAGTAGGAGATTAAAACTTTGCTTCAAGTGTCTGTTTAGAAATCTAAATTAATTTAAGTTAAATTCAAAGTTTCTGTTACGTAGCGTCACAAAAGTTTAGTATACCAAGCACATTGATGTCAAGTCTCTCAGACCGAGGTAAAAACTTACAGTAGTGTATATAGCAATGTTGCATTTGTCGCAAATTCTAACAACTAAATACATGTAGCTATAAATTTGTTACTTTGTTAGTGTTGGTACTAAATTACAACAATTAAAAACACGTTTTCCACCATAATATCCTGTTTTATGTGTTTTTTCCATAGTATGGTAACAAATTAATTTGTATTTAGTTATTTTATATAGAAAATAGTGCCTTGAGACACGATTAAATTGACATAAGAGCTCAGTACCAGAACGCATTAAACTCATATAACGAGGTATGACTGTATATCAAACTTTTCTCTCGATTAAGGAGCCACCTAACCATGGAAAAAGCATAAAAAATTAATTAGCAAATACGACATGAGCACTGATTTAATATTGCCAATTTTGTAATTATAGCATTTTTTGTTTCAACGCTTGTGTTAAAAATACCAATCTTCTAATTAGGGTTTAAACAAGTTTTAAAAACTTAGAAATTAGAATCATAGAAATGCAACTGCAACAGTTTTCCTACCTGAGCACATCTTTCTTATCAATCAAAATATTCACATACTCTGCTAACTTTTTCTGCATCATAGCAAGCCGTAGCCAAGCTCTTGCCTTTCCAAGCGGTGTTCTGCAAATATTGAAACATTGTCTTTCACCGATGAGGTTGAACCAGAAACAGTTGCCAGTAAAGCAAGATCTTAAATCGGTCAGAATTAAAGACAAATGCTAAACCCCTCCATAGAGTTGTCCGCTGCTCACTTTATGTTACTAGCTTCTTTGACAGTGTGCGACAACTCCCCTGCCTCTGGGCAATATCGTTGAACCAGTTCTAAGACTGCATAGAACTCCCGGTTGCTACTTCGCAAATTGAGTTTCTTTTCTATAGAGAAAAAATAAAGATTCTCATCAGTTTTACAAAAGCTACACTCAAAGACAAACGAAAAGTGTTTATAATACGTGTATTATTACAATTGATGCAAATTCCTCTCAAAATGATATTTAGCGTAATATGGATAGGAAAAAAGACCACATGTGATGGTGAAACAACAACCTTTCAATAAAAATATAAATATGTGCTCAAGAATAGTGAAAAACTGTTGTAGCGGCACAAATGCATCATCAAGTAGACGGTGGTGCACAAGGGATGAATCCATTAGCTCTTTTGAAACCAGTTTGAATATAGTCATCAGGTTATCTCGCCCAATCTCCACTGCATTTTTTCCTGAATAAAATGATGTTAAGCACGTAAGGATTTCTGTTAGAGCTTCCACAGATTGCTATAAGCTTGAGTGAGAAATATACCAATGCTCTATTATACTACAGTACATACATTCAGGTATTTAAACAATACTGTTTACAAACTGTTTGACAAGTTTTGTAAACAGCCAGACATATCTCATCCAATGAGTTGCAATCATCTGATAGCAACTGAATTTCTTGAAATAAAAATGCAATTTTACATCAAAACATGATACAATGATATCAGCGGTAGCTAGCGGCTAAGCCGTAATATGTAAAACAGTTACGGGATTTAGTCTGTTGTACTGACACCTCAATAACGACAGTTACCACAGTGTCCCGCTGTAGCAAACAACGCTGCATTGTCATTAATTTCTCTGTAATTTATCGCAAGCAAAAACATACTTATGCGTCGTTTGGCTTTTTTATCGGCCTTTTCACTTTCCGCAGTAGTAAGAATCACTGGTTGAGGCCAGTCATCGTCAACCAACATCTGTAGTCTACTAGATTGAGCATAGTATACTGGCGAATTATCTGATAAATCATGAGTAGTGCTCATGATAACTATAGCCGTAAAAGCACATATATAAACTTTAGTTTCAGGGTTTCTTATACAGGAAGCTGATGCGTTGGTTCCTGATTTGGGAGCCACATGGTGAATAGATATAAAAGCGACGCCACGACTTGGTTTACAAACTAGAGGTCACTGAAGTAGATCAGAAGTATACGTGTGAAAATGATTAGACAACTCCAACTTAAAGACGTTCTTCATGACTATCTACACTACATACAGTAAATGTGCATGGTAAACGCTTTAAAAGTGACAGTCTGACAAACCCCTTGGTCTCCTATGCATGTACCAGACAAAACTATAAGATTCTAAGGCAGCTCACATGACTATTGCTGTTCTGTAACCACTGAGTTATCATAAAAAATTGTTTGTTAAGTACACTATCAAATAACTGCAATTTATAATCTTCATTTTTTTAACCACTATAACTCAAAACTTCTGTATTACCAAAAAGTCATGAAACATAAAGGCAACACTCCTTCGCAGTAACATTAGTGATATTAGTTTAACGTAGACACTACTTGCTCAGACTCATTATATGCTATACTTGGATGGCAAATAGCATGACTAACAGATTGCTTGCACGACCATGAAATACATTCTTTGAATTTTAGTGATAACAAACATGACTACTATTATTTGACAAAATATCCAGTCATAATCATTTACATTTATGACTAAATAACACATATGCATTGATACCAAAGCAAGATGCAATCTCCTACATGCATTTCTGACTGACAGGCAGAGTCAGAAACTGACAGGAATGCTTTTACAATTTACACTAGGATGGAGATGTTGGTCTTAGCATGAAGCTCTAAGAGTTAAAGTATTACTCACAGCAGCATGTTACAATTTACCTTGAGGGAAAATGATTACAGAGTCTGCTATTAATTATTAATAAAGTTACCGAGTTGATAAAATCTACATTTACATAAAAACCATGATCGATTTTGCCAAGCAATTGCTACAATTCATGCTTACAACACAAACCATCTCATTAAAACATTTTACCGATGATATTGACAGATATTTTAATCTATTTTTACAAAGAGTGGTCGCAATTCAATCTAAGTAGAAAACGCTCCGATTCACATCAACCCTGAGATGACAAAATTTATGCAGATATAAAATGGTTTTTTTTTCACACCGGTACAATTAACGCAAACAAGCATATGATGCGAGTTACATCAGGTAGAACAAAGAAAATTCTTTTTTACATGCAAGTAGGCCTACTACAAAACGCATTCACGCGCAGGTGTAATTTACACAAAAGGATAGGCTATGATAAACATTGATGTAGAAAGACGATACACTTTACACATAGCAAGGTTGTAGTTCATACTGACATCTTGTGGTTATGATTCCATCACAGGGTTTACTGACAAGGAGAGGTTGTGGCTATATTGACAGGATAAAAGAGCACTCAGTCTATGATCAGGGCCATAAATATGAAGATGCAATTTCCATTAATATGGAAAGGTTACCAATGATCTTGACAAATAGATATTCCAATTTTGTCATGAAAGAAAAAATTGAAGTTCAACCTCTTATGCTAAGGAATTGTTCAAACTGACAGAGGTTATAAGCGATGTCGACACAGAGCTGATTCAAACTATAGTGACTTTCAATTTATCATTCACACTAACGGCATGAAGATCAGAATGTACAATTCACACTGACAAGTGGTGTTATCATTTATAATGCTGGAGGGAAGATACGACTTATCCTAGACAAAAAGAAGCTACCGGCAAAGCTAACAAGTAGATTTCAATTCCTACAGGCATTAAAATGATGCAGCCTAAACTGATCTAGAGAGGTTATTATTATATTGTGAAAAGTAAAATTTATGTAAACAGAGATGAATATCAATTTACATGGCAATGTTATGGTTCACCTATTCAAATTCACAAACAAATGGTATGATTTATACTGAAACACATAGCCCACAAATGGTATGATTTATACTGAAACACATAGCCCACAAATGATATGATTTATACTGAAACACATAGCCCACAAATGGTATGATTTATACTGAAACACATAGCCCACAAATGGTATGATTTATACTGAAACACATAGCCCACAAATGATATGATTTATACTGAAACACATAGCCCACAAATGGTATGATTTATACTGAAACACATAGCCCACAAATGGTATGATTTATACTGAAACACATAGCCCACAAATGATATGATTTATGCCGAAACACATAGCCCACAAATGGTATGATTTATGCCGAAACACATAGCCCTCAAATGGTATGATTTATGCCGAAACACATAGCCCACAAATGGTATGATTTATACTGAAACACATAGCCCACAAATGGTATGATTTATGCCGAAACACATAGCCCACGCAATATTTGGAATGGTGTTTGAAACTAAGTCGTTAAATGAGAAGACGGCTTAGCGTCAAACTAAATCTTTATAACTTACAACTCAAAGTATGCATAAATGCAATCAATTGTGAGCATCAAAACTTACATGAATATATTACTTATGGTTCATGGTAGGCAAAACTTTTTATTTATTCAACGAACGATATAAAACTCATGACACTACAGATTTCTGTAAGGGATATTGACAGAACAAGAGCTATTATGTCTTTATTGCAATAGCTCTTGTTCTGTCAATGTGTCCATGGCAGAAATCTTTCACAATTGATTCTGTATCTATTTCAATATCTTTATATATGTGTAATATTAGAAAATTATTTAGACGAGCCTGCCCCATAATGCTCATCGATGTTTTGATTCGCTTCAATCAATGATATACAGCCCTCCACATATACATATATATATATATATATATATATATATATATATATATATATATATATATATATATATATATATATATATATATATATGTGGCTGTATATCATTGCTTCAATGCAGAAAAGTATCTCTTACTTACTGCAATAGTGGCAGGCAAAACCAATACTAGATCAGTGAGTCTCTCCACTTGAGCGCTAGTAATTAATACAGTGTAGTTGGAAATTTCAAGTGAATGAGCTTAGACTGCAATTCTTAGTACTCAGCCGCCGAAAATCACTAAAAGGTTGGACCGCCCAGCCGACATACTGAACTCTAATGGGCCTGATATTCCATTAGAGTTCAGTAGGTCGATCGGGTTTGTTTGGAACTATGTGTTTTTGTTTTCGGTTTTGGTCGCGAGACTTTGTAGAGCTATATGACTCTGACAGTACAGAGCTGTATAGCTTCACAAAGTCCCGCGATCCATGGAAGCGTAAATCGGAGCTCGTACGGTTTCAAACAAACAAGCCACGCCCACTATTTTAATATACATGTAAGTTACATTGTAGAGGCCTCAACAGAAATTACTCCCATTGGCAGTCGCTTTGAAATTGATTGTTGTATTGTAAACCATTTGAGCGAAGACAAGATTTCCAACAACAAACTACCAATTGTGGTATTTTTTTAAAGTAAAGTAAATGCGGAAGGGTGAGATATTGACAGCAAGGTAGGAATATTTCATTAGAATATTCCATTAGTATGTAAATCATGTTTGTTTGGAAATAGTAGGCGCGGCCTGTTTTTTGAAATCGAGCGAGCTCCTATATACGCTTCCATTGGTTGCGGGACTCTGGAATTATGCAGCCCTGCGTTCTGCGACCAGCCACCATAACTCCACGGGTGATTTTGCAAGTGATTATATTATGAGGAAGCACAGACTTTATATAGGCGCTACATAACCTATTTTTGCAATTAAAGAATTCGTTGTTCTATGGTGTAATGGTTAGCAGCCTGGATTTGGAATCCAGTGAACCGGGTTCAAATCTAGGTAGAATAATACATAATGTAAAACACCTCCCAAGATAGAACTAAGTTGTGCGTATTTAATAAAGATTTTTTATTGTATTTCTTACACGCTATAAATCATGTTTCATATTACAGCTACTCTAAAACGTCGTAATAATGGTTATTAATACTGCTCTAAGCAAGCAAAACGCCCAAACTGACAGTTTGTTCAAAATTCATTTTTTGTGTTTATATGAGAGTTAGATTGGGATCTAACATGTCCCAAAATCTCATACTTTTGAGACCACCAGAAATAGTAGTTTTCACTATATGCAAAACGCCCTATCCACATTTACCACACATAAAGTGGCAATCAAAAAGCCCTATCTGCAGATAGGGCGTTTTGATTGGCCTGAACATAAACAAAGTTGGGCATCATGAGCAGCATTATGTAATCACATAGTATATAAACAATGGGAAGCGAAACTGAAGCAGATATATTTGGTGGTTTCTAAGACAGCTTTTACAAACTAGTGCACTTCTGTGTGCTCAATCCTATTGCTATATATTTTATCATAATATGTTTATTATTACCAGACGATATCTAAGTGACATAAGTCTAGATCATAAATTTTGACTCTGAGATTTGATGAGAAGTTTGTTCTAATTATATGTACATGGAAAGGTTTTGCTTTCTGAAAATACTAAAATTATTGCACCCAAATCTTTGTTTTAAATTATTTTCAATGTAAGCGTTTGATCATATTAAAACCATTATCTTACTTACTCCTTACATTTCATAACATCAGGTTTGAATGAGACTTAGATCTTTGATCATCTCTAAAATCTCATCATCTCAAGATCATCTCTTTAATCCTTGTGTTGTCTGGATTAGTAATAAGAATTGCAACCTTTATCCTTTTGCTGACTGGATTAATAATCAGGATTGAAACTTGTAATCCCTTGATAATTCAGTCATAGCAAATTGCCTTGTGGCAAACTAACAATGAGAAACCTGTCCAACTAAGCAATCAAACCCCCTATCTGTGTGATAAGGCGTTTTGATTGCCTAGTACCAGCATAGTAAATTGTCCATTTAGGCAATCAAAACGCCCTAAGTGAATAACTCCTTTGATTGTGAACTTTCAAAAAAAGTTTTCTGGTAAAAATTGTTGGATATCTAACCATAATAAATTAGGAGAAGTAATTATAATACTGCTAATACTGTTGACAGGCTCAACTAAAACACGCTTGTGCCTGTACTGAACAATTTACAACAATCAAGATAGGGCATTTCACTTGCTCAGGGCAGAATATACCATTTCATATCTCCCAAGTGTAGCATTAGCCATGGCTGGCTGCAGTTGTTTCAACTTGCACCTGGTTCATAAATATTCCTCTACCTATAATACGCATATATGCTATATATATATATAGTATATATGCATATATAGTAGAATATGCAAAAGTAGCATATATAGTATATATATATTCTAGGCAGTATAGTAGCAAGAGTAGCATATATAATAGATATATATATTCTAGGTAGTATAGTAACAAGAGTAGCATATATAGTATATGTATTCTAGGTAATATAGTAGCAAGAGTAGCATATATAGTATATATATATTCTATATAATATAGTAGCAAGAGTAGCATATATAGTATACATTTATTCTTGGTAGTACATGAACAAGAGTAGCATATATAGTATATATATATATATATATATATATTCTAGGCAGTATACTAGCAAGAGTAGCATATATAGTATACATATATTCTAGATAGTATAGCAGCATATATAGTATATATATATATATATTCTAGGTAGTACATGTATAGTAGCAAGGGCAGCATATATAGTATATATATATTCTAGGTGGTATGGTGGCAAGAGTAGCATATATAGTATACATATATTCTAGGTAGTATAGTAGCAAGAGGAGCATATATAATATATTGTAGTCAGTATAGTAGCAAGAATAGCACTGCAGACCAAATCCTCTAGAAAATGTGAGAATTATTAAATTAAGATTAAATTATTATTTTTACACTTGAGGGGTTTAATTAATGGTTATCTTTGTTATTGGCTTTTTATTTACAATTAAAAATTAATTGGCATCAACTTTGTACTAATAGTCTAATACTATACATATGAATTATACTGCATTATGTTTTATAGCTCCAACTATTATGCAACTGCTAACAACTCATGAATGACTGGCTTGATTACGAATTGAACTTTGATGATAGTTATTCTTACCCCATTTAGACAACATTGTAGACTATTGTTGGATCTTTAACAAAACTAAGATTTCTGATTAAATTTTAATATCTTTGGTGCTTGAAATTGTATTCTTTTATGAGCTTTCTGTTGTAGATAGCTTATTGTAGTTCATGTTATAAACAAAAGGAAGGATAGAGTGGATTGAAAACTCTAGCTAACTAACACATTTATTTTGATCTTGATTAGAACAGATGCTAAACTGATAAACATTATGTTGCTGCCAATACAGAATACAGTGGCCCTGATTCATCTGGAATTTCATGGCTGACAAGTAGAGGTGGAACGAGACAGGTTTGTTAAGTTCGAGACGAGACTCGAGACACTGTCTTGTAAAAATTCGAGACTCGAGACAGTAAAATAATGAGCATTTGGTGATGATTTCACTACACAAGTACTAGCTACTTGGTATATATAAAATTAATAAAACTATTTTTAAATTGAATTTTCACCTGGTGTAAACGATTTAAATACAACATTTTAATAGTCATATGCCTGTAGTTTTTGTAAACAAAAGTGACACAAACAGCTCTAAAATACCGAAGTTATATATTCTAAGAATTTTGAGCTTGATTGATCATAATTATTATAAACATATTGCTTTGTACATGTATATTTTTACCATCTATTGAGTAGTTCTTACTTTTTAATGTAATGTGTAATGAAACCGATAGCCGTCGCTCTACAAAGAAATACCACAACTAAAAGAACACACGATAACACTTTTATTCTTATCGTTTCATTATTGTTAAGTTTTGTTTGTGTATTAACTGTAATATGTGAATTATATTTAAATTGTACTCATGAAATTATATTAATTACTGTATACATGCACATGTATATTCTTATATTGAGCTAACAAAACGTCATTGTTAACCGAACGCGGACTATGGTCGACACGGCCTTTCGTTCGTTTCTCCGTGTCCTGCAGGTTTTACCCGCGATTGGTAGTATATACGTAAAAGAGGCCTGAACGAATTTTATGAAGGGCAGTTGGTGTTTAGACACGATACGATAAAATACAGACGTTTTACCCGCAAAAGTCTTATTGATTAAATTGGATTATCTGAAGAGTAATTAGATACGACCCGGTATCTGTTTTAAGGACACAGAACCGAACTAAAATATAACAGGGCCGTTGTCCGGACTACATGATTAGACTCAGTGGCCAACATAATCAATAGCAACGGGTAGTAACGGACCGGGTATAACTTTAAAGGCAGTTGCCCGCAATCCATTACAATATATGGAGTTGTTGCTACCGCAAGAAGCCATGTTTTAACAACCGTGCGCAGGCGCTTTAGTTCTATTTCCTGTCTCGAGTTTGGCAATAGTTAAGTCGAGACGAAACCGATACGAGACAGGTCGATACTCGAGACGTCTCGTGTCTCGTTCCACCTCTACTGACAAGTGCAAGTCGTGATTCATCTGGAACTTCATGGCTGACAAATGCAAGTCATGAATAATCTGGAACTTCATGGCTGACAAGTGCAAGTGCAAATGTATTAATGCTTCAATTTCAAGGAGTTAATAGAAAAATGCTTCAATATAACATTGGAAAAAGTAAATAAAAATGAGAAACACAAAAACTATTAGCTGTACATGCTGAAACGTTGAGATCAATGGCTCAATATCCAAACTTAACCCGATTCTCAAAAGATGTCAAATATAAAACCTTAAGTACTTTAATTACCCAGTATACGCCAACGTAACTGCCTCCACCTGTCTGATATAGAAACTGGTGGATTAGTAACCAAATTAGGCTGACTTGTAGGCATTAGGTCTAACTTGGAAAGAAGGTGGAAGGAATATCAGTGAAAGAACGTGGCAATATCTTCAGAACTTGCCCTGAAAACAGTATGAATGCATTAATTATTTTCAGCGAAGCATGGGCATACAGTGTAGTATGAGCAGTTATAGAAGCATAGACATACAGTGTAGTATGAGTAGTTATAGAAGCATAGGCATACAGAGTAGTATGAGTAGTTATAGAAGCATAGACATACAGTGTAGTATGAGTAGTTATAGAAGCATATGCATACAGTGTAGTATGAGTAGTTATAGAAGCATAGGCATACAGTGTAGTATGAGTAGTTATAGAAGCATAGGCATACAGTGTAGTATGAGTAGTTATAGAAGCATGGGCATACAGTGTAGTATGAGTAGTTATAGAAGCATAGGCATACAGTGTAGTATGAGTAGTTATAGAAGCATAGACATACAGTGTAGTATGAGCAGTTATAGAAACATGGGCATACAGTGTAGTATGAGCAGTTATAGAAGCATAGGCATACAGTGTAGTATGAGCAGTTATAGAAGCATAGGCATACAGTGTAGTATGAGTAGTTATAGAAACATGGGCATACAGTGTAGTATGAGTAGTTATAGAAGCATGGGCATGCAGTGTAGTATGAGTAGTTATAGAAGCATAGGCATACAGTGTAGTATGAGTAGTTATAGGAGCATGGTCATACAGTGTAGTATGAGTAGTTATAGAAGCATGGGCATACAGTGTAGTATGAGTAGTTATAGAAGCATAGGCATACAGTGTAGTATGAGCAGTTATAGAAGCATAGGCATACAGTGTAGTATGAGTAGTTATAGAAACATGGGCATACAGTGTAGTATGAGTAGTTATAGAAGCATGGGCATACAGAGTAGTATGAGTAGTTATAGAAGCATAGGCATACAGTGTAGTATGAGCAGTTATAGAAGCATAGGCATACAGTGTAGTATGAGTAGTTATAGAAACATGGGCATACAGTGTAGTATGAGTAGTTATAGAAGCATGGGCATGCAGTGTAGTATGAGTAGTTATAGAAGCATAGGCATACAGTGTAGTATGAGCAGTTATAGAAGCATAGGCATACAGTGTAGTATGAGTAGTTATAGAAACATGGTCATACAGTGTAGTATGAGTAGTTATAGAAACATGGGCATACAGTGTAGTATGAGTAGTTATAGAAGCATAGGCATACAGTGTAGTATGAGCAGTTATAGAAGCATAGGCATACAGTGTAGTATGAGTAGTTATAGAAACATGGGCATACAGTGTAGTATGAGTAATTATAGAAGCATAGGCATACAGTGTAGTATGAGCAGTTATAGAAGCATAGGCATACAGAGTAGTATGAGTAGTTATAGAAGCATGGGCATGCAGTGTAGTATGAGCAGTTATAGAAGCATGGGCATACAGAGTAGTATGAGTAGTTATAGAAGCATGGGCATACAGTGTAGTATGAGTAGTTATAGAAGCATAGGCATACAGTGTAGTATGAGCAGTTATAGAAGCATAGGCATACAGTGTAGTATGAGTAGTTATAGAAACATGGGCATACAGTGTAGTATGAGTAATTATAGAAGCATAGGCATACAGTGTAGTATGAGTAGTTATAGAAGCATGGGCATGCAGTGTAGTATGAGTAGTTATAGAAGCATGGGCATACAGTGTAGTATGAGTAGTTATAGAAGCATAGACATACAGTGTAGTATGAGTAGTTATAGAAACATGGGCATACAGTGTAGTATGAGTAGTTATAGAAGCATGGGCATGCAGTGTAGTATGAGCAGTTATAGAAGCATGGGCATACAGAGTAGTATGAGTAGTTATAGAAGCATGGGCATACAGTGTAGTATGAGTAGTTATAGAAGCATGGGCATACAGTGTAGTATGAGTAGTTATAGAAGCATAGGCATACAGTGTAGTATGAGCAGTTATAGAAGCATAGGCATACAGTGTAGTATGAGTAGTTATAGAAACATGGGCATACAGTGTAGTATGAGTAATTATAGAAGCATGGGCATGCAGTGTAGTATGAGTAGTTATAGAAGCATAGGCATACAGTGTAGTATGAGTAGTTATAGAAGCATAGGCATACAGAGTAGTATGAGTAGTTATAGAAACATGGGCATACAGTGTAGTATGAGTAGTAATAGAAGCATGGGCATGCAGTGTAGTATGAGTAGTTATAGAAGCATAGACATACAGTGTAGTATGAGTAGTTATAGAAGCATAGGCATACAGTGTAGTATGAGTAGTTATAAAAGCATAGGCATACAGTGTAGTATGAGTAGTTATAAAAGCATAGGCATACAGTGTAGTATGAGTAGTTATAGAAACATGGGCATACAGTGTAGTATGAGTAGTTATAGAAGCATGGGCATACAGTGTAGTATGAGTAGTTATAGAAGCATAGACATACAGTGTAGTATGAGTAGTTATAGAAGCATGGGCATACAGTGTAGTATGAGTAGTTATAGAAGCATGGGCATACAGTGTAGTATGAGTAGTTATAGAAGCATAGGCATACAGTGTAGTATGAGTAGTTATAGAAGCATGGACATACAGTGTAGTATGAGTAGTTATAGAAGCATGGGCATACTCAGTGTAGTATGAGTAGTTATAGAAGCATAGACATACAGTCTAGTATGAGTAGTTATAGAAGCATAGGCATACAGTGTAGTATGAGTAGTTATAAAAGCATAGACATACAGTGTAGTATGAGTAGTTATAGAAGCATGGGCATACAGTGTAGTATGAGTAGTTATAGAAGCATGGACATACAGTGTAGTATGAGTAGTTATAGAAACATGGGCATACAGTGTAGTATGAGTAGTTATAAAAGCATGGACATACAGTGTAGTATGAGTAGTTATAGAAACATGGGCATACAGTGTAGTATGAGTAGTTATAGAAGCATAGGCATACAGTGTAGTATGAGTAGTTATAGAAGCATGGGCATACAGTGTAGTATGAGTAGTTATAGAAGCATGGGCATACAGAGTAGTATGAGTAGTTATAGAAGCATGGGCATACAGTGTAGTATGAGTAGTTATAGAAGCATAGGCATACAGTGTAGTACGAGTAGTTATAAAAGCATGGACATACAGTGTAGTATGAGTAGTTATAGAAACATGGGCATACAGTGTAGTATGAGTAGTTATAGAAACATGGGCATACAGTGTAGTATGAGTAGTTATAAAAGCATGGGCATACAGTGTAGTATGAGTAGTTATAGAAGCATAGGCATACAGAGTAGTATGAGTAGTTATAGAAACATGGGCATACAGTGTAGTATGAGTAGTTATAAAAGCATGGGCATACAGAGTAGTATGAGTAGTTATAGAAGCATAGGCATACAGTGTAGTATGAGTAGTTATAGAAGCATGGGCATACAGTGTAGTATGAGTAGTTATAGAAGCATGGACATACAGTGTAGTATGAGTAGTTATAGAAACATGGGCATACAGTGTAGTATGAGTAGTTATAAAAGCATGGGCAGACAGTGTAGTATGAGTAGTTATAGAAGCATAGGCATACAGTGTAGTATGAGCAGTTATAGAAGCATAGGCATACCGTGTAGTATGAGTAGTTATAGAAGCATAGGCATACAGTGTAGTATGAGTAGTTATAGAAGCATGGACATACAGTGTAGTATGAGTAGTTATAGAAACATGGGCATACAGTGTAGTATGAGTAGTTATAAAAGCATGGGCATACAGTGTAGTATGAGTAGTTATAGAAGCATAGGCATACAGAGTAGTATGAGTAGTTATAGAAGCATGGGCATACAGAGTAGTATGAGTAGTTATAGAAGCATGGGCATACAGTGTAGTATGAGTAGTTATAGAAGCATGGGCATACAGTGTAGTATGAGTAGTTATAGAAGCATGGGCATACAGTGTAGTATGAGTAGTTATAAAAGCATGGACATACAGTGTAGTATGAGTAGTTATAGAAGCATAGGCATGCAGTGTAGTATGAGTAGTTATAGAAGCATAGACATACAGTGTAGTATGAGTAGTTATAGAAGCATAGACATACAGTGTAGTATGAGTAGTTATAGAATCATGGGCATACAGAGTAGTATGAGTAGTTATAGAAGCATGGGCATACAGTGTAGTATGAGTAGTTATAGAAGCATGGGCATGCAGTGTAGTATGAGTAGTTATAGAAGCATGGGCATACAGTGCAGTATGAGTAGTTATAGAAGCATGGGCATACAGTGTAGTATGAGTAGTTATAAAAGCATGGACATACAGTGTAGTATGAGTAGTTATAGAAACATGGGCATACAGTGTAGTATGAGTAGTTATAAAAGCATGGGCATACAGTGTAGTAGGAGTAGTTATAGAAGCATGGGCATACAGTGTAGTATGAGTAGTTATAAAAGCATGGACATACAGTGTAGTATGAGTAGTTATAGAAGCATGGGCATACAGTGTAGTATGAGTAGTTATAAAAGCATGGGCATACAGTGTAGTAGGAGTAGTTATAGAAGCATGGGCATACAGTGTAGTATGAGTAGTTATAGAAGCATGGGCATACAGAGTAGTATGAGTAGTTATAGAAGCATAGGCATACAGTGTAGTATGAGTAGTTATAGAAGCATGGGCATACAGTGTAGTATGAGTAGTTATTGAAGCATAGGCATACAGTGTAGTATGAGTAGTTATAGAAGCATAGGCATACAGAGTAGTATGGGTTGTTATAGAAGCATGGGCATGCAGTGTAGTATGAGCAGTTATCGAAGCATGGGCATACAGAGTAGTATGAGTAGTTATAGAAGCATGGGCATACAGTGTAGTATGAGTAGTTATAGAAGCATGGGCATACAGTGTAGTATGAGTAGTTATAGAAGCATAGGCATACAGTGTAGTATGAGTAGTTATAGAAGCATAGGCATACAGTGTAGTATGAGTAGTTATAGAAACATGGGCATACAGTGTAGTATGAGTAGTTATAGAAGCATAGGCATACAGTGTAGTATGAGTAGTTATAGAAACATGGGCATACAGTGTAGTATGAGTAGTTATAGAGACATGGGCATACAGAGTAGTATGAGCAGTTATAGAAGCATGGGCATGCAGAGTAGTATGAGTAGTTATAGAAGCATGGGCATGCAGTGTAGTATGAGTAGTTATAGAAGCATAGGCATACAGAGTAGTATGAGTAGTTATAGAAGCGTAGGCATACAGTGTAGTATGAGTAGTTATAGAAGCATGGGCATACAGTGTAGTATGAGTAGTTATAGAAGCATAGGCATACAGAGTAGTATGAGTAGTTATAGAAGCATAGGCATACAGTGTAGTATGAGTAGTTATAGAAGCATGGGCATACAGAGTAGTATGAGTAGTTATAGAAGCATAGGCATGCAGTGTAGTATGAGTAGTTATAGAAGCATGGGCATACAGTGTAGTATGAGTAGTTATAGAAGCATGGGCATGCAGTGTAGTATGAGCAGTTATAGAAGCATAGGCATACAGTGTAGTATGAGTAGTTATAGAAGCATAGGCATACAGTGTAGTATGGGTGGTTATAGAAGCATGGGCATGCAGTGTAGTATGAGCAGTTATAGAAGCATAGGCATACAGTGTAGTATGAGTAGTTATAGAAGCATGGGCATACAGTGTAGTATGAGTAGTTATAGAAACATGGGCATACAGTGTAGTATGAGTAGTTATAAAAGCATGGACATACAGTGTAGTATGAGTAGTTATAGAAACATGGGCATACAGTGTAGTATGAGTAGTTATAAAAGCATGGGCATACAGTGTAGTAGGAGTAGTTATAGAAGCATGGGCATACAGTGTAGTATGAGTAGTTATAGAAGCATGGGCATACAGAGTAGTATGAGTAGTTATAGAAGCATAGGCATACAGCGTAGTATGAGTAGTTATAGAAGCATAGGCATACAGTGTAGTATGGGTGGTTATAGAAGCATGGGCATACAGTGTAGTATGAGCAGTTATAGAAACATGGGCATACAGTGTAGTATGAGTAGTTATAAAAGCATATGCATACAGTGTAGTATGAGTAGTTATAGAAGCATAGGCATACAGAGTAGTATGAGTAGTTATAGAAGCATAGGCATACAGTGTAGTATGAGCAGTTATAGAAGCATGGGCATGCAGTGTAGTATGAGTAGTTATAGAAGCATGGGCATACAGTGTAGTATGGGTGGTTATAGAAGCATGGGCATGCAGTGTAGTATGAGCAGTTATAGAAGCATAGGCATACAGTGTAGTATGAGTAGTTATAGAAGCATAGGCATACAGTGTAGTATGGGTGGTTATAGAAGCATGGGCATGCAGTGTAGTATGAGCAGTTATAGAAGCATAGGCATACAGTGTAGTATGAGTAGTTATAGAAGCATGGGCATACAGAGTAGTATGAGCAGTTATAGAAGCATAGGCATACAGTGTAGTATGAGTAGTTATAGAAGCATGGGCATACAGTGTAGTATGAGTAGTTATAGAAGCATAGGCATACAGAGTAGTATGAGTAGTTATAGAAACATGGGCATACAGTGTAGTATGAGTAGTTATAGAAGCATGGGCATGCAGTGTAGTATGAGCAGTTATAGAAGCATAGGCATACAGTGTAGTATGAGTAGTTATAGAAACATGGGCATACAGTGTAGTATGAGTAGTTATAGAAGCATAGGCATACAGTGTAGTATGAGTAGTTATAGAAGCATGGGCATGCAGTGTAGTATGAGCAGTTATAGAAGCATGGACATACAGTGTAGTATGAGTAGTTATAGAAGCATGGGCATACAGTGTAGTATGGGTGGTTATAGAAGCATGGGCATGCAGTGTAGTATGAGCAGTTATAGAAACATGGGCATACAGTGTAGTATGAGTAGTTATAGAAGCATAGGCATACAGTGTAGTATGAGTAGTTATAGAAGCATAGGCATACAGAGTAGTATGAGTAGTTATAGAAGCATAGGCATACAGTGTAGTATGAGCAGTTATAGAAGCATGGGCATGCAGTGTAGTATGAGTAGTTATAGAAGCATGGGCATACAGTGTAGTATGGGTGGTTATAGAAGCATGGGCATACAGTGTAGTATGAGTAGTTATAGAAGCATAGGCATACAGTGTAGTATGGGTGGTTATAGAAGCATAGGCATACAGTGTAGTATGAGCAGTTATAGAAACATGGGCATACAGTGTAGTATGAGTAGTTATAGAAGCATAGGCATACAGTGTAGTATGAGTAGTTATAGAAGCATGGGCATACAGAGTAGTATGAGTAGTTATAGAAGCATGGGCATGCAGTGTAGTATGAGCAGTTATAGAAGCATAGGCATACAGTGTAGTATGAGTAGTTATAGAAGCATAGGCATACAGTGTAGTATGAGTAGTTATAGAAGCATAGGCATACAGAGTAGTATGAGTAGTTATAGAAGCATAGGCATACAGAGTAGTATGAGTAGTTATAGAAGCATAGGCATACAGTGTAGTATGAGCAGTTATAGAAACATGGGCATACAGTGTAGTATGAGTAGTTATAGAAGCATAGGCATACAGTGTAGTATGAGTAGTTATAGAAGCATAGGCATACAGAGTAGTATGAGTAGTTATAGAAGCATAGGCATACAGTGTAGTATGAGCAGTTATAGAAGCATGGGCATGCAGTGTAGTATGAGTAGTTATAGAAGCATGGGCATACAGTGTAGTATGGGTGGTTATAGAAGCATGGGCATGCAGTGTAGTATGAGCAGTTATAGAAGCATAGGCATACAGTGTAGTATGAGTAGTTATAGAAGCATAGGCATACAGTGTAGTATGAGTAGTTATAGAAGCATAGGCATACAGTGTAGTATGAGTAGTTATAGAAGCATGGGCATACAGAGTAGTATGAGTAGTTATAGAAACATGGGCATACAGTGTAGTATGAGTAGTTATAGAAGCATGGGCATACAGTGTAGTATGAGTAGTTATAGAAGCATGGGCATACAGAGTAGTATGAGCAGTTATAGAAGCATAGGCATACAGTGTAGTATGAGTAGTTATAGAAACATGGGCATACAGTGTAGTATGAGTAGTTATAGAAGCATGGGCATGCAGTGTAGTATGAGCAGTTATAGAAGCATAGGCATACAGTGTAGTATGAGTAGTTATAGAAGCATGGACATACAGTGTAGTATGAGTAGTTATAGAAACATGGACATACAGTGTAGTATGAGTAGTTATAGAAGCATGGGCATACAGTGTAGTATGAGCAGTTATAGAAGCATGGACATACAGTGTAGTATGAGTAGTTATAGAAGCATGGGCATACAGTGTAGTATGAGCAGTTATAGAAGCATGGGCATACAGTGTAGTATGAGTAGTTATAGAAGCATGGGCATACAGTGTAGTATGAGCAGTTATAGAAGCATGGGCATGCAGTGTAGTATGAGTAGTTATAGAAGCATGGGCATACAGTGTAGTATGGGTGGTTATAGAAGCATGGGCATGCAGTGTAGTATGAGTAGTTATAAAAGCATGGGCATACAGTGTAGTATGAGTAGTTATAGAAGCATAGGCATACAGTGTAGTATGAGTAGTTATAGAAGCATGGGCATACAGTGTAGTATGAGCAGTTATAGAAGCATAGGCATACAGTGTAGTATGAGTAGTTATAGAAGCATAGGCATACAGTGTAGTATGGGTGGTTATAGAAGCATGGGCATGCAGTGTAGTATGAGCAGTTATAGAAGCATAGGCATACAGTGTAGTATGAGTAGTTATAGAAGCATGGGCATACAGAGTAGTATGAGCAGTTATAGAAGCATAGGCATACAGTGTAGTATGAGTAGTTATAGAAGCATGGGCATACAGTGTAGTATGAGTAGTTATAGAAGCATAGGCATACAGAGTAGTATGAGTAGTTATAGAAACATGGGCATACAGTGTAGTATGAGTAGTTATAGAAGCATGGGCATGCAGTGTAGTATGAGTAGTTATAGAAGCATGGGCATACAGTGTAGTATGGGTGGTTATAGAAGCATGGGCATGCAGTGTAGTATGAGCAGTTATAGAAGCATGGGCATGCAGTGTAGTATGAGCAGTTATAGAAGCATAGGCATACAGTGTAGTATGAGTAGTTATAGAAGCATAGGCATACAGAGTAGTATGAGTAGTTATAGAAACATGGGCATACAGTGTAGTATGAGTAGTTATAGAAGCATAGGCATACAGAGTAGTATGAGTAGTTATAGAAGCATGGGCATGCAGTGTAGTATGAGCAGTTATAGAAGCATAGGCATACAGTGTAGTATGAGTAGTTATAGAAACATGGGCATACAGTGTAGTATGAGTAGTTATAGAAGCATAGGCATACAGTGTAGTATGAGTAGTTATAGAAGCATGGGCATACAGTGTAGTATGAGTAGTTATAGAAGCATAGGCATACAGAGTAGTATGAGTAGTTATAGAAGCATGGGCATGCAGTGTAGTATGAGCAGTTATAGAAGCATAGGCATACAGTGTAGTATGAGTAGTTATAGAAGCATAGGCATACAGTGTAGTATGAGTAGTTATAGAAGCATGGGCATACAGTGTAGTATGAGTAGTTATAGAAGCATGGGCATACAGTGTAGTATGAGTAGTTATAGAAGCATGGACATACAGTGTAGTATGAGTAGTTATAGAAGCATGGGCATACAGTGTAGTATGAGTAGTTATAGAAGCATAGACATACAGTGTAGTATGAGTCGTTATAGAAGCATGGGCATACAGAGTAGTATGAGTAGTTATAGAAGCATGGGCATACAGTGTAGTATGAGTAGTTATAGAAGCATGGGCATACAGAGTAGTATGAGTAGTTATAGAAGCATGGGCATACAGTGTAGTATGAGTAGTAGTATGAATTCAATACATGGTTAAACAGATGTTTATCATGATTCAATACATGGTTAAACAGATGTTTATCATGATTCAATACACGGTTAAACAGATGGTTATCATGGTTCAATACACGGTTAAACAGGTGTTTATCATGGTTTAATACATGGTTAAACAGATGTTTTTTATGGTTCAATATATGGTTAAACAGATGTTTATCACGATTCAATACACGGTTAAACAGATGTTTATCATGGTTCAATACATGGTTAAACAGGTGTTTATCATGATTCAATACACGGTTAAACAGGTGTTTATCATGGTTTAATACACGGTTAAACAGGTGTTTTTTATGGTTCAATATGTGGTTAAACAGATGTTTTTTATGGTTCAATACACGGTTAAATAGATGTTTATCATGATTCAATACATGGTTAAACAGGTGTTTATCATGGTTTAATACATGGTTAAACAGGTGTTTATCATGATTCAATACATGGTTAAACAGGTGTTTATCATGGTTTAATACATGGTTAAACAGATGTTTTTTATGGTTCAATATGTGGATAAACAGATGTTTATCACGATTCATACACGGTTAAACAGATGTTTATCATGGTTCAATACATGGTTAAACAGGTGTTTATCATGATTCAATACACGGTTCAACAGGTGTTTATCATGATTCAATACATGGTTAAACAGGTGTTTATCATGGTTTAATACATGGTTAAACAGGTGTTTATCATGATTCAATACATGATTAAACAGATGTTTATCATCATTCAATACACGGTTAAACAGGTGTTTATCATGATTCAATACATGGTTAAACAGGTGTTTATCATGGTTTATAATACATGGTTAAACAGATGTTTTTTATGGTTCAATATGTGGTTAAACAGATGTTTTTTATGGTTCAATACACGGTTAAATAGATGTTTATCATGATTCAATACATGGTTAAACAGGTGGTTATCATGGTTCAATATATGGTTAAACAGATGTTTATCATGATTCAATACATGGTTAAACAGATGTTTATCATCATTCAATACACGGTTAAACAGGTGTTTATCATGATTCAATACATGGTTAAACAGGTGTTTATCATGGTTTATAATACATGGTTAAACAGATGTTTTTTATGGTTCAATATGTGGTTAAACAGATGTTTTTTATGGTTCAATACACGGTTAAACAGATGTTTATCATGATTCAATACACGGTTAAACAGGTGTTTATCATGATTCAATACATGGTTAAACAGGTGTTTATCATGATTCAATACATGGTTAAACAGGTGTTTATCATGATTCAATACATGGTTAAACAGGTGTTTATCATGATTCAATACATGGTTAAACAGGTGTTTATCATGGTTTAATACATGGTTAAACAGATGTTTTTTATGGTTCAATATGTGGTTAAACAGATGTTTTTTATGGTTCAATACACGGTTAAATAGATGTTTATCATGATTCAATACATGGTTAAACAGATGTTTATCATGATTCAATACATGGTTAAACAGATGTTTATCATGATTCAATACACGGTTAAACAGGTGTTTATCATGATTCAATACATGGTTAAACAGGTGTTTATCATGATTCAATACATGGTTAAACAGGTGTTTATCATGATTCAATACACGGTTAAACAGGTGGTTATCATGATTCAATACACGGTTAAACATATGTTTATCATGATTCAATACATGGTTAAACAGATGTTTATCATGATTCAATACACGGTTAAACAGGTGTTTATCATGATTCAATACATGGTTAAACAGGTGTTTATCATGATTCAATACATGGTTAAACAGGTGTTTATCATGATTCAATACATGGTTAAACAGGTGTTTATCATGATTCAATACACGGTTAAACAGGTGTTTATCATGATTCAATACACGGTTAAACAGGTGTTTATCATGATTCAATACACGGTTAAACAGGTGTTTATCATGATTCAATACATGGTTAAACAGGTGTTTATCATGATTCAATACACGGTTAAACAGGTGTTTATCATGATTCAATACACGGTTAAACAGATGTTTATCATGATTCAATACACGGTTAAACAGGTGTTTATCATGATTCAATACATGGTTAAACAGGTGTTTATCATGATTCAATACACGGTTAAACAGATGTTTATCATGATTCAATACACGGTTAAACAGGTGTTTATCATGATTCAATACATGGTTAAACAGGTGTTTATCATGATTCAATACATGGTTAAACAGGTGTTTATCATGATTCAATACATGGTTAAACAGGTGTTTATCATGATTCAATACACGGTTAAACAGATGTTTATCATGGTTCAATACACGGTTAAACAGGTGTTTATCATGGTTCAATACACGATTAAACAGATGTTTATCATGGTTCAATACACGGTTAAACAGGTGTTTATCATGGTTCAATACACGGTTAAACAGGTGTTTATCATAATTCAATACACGGTTAAACAGATGTTTTTTATGGTTCAATACACGGTTAAATAGATGTTTATCATGATTCAATACATGGTTAAACAGATGTTTATCATGATTCAATACACGGTTAAACAGGTGTTTATCATGGTTCAATACATGGTTAAACAGATGTTTTTTATGGTTCAATATGTGGTTAAACAGATGTTTTTTATGGTTCAATACACGGTTAAATAGATGTTTATCATGATTCAATACATGGTTAAACAGATGTTTATCATGATTCAATACACGGTTAAACAGGTGTTTATCATGATTCAATACATGGTTAAACAGGTGTTTATCATGATTCAATACATGGTTAAACAGGTGTTTATCATGATTCAATACATGGTTAAACAGGTGGTTATCATGATTCAATACATGGTTAAACATATGTTTATCATGATTCAATACATGGTTAAACAGATGTTTATCATGATTCAATACACGGTTAAACAGGTGTTTATCATGATTCAATACATGGTTAAACAGGTGTTTATCATGATTCAATACATGGTTAAACAGGTGGTTATCATGGTTCAATATATGGTTAAACAGATGTTTATCATGATTCAATACATGGTTAAACAGATGTTTATCATGATTCAATACACGGTTAAACAGGTGTTTATCATGATTCAATACATGGTTAAACAGGTGCTTATCATGATTCAATACACGGTTAAACAGATGTTTATCATGGTTCAATACACGGTTAAACAGGTGTTTATCATGATTCAATACACGGTTAAACAGATGTTTTTTATGGTTCAATATATGGTTAAACAGATGTTTATCATGATTCAATACATGGTTAAACAGATGTTTATCATGGTTCAATACATGGTTAAACAGATGTTTATCATGATTCAATACATGGTTAAACAGGTGTTTATCATGATTCAATACACGGTTAAACAGGTGTTTATCATGATTCAATACATGGTTAAACAGGTGGTTATCATGGTTCAATACACGGTTAAACAGGTGTTTATCATGATTCAATACATGGTTAAACAGGTGTTTATCATGATTCAATACACGGTTAAATAGGTGTTTATCATGATTCAATACATGGTTAAACAGATGTTTATCATGGTTTAATACTTGGTTAAACAGGTGTTGACAGTCATTCAAAATGCAACCCTTTAGAGTGAATTTCAGAAGCGGCCAGATTTTATTCACCTACGTCATTAACTGTTTTGAGCTCGAATTCTGGATTCAAATTTGGTTTAAACTCCAAGAGCTTTGAGTAGTCGAGTAAAAGTCTCTTCCAATAACAGAAGACATCTTCCTGTCTCAGATGGTCTCTGATGAACTTGGCACCTCTACAAACAATGCATATTAATGTAGTAGCCATTGGCTATGTTGATTAACTAGTGGCAGGTGATGTAGTAGCCATTGGCTATGTTGATTAACTAGTGGCAGGTAATGTAGTAGCCATTGGCTAAGTTGATTAACTAGTGGCAGGTAATGTAGTAGCCATTGGCTAAGTTGATTAACTAGTGGCAGGTAATGTAGTAGCCATTGGCTAAGTTGATTAACTAGTGGCAGGTAATGTAGTAGCCATTGGCTAAGTTGATTAACTAGTGGCCGGTAATGTAGTAGCCATTGGCTATGTTGATTAACTAGTGGCAGGTATTGTAGTAGCCATTGGCTAAGTTGATTAACTAGTGGCAGGTAATGTAGTAGCCATTGGCTAAGTTGATTAACTAGTGGCCGGTAATGTAGTAGCCATTGGCTATGTTGATTAACTAGTGGCAGGTATTGTAGTAGCCATTGGCTAAGTTGATTAACTAGTGGCAGGTAATGTAGTAGCCATTGGCTAAGTTGATTAACTAGTGGCAGGTAATGTAGTAGCCATTGGCTATGTTGATTAACTAGTGGCCGGTAATGTAGTAGCCATTGGCTATGTTGATTAACTAGTGGCAGGTATTGTAGTAGCCATTGGCTAAGTTGATTAACTAGTGGCAGGTAATGTAGTAGCCATTGGCTAAGTTGATTAACTAGTGGCCGGTAATGTAGTAGCCATTGGCTATGTTGATTAACTAGTGGCAGGTATTGTAGTAGCCATTGGCTAAGTTGATTAACTAGTGGCAGGTAATGTAGTAGCCATTGGCTAAGTTGATTAACTAGTGGCAGGTAATGTAGTAGCCATTGGCTATGTTGATTAACTAGTGGCAGGTATTGTAGTAGCCATTGGCTAAGTTGATTAACTAGTGGCAGGTAATGTAGTAGCCATTGGCTAAGTTGATTAACTAGTGGCAGGTAATGTAGTAGCCATTGGCTAAGTTGATTAACTAGTGGCAGGTATTGTAGTAGCCATTGGCTAAGTTGATTAACTAGTGGCAGGTAATGTAGTAGCCATTGGCTATGTTGATTAACTAGTGGCAGGTAATGTAGTAGCCATTGGCTAAGTTGATTAACTAGTGGCAGGTGATGTAGTAGCCATTGGCTAAGTTGATTAACTAGTGGCAGGTAATGTAGTAGCCATTGGCTATGTTGATTAACTAGTGGCAGGTAATGTAGTAGCCATTGGCTAAGTTGATTAACTAGTGGCAGGTGATGTAGTAGCCATTGGCTAAGTTGATTAACTAGTGGCAGGTAATGTAGTAGCCATTGGCTTTGTTGATTAACGTGAGTCAAATAAGCTGGTAACTTAAGCTTGTCTAAATCTTCGATATGATAAGAGACATGAAGCCAGCTTGTAATCGTACCTGTGACGTTACGCATAAAGGTATAAACACACTAGGCAAAATTTAGAGCGATATCGTGCTGCGTGGCGCTAATCTGCGCTAGAATTCACCCAGCGTGCTCATGCAGAGCGATAACGTTAGACTTTCTCTACACAACTTTATCGCTAGTGAGATGCATTTTGATTGGTTGGATTTTACCAGAATGCCATTTTATGGCGGGTAATTATTTCTTATCGATGTTCCCCAACGTACAGCAGCGACAATTTGCTATTTTGTTAATATTGAAATATCTTCAGAACGAACACTGAATTGATCATAACTTTAATAATAGCACTCCCAGTCCTGTGCACCATAACAAACAAAAATTACAAAAAATCTTCAACAAAGTGTTCAAAAAAAGTTGAACACCAACATTTGGAGTCGATCGTTGCGCAGGTTGACCATCTTGAGAACGGTAAATATTTAATATATTAAGTATAAAAACCACTACAAAATAAAATATGTATAAAAATAGTAAAAAATATTACAGTTAAAAATGCAATAATCGTTTTTTCTTATGTCTTCTTGTAGTGTAGGCAGTGTACAGTCTGTGAAAGTGAGAAAGGTTTAATAACAAATGCGTAAGTTGTTTACGTTGTCGCCTAGACGGCGCCATATTGACTGACCTAAATATACAGTCAAACATGGATAACTCGAACTTCACGGGACCAAGCAAAAGTGTTCGAATTATCAGAGCGTTCAAGTTATCAGAGCACTGTCACAAGTCCATGTATTTACTTATTTATTAGTAGATACATGTACATATGCAAACTATAATATAAATAAAAGCACAAATGGCTTGTTTCAAATTAAATGCTTCTAATGTAAAGTTTAAAACGTTTTTATCAAAAAGTATAGAGATTTTTCTATCACTTGAGATTGGTTTGTTGTTTGAGGTGATGTTATTGCCAGGACGTTTTTTTAGATTGACATTGGCAAAACTTGATCGTTGTTGAAATGCTGAAAAGAAAAGACATCTTTTTCTTTTGGGGTTTTACCCACGATCAATTTTGCCGATTTTTCTTGAAGTTTACACAAAGATTACCTTACTTTACCTGGGACTCGTTAAGAGCAACACTCCGAGGCAGTTCAATTAAAAGTTTTACGAGGTTTTACGGTACATTGTATATCACTCACGCTTTTTGAATGGATACTTATTGAATTTACACACGTATTCTGTGTTTAGGTCAAACGATGAATAGTATTTTTAGCTAAGACAACGTATACGTTTAATTACAACAATTTCTAAGACGTTTTAAACATTCAACATTCCGACGTTGATTCAACACGGAATCAACGTCGGAAAACTATTCGTCACGGGCTAGCCGGGTCACGCACTCAAGGATTTTCGCCACGCACATACAAAACAACATGCTGTTTTTGTTTTGTATGTGCGTGGCGAAAATTCTTGCGCGCGTGACCCGGCAAGCCCGTGCTATTCATCGTATAGCAGTATAAATCAAATTTGACCAAACTTTTAGAAAAGTCGTTGACAAAAATATTTTGCCGATGGTGGTAATAACAACGCTTATGAATTACGAAAAGATGAGGTTTACCTCTATGGCTTTGAATAAAGTGATTTTCTAAAGCGATAACAACCGTTTCGGTAGCCGTTGGGCAAAAAAACAGTTCGAATTAACAGTGTTGAGTTCGAGTTATCTATAGCAATTTATCATTACGTGGGAACGAACCAAAGAAACTGTTCGAATTAACCATGTGTTCGAGCTATCCGTGGACGAGTTATCCATGTTTGACTGTAATAACAATTTTAATGGCAGTTTTTGGGCGTGCCCATTATATCGTTTGCGAGTGAATCGCTCAAGTGTGTTTATGCACACGCTAGCGATATCTCCGCCCTCCTCATGACGCTCGCGATAAAATCGCCTAGTGTGTTTACACCTTTACGCTTCAAGCGTGCGTATTTTAACCGATGTAATGAATATGACCACAATTATTTGATTGTATAGCGATGTAACCATTTGGCCTAGTAGTTTAGCATGCCTGTCTGCAGATCTGGAGATTCTGAATTGAAATCCAGTGCGAAACAGATATTTGTTCCTAAAACTTTGTCGCTGTAACTGGACACACAAACGACAGACCACAATGTTTGCTCGCTACGATGTCTGACAATGACCGCAATGTCTGTTTGCCAAACACTTATATTTGCATATATGTTACAACTTGTATTCCTACCACCAATTCCGCTATGTATATCAGAGCATACACTTCTGTTCTCGAGTCTCTCAGATCAAGTGGCAATAAAAATCTCTTCTTATTGATTATTATCCCACGACCAAATGAGCGGAGCGAGGTATGAGAGTTTTTATGATAAATGCATGTGCACACAACTTACGAAAATTATTCATCAACAATGAGACGAACCCTTGTCTCGAAATTTCATCAACAAATTTGACCATCGTTTTGTAAAGTCGTTAAAGTATAATAACGATACAAAACACATACAAACCTATTTAAATATGTTACCAAGTCTTTGTAAACCGTCGTTATTATCTTAAAACTTACCCATCTGATCGGATTATACACAAATAGACAGATTTATTTGGACGAAAATTTCCACAAAACGCTTGAAAAGCTCGGTTTAATAAAAGTTAAGACCGAAAATTGAAACGCCAATAAAGCCGTGCGACAGATAGTATAACTATTTAGCAGTACACATTTCATGAGAAAACCTTGCTAATTTCACCAGTCTATGGCCTTGTTTACTTGTAATCGAATTTATTCGAAGGTTTCTGTAATAAACCTAGACCGTTTGAGGCGTAGACCGACTTACAGGTACGAAATTGTGGTACACAGTTTATCAGCCTACGTTTTTTTTGTCCAATCACCGAAGGTTTCATTGAACTATTTAAAACGTTAGCCAAAATTCTTTACATCTTATGTACAAGCTAGGCCAAACTACAATGCCCCTTTATGACGAGGCATTCCTCTCGATCTAGCATGGGGTTTGACAATACACAAGAGTCAAGGTCCTACCACGGCTAAAGCTGTCATTGATATAGGCCACCACGGAATGACCGCTGGAATATCGTTTGTTGCTCTCTCTAAAGTTTGAAACATCAATGACTTACTTGTTAACAACTTCGCTAGGGAGCGCATCACTCGATTAGCTATCAATGACCAAATCTTACAACGCAAAAGAGAGGAGACTAGACTGCGCGACATTTAACAGATACTGTATAGCCTACTTATAACAGATATTGTAATATCAACAATTAACCAATTACTTGTATACCTGGTTTCAAGCCAACATTACCTCCAAAATAAATTGTTAGTTGCACCTTTTTAGAGACGTCCTCCCTCAAATTTATTTTATATCATCTCAAACAAGTCTCATTTACACTATACTCTGTCAATTCCTGCTGAGAACTACTTTTTCAACAATCAACAGTACCCTTTCTTTTTTCCATTATCACTTTGGTCGTGGGCTGTATGACAGCGGAATTTCTAATTTTATTAAATCAATTTTTAGTTACAGCTTTATATTTAGTGTTTGACCTCTTTTTATGTAAAATGTAAGTTTTCAATGCTGAACGTGAGTATACTACTTGAAATAATTATTATTGTTTCTTAGATTCTAAGACGAATTGCACGAAATACAATGTATTCTGATAAGATATATGTTCCATCCACCACACAACAGTTCTGGCCTATGAAGTAAATTTGGAAGTGATCTACCTTGTATGTCGAGGTTTGATAGTAACTAAGTCTGATTCAGTGCCAAGAATGACATGCAGTGACCGTGAGCATGAAAATTCCAAAGCTGTTGGTCTGACATTTGCAAATCGAGCAGTTTGTTCATAGCAATGCTGCAACCTTGTTGTTATCTTTCCCGTTAAAACAACCCTTTACAGGCTCATGCTCATGAACTAAAGACTTGAAAGATGCAGCTAAATAATGTTATATCTTTTGGCGCCAGAAACAAGTACGTATAGAAACAGCTTGATGTCTTTTACAATTCTTACCTATTGGCTATCTGTTCCGCCACTGCATCATTTTCCTTGGCAAAGTTAAGCAGTAGTCTACAGACATGATACATAAACAGATATTTCCATGCTTTGAGAACTTACTACATCATGAATACATGTACATATTGAGTGCTTACTACATCGTAAATACATAATAATAATAAAATTAAAAACTGGTACTAACAACTGCAATATGGCGCATATGTAAACGTCATTGTCAAAGAGTGAGTATGGTCAAGTAGCGGATGCACCAGTTCAGTACTTGGTACCATCTTAAAAAATCTGACAAAGATTTAAAACAATAAAATTTCAGTAGAATTTAATTTTACTCATGAAAATATCATTACATTAATGATCATTAGTTTTAGAAGCATGGGCATACAGTGTAGTATGAGTAGTTATAGAAGCATGGGCATACAGTGTAGTATGAGTAGTTATAGAAGCAAGGGCATACAGAGTAGTATGAGCAGTTATAGAAGCATGGGCATACAGTGTAGTATGAGTAGTTATAGAAGCATGGGCATACAGTGTAGTATGAGCAGTTATAGAAGCATGGGCATACAGAGTAGTATGAGTAGTTATAGAAGCATGGGCATACAGTGTAGTATGAGTAGTTATAGAAGCATGGGCATACAGTGTAGTATGAGTAGTTATAGAAGCATAGACATACAGTGTAGTATGAGTAGTTATAGAAGCATGGGCATACAGTGTAGTATGAGTAGTTATAGAAGCATAGGCATACAGTGTAGTATGAGTAGTTATAGAAGCATGGGCATACAGTGTAGTATGAGTAGTTATAGAAGCATGGGCATACAGTGTAGTATGAGTAGTTATAGAAACATGGGCATACAGAGTAGTATGAGTAGTTATAGAAGCATGGGCATACAGTGTAGTATGAGTAGTTATAGAAGCATAGGCATACAGTGTAGTATGAGTAGTTATAGAAGCATGGGCATACAGTGTAGTATGAGTAGTTATAGAAACATGGGCATACAGAGTAGTATGAGTAGTTATAGAAGCATGGGCATACAGTGTAGTATGAGTAGTTATAGAAGCATAGGCATACAGTGTAGTATGAGCAGTTATAGAAGCATGGGCATACAGTGTAGTATGAGCAGTTATAGAAGCATAGGCATACAGAGTAGTATGAGCAGTTATAGAAGCATAGGCATACAGAGTAGTATGAGTAATTATAGAAGCATGGGCATACAGTGTAGTATGAGTAGTTATAGAAGCATAGGCATACAGTGTAGTATGAGTAGTTATAGAAGCATGGGCATACAGTGTAGTATGAGCAGTTATAGAAGCATAGGCATACAGTGTAGTATGAGTAGTTATAGAAGCATGGGCATACAGAGTAGTATGAGTAGTTATAGAAGCATGGGCATACAGTGTAGTATGAGCAGTTATAGAAGCATGGGCATACAGTGTAGTATGAGTAGTTATAGAAGCATGGGCATACAGTGTAGTATGAGCAGTTATAGAAGCATAGGCATACAGTGTAGTATGAGTAGTTATAGAAGCATAGGCATACAGTGTAGTATGAGTAGTTATAGAAGCATGGGCATACAGTGTAGTATGAGCAGTTATAGAAGCATAGGCATACAGTGTAGTATGAGTAGTTATAGAAGCATGGGCATACAGAGTAGTATGAGTAGTTATAGAAGCATGGGCATACAGTGTAGTATGAGCAGTTATAGAAGCATGGGCATACAGTGTAGTATGAGCAGTTATAGAAGCATGGGCATACAGTGTAGTATGAGCAGTTATAGAAGCATGGGCATACAGTGTAGTATGAGCAGTTATAGAAGCATGGGCATACAGTGTAGTATGAGCAGTTATAGAAGCAGTGAGAAAGTTACTTAGTGATCTAGTAGCAGGGTTGGCATTTTTCCCAGGGCAGCGGAAAAAGCTGGCAAAAACCGGAAAAAACTGGGAACAACTGGTAAAAACTGGGAAACATCATCTCCAGAATTTATTATCCAAATATTTTGCTAAACAATGAAATTTAATAAAATTGGAAAATTGAACTAGACAATTAGTTGGTTGACTCCATATTTATATTAATCAATAGCAATGGAAATAAAATTGTGTTTAAAAGTGGGAAAAATTAGAAAAAATCAACACCCAAGATACGGGACAATGTTAAATAATGATGAGCCTCTTACAGTCCAATAATATAACTGTTTTGATGTATATTGTTGAGCACTTTTTCTTTAGTGCAGACCAAGCTGTGCAACAGGCTTGGAGTGGAGAAAACGTCCAAACTGGTAGCTTGATACCAAAACCTAAAAACAATTTC
Source organism: Watersipora subatra (assembly GCF_963576615.1). NCBI lineage: Eukaryota > Metazoa > Bryozoa > Gymnolaemata > Cheilostomatida > Watersiporidae > Watersipora > Watersipora subatra. The sequence goes on from NC_088711.1 coordinate 29,881,107, forward strand.
TTTAGGGTATGATTCGGCCGAATACGAGGATTAATCTTTTAGACAATCAATTCTCAATACTCTAATTCGTTTGTTCAGTTCACCAGTCTCGACTACTTGGCATTATCTTCATGTGTTTTCGTTTTTCAATTACTTTCTAATTGTTGTATTATGCTTACTGTCATGTGTCACAAATATCAATTATGCTTTTCATTCAATATTACTATTTAATATATGTAAATAAATGAATATTATCTTGTGATCTGGTCTTTTCATTCAATATTTAGTAAATAATCCATTTATAAAGGTTATCCGTTGTTTTAGCCTGTGTACTGTTAAAGAGCCATAAAGAAGCTCTATGACAGCTAGTGGTATGAGTGTATTGTTATTCTTTGCTTAAGCATTAGTCAACTTGTCAAAAAAGAGGTTTTTTAGTTTTTCCCCACTTTTGGACAAAAATGAGTTTTTCCCGGGGTGGAAAAACCGGTATAAACCTGCGGTAATAACTGCCATGTGAAATAATATGCCAACCCTGTCTAGTAGTCCATCAACTACTAATAACAATGTTAAATACTACTAATAAATGTTTTATGAATGAGGCATTTACCAAACAAACCAAAAGACAAAGCCATATTAATTCATATCCCCTGATAGAACTCGCATCGAATGCATTGTACAAAACAGAAGTAGCTGTAAATCCAATATAGGCCTTGGTCTTCAAGTCAAACAAGCACGTATAACCGCTTAGTACACTACAGTTATATAGTGTACTAATCCAATATAGGCCTTGGTCTTCAAGTCAAACAAGCACGTATAACCGCTTAGTACACTACAGTTATATAGTGTACTAATCCAATATAGGCCTTGGTCTTCAAGTCAAACAAGCACGTATAACCGCTTAGTACACTACAGTTACATAGTGTACTAATCGGTACATATGTAGTGCGCAACCTACTCGGCATCAGATAGGTCTTGCTTGACTGGTATATAGTGGACCCAAGCCTTTAGTGCAGGATAAAAAAACTCCAACCATTCATCACCAACGTGATAGACTAGCGAATCACACAGGAACAGGTGCTTTAGTCGAAAGCTGGCAGCCACTCCTCGAAAATTAAAGAGATACCTAAACAATACATTTCATGTTAGTTTCTTCATTAACACGATCACGGTTTCCGAGCTTCGAATGGGTTCGGAGTTGCTCACTGCCAATGAATTCGCACCCTACTGTTTCAACGATTCAGGGTAGCACTATAAATCTTTCCAAGACTCGTGATGTATTCCCTCAAAACTAAACTTGTTAAATAAGATTCTCCTTTGGTTCATGGTCTTTTTTAAATTCAACTAGTTGTACTAAAAAGAAATTATTTTGTCATCCTCATACGAGCAACCAATTCTCAGCATGTGAATGTTAATGTAAAGGCAGAAATGACAATGAATAGCAGAAGAACATTTTCATAGCAGAGACCGTTTGTTTTTTTTTCTGAACTTTTTTACCTCTACTGTTTCAGATCGATCAGCAGGGAGCGTTTTGATGATGTCGAAGCACTCCCCCAGCGAATGCCTTCGCACTAATGTAGCGAAGCGAAATGGCGTTGAATGAGTTCAGATTTTACTGTTTCTATGATAGGAGTGGAAACAACTCCAACCCCATTCAAAGCATGGAAACATAGTGTATATTGTTGTGCTTCAACAATCAGATGAGAGCCTTGAAGTTTAGCGAAATATAGGAAACAAGAACATTCAGCAGGGTAGCTCATGGCTAGTATTCAAAGATAAATGTGATAGTCAGTTCACAAAGTGCATCAAATTACCAATAATCGCCTAAAGACTAAAGTGTGTCAATATAACATAATCATATAAAAGATGGCGTCACAACTATCTAACATGAAAATGGTGCCTATTTGCTAGATTATTGCCAAATTGCAAGAGCAAATCTTTGTACAAAAAAGGTATGGAGTAATAACAGATTAAAAAGAATACAAATTACTCCACTTACTTAAATGGACAATGTTCATCATAATTCTTAGGGTCCACAGGCTCAGCATCAAGAGTGTCCTAAAACATAGACTTCATCTGTCACAATACACATTATCATGCATATCAACTGAAGTTGGACCTGTTAAACTATACAGTATTCTAACAAAATCAGACATGTACTTGCAAGTGTCTATCAAAGTTCTTCATACACCAACTGACTATAAGAACATACTGCTCTTTACATTGAATATATAAAGTACGTATAGACATTCATATAAATCAAAAAGGATAAATTTTTTCCCAGCATGATAAATAAAAACAAAAACATAACACAAGATCAAACAGTTCTTTTGTGAAGCCAAAGAGGATATGCAATCTAAGAAGACTCTTTATTGGGATGAGTTTTATCAGGTAAGTAAGGTATGTAAGTAAGCAGTATATGGTAGGCAAGTCATATAATTATCACTTATATAAGGTAAGCATGTACGTAAGCAGTATATGGTAGGCAAGTCATATAATTATCACTTATATAAGGTAAACGGTAGAATATATGGTGAGTAAGTCATATAACACGGAAGGTTGGCAAGTTCCCAAAAACTGTATCATTAAAGATGTAGTTGCGTCAAAAAAGTCAATTTAATGAAATTAGGACACATAAAAGGCTAAAACATCAGCTACAATTTGATGCTATTTTTGTCTTTGTAGACCAACCCTGTCCAGAGATATATGCGTTTGAATGAGGCCCTCTTTTAAAAAGCTCACGTTCCAGCGGGTGCCTATTTCGTGACGTCACAAGCAAGATATCTGAAACGAAACCACGAGCGATAAATATGAGGTCGCTTCGTTAGCCAATCATGAGCGCGAAATCTTTATATAGGCCGTAATAAATGTTATCACTCGTAAAATGCGTTGTCTGTGATCTCGAAGAATCTCATCGTTAGAGAATTCTCAACGTTACTGATTCAACGCGTTTCAACAATTACTAAGTTATACATAGTTTTGTATAGCGACTGCGACTCAAGAGTTATTTGAGCAACTTTTAGTAAAAGATTGGAGTAGACAGCCTATGGCTGTTGACAGGCGTCAGCAGCGTTTTGCTGCAGAGGAAGACAGAATGGAGGTAAATTAACTTAGAGTCTTCTATACTTGAGTAAATATAATATTTTTATAGTCATAAATACATTTACTAATTAATAAAATGATAATTCTTTGCTATCTCCAATCATCGTTTCATAGCTTATCTGCCGTTTTACCTAGCTTTGATATTTTTTTCGAATTTTCTTTGGTAAATTAGAGTCATGATTACCAATTATTTTCACTCGTAGGAAGTGGGTAAAATCGATTGATCATTGCAAATCTTTAATTTCCAGAACCAAAGCTTCGAATAGTTGGCTTGGCGTACTTGTGCCTTTATTAAATGTTTATTCATTTTTAAAATTACACTCGCAATCTATTTAACTCCCAATTTGGAAGCTGTCAATAGATACGCTTTAGAATGACATATCTATGAATGACATATATTTATTGCATTTTTTTTACTGATTACAGAATTTTTATGTCGTCCCACCAGCCGAAGAAGCTTTGTCAGTGTGGAAACTGCCATAAAGTGGAAAGAGAGACTTGAATGCGTGCTGCATAAGCCATGATGTTTTGTTTGAGTTTGTTGCAGTAGATGAATTTGTCTTATTGTATCAGCTAATACTATCTGAGTGGCCACGACTTGATGAATATTTTTAATAAAAGTTTTATGCCGAGATGAAAATATTTTTGCTTGTAAAAATTATATAATAAAATAATATTGTAGAAGATAATGCAAAACATGATTTGCAGAATATTGTAGTGAATTGGATATGGTATATGGATGTCCGCAGAACTGGAGAACGTGAGTTCAAATCCAGTTTGCAGCAGACTTCTCATCCTTAAAACTCTATCCCTGTCTATATTCTTTACAAAGACGTGGCTTGCTTATTTCACTTCGGTAGTATTCGGTAAGAATACTACTAGTAAGAAACTAGTACGTAGACGGTGTAGGCAATGATATACAGCCCTGCCCCAAAGATAGGCGACAGGCATAATGTGGGCGGGGCTTATAAGAGGCTGTATATCGTTAGTATAATGGGTAGCTGCTGATACAAAGACCGCGTTCTACATAGTGACTTGACAGAATTACCGTAGAATTGGTAGTCGGTACCCAAATGTTTACACAACATTTGGAGAAAGTGAGTAGAACAAATTTTCAATTTTAGTTATTTGAGGCCTTTGAAACATTCATAATAATGCATCTGTAGCAGGATTTAAAATTTTATTCTAGCCAACATGAGCAAATACAAAATAAGATATATGCCAATAGAGCCGCGTAAGACTAGACTTTTATCGCAAATAGCCGATGTGAATACGAGAGATAGAGACAGGTTGCCTAACGCGTGACATCATTTTGGGCAAGTTTTTGTGGCCGGAGCGTTTTTAAGGCGATCAGATTTTTTCGGTTTTAATCTTCAAATATCTTGGCAATGCGATCGCGTAACACAACAAACAACATATCAACTGATAGAGAAAAAAAATGCTTTCTTTTAAGGTCAACTTAAATTTGACGCAACTACATCTTTAAAACAAACATTGAGAAGGCAAGAGGAGAAGTCGAGTAAAAGAACTCATTTTCTGCCATATGTTCAGCTAAAGAGAAACATTCATTTTCATGGTAAAGTACAAATTTGACAAATTTGATACACCATAAATAACACACCAGGAATTGTCACTATATCATAACACACTTTTTAATGGAGTTTATAAAACTTTATTTATGGTTTAAACAAATGTATGTTTCTTAATGTGCCAGGTTGTTCTCAAAGCGGCTCAAAGCGGTTGTTCATATAATATTATGATGCTTTATTATGTATCTTGAGGTGTTGACTGATGTTCTAAAAAAAATCAAGGAGATTGACCCACCAGAAGCTGAGATATAGCCAGCCAAACACAGGTCTACCTAATAACGAATCAGAGGAAAAACCGTTCGAAAATCCCGAGAATTGTGACGTATGAAATCGACTTATTGGACATGTGCCGGAGTTGCGCACCCTTACGTATAATGATTGTTTTAGGCTACGAGATGTGAAACGCTTCTTGCGATAGTTAAGAATTTACAGCCTAGCTCTGGTTTCTCAGGAAATTCAAGCAAACATTGTGTGGTAAAGGCAGTTGCCCACAACCCCTCGCCATGATTTTTCAAAACAGAAGAGCAGATTTTGACTATTGTGCTTCAAATGTTAACTTGATCTCCACGGATATGCTCCAAAGATCCTCTGTTCAACGAACGGCGCGTGTATAGTCTATATTATACGATATCCGCGATTTGCAGTTTGTTTAGAGTAAGAAATGGGAATTTTTGTTCATTCATCATCTTTCTACTGTGTACCTACTGCAGCATTCAGTTGATTTTCATGAATATCATCACTATTAACAGACTGTAAGTTCACCACAGCCATAATTTTAAAAATAATAACTTGTCCGTGCTGCTCTTGCTGTAAGAAAAAAAAATGATAACTTTTGATTTGATTCTTCTATTTATCTATTATCTTATCTATGATTATTTTTTATGATTAATATAATAATCATAATGTATAAATACAAAATAATAATATAACTGCGTATAGAATAAATGATGTAACTAATATAATTTGTAGATAATTCCAAATGATAACCGAGATTGCTGATTGATTTAATTGATTCCATTTATTAGCTATAGTTAAAAAAAATCTGAATAGCGCTAAAGATGAGTCTGAATAGGGAAGCTAAGGGGGAGAACAACAAAACTGAGCTGAAATAGCAAGATAGCGAAATGTTGCGAAATAATAGATGCGTCTAATTATTTCATGCTAAAACTAATCTACACGCCAGAGGGACTGGTTCGGAATTCTCAGAGCAATGATTGTTAGGCCCAATTTGATTGTTCTATACTTCCAGGGATTAAACCAATTAAAACGCCGTGATTGTTATAGGAGAGCGCATTAGTTGGCTTAATTGACCAATGGCACACAAGTCGATTTGATATGTCATATATTGATGCTAATATGAGGATTACAAAAAAACTTATGTATTTTGGCAGACCTGTGTTTGGCTGGCTATACCTCAGCTTCTGGTTGGTCAATCTCTTTGATTCTTTTTTTAAAACATCAGCCAACACCTCAAGATAAACAATAAAGCAAAATAATATCATACTTTCTCTATTCTTTAAGTAAAACTACCAGTCATAGTTGTTTATACGGAGATAAACCAACTCTAAATCTCCTAACAACAATGTCAATCATGAATTTTTTAATTTGTAAAACAGCTACCTTCGGACCCTTATACGCCTGATTCTTTGTATAGGCGGCATCAACTAGTTCTGGTTTAGCCCGAGAAAGGAGAATCAGCGGGTCCCTTTCTCCTGATGTTCTTGAACCAATAAAGAACCCTTTTGGCTGTTTCTTGCTCCATGGGTACTTCTTGGCAACGCTATAATAGAACATGCAAAACATTACTTATAGAAAAAAGTTAGTCTGATTTGTCACAAATACTTATTCGCCGTAATATCAACAGCGTGATGATTTTATTATAGTGAAAAAAAATGAGAGTGCACAGCTAATGAAAAAAGATTAGAGTGTACAGCTGGTGAGGAAAGACAAGATTAATACAGTGCATCCTCATGATACAATTACCCTGATACATGTATACTATTTTTCCCTTACAAAGTGGAACATAATGATTTTTTTCACCTCATAAGACAAATCTTATTTCACCACACGCATTCAACAAAATTTTCGCCTGTGTTCAAATTTGGCAGTTGATGTGCCTATTACGTACGTCAAAATAACAAAGACGCCGAAATGATGTTTGCCGAAAACATTTTCACAACACCTGAAAAAGACATGATGACCGATTTCTTTCAGTTCAGCAATTCTCGTGTGTAAAACGGTAAAATTTTCCCTTTGAAACCAGTAGCAAAGTTAGTGTTGCAATTCCTTCAAACAGAAGGTCGGTGGTCAGACAACTTCTATTAACCTGCTAACAACAATCCATTTCATTACAAAAACAGCATTGTTTGGGCTTTCTTGCTGAATTAGGTTGAAAAATGTTTCAATAAGATCAATTAAAATTATATTGAAAATGAAACCAGAAACTAATCGGTGATGAAACCTCAGTGATAAAACGTTGAAATTCAGGTGTGTTTAATAAGCTAAACTTATTTGAAGTGAATTCAAAGTTTATGTTATGCGTACGCCTGCATTGAAATCAAGAACTTTCTACGGTACGTACTGCACATAGAACCTCACAATGTTACATTTTAATGCAGATTTAATGCAGAGCATAACCAATAAATATGCTAAACATACTAAAGTTACTGCAGGTAACTATAGTTATTAAGGTTAACATACCATTTTGTTACTAATTTTCAATATGTACAGAAATTGTATAAAAGCTTGATGATTTTTACCAGGCGATGTTTGCATTAGATAATTATTATGGTTTCTATACCCTTTCATACGATTTTTTCACCATATGTGTCGCGGCCACAGAAACCATGGTTAAGTCGCAAATCACGAAGTTGAGTTACCCGACTTTGAATTGCACCAACTGAATTTATAATATGGTAACGATTTTTGTAACACGTGCATCTGGACTAATCAAAGAGTGATCTTTCTGAATCTGAAGTCAGTTTAGCCAATAGAAGTCTTTAACCCTCGGAAAAACCCCTTTAAAACCGTTGCTATGCTAAACAGGAAGTACTGAAAAATGGCGTCCGATAAATATAATCGTTTCTTTTTTGCCGGTTTTAAAGATAACTCTGACATTTTGGACACTTATAATGAGTACTTTGGTATTCCAACTAATGTCAAAAGCAGTGAAAGTAAAGGGAATTACGATATTTTCCTAACGATTCTTACAAGATTATTACATATTTAATTATAAGAATAATTATTCGATTTTATAAGATTTAATTATAAGAATAATTATTCGAATTTCCAAGATCGAAGTATATAGTGACCGATGGTGTGCAATATGTTACTGTTGTTATTTTTCTAAAGATTTTGTTGATGATTTGGCTGTGCCCTATATCGCGGTACTGCCAAGCCGTTTTTAATATCTGCAAAATTAAGTAATACATTTTTTTTATAAATATACAGCTATTTCTATGACAACCAGCTAAAATCTGTTTAGATTTTTAAATTCAGCATAATTTTCAGATATAAATACAGAAATCTAGTGAAATATCACAACTTCTTGATATTGGTTGCTATGACGTTTTGAAATGTAAACAAAATTGTGCATTGGTTTTCGTTTCTCAAACTTTAACACCAGTTTTCTCAGAACTATGTTTCCGCACTAATGGTAAACGTGCATTCAGTTTATTGACCATAAAATCTGTTGTTATTAAGCTAGAATCAAAATTTTTTTTGCAAAATAGCTGTGAGAAATTTCTCCTTCTGCTAATGTAGATAACTCCAAATCTTACAATCCCGACTTAACCATGGTTTCTGTGATCATGACCTATATGATACCAACCCTAGAGCGAATTAAAATCATATCCTGAGGGTGCATTGTAACGCCACTTGAGAAAGAATTCAGGAGTAAAAATCTCATTGGAATCACTCTTATAACTGTTACAACTTATCTTATGCTGTGATGATTATACATGCAGGTGCCCGAGTTTAAGGTGATGATTATACATGCAGGTGCCCGAGTTTAAGGTGATGATTATACATGCAGGTGCCCGAGTTTAAGGTGATGATTATACATGCAGGTGCCCGAGTTTAAGGTGATGATTATACATGCAGGTGCCCGAGTTTAAGGTGATGATTATACATGCAGGTGCCCGAGTTTAAGGTGATGATTATACATGCAGGTGCCCGAGTTTAAGGACTTCTATATAACTTCTATTAACAGCTTCACAACAAGAGAAACCCAAAAGTGATACACTCATTGTCCGAGAATTTACACCGAGTGAAGATATGATGGTCACGCACTTATTGTCCAATAAGCTACACCAAACGAAGCTACTATGGTAATGAATATTTCCACGGCTTAAAAATCTAATCTTAAAGCAGCAATATCTTGTCATGATTTTCTTCATTTTCTTTTGCATCCAAATACAGCGTAAGACTAGTTTGTGGGTCAAGTGTTGAAATACCTCTAAAACGTACTCAGCGAGCCAAGCCCTTGTGCCAACCCAGTCACCTTGACCATTGGGAAATAGTGGCCAAACTGCCGGTCCACCTGCCCAGAATGTCCAAGCTGGGTACATTATATCCTCATACGTAGAATCCTGCCAAACATGGCAACAAGATGTACAATTTGCGTATTCATACCACATTTGCATATCCCAACAAATGAACAACTTTAACTCCTTCCTTTGTGGAATACTTTCTGTACACTGAGGTAACTTGATTGAAACTCATGACAACTGCAGCTGCACTAAAAATCTTAACAGTACTAAGTATACAAGTAGACTCAAGCCTCGACCTACAATCAGCTTTACATAAAAATTATAGGACGTGAAGTTTTTCCAAATATTTTTTACAAATGAAATAATTTCTATTATACAACATCCCAAATTTCTTAAAACATTAGGGTCGTTTAGAAAAAACAAAATCTATCAAAAATTTAGAATAAAACACAAATATAACAAAAAAGCATAATAAATTAAGTTAAATTATCAAGTCATGTATAGTGAGTAAGTTACTGTTTATTTCTACCACTATCTATATCTATTTCTACCACTATCTATATCTATTTCTACCACTATTTCTATCACTATCTACTGTACATGTATATCTATATCTATCAGCTTATGCATTGCTGAGTCTACACTTCCAGTCTACACCTCCATGCTGTTTTAAGGCAAAGTAACAACAGAAACCTCATTTTTACTGATTTTTACTTTCATTAATTTGATTTCTACATGTAATTTAAACTGTTATGACTGGTCAATGAAAACTCACCCTACTAAATGAGAAAACAGGAGGCTTAGGAGAGCGCCATCTGGGAGTACATGGATAATCAAAAACATTAATTTTAATTTCCATGTCTGGCAAGTCTTTAGCCAACCTTGTCAGAAAGTACTCCACACCTATGCACCTGCAACAAGCTGTCATCATGTGAGTAGCTATGTGACACTTCCCTGTATAATTATTATAACATATATCTGCTAACAAATGAACGGGTACACAAAATTAACAAACCGATTCCATAGTTAGTTTCTTTCTCACATAGCTCAAAGCCTACCCTAATCAGATAGAATCATCACGCAAAGACGATAAACATTTAAAATAAAATCAACAATAATACAATTAAAATACCATTTTTACATATGAATTTTTCAACATCAACCAAAAATTTCAAAAATATTTGGCTCAATGTTTCCAACATATGACATCCGAAATTTCTTAAAATTTTGAAATTTTACAAATCAAAGTAAAAGCATAAGATAAAAATATATAAACTAGATTGACTTATATAATTAAACGATATCTAGTGTATGTTAGAATAAGTTACACCATGTATTTCTGTTAATGACTTTAGCACTTAACTTGTGTATGGTCTAATCTCCCCTTTCATTCGCATGTCCTTTAGGTCATTATGGTAACAGATAAAAACATTTCTTCACTTATTAGTATTTTATTCATGTTTATTTTACATAAAAGTGAAGTTTTTACATTTGAGCTTTCACTTAGTTTTATACATAGCAATTGTTGCGCGATTAGTTAAAGTATTCATGGTTGGTTCCTGCACTCTGCAACAAAGAATAATATACTATGTATTCTTATAAAAACATTTGCTTCAAAATGCAATGAGTTTGACATGCGAAGTAAAAATTAAAATGAACTAACTTTAGATGTGAATATGTGAATCCTTTATTACCTCAAGTCGATGCTGACTATCACTACTACCTCCTATGTGTTACGGTTAAGAACAGGGACCCGCTCGTTTTTAATCCAGACCATAATATTACTGGCATCCTTGCTTCTTACCAACAGCAAAATGACAGCTTAAACTCACAACCTCAAAACTAGCTGACCACTGTAGCCAGTGTTTGACAGCTGTAAATGCTAAATGTGACATCAGTGCATAAAACTAGCTGACCACTGTAGCCAGTGTTTGACAGCTGTAAATGCTAAATGTGACATCAGTGCATAAAACCAAACACTAACATCAACTATCGGTCAAATGATTAGTGCTAATAAAGTTGGAGACGGAAAGCGAGCCTACAAGTTTAATACCTGGCCTCAAATACACATTTCTTTTCTCTGTAGACCTTGTGATCAATGATTTGGTATGTTGTGGCTCTTTTATCAGCGGCATCAAGCAGCTCCTTTGTGATACCTCCCTTCCACGTTGACAGGTCACTCTCGATTTGCCTATAATAATCAGAGAATCTACATACAAAGCTGTAAACAGTTGCATACCCTAATATTTCCATTGTAAGAGGATGTGATATTAGATCCTATGTTGACATTCATTGAAGGTATACGCGCATGTGCTTCTATGTAATATGAAGTATCTACCGTGACAAACAACGCATATTAGGATGTCAAAAAAAAGAATAAAAAATTGCCAACACCTATGTTAAAATCTGTATTACTTTATACGTACAAGAACTGCACATGGACTGTAATCTGTATTACTTTATACGTACAAGAATTGCACGTGGACTGTAATCTGTATTACTTTATACGTACAAGAATTGCACGTGGACTGTAATCTGTATTACTTTATACGTACAAGAATTGCACGTGGACTGTAATCTGTATTACTTTATACGTACAAGAATTGCACATGGACTGTAATCGAGCAACAAATATCTATCGGTATCTTTATTTAATGTGAAGTTTCTTCAGCAAACTCTTAGTGAAAAAAATTCTAAAATTATCAGGACAGCTTATTGGGCCCTTAATATATTAGCAGACAGTAATATTTGCTCATGTTTATTATGCATTGACTAATTTTATCTTAGGATACATTTTATGACAATACTATGTTAATAATTGCCCAAAGACTTGACCCATTAGCCGAACGAAACTGTCAATAACTAGTGCTGCATATATTCAAGCATGTTTCTTAGCATCTAGCAACTTATGACAAGCTTCCACAAAAGTGGAAGACAGAACACACATTATGTCGAGAAAGAAATACCATTAGAATGAAGTTAGGTGTGAGTCTTAGAAAGTTAGAATGAAGTTTAAAAATGAAGTTAGATCTATTAGATTAGAAAAAGCTATGAATAATGAGAAGAACAAATAATTATATTGTTGCAAAAGACATAAATGTTAAAAAATACTGCTGTCTAGACAAACGAAACAAGAGTAGAAGTTGAGCTCGATTGCTCAATGAACATAAGTTGGATAAAGCTTCAATAATAATCACATCCCACGAATGACTCTAATACCTGCTGTCTCTTCTACCAGGTAAATCTGCTGTCTCTTCTACCAGGTAAATCTGCTGACCCTACCTGAAGTCTCTTCTACCAGGTGAATGTGCTGACCCTACCTGAAGTCTCTTCTACCAGGTGAATGTGCTGACCCTACCTGAAGTCTCTTCTACCAGATGGATGTGCCGACCCTACCTGAAGTCTCTTCTACCAGGTAAATCTGCTGACCCTACCTGAAGTCTCTTCTACCAGGTGAATGTGCTGACCCTACCTGAAGTCTCTTCTACCAGGTGAATGTGCTGACCCTACCTGAAGTCTCTTCTACCAGATGGATGTGCCGACCCTACCTGAAGTCTCTTCTACCAGATGGATGTGCTGAACCTACCTGAAGTCTCTTCTAACAGATGGATGGAATGACCCTACCTGAAGTCTCTTCTGCTAGATAAATATGTTGACCCTACCTGAAGTGGCAAACTGAGCAGCCATCTTCATTCAATTGACAATGCTTGCTCTCATCTACCGCTGCTTTAATCTTACTGTGAATTTCTCTCCATTTCTCATCTGCAAAATACATACAACAGGAGATGTTCAAAAGTAAATAATTCCTAAACCACGACATTAATAAAAACTTATAAGTCAAATCTTGATTTATGATCATCCCAACATACAGATGTTTAGGCAAGCAATATAAAATTTGAATTAAAATGAAATATAATAAAAATATTGTAAGTTAATTTAAACTAAGTTTAGAGCGAAATGAATAACAAATATGTCATCTGCTTTCATCACTCACACTACTATTGAAACTATGTATTGCAGAGACTATGTATTGCAGAGACTATGTATTGCAGAGACTATGTATTGCAGAGACTATGTATTGCAGAGACTATGTATTGCAGACTATGTATTGCAGAGACTATGTATTGCAGAGACTATGTATTTCAGAGACTATGTATTGCAGAGACTATGTATTGCAGAGACTATGTATTGCAGAGACTATGTATTGCAGAGACTACGTATTGCAGAGACTACGTATTGCAGAAACTACGTATTGCAGAGACTACATATTGCAGAGACTACGTATTGCAGAGACTACGTATTGCAGAGACTGTGTATTGCAGAGACTATGTATTGCAGAGACTATGTATTGCAGAGACTATGTATTGCAGAGACTATGTATTGCAGAGACTATGTATTGCAGAGGTGGAACTTCATTCATGCGTTGCCAAGATCAATAAAAGCCTCTTTCTATTCAGTGTTGTACATACTACATGGGTTTTTACATTGGTCTTAATGCTAGGTAAAATAACTTGAAATATATATTGTTGTTTGTTTATCTCAGTAATTAGATAAAAACAAAATTTGATCAATTTTTAAAGACTGTTTGCCTGAAAATATCAGTTTCAGAAATTTTAAGAAAATATTGGAAGGGTTCAACTATGTATGTTGATGATTGGCTATAGGTAATGTGCTGCATCATTAACCCTCTCGCCGGGTAAAAATCACCAAAAACATCTAAAAGTCGTGTCATTTTTGGTGACAATTCAACATAGTTGGTATTTTATGAACACACACGGTTTGAGCTAATATTTACTAAATGGTTTTGGATGTGATGCTTTCTATTAAAGTAAGTGTTGTGTTACTAACCCTTTTGCAGGCATAGCGACATTATTGTTATCTTACGATACTGATGCTAATGGGCAGAGCGACTATTGTCGTCACACGAACTTTTTTATTAATTTATTTCTGGCTAACTTATGGCCTTTTTTTGTTTAATTTTTTTACCAATAATAAACTACAATAAATTTGTCTCTGTTAACAACAAAAAATGAGCCGTTTTGAGAAGAAAAAAACAATCGTTTTTGCAATACTGATTGAACAAAAATCCGAAATAAAAACACCTTTAAATAACATTGGGAATTTGGTTTGTAGCTTGTTTCTGCTTTTATTTCGGCTTTCTGAATGTTTTCCCACAATGTAAGAACTTTCTTTTACTGTCATGGCGTCTTCCAAAGGCTATTATAGGCAAAGGCAAAGCTATAGAGACACAAGAATAAGCACATGGTGTCAAGACTGCGGTGTAGGCCTCTGCAAGGCCAAATGCTTCCAAAAGTACCACAGCTAGATATACAGTTATATGAAGAGTTGACTTGCAACATGTTTATTTGTTTTTACTTGGATCATAAAAACATAATACACGTATACAATATCATAAATAAGAGTGTATTAAGGAATTTTTAAATTGATTTGTGAAAAATTAATTTGCCGGAGGGGTCTCAAATAGCCCAAAAAACTCATCTGCGAAAAGGTTAAGAGTTGTCTACACAGATGTTTATGTGGCTGTTAACCACACCCACTGTTTTGGAAGTTTCTAGTGACTCATGTTCATTAGTGTGTGACTTATGAAAGATTTATTAAAAGTGGAACATTCAGACAAGCTGTGTTATTTATCTAACTGTAATAATTTAACATGGTAGTAGTGGTAAATGTGTAGATAGCAAGATTATATTTGGAACTTTCAGTATAACAGTGACATATTAATCATTATGGAGCGAATTTTGCTTCCTCGGAAGCTGGATTTAAGGTGTGAGGATATGTTTGGTAAATGGCGTCGTTGGCAGAGGGATTTCAAGAATTACCTCTTGGCAATTGACTTGACTGGAACTACCAAGGCAGCTGAGAAGAGGTAACTGGTCTTATTCAGGCATGCAGAGGGTGAAGATGTAAGGAAAGTCTTCTCGGCAGTATTCGCAAATGGATTGGAGTATTGCCATTTCCACCAATCACAACTTAGTGAAGATGGCAATACTGAAGAGCTAGAGGAGGGAGCTGCTGGGAGGAAGTTGGATGATGT
Source organism: Watersipora subatra (assembly GCF_963576615.1). Taxonomy (NCBI): domain Eukaryota; kingdom Metazoa; phylum Bryozoa; class Gymnolaemata; order Cheilostomatida; family Watersiporidae; genus Watersipora; species Watersipora subatra. The sequence continues at coordinate 29,896,319 of NC_088711.1, forward strand.
TATCAAAGGATTCCATGAATATTGCAATCCTAGGTCAGGTGTTGTAGTGAGTAAATTAAAGTTTTACAATAGCAGTCAAGATGGTGACACTGTATATGTATTTTTGATGAAACTGAGACAGTTGGCTGAGGGTTATCAATATGGTGATCAGAGAGATTCCTTGAATTGAGACAAACTGCTTCTTGCCTTGGATGACACAGAAGAGAAAGAAAAGCTAATGAGAGAATCAGATGAAATGTTGTCCCTCGACTATGTAATCGAGTCATTGAGAATTGCGAAAAGGTCAAAGAAACTGAAACATCAAAAAGCTGAGGAAAAATCTAAAGATGAAATGTTGTCCCTCGAATATGTAATCAAGTCATTGAGAATTGCGAAAAGGTCAAAGAAACTGAAACATCAAAAAGCTGAGGAAAAATCTAAAGATGCCAATGCAGTATCTCAGTTTTTGAAGCGAGAAACCTGTCAAGTCAGCAAAACAAGGATTTCCCAAGCAGAAATGTGAGAATTGTGGTAAGAATCTCAATAAGGGTCAGAGATGTCCTGCATATGGTACGCAGTGTAAACGTTGCCAGAAGTTTAATCACTGGGCAGTTATGTGCAGACAAGATACTCATATAAATCAAACAGAAGATCATGATGCTACAGAAAAGGTTTATCTGGGTGAAATAAATACTATAAATGCTACTAACTCGTCTATGACTGACTCCTGGTATGCAGATTTATGAGTACACACAAACGCCGTTAAAGGCCGGCTAGTCAGATTTAAACTGGATACAAGAGCTGTTTTGAGTGTATGTGGACTAAATCAGTTAACTGGTGATGTGTTACCTTCTGACAAGAAGTTATATGAACCTGGATACACACCACTAAACTGTATTGGGAGAATAAAGTGTAAGACTACAGCCAAGAGTGAGGTCACTGAGGAATATATCTACCTCGTTCCAAACCAAAAAAGCCATTACTTAGTAGAAGAGCTTGTGATAGAGTTGAAGCTAATCAAGGTTGATGAAGATCAATGCCACATTTGGAGTGTCAATATCAATGGTAAATTGTTTTTAGGACTTGAAAAAGTTGGCAGAGAATATTCTATCAAATAGAAAGAGAAAGCAGTGCCTTATACTATATATGTTCCCAGACTGAAATCATTTCCATTGAGAAGCAAAGCAGATAGAGCGCTTGATAAGATGGTAGCAGATAGTCATCAAGAATGTTGGGCCTAATGAACCTACGTACATCATGGTGTGCTCCAATGGTGGTGATTCCAAAGGTTGATGATGAGAAAGTAAGAATTGTATCTGACCTCAGAGCTTGACAAGTTTATCCAATTTATAGATATTTCCGACTTCCACAAGGCCTATGCAGTAGCCCAAAAATGTTCTCTGCTGAGATGAACATAATCTTTGAAGATTGTGAAGGTGTTGTCATATACATGGATGATTTGCTTGTATTTGGGAAAGATACAGCAACACGATGAACGACTACAGGCGGCTACGTCTGTAGTCATTCATCGTGCGCGAATGACTACGACTTAACCACCCAGTATGAATTTTGTCATGTTACAAGCAGTCCAGAATATCATAGAGGAAATGGAGCTGCGGAAAGAGGAGTGCAAACCATCAAGAAAATGCTGGCCTTAAAAAGAGGACATATGTCTGGCACTGTTGGCTTACCGTTCTTCACCATAGTTTGGCCTGTACTACCCTGCAGAGCTGTTGATAAGAAGAAATTCAGAACCACCGTGGTAACTCATCCAGATGATCTGCTGCCCAAACAACCAAATCATGCCCGATTCATTGCATCAAATGAACAATATTAAGTCAAGGATGAAGCAGAACCATGATAGTAACTGTAAAGTAATACCTCTACCACCTGTTCACTCTGGAGATTATGTGTGGGTTAGAGATAAACAGAGAGATGAAAAGGTGATCACTGCATCTGATGATATTACAAGGAAAGTTATAGCTGAGACAGAAGCTGGTAGATTGCTCAGAAACAGATCAGATGCTGTCAGTATAGAACCAAATGCACCTCTACGCAGATCCCAGAGAATCAATAGTCTCCAATAAAGTTTGAGGCATCTGGTCATCAATAGCAAAACCAATTATTGATGGTATTCAATTTGTTTGTATTCCCTGGCAAACAAACAGTTCTTACATATTTCTCATTCAGTTTTATTATATTTTATTTTTTGTTGTAAGTACAATCATTAAATTTTTGCTTAGAGCTTGAAAGAGGATGTTGTATTATTAAGAGTTGTCTACCCCCATATTTATGTGGCTGTTAACCACACCCACTATTCTGGAACTTTCTAGTGACTCATGTTCATTTGTGTGTGACTTAAGGTGTAAACACACTAGGCGATTTTATCGCGAGCGTCATGAGGAGGGCGGCGATATCGCTAGCGTGTGCATAAACACACTTGAGCGATTCACCAGCGATGAGTAAATAGAGCGTGCTCGCAAATAGCCAATAGAATTCTGTATAACCAGTTACTCCGGAGTTCTTAATAATTACAAGTAAATATGGCGCTTACAAAACAACGTCGTCAACGACTTTTGATTCTACTAGGACTATCTCACATTCATAAATTGCGAATTACCAAAAGAAACAAGAACAAACATTTTTGGATTCAAATGCCTAATCTTAATAGAGCGTTGCAAGGTGGTTATAACGGTGTTTTCAAAGTTTACCAACGCAACAACTCCCACGAGCACCTTTACCGAGAAGCTGTCCGTGTCACACCCCAATGCTTCAATCACATATTAGAATTTATTAAAGAAGACATTGTTAAATCGGACACCCAGTTGAGAAAAGCTATATCAGCAGAACTGCGACTCACACTCACTCTACTCTACTTAGCCACCGGGGACAGCATCAAATTGATAGCCATGTTTTTTAGAATAGGGCTGTCCATAGCGAGAGAAATAATTTATACCACTTGTGATGCTATTTGGGATCGTTTGCGTCATACTTATCTAGTAACTCCATCTACCGAGGATGCCTGGCTCGACATCGCCAAAGGGTAAGATATTATAAATAATTGTTCATTTTTTCTCAGTTAAATAAAAAACGTTGTTTAGTAAAGTGCTATTTTGTACCTGCTAAAATATCATGTATGAGAAAACACTGATTTTTATCTTAAATACTTTAGTTGTTCACATCAATTTATGCATCATGTAACATAATGTCTCAACAATTGATTCTATTTGTATTACAGATATGAGCAAACATGGAGTTTTCCCAATTTCTTGGGAAGTGTAGACGGGAAGCATTGTCAAATCCAGGCACCACGCAACAGTGGCTCAATGTATTTTAACTACAAGAAGACCTTTAGGTAACAAAATGTTTGTAAAGCATTTCTAGCATGGTTTTTTCTTATTTCGCCTCCCCTTCACCTTCTCACCACACATTTCTTTTTTAGAGTAGCAATTTTTTTATTAGTGATGAGCCAACCTGTGAAATATGTTACAAAATATAACCATGTTGCCACTTGAAACCAAGTGTTGGGTCTTGGCAATCTGCTTGTAAACTAGCACATTACTTGTCATGTGGCAAATATCTTTTTAATTATTTTAGTGTTGTACTTATGGCAATGTGCGATGCCAAGTACGGATTTACATATGTTGATGTTGGCACTCCCAGACGATTTTCTGATGGGGGAACCTTCGGCCAGTCTTCATTAAACACTGCAATGGAGTCTGGCCAGCTCAATATACCATCCCCAACAAACTTGCCAGATAATTAAAATTTTTGTCAAATCACAAATTTCTTGCCTTTAAATATTTCCACAAAGTGCTGAAATATCACTTCATATTCATCGGCATTCGATGGCATCCTGAATTTCCCAGAGTGACATGTACAATAGGAGTCATTTGATGAGTTTGTATTTATTTCATTAACTTTTCAGCCATTACTATTTGTGATGGTAGGAGATGAGGCGTTCCCTCTTAAGCCATGGTTAATGCAGCCATTCCCAGGGAGAGTGGTAGACAGCCATGGCAAGAAGATTTACAACTATCGGCTAAGCAGGGCACGGAGGACCATTGAAAATGCTTTTGGCATAATGACCTCTAGGTTAGTGTTCTCAATACACAAATCTGCAATCTACTTGACTGCTTGAAACACCATGTGCAAAAAATATTATTATATTAGGTACTATGTGACATTTTCCTTATGCGCTGTTTACAATTTGCTTCACTTGAAATTTTTTAGATGGTGATGTTTGAGGGACAATACTCTAGTCATGTCACCAGATAATGCGAAGAGAGTTATCCTAGCAACTTGTGTTCTCCACAATGTTATGAGAGAACAGAATATAAACCCATACAGCCCACCAGGGTTTGCCGACTCCATAGCACCTGGAGGAGAAATCGTGGAAGGTATCTGGCGACGCGAGACACCTGCTCATAGCCGCAGACAAACAAACCGCAGCTACAGTCAAGATGCCGCCGACATCAGAAATCATTTTAAATCATACTTCACTGGACTTGGGGCCGTGGAATGGTAAGATGTCCATGTACGCAGAACGCAATGAGCTCTGTTGTTGTCTATTGTATACAATTTTAATGTCACAACAATTTTAAAAGCAAATACACTACTATATTATTAAGCAAAATATTATATTATTAAGCAAACTATATTTGTTATTATAATATCAAGCAATATATATTTATTATTATATTACCAAACAAAATATATTTATTATTATATTACCAAACAATATATATTTACTAAGTTTGTATTAAAAATGAAATCATAATATAAAGCTATCCGTTCAACTCCTCAGTGTGGGCAGCATGTGCACTTCTGGTAAACTTAGCCCTGAATATTACGTCCCTTATCTCTCTTATAACTAGCTCCTGTTCTAGTTCTCCTTTAATGGAGCGAATGTCTCTGGCCACTTCTGCCCCAAAACTGTCAAGTCTATCTTCTTGATTCATTGAATCAAAACGTTTAAGCAATTCCTGGCCGAAGTCAACTTCGGCACACTTCCTCTTCTTACTCTTGGATAAAGAGGGAGCTTGGGATGTTTGGAAGGCTGATGCAAGTGAGGAGATGCTTGTAGATGGGCATTCTTCCTCATCGATGCTCACAGCAGCCTTTTCCTCTAATCTACTGATGGTGGTCGTAGTGCTAAAACGACAAAGCTTATTTTATCAATTTTTTTGGTGTTAATTTATGCATGTGTATCTATTTGCAAGCACATAATAATTTATTGCAATTACTGAGCATGCATGTGAGGCTGACAACAGCTGCTGTAGATCAAAATTTCCTTCACTCATTTTAGGTAATGGTTCAGATATCCAACTAGTTCATTTATATTGGCAATCAGATTATAAGTCTATGATTCAAGTCTATACTAACTGCAAACGTGTGTCCATTAACTAACCTTGGTCGATCAACATGGTCTTTAAGCCATTTCAGAAATGGAAACCATTTCCATTTCGGATCTGGGCAAGCAGCAGCGCCAGACCGCTGTGCTCTATTCTTTTCAAGTATGCATTTTCTAAACTGATCTCGCAGCGACTTCCATTGTTGCTTGGCTTTTGTTACTAAAACAAATAAATATTAGTTACATCCCGTTAAGAAAGCTACTTTAAACTATTTGATTAAATTCATCCCACATATGTCATGTAGCCGATGTACTTAGTATAGTTAAGTACAATGGAGCCGTTTACATAATAAAAAATAATTACTTACCATTCTTAATATGACCAACTTTCAGCACAATTGCCTCCCAAATATTATTTTTCATGTGTGAATCTTTGTAGCTTTTGTGTTTTGTATCATATAATACAGGGTTTTCTCTTATTAACCCGATAAAAAGTTCAATGTTCATTTTACGCGTGTTCAGACAGTCGTACCTCGGACAGCCGTTAACAAAGGAAGAAATATGGTACGCGAAAATCGAAGCATCATGGGGGAATGAAAACAACCAATCAAAATGCACCTTACGGGCGATAAAGTTGTGTAGAGAAAGTCTAGCGTTATCGCTCTGTATGAGAGCGCTGAATGAATTCTAGCGCAGATTAGCGCTACGCAGCGCGATATCGCTCTAAATATCGCCTAGTGTGTTTATACCTTTATGAAAGACTTATTAAAAGTGGAACATTCAGATAAGCTGTGTTATCTATGTAACTGTAATAAGCTAACAAGAAGTTACTTTGTTTGGAGCTTTTTACAAACCCTTGTTTGGACACAGTCCTTCATCGCTCTATTGTAGCACTTTCCCATAATTGCAGTTTGGACTGTGGTTGCAAAACTTCAACCTTTGCACATTGATACTCGTACTATTTGTTAGATTCTGCTATTATAATCTTCCACAAATTACTTCCACCTTGCTCAGTAAGAAGTAATAAAACTGTCCTCACGGTGAAGTACCAGCAGGTGGTGTAAAGTTGGGCCCTGAGGGAGCAAAAAATGTAGAGCGATGAAGGCTTGTCACCACCTTAATCAGTAACATGCTTCCAACCATTGAAAGCCTGTGTGATTATATATGCTCCATTTTCTGAACCCACAGTAGTAGCAACTGGTGTATTAGAGCTAGGATCCTGAGTGTTGCTTGTATTGGAGTTGCTATTATGAGGCGCTTTTCTAGAATTCACAACAACAGCACAAGTGAATATAGCATTATCATCGTTCGAGCTACCATAATCATGGCTTTTCTCTATATAATCGAAGTTTTTGAAGTTGAAATCGCTACTATCATGTGAATTATTATTGTATTGATGAGTCAAACTATCACTGACCATGGCAGGATCAAACTAAAGTTTTGTTCCTTCGTTTCAAAAGCTGAATCACTTACTGACTAGTTTTTCCATGTTACATTTTTGCAATGGAATCGCAATTTTGATTTGTTTGAATTGTAGCAAAAAGAAATGCCCTACAGATGATAGTTTCATATCGTAATTTATAGATAAAGATATCAATGAGATTATTTTATGTGAAAGGTACTTCTACTATTAAAGAATAGAGAAAGCATAATATTATTATGATTTATTAGTTATCTTGAGGTGTTGACTGATGTTCTGAAAAAAGAATCAAGGAGATTGACCCCCTAGAAGCTGAGATATAGACAGCCAAACACAGGTCTACCTAATAAAGAATCAGAGGAAAACCCTTCGAAAATCCCGAAAACTATGACGTATAAAATCGACTTAATGGTCATGTGCCGGAGTTGCGCACCCTTACCGCCGTTACTTATAATGATTGTTTTGGCTACGAGATGTGAAACGCTTCTCGCGATAGTAAATAATTTACATACTAGCTCTGGTATCTCAGGAAAATCATCCAAACATTGTGTGGTAAAGGCATTTGCCCACAACCCCTCGTCATGATTTTTTAAAGCAGAAGAGCAGATTTTGACTATTGTGCTTCAAATTTTAACTCGATCTCCACGGATATGCTCCGAAGATCATCTGTTCAACGAACGGCGCGTGTATAGTCTATATGCGATATCAGCGATTGCAGTTTTTTAGAATACGAAATAGGAATGGGACTTTTTGTTCCTTCATCATTTTTCTACTGTGTATCTACTGCAGCATTCAGTTGATTTTCATGATTATCGTCACTATTAACAGACTGGAAGTTCACTACAGCCATAATCTTAAAAAGACTAACTTGACCGTGCTGCTCTTGCTATAAGAAAAGAAAACGATAACTTTTGCTTTGATTTTTCTATTGATATATTATCTTATCTATGATTATTTTTTATGATTTATATAATATTCATAATGCATATTATACAAAATAATAATATAACTGCGTATAGAATAAATGATGTAACTAATAAAATTTGTAGAAAATTCCAAATGATAACCGAGATTGATTTAATTGATTCTATTTATTAGCTATAGTTAAAAAATCTGAACAACGCTAAAGATGAGTCTGAATAGGGAAGCTAAGTAGGAGAACAACAAAACTGAGCTGAACTAGCAAGATAGCGAAATGTTGCGAAATAATAGATGCGTGTAATTATTTTATGCTAAAACTAATCTACACGTCAGAGGGACTGGTTCGGAATTCTAGGAGCGATGATTGTTAGGCCCAATTTGATTGTTCTATACTTCCAGGGATTAAACCAATTAAAACGCCGTGATTGTTATAGGAGAGCGCATTAGTTGGCTTAATTGACCAATGACACACAAGTCGATTTCATACGTCATATATTGATGATTACCAAAACACTTTTGTTTTTTGGTAGACCTGTGTTTGGCTGGCTATATCTCAGCTTCTGGTTGGTCAATCTCCTTGATTCTTTTTTTAGAACATCAGTCAACACCTCAAGATGAATAATAAAGCATAATAATATTATGCTTTCTCTATTCTTTAAGGATTGAGATCCTTCATGGCTTGATATACCAAACTTAATGAGTCTCTAATTATAATTCAAATCTAACTTGCATATGCGCAACATGAATATGATATTTGAGCGTTAAAAGTTTGTAACTTTACACACCCAACTGGTCATACTTGTCTGAGAGTACCACTTTTACTAATGGGCATTATATATCTTCAACAAGTTATTTCCATCATTGACAGAGCAATAGTCAAGTGAAGTACATGCTAAGAATTGTGAAATCGATCGACAACTGAATTGAGTGTTATAAAATAAGTCCAACTAACTAAAATAGCCTACACGTACTATAATTGGTGACAGATCCAAGTTACCACAACAGATTCTAAAATGCTGAAACCTCAAGAATATTTTAGTATCAGATTAAGGCTTATGACATCGTATACTTATAGTATACAGTTCAAACTAAAACAGTTGGTGCATAACTGACCAAAAGGCATATATACTTAGTTCGACCAAGCAGCCAAACATGCTCTATGGCCTTTTACCAGAGTCAAATGCTCACAATTTATATAACTTGGTGAAGCTTTAAAATGAACGATCTTTTTAATTTTCATTTGCCTACAAAAAGTTAATGTCAAAATTAAAACGCTTCAAGTTGATTTTAAAGAAGATGAACAAAAATATTTAATTATAAAAACCAATAATTCTGCCAGTCTTAGTATGGTATATACCCCATAAATCTGTCTCCACTCTCTAATAAGATCATTTAAAGGTCTTTTGTTGTGAGATTGTATAGTTCTATTTTACTGATTTTTAGGCATATGTTACGTTGATGGCTTTTCTCAGTAGTTGAAACATATAAAATATTTAAGGCTCAGCATTTCTGTTCTTCCTTGAATTATGACACTTATGGTTAGACAATGTTCTCGATTCAAAAGTAAATTAATTGCGCTTCACTTTACGTTAATTACAATAGTTGTCTTACTTTGCATTAAAAAAACGAAAGATTGCTATACATGTTCCTAATCAATCTGCGATTAATTGGGAGTTGTTCATGCAAGGCGATGTATTGGACAGTGATAACGCTTTAGTTGCTACTGGCCATTATAAGCTCAATTATCAATACATTTATGTTGTATTTGGTTTTTCTTCTAAAATATTTCAAATAAAAATTCACTCATATTAGTTTCGTGTTTTGAGCGTGTCGCGACAATTAGACATAATTGGATAGGCAGCACTAACGTGAATCATACCAAGCGTGATCTCAAATCGTGTATCGCATTGCTCTTCATCACATGCATAAGAATCAGAGTTTTTGCTGCAATAGACTTTCAAGTACGTGAAAATTATAAATATGCAAGATAAATAAACCCGAGAACGAAAACGCTCGTACGTCATTTTACTTGGAAGTGTATGGTAAATAGCTAGTGCCTATCAGAAAAGTCGTGCGCCTTAGGCATGCGCTGTATCCTACCGTATATACCATTGAACTCAAAACCCCATTTCAATGAAAAAAGTCTCATTTCCGCTCTAACTCGCTACAATCCGCGAACATTTACCATTCTCATCCCCAGGCTTCGAGTATTCGGTTGAGAAAATAATAAACATAGATATATATACCTATGATAATATCAGAGCTGCTTTCAAATGACTTTTTTATGACTCAAATCAAATCATATCCGGCAAACTACAAATCAAATCATCTACCGTTGTCAGCAGATTCGAAGCAAAGCAAATCAAATCAGCTCAATAACGAATTCAAATCCTGAATCATTTGAGAATGATTTGAAATACTCTTTCAAATTGTTTGCTCAGTTATTGCATAGTATGATCAATCTACAGTGTAGCTGTAGCGGCATAGCCTGTACTCCTCCTATCCATAGGACCTGAACCAGGGGGAAAGGGTAAGGGGTTTGCCCCCGTGCCCGTTTTGGGTTCTATGGATAGGAATAGTATAGCTGTATCTCTGTACCACTATGTGTTATGTATGCTAAAATCATCAATAGATAAGGTTTTTTCTTTGTTCTACGAGGTATATTAAAAAATCATGGCAAAGCACATCATACCATTGGCTGGATACATCAATGAATGAGTGGAGGGTTATGTACAGTTTATGGTCATGGCTGTGACTGCTTTTATTGAAGCTTTTAAGCAAGAATGTACAAATGTAAAAAAAACAACTTTAGATACTTGTTTAAAGTTACAAAATATAAGATACAAATATAAGATAAAACCTGAAAATATTGGCAAGTGAAACACAGTTACTGAGGCTTGAACTTGAAGGAAATGAAACTAAGCATTGAGCCTATAATCAACTGTTACATTATATTGACACATTTACTTAAATACACTTGTTGCATTTTAGAAAAACTAGCTTGCGCAAGTTTTCAGATGTCAAGGAGCTCCTGTGTGGCCTCATGATGAAGCCAATTTCACTAAAAACCCGTTCTATGGGAGCTGATGAAGCTGGTACTGAAAGGACCTTCAGCGCCAGCTTGCTAAGCCTCAGTAACTGTCTCACCTTGCCAATAGCTTAGAGTGTTACAAGAAGATCTGCTTTTTGCCGTATACTTTTCAATCTCCTGATGTACTGAATCTAGGTTACTGGTACTAGCTAAAGGTGCTCTATTCAAAAATCAGCGAACATATCTTCATTAACACATGTTTGTATTTGCTGAGTGCATGTGACTTCCTCTTTCTGTACATCGTCCTTTTTAATCGAAATCCCGTTTTAAGTATTATACTTCACTTAGTAAGTAAGTGACTGTGTATAAAATATTATTAATTATATTATTATACATATAATATAATTAATTATATAATAATAATGTATAGATAAATGGTAATGTTAAAACTATGTATGATATATAAATATTACATTTATTATACTTACTTGGATAGAATGTTATTGTTATGCTATTCTTTTATAATTTAAAATAATAAATTAAATCAAAATGTTATTTAATATTATTCTAATAAATTTGATATAACAAATAAAATTTTAATTTATTCTATTAATTAAATCCTACCCAATTATAATATAATGCATATTTATATTCATGAACATTGTCATTACTGTGAATATTGAATGTGTCGGCAGCATAGAATAGTATTGTATAGAATATTATATATTATAATACTATATTCATTCATTCATGCCGCAGGCACAGCACAAGTAATTTTTATTTTGGCTAGTGATTGTGAGGTTAGAGTGGGATAGTCACAACCAGTCACTAGCAATCAAATAATTGACATCAAAGTATTCAATGCCAGCACCACAACTACAAACATGCCTTTTCCACAACTTACCAGAGCTGCTCATGTTGATTTCTTTTACACACACGACACGCGGTCCTTTTCTTTTTTTTGTAGAGGGACACACACACGCGGTTGCTTAGCCTCGGTACTGATGGTGTGCATTTCTTGCCAAAGTTTGGGCTAACTTCGCAAATGTCGTGAAAATGTTTCGATCGGTTACAGAAGACAAGGCTATCAATAGCGATGTGATTTGAATTATTTTTCAAATCAAGTCTTCAAATCAGCCCGAAACTTCAAATCAATTCAAGTTACTTCCAAAACTTTTCAAATCGAATCAAATCATCATTTGTGTCAAATCAGTACAAAATGATTTGCTTCAAATATTCAAATCACCATGATTTGAGAGCAGCTCTGGATAATATATAACGCTCATTAGGTATATATATCTATGATAATAAATAACGCTCATTTATTGAGAATACATCGTGCATCATCTTCACCATTGTAGATTAAGAGTGGTATATTGTCAAAATTGAGTGACATATAGTTGACATATTGTAACGTTTTGTTGACTGAGTGGTGTATTGTTGACTACGAGTTGTATATTATCAACTTACAGGGGCAGACCTGCCAACCTAAGAGGGGGGCAATGCGTGAGATTTGGTTTTGGGGCAATTGATGTATCAATGATAGTATATATAAAATTGTGGAAATTGGGGCAAAAATCTCACGCATTTCTCACGCATTTTCATTTTTTCTTTGGGGTGATTGAGTGAGTCTCACGCCCAATGCGTGAGAGTTGGCAGGTATGTACAGGGGTGTATTCTGTACAGACCTGTCAACCCTGGAGTGGGGAAAGGAGTGAGAGTCTATTTTGGGGGCAATAAAACGCGAGGATTTGATAAGTGGAGTAAATTTTCATAGCGTATAAAAACACCACAGCGAAAGATAATACCTATAACTCCTTATGGAAACCACATGTCGTGGAGGTTATTGATAGATAAGAATGCCACAAATAGGTTTATACATAGTTGTTTATTAGTAGTAAGTATTTGATGACTACTTGACGATTGGGGCAAAAAACAGGTTTGCTTGGGTAAAAGGGACACGGGCGTGAGATGCGTGAGGCATGGGCGTGAGTCTAAAGCCCAATGCGTGAGAGTTGGCAGGTATGATTCTGTATTGTCGACTTAAAAGGGGTGTATTGCTGACTTGGAGTCATACCTGCCAACTTCTATGCATTGGGCGTGAGACTTACGCAATTACCCAAAATAAACTAAAAATGCGTGAGATTTTTGCCCCAATTTTCACAAGTATACTATCATTGATACATCAATTGCCCCAAAACCAAATCTCAAGTATTGCCCCTCTCTTGGGTTGGCAGACCTGCTTAGAGTAGTATATTATTAACTTGAGAGTGGTGTATTGTGGAATTGGAGTAGTATCTTGCCGATTTAACAGTGGTGTATTGTGGACTTGAGTGGTATATTTTATACTCATCCCGCTACCAGCCATGGTGAGTAAGTTGTATAGTTGAGCCTTTTTTGTAAATTGATGAAACAACAACCACCACTGCGTCACTAGCCTGTATATAAACCCTCTGTTTGGCTTGCATTTATTATTTTATTATGAGATATTTGTGTTAATATCCTAAACACTTACCCTCTTTTTCTTTGGTTTTTTTTCCACTTATTGTGTGACAGGCTGATTGTGGTGGCAAACCTTCCAATGTGACTGCTCACAGGTTAGCTCCGATTCCAGTTATCAATAACCAGGACAGGCCTAGTCAAAAGTAATGAAAACTATTATTCCTAGCTAAAAGTGAATACAGCTTATCATATTATACCGTGCACAACATTACCAATTTACTTAAAACAACTGCAGCTGTACCTTGTGCCTTTTTTCCTGTCAGCATCACCCTTTAGAACAATATCTCATGTGTCAGTAGATATGCAGTAGACTGAGATGTTTCTTACTAGCAGTCAAAACCAATTACCAGTATTACTTTCTATAATTCTGTTACAGTACTCATGCTGTTTGTTGATAGCTTAAAGACAGTGGCTACTCCATTACAATGTGCACTGTATGTGCATTCGGCAATTTAGGCGATCTCCAAAAATACATAAAATGAAATTTGAATAAAATGAAAACATGAAATTTGTGGTCAAGCAGCAAGACAAGAGCTTTACTGCTCCATTGAATGTCGGTAAGTTCTGGAACTTTGGTTAATTGCAAGTTAAAACATGGATACACATATATGTAGTGTTCAATCAGGCCTACTCGGGCTAGCGTTGAGTCTTGAGTTACAGATTTTATTGCATGTATAGCAAGTGTGATTGATCAGCCTTCTGTTTTTATTTAGTGATTCTAAGCTAGGTTTTTTAGTTTAGGTACTAATAGCGTATGAATCATTGGACCATTAAAATATTACACTATTTATATATCAACTTTGCTTGTTTGTTTGCTCTAAATTTTTTTGTTTAGTTAATATTTTTATTGCAGAAAGCCTTGCAAAGAAGTCAAGGCGTTTCATTGGAAATATCCCAAGTACGATTGTTGGTTTGAGGATAAGGTTATACAAACATGGCCAAGATATCAACAAAAGGAAGAAACAGCAATACAAAGTGCAAGTGAGTGACATATCGGTATCTTTGTGAACATGTTTCAGTGTAGCGTTTGTATCTGCTTCGCTTAGTAAATTCATTTTTCGTTTTGTCATGGAATATCTATTCAACTGTGTTGTAGAATGAGATTACATCTGATCATCCATCAGTCAGAAAACGATGAAATTAGGTTCGGGACTCGATAAAGATGGATTGCCCTGCCAGATGCCCCCGAAGCAGATCGAAGCACAATTAAATTTGTAAAAAGCAATGATGAGAGGCACACAGGCCCATTATTCACTGCCGCGGTCTGTACATGTTGTAAATAAATTTGCACATCACTTGCTCATTCCTCATGTTATTTTCTATCTGACACGTTGTCAAATTATAAAATATACTGCCTGTGTGGGGAAATCTTATATTAAAGCACCTATAGATGTGAATCCTTCAACATGTTTGTATTCTGCTTTATGTTTACAGATAACTCCAGACTATAGCCGGATCCTAGACCCAAATTACTATTTGTGTGAAGATGATATTGACCCTTGCCTCAAGCTCATCGGCAAACAGTGGCCTGATGTTGTCACTCAAGATTGCCACCTTATCCAGCGACCATAAAGGTTTGATGCTGGTGTGCAGTATGGTGTGCAGTATGGTACGCAGTATGGTGTGCAGTATTTGTGTGCAGTATGGTGTGCAGTATGGCACAGAGAGATATGCTCAAGTCCTCCAGGTGTTTGAGAAAGATCATTGGGTGTCAGCTACGAGTGTTGGAGCTTTGTGTCGAACAGTTAATTACTTTGACAGTTTGAATCTCATTATTCCTCACAGCACTAAACGCGCCATAGCCAGTAAGTAAAATAAGAAATTCTACCTAAATATACAAAATCGTAGGAGCAGGTATAGAGACTCTAGCAGGTCTTCAAGAGATTCTAGCGTTGATAGGTATAGCCGCAATTGGCGTGTTAAGTCTAAGGATGGACAGTCACTTCAGCGTGACGATGAATGTTACAACTGTGGTAGTGGAGATCATAGGCTACGTAGTTGCCCTGCAGCTAGATGTTTTGTATGCAATAAGAAAGGTCATACTAGTATTGACTGTAAGAGAGATGGCGCCGAGAATACTTAGAAAAGGGAATATAGACACCGCTACAACAGAAGTAGTAGCAGGGAAAGTGACCAAACTAGGGGCAAAGCCCTGATAAAAGAGATAGCCATAGTACACCTTCCCACTTCCCAAGTAGAAGTGTAAGGTTTTCATCTGCAGGTCCTAAATGACTAGATAATAAGATAGTAAGGACCTTGAAGGTAAATGGTAGTGAAGTTGATTTCACATTTGATAAAGGTGCTGATGTTTCTACTTTGACTGTTAAGACATCAAGTAAACTCGGTTTGAATTTGAAAGAGCCAGATTGACACCTTAGTGGTGCTGATGGCTCAAGTCTAAAAGTTCTTGGATTCAGTAGAGTAAATATAGAGAGCTCATATCGTACTACTGATGCTCCTGTATATGTGTTGGAAGGTTCTAGATGCAACCTTTTAGGAATGACAGAACTTAAAAATCTTAATTTACTCGCTGTCATTAATGGTATGTGTACGGATAATTTCGATCCTATTCAGAAATTTCCTAAAGTGTTTGAAGGCTTGGGTACTATGCCTGGTATGTTTTCCATCACCTTGAGAGGTGAGGCCGAACCCGTCAGGCTGTATTCCCCAAGATCAATTGCAGCTAGGTTAAGATCTCAGGCTAAGAAAGAGCTTGATAAAATGCTCACTGATAAGGTTATAGAAAAAGTAGAAATACCTACGGATTGGTGTTCGGGTCTAACAATAGCTCCGAAATCTGGCGGTAAAATCAGAATGTGTGTGGATTTAACCAATTTAAATAAAGGAGTTAAAAGGGAAATTTACCCTTTACCTAAGATCTCAGATATGTTATGCAAACTGTCTAAAGGCACCGTGTTTTCTAAACTTGATGCCGACTCTGGTTTTTGGCAGGTGAAATTAGACCCTAAAAGTAAATTATTGACCACGCTTGTAACACCGTGGGGAAGGTTTTGCTTTAGGCGAATGCCCTTTGGAATTTCCTCAGCTCCAGAATACTTTCAAAGAGCAATGGAAAAAATATTGGATGGTTTGAAAGGCGTTTTCTGTTTAATGCATGACATTTTAGTGTATGGTTCCAACCCATCACAACATTGGGCGAGACTTCGCAAAGTTTTGGAAAGAGTAGAAAGCTCTGGGATGACCTTGAGAAAGGAAAAATGTGAATTTGGTTTAACGGAAGTAAAATTTCTTGAACATGTAGTTAGTGGCAGTACTATCAAGCCAGATCCTGGTAAGATAGAAGCTATAGTTAACATGTTACCTCCTTCAAACAAAACCGAAGCGTTTCACCGGTATGGTTAATTACCTAATGAAATTTAGCAGAAAAGAAGCTGAACTTTGTACTCCTATTTATAAAGTTTCAGGCGCTAGGTCTGAATGGTATTGGGGGCCTGATCAACAACAGGCTTTTGAAGATGTTAAAAAAAAATGTCTAAAAAACCAGTTCTATGTACGTTTGATCTAAGAGCTAAACATCGGGTATCGGCGGATGCCAGTAAAAATGCTCTTGGAGCCGTTTTATTGCAACTAGCTGGCAAAAATGAATGGCAACCAGTTGAGTATGCATCACACAAAATGTCAGAAACAGAAACTCGGTATGCTATGGTTGAAAAAGAAGCCTTAGCAATTACATGGGCTTATGAAAAGTTTGACTACTACTTAGTAGGACGGAAATTTGAAATAGAGTCAGATCACAAACCTTTTATCTCGATTCTAGGTGAAAAAGATCTCTCCTGTTTGCCAGCGAGAGTACAACGTTTTAAGTTAAGGTTAATGCGGTATGATTACAATATTTTTCATACAGCAGGTAAGGATATGTATTTAGCTGATTCTTTGAGTCGTCCTAACAGTGATACATGTGGTCAGACTAAGTCTAAGAGTGACTCGATAGAAGCTTATGTGCACAACACAGTCTCTTCCAGCACATATACAGATGTGAGGGAGGAGGCCGTGGTCAGCGCTATGGCTGATGACGAGTGCGGTAGTTTGTGTATGGAATATTTGATAAACGGATGGCCAGATAAACATGGCTGTTTACAAGGTGAAATGTCTAAGTTATACACAGCTAGAAATAGCTTGTGTGTATACGGAGGCATGTTGTTGTATATTTCTAGGATATATATACCTCAGTCTTTAAGACCTCAATACCTAGAATTATGCCATGAGGGACACCAAGGCGTCACTAAATGTCGTAGGAGAGCCCAACGCCACTTTTGGTGGCCGGGTTGTTCTGGTGATATTGAAGATTTCATAAGTAAATGTAATGTTTGTATTGTGCATTCGCAAATAAAACATCAGCCTATGCATGAGTCAACGTTACCTTCTCGACCATGGGAGGTTATCGGTTCAGATCTGTTTGTTCTAGAGAACAGTGTGCTCATAGTGGCAGTTGACTATTACTCCAAGTGAATAGAGGCATTACCCGTTGCTTCACAAGCACCTGGAGCAATAATTACTGTTATGAGAGAATTATTTTCTCGGTTTGGCATACCCATAGATATATATACCTATGGTATATATATAGGTATATATGGTATATGTATATATGTATATGTACATATGTATGTATATATACATAGGTATATATATCTATGGGCATACCTAACATAGTTAGGTCAGATAATGGAAGGTGCTTTGATAGCAAAGAATTTAGGAAGTTTGCTGAGGATCAAGGGTTTAGTTTAATTACTAGCAGTCCTAGATACCCTTGTTCTAATGGTATGGCAGAAAGCGCTGTAAAAATTGTCAAGTCTTTATGGAAAAAATCTAATGACAAATATGCAGCGTTAATGGCTCATCGTACTACCCCATTACCATCGGGGTTCACACCTAGTGAACTTATGTTTGGTAGGGCGGTAAGGTCTAAATTAGGCATGCCATATGAGAGTGACATCGATTATGGTCAGTTTGAGGAATTGGAGAATTCTTGTATGAAGAATTTGAAACGTAAATGGGATAAGAAATATAGAGTTTCCTTGTTAAGTACACTGAGCACTAGCTTGTCTGTTGTTTTTGCGTAGTTGTCCCCCCGTCGAGCGGCGAGCAACAACAGCTTGTCACAAAACGTACTGCACCTGATGCATCAGCTGCACTGATAGGGAGTTGTTTTCTTCCGTCTACGCGGCTTGGCCGCGATGTTATGTCGGTCGCTCCATTGGTAATCGTAACAGATTTCACGCAAAAATTTATGTAGAAAAATTAAGATAAGAACGTTTAACTGGCGACCTCTCTCTGCAGTAAACTTTATTAGAATTTGAGAACTTAGGCAACAACAGCGACTAAACATGTCGTTATTTGTGCGCTCAGTCAGTTTTATTTCTATTTTTGTATCAGTCAGTTTTATTTGTTCTTATGGACTTTATTTTAAGTTTATTTTATTTTTAAGTTCTACTAAAGTTTATCACAGAAACTGGTCTTTGGCTAAACGTTGCAATCTTGTTTTTTTTTCTACATAAATTTTTGCGTGAAATTCGTTATGATTACCCATGGAGCGACCGACATCACATCGCAGCCAAGCCGTGTAGACGGAAGAGAACCACTCCCTATAAGTGCAGCTGATGCATCAGGTGCAGTACGTCTTGTGACAAGCTGTTGTTGCTCGCCGCTCGACGGGGGGACAACTACGCAAAAACAACAGCTTGTCAAGACAGGCTAACTGAGCCCAGGTCAGACAGTCTTTGTTAGGGCACCTGCAGACCCAGGGGCAAAAGGTGTTGTACTGAGAGAGGATAACTCTCCAGATAGTTATTGGGTGCAGGTCGGACAAAGCGAGATCCATAGAGATAGGAAACACCTCTTTGTACTTCACCCTGAAGGAGAGAGTATAGAGAGAGATGATATGGAAGACCTACCAACTTTAGTTAATGAGTCGGTAGGAAAAAGTGGGAATGTGACACCTCTCCCAGAAATGAGAGAGGATGACACTACAGCTGGCTCGACCAGTCAGAATGTTGGTGATTATGTTGTGGTAACGAGGAGTGGTAGACGAGTAAGATGCAGTTGTAACCCTGACTATGTTTACTAACACTCACATCTGTTTATTACTATGGTTTCAGATATTTGTGACTGCCAGTGGTAGTGAACGGGACATAGGCCAGTTCACATTAACTCTCACACTAGTGAGAGTATGGAGGCTTTGCTTAATGCACTGCCTTAAAGAGCCGAGCTCCGGCGAGGCTAATTTAGCGGTTGCAGTGGTGACACTACAGGCGACGGGGAGTAGGGAGATCCGAGCATAGACACAGATGCTTGTGGAGGAGGCTAACTCCTGAACCGTGAGGACAGGTTTTTAGGTGATGATGAGTTTCTGTGAGGTCATCAATGAGGACCTGATGGACACCGAAAGCCTCGGTGAAGATTCCTGAACCAGGATAACCGGTTAATGTGTAAGGAAGGATTCCAATACATCACAAAGGAACGTTCGCAAACAAAAGGTATGTTTCTTTTATATGCAACGTATCTTCCCTGAATGTGTTCAGGTTTTGTGCTTGTTGGTTGTGTTTGGCGTGACGCCTGTTTAACCAACTTGTAAAGAAAGGGCATGTTGTATATGCATGTGTCTGCCTCATGCCCGCCCGTATTGCAGGAACTTAGGTTACGTATGCCAGTCCGGTATTGAGAGGTCGCACCGCAAGTACGTGGGCCTATAGGAGTCAACCATGTGGATGACTACGGAAGCTATATAAGCATGTGACGATTTGCAGACGGGGCTTTTTCCCTTGTGGATTTATTGGTGAGTGCACTTATTTAACAACTACTACTAATACAAGTGCTTCATAAAATAAATTACTCACGTGCTTTGGTGACATGTGGAGTATGCAAACAGGTTAGATGTGGCGCGTTAGAGATTATGACGAATTGAAATTAACAAGTTTAATACAAGAAAGCGTATCTGTTATTTGCGATCGATCAAACTTGAACTGAAACTAACATTATCTGATCATGTGACTTACAATTCCCGCCATATGGCGCGAACAACTTCTACAGCATTTTTCGACCATCCTAGCGAACCAAAGGGCTCATCATTTTATCAGAGGATGATATGCAAGGTCAGATCTAAAAAAGATAACGATTTGTGAGTTTCTCGCCGCAACTCGGTTGCGGAATGCACACCAAAAAAAATTTTGGCGCCTAGAATATAACTGCACGTTGACAAGGTCGTTTCTACGCAACTACAAAACTGCTAATGCTAGTTGTACTGCGTAGTCTTAGTAGGCTGTTGTTGTAAATGGTTTTTAGTATACTCTTGAATAGAGCTTGTACATTCATAATATTATTACAAACTATTACGTATGTTCTACATTGTAAAGCAGTTATTTTATATGACTACAGCAGGTTTTGGCTCGCACACAAAACAGTTATACTTTTTCTTCTAATTACAATACAAATTAGAACCTGACTTTTCAGCAATTATTAGCCTAGCTACAAAACAGTTATATTTCTATTAAATACATGTTAGAACCTGACTTTTCAGCAATTATTAGCCTGGCTGCAAAACAGTTATCTTATTTCAACTTCATGGACTGGAACAGCAGGTATTAGCCTGGCTACATAAAAGTTATATGACTTCATACAAACTAAAGCTTAGAGTTATGAGAAGGTATTATCATTGTATGTTGTATGTAAAAGTTATATATTATTTAGATTCACATAGCATCTCTATCTTAGATTTACATAGCATTCTCATCAAATAACAGGTAATACACTATAATAGTCCGGTGTGAACAAACAATAAAATTTTATTTTAAAACATATTGAAGATATGCCAGTTATCCGCATACATGTGTACATTGGAAAGCATAACAGGTAAACATATGTTTAGCTATGCGTAATGGGATTTTTCCATACCATAATATGCTGGAGATGGCCTACTATTGTCATCTTCAGGAGTCAACTTCTTACACCATGACTCGTAAGTTTCTAGTACAGCTGGACTCAGTCTAATAAGTTGCCGACTAATGACCTGATAGTCAGTTACTCTCTTTAAGATCATATAAAATGGTCTCATTTACCATCTGAATACCATAATACATTCCAGATATATGCTCCTGTCGACAATGTTCGTAATCTCCGGCTGGAACTACATTAAATACACCATAGCTATTATGGTGTGTTTTATAGCGCTTCAGGTACTTGATTTTATAATACATAAGCTGAGCATTTAGTGAGACAGCAGGAAATTCCACAGGGTTTTCTGTAAGCTCCCTGCCATTCTAGTTGGTAGCTTCACGATCTTCTGTTGTCGTGAAACACTTCACTGCTTCTCTGGTGGATTCTTCCTTGGCTATTACACAAATAAATAAATAGAAAACATTACAGACTACTTCACAAAGTTTTGATCTAGTTAACCCTTTGCTTACAAAATCCGTTAAAGCCCGGAATACGAGCATTGTCTCAGTGTACGGATCCCAAAAAAGCTGGAAATAATTCGGCCTTTGATAGAACTTTTTTAAAATATATTGTTTATTTAAAAAAAAGCATTAGAATTAGTAATTTGATTATTTCCGTTGGCTTTGTGATACTGTTTTGAGGCTATAAATAATCCCTAATACGCATGTGCAAGCGATACACTTTGCAAAGATGTGATCTTTTATGGAAATCTATTCATCATGAACGCACACGGTTGTTCAAGCTCTGCTAAAAAGTTCGTTTAGAGGAAGACATCGACTGGTTTGGAAGTGAAGAAGAGGCTATCAGGTCGGAAGAATTGGGGAAGACGATAAAAGTGAAAAATAAGATCAAGAGGGTGAACTGGATTGCGAAAGTGAGAGTGAAACAGCCGGCGATGAAACCGGGAGTATTTACGGATTTCAAATAGGAGCAGACTTAAAACCAAAAAAATTACATTTTGCTGACAGCTTGGCAGGAGTAAGTTCGAAATTTTAAACGGGTAAGTATTTTTAATATGTAAAGCTTTTTATAACATCGGCCATTATAAATTTTATATTTAACAAAACAAACAAATATGGCCTTCAAAAACATTGCGATGCTTCGAAGCCTGTTGATGGTAAAGATATTTGGCGAGTTATTTATTTAGTTTTGCATATAAGTATTTTCAAAAAGCCTACTCTGTTGTCTTACTGGTCCACAATCCTTTATTATGTACACTGATGTTTTAATAAAATTAAAAATAGAAAGAAAAATAGAAGCAAGTTTACTTTCTACTGTGCATTTTGCTGACAATTTCGAACAGCCTGCTAGCAATAAATTTTTCAAGTTAGAAAATGTTTTTGTCTTAATATGCGACTGGTTATATTCTGTTTTGCTGCCTGGTAAATTCATATCTATAGATGAACACTTGCTAGCTTGAAAAGGATGACTTGGACAACCAGTTTTTGCAAACTCTTGCAAACGTATGACACCGTGCAGATGCTTATCATAAACCATTTTCACAGAGCAATTGCTTCCAAAAATGTATAAATTTGTTATCAATGTTTTATGATAGAAGGGTGGCAACTTTGACACATCACAATTTTGATAGAAATATTCACAGACGAATAAACTTGCAGGAATGATATGCAGGGAATAAGTGTCTGCCTGTTGAGAACTTTCTAAGCTTTCAAATGCATATTCATTTATAGCTCTATTCCAATTTGCATGTAAGTTATAGTGAAGTTTAGGCGACATTGTCAGGCCTCCATTTTTCGCTGGACTTTTGGGTCATGCACTGAGAATTTCGAGTGGCGCTCCCGCAATGCATCGGCGCTCATAGCTCCACTTTCAATGCTCTTTGACGACCAATTTCTTTTGCAACTTGTTGAGAACCTATGAATCCGTGCAAGTATTATTAATACAACATTGTCAATTACCTTTATTAATTAGGAAAATACAATTGAAAATGCCATATAACAAAAAATTAGTAGTTTCAACAAATTGAAACTTTTGCTGGAAAGCATTTGCAAGCTATCTGCATAGAAAAAATATAAGCTCGTAGAGAAATTTCCCAGCTTTTCTATGCACATTAATTTATGTAACTTCCAGAATTGTGATGTAAGTTACTGCAGTTTTTATGCAGTCATATCGAAGGCTCAAATCGCCCTAGTAATTGCCTCCGTACACTGGTATTTTCCCAGCCGTAAGCGCCATAGCCAAAGGGTTAAGAACATGCATTAGATATATATAAAGCAGGTAATGTCTGTAGATACCAACACTATACTATTTAAAGATATCAGAATAGTATTCTCATGCTTTAGATTGGCGAACACAGTAAAATAATTTTTATGTGTTAACAAGATACAAATATAAAACTTGTTAGCCTGTATGTGGCTTACATCTTCAACCTACCTGCTTCAATAGAGAGCTTGATATCCGCCAATGCTCGGCCGTCTTCCTAACATAAATAAAGACAATTGGTTAAAAACGAAATTCAATGCAAAAATGTTAAAAAGTTGAAAGTTCAGGTTGAGAAAATTAAACCAAATAAGTGAGGAAGTATTTCAACATATATTTACATACAAGATATACCGATGTGCTAAATCTGCTGAGAATAGTTATTGTTTCACATACCTGTATACTTGCCAATAATTCTTTATGGTATGTGGAAGGATTTAAAGACATATCACCATCTTTTCTATTTTCTAGCTCAAACGATTCAACATATCGTTGCGCATGCTGAAAATATTAATAACATTATAAAAATAGAGATTCTTAGAATTATTCTTTAATAAGTTTACAACAAAAAAAATGTGCCGAATATCTAGAAAGTTCAAGATTATTGCATAACCCCTTACAAGGAATCACACTAATTTTGCTGAAAAAACATTGTGGTTAACAGTGAAAATTGACAGAATAAATAGTAGATAAATAATCCAAACAGACGCTTCCTACTGATAATTGTTGAAGTCTTGAGACCTCTACGAATGAGAGTGTCACTCACCTTGATAACATACAGTCCACAGCTTACACAATCTTTCTGTTGCATAGCCGCCATCTCACTATCTGCCACAGCATAATCAGCAAACCTCTCATCAACAGAAACAAGCTTTCTGCAAATATTGTTGCTAACAGTGAGTTTTTGGATTAAACCATTTATGCTAGAATGCAAAGGCAATAACTGTTGCTTTTTGTAAGATTTACCGACAAACCTAGTGAAGTATTTCATGCTCACCTTTTTTCAATGGTCTGTTGTCCTTTGTAAGTGTAGCAGTTCACGCGGTCTGCTATGTACATACGTGTACACCCGACAAGCTAATTGTTATGTAATTGCACTTGAGCGCTGTAGCGAAGTGTTTGTGGTGAGCGTTCGATTTCGCTGGTGTTTATTTATATATATATTCAAACTTCCATCAACGCTGGCTAATAAGTAACATCGTGAAATCTACAATAACATGTTAATTACGAATAAACACAAGGAAGTTTAAAATCCAGTAAAATAGATATCAACAGTTGCTGAATAAATGTCATTTGAAAGCTCAAAATAAAAGATTATAATAGTAGCTTAAACACAAAATAAAAGATTATAATAGTGGCTTAAACAAAACGAAACTTTGGCTTTCTGTCACGTTAGCTTGCCATAGTTTCTGATAATAAAATTCTATGTATTCAACACTTTATTTGCGTTTCAAAGCTAAGCATAATAAGTTCCATTCAGCTTTTAGTGGCTGCAGACGGTTGCTAACGCAACGATCTTTCCCTTAGTCTAAACGGTAAACAAGTCCCCGCCCCCCATTGATCGTGGTCCGAGGCAGCGGGTCTGTCAAACTCATTAGCCAAGTGATCAAACGAGCGAGCGCTAACTACTGAATATAGATTCTGTATGGATATATGTACACAAATTTGTGGTTGATCAGCCGCCTAGCCTACTATTATTACGGAATTTACTTGACTGATAAACAACACACAATAAAGTCCTTGCTAAAACTATTTTAAAACAGATTTATTTATTTAAGCAGAGTAGTATAGCAGTGGTTATATTATTAGGAAAAATACAAGTTAAACAGATTTCAAGTTAGCTACAGTAAGAGAGTCCATTAAATGAATTTTCCTAAGTTTCCTATCTACCAGCTGCAAACAGAGTACCAAATACAACTTGTATATAAAGCTATGCAAGCTAATGCAAGTTGCAGAGCAAGTATTCCCATGCCTAGAAAACAGTTATCTTAGTCAAGTTACACGCTATATAAAAGATGTGCTGTTTCAAATTTTCAAAACAATTATAATAACTATGCACAGCCATGCAACACTAATTGTTCTCAAAATTAATATCTTGACATAGTCTTTTAGTATAAAAGAGCAGCATAAAAATACTAACCATTAAGGAGTAGTGAATTCGCTCAGAATCATGTCTTGGCACTATAACAATGTCAGCAGGCTGGTCTAATGCGTTAGTGCGACTATCATGGATTAGTAGATTATGAAACCAATGATATACAACCCCTATGGAGGGCTGTATATCATTGATAAAACTGAAAATAAACATTTGATAAAGATAAAAAAAGTTAACGAATAATACAATATGGCAAGATCTTTTCTGCTTCGTTAAGCGCTGCATAATTAGTTTATAAAATATATATTTTGTTGATGTAACAAAAATTAATCCCATGATGAACTTTTACCGCTGATTAAATGAAATAGGGATATTTTGACAGCATCACGTCACATCAACTTTAGATCACAACCTCAGAAAGAAATACCTTGATTGTTGATTTCGACTTCGAAATCGCCAGTTTTATGCCAACATCCACCACCTAAAATAAGTAAAATAAAATCTAAAACTTAGTCCAATATTTCGAAGGAAAATTACAATTAGAAATTTAACAGACCGCACTAGAAGACACTGTTGCAACACAAACTGTCATCAAGAACATAGTTGCTTATAACACATCTGTCTAGGATCTATTTTTAGCAGCGTAACATTTTATTAAGACCAGTAAACCTTTTTGGCATTTCTTCAATGTACCGGTATTATGTTTTTATCACTTTTTTATATATATACCTTATATTTCTAGTATTTAGAATAAATCTAGGCATTTCCAGCACCAGCAAAACACCAGTAACCATTCTTTAATGCCAGTTATCATTCTTAATTTTCAAAAAGAAGAGTTTTGACTGCAAGCATGCAGCACGTTGCTGGCCCCACGATGCCGCTTGCTTTAGAAATACAAAAAAGAAACAAATATTTCCCGCTAGAGCAGGACATTTAACACTGATGTCAAAAGTTTATTTTGAAAGCTATAAAAAACTATTTTCTTACGTTTTTGGTACTACTGATTACGTATAATCGCCAACACAGCTACACAGTTTTCAAACCGAGTTAGGAACTACAGACTAGAAACTCACAAATCATTATCTTTTTTAGATCTGACCGATATGCAAGCGTTCAAGCTAAGTTTAAAAAATTAAACATATTTTTATGCTATGTTTTGAGATATCAGTGCTCAAAGTTGCAGCATTACGATGCCGATAAAATAGACGCGTAAGAACAATAGACATGGTTTTTATTGCAAGCGTGAAGTATATTTGTGAAAATAGTTCGACGAATAAGGATGCATAAAAGTGTAAACATAAACTGTCTCCCACACATACGTCACATTTTAGCCGTTTTGGAAAATGAATCCAAACTAGGGCGGTCTAGTGTCGCTGCAATTTTCTGTTCGTTTTTGAGCTTTTAAGAGCTTTTAATCACATTCCCACATATTTGGCACCTACTACACAACAGAGTAGACATGGCGAATCTTTTGATACAAAATAACTGTAATGTGAATTTTATTGCAAGTCAACCTTTAAGCTTAATTTAACGAAGTGGGTATTCATGTATATACAGACCCCATACAGACATGCAGTGGATTACAATCAAGCTTATAGTGCAGTCTTGATTCGAAGATATACATGGGCTTCAATGTACAAGCATTGGCATACAATTGAAATGACATTAAAAATCATTGTATATTAATAACTACAATCAAGCAAGCAATAAATGTATAAAGCATCATATACATGCAGCAGTTAGTTCTCAATTGAGTGTTAGCAATCAAGTAAGACTAAAAACCTACAACGTCTTCAGCCAATGAATCTAAAAATTCTGTACCATGTTTCTTAGTTTTAAAATTTTATCTGCTCTAATTTAGCAAGGTGAAGCTATTTGGAGAGGAAAGAAGGTCATTCATGACAGTCAAGGCTATTTATGTATGTATGGCGAAGAAAAAGAGTATGGCTGCATGTGCGGCCTTGAAAGACATCAAACCCAGAAGGAAAAGTACAAAGAACAGCGAAGGGTAAGTTACCAGTACACCAAGAATATTTTACTCAGGCTATTATAAGGGATATTTTTGGACAGCAAAACTCGGTCATTGTATGTCCAACATATTTAGACAGGGCTATCATTTCATGTCTTTGCAGATGCACAGATAGTATAGTATGGATTTTACATAGAGATGATAAATAATATTTATTGCTTTTATGGATTTTAATTTGTCTTATTTCTTAAATAGCTATCTTGTAACAAAAGCACGCATGCACATTTATGTTCTTGTAAGCCTGAAATCAAAGAATGCAGTAAATCTAAGTCTACACTACTGTGAGGGTTGGACATGTCTAAGCTGTATTTGATACTTTGCTTTCGGTCTCACGGTACATCAAAGTTCAAAAACACTTTGTCTTATTTTAATTTATCTACACTCTCATAGAAATTCGGTAGAATTGCAAAGAAACAAGGACTTGATTGGAATGCTCAGATACCATATCATTAACAAAATAGCCAGTGAAGTTTACAGCAATCTGTCTCATTTTTCTTGAGAATTTCTCATTCCAAGGCCTCACACATGCGCCAGATAGTATTATATCGCAGTTCACATCTTTGCTTAAACTTGGACGTAATATTTTATTAACATTTAATATTTCACACCTAAAATTTGCAAAAACAATCATTAAAAGCAAGATGAAATGAATGCTTATTTTAGAGCCCTGGCAACAAAGCCTTTGTTTGGACTCTTTTGCCAATTTGAATTTAGTTAAATAGTGCCCACAAATATGAATATTATGGCGCCCAAGTGCCTCGCGTTGCGCGTTCACATCTCGAGTTCATCAAAACCCAAGCCGAGTTTTTTCAACAACAACTCGGCTTGAGAACATCTCATCATTTCATTTTCTCTAGCTACGGTATATTTTTATATGGAATTTTTTTGGTGCATCAGTAAACGTTGTTGACGTAATTTCTATGTTTGTTTATTTTCGGTGTTCATTCAGTTTTTTTGTCAGGTTCTAGAAAGATAACTCTTTTTTTATTTGAAAAAGAAGTGGGCCAGCTCCCACATAGATTGTTTTTTAGTTTGCTTTTTTACATTCTACAATTGTTTTTGTCTCGTTATATTTATAGAAACAAATATGCGCAAATATCGCCAATACATATAATTTAAATGTGTATATATATTTAAATTATTATTATTAAATTTCTGTAAATGTTCTGCAAATGAGACACCCCAACTACTCATTTTGCTTTCTTTACGAACCCGTGTTAGTTTTGCGTAACACAACTCGAGTTCATCAAAAACCCAGGCCGAGTTGTACAACACGGCAACTCGAGTTGCGAACACGCAACGCGAGGCATTGTAAGGCGCCATATAAATATGCTATACATGTGCATAAATTCATATATGTTGTCACATGGTGTCGATATACGTAATTTACGTATTGTTTATATTTTCAGTCACAGAATCCAACAAAGAGACCGCATCCTCAAGACAATACATCTGATAGTAACACGAAGGTACTCACTCACATAACCAGCAATAAACTTTTAGGCAAATTGTGCAATATTAATTATGGTTAAATATGGAATTTCATTGGTAGGCGGATCTTCAAGCCCTTTATAACCCTAGATTAGTAGCTAGAAAAACATGAAGTTATAGTAGGATAATGCAGAAGAACCCCTTGTGTAGGCAGGATTAGGTTTTAGAAACAAATTATTTGCTGCCAACTGCGATATTTGTTAAGTTTACTGTTCACACTCAGCCAAACGTTCAATGCCTCGAGCATTCTGATTTATAGCTCAAGATAAGGAGGAAACGCAGTGCTTGCTCAGGACGGATAGGAGTAAGAGCAGAGGCTATGCGAGCTTCCATAGATGTGGGGAGCATCTACAAAACGCCACAAATGACAGCATTATAGATGTAACTCAGACACCTGATGTTACTTTCATACCTAAGTCCGGTGAGTGGTAATATTCAGTAACTCAGTTTTAAAATTAGAACCCTGTTGCATGATGCTTTCGTGCCACTTTAGTGTAAGTGCTCAGTGTCTGAATTTGAGAGAGTTGTGCAGCGATGCTCCTAAATCTCTGATTCCAGATTTGTAAAGCATATCGAATCGCTGGCATGCGTTTTGCTCCAAATCAAATCACTTAGAAGGGTGACGACTCAGCTTAGAAATAAAATGAAATTAAAACCATCATCCACTATGTAATTGATGGTTTTAATTTGATTTAATTTACAAGCTGGGTAATCCATTTTTATGGTACTTTGATGCCAATCTCATGATTGGTGATTTGATGTGATTTGCAAATTTCTAATCAGGATCTGGAAGCATCTCTGGAGTTGTTATCAACACTTTGAGAAGTTGATAACAAGGTGCCACAACACCATCCGATTCGTAGACTGAGTACTTGGACTAATGTCGTTGTTGTCTTCTACAAGTCAACTCTATGGGCTAAATCGGTTGAGCAGTGTAGGATCGGAAGAGATATATGAAGCCAGGAAATAATTGTGAAATAAAACTCTTGTAAAAACAGTAATAAAGTCAAAAACTAGCAAAAGCAGATTTGCCCGGTTCTTTGAGATCGCCAAATTAACTTCCAGCTAATCACAATGTCCAATGTAATTTTCCAATCTATTTAATTAAATTAACAAATAATGTTCCTGTCAAAGTCAAAAATCGTCTCTAAACAAGGCCACTTGAATACTGCATTCACAGTACTTAACAAGTTCAAGGAGATGTAAATACACATGCTATGATTGTTTTTATTTTAGATCAAGGATCTCCAAGAGGAGTTTGCAGGGAGTAAGAAATGACAGAGCAAAAATGCTTCCTGAGGCTTTATGGATATGCAATATCTAGATAGGCATAGAACAAGTTTGTTCCCTATAGCTGTGGGTGAACTGGCAATGAAGGGAGGGCACGCCAGAGGGCATCTGGCGTGCCCTCCACCTCATTGCCAGTTCATCTGCAGCCATAAAGAACAAACTTGTTCTAGATAGGAATACTTTCATATGCAAAAACTCAAGCTGTTTCAGCTTGGTACTGTGCTCAATTTTGAGTGAACATATTGATCAAATTAAAACATACCTGCATACATACAACATTCAGGACTCTCAACACTGATTTTTTTAAATAACCCAGACTTATATTCACTTATTATCACATATCTACATGTAGTATATGTGGCCCTTTTCTACTGTGTTATTCTGTTCTCATTTGTGCTTGTTGAAGGCCTTTTATGGCTTTGGTGCTGATGTGGTAGTTATTAAGTTATGTGCAACATTTTCTTTTTATATCAAATAAAGTGAAATTATTAAACTTAACAATTTATTATAATAGATTCGTCTGATAACTGAAACAACTTACTTCCTATCATTGTTCCAGTGGTCCATCATCCGACATTTTGTCATTGCGCATCGACTTTTCAAACAATGTATGCTGTATAACGTCAGCAATGTCAATATATATACATCATGCTAAAGGTTTTGTGTGTGCTGCCCTCTGATTTTCCAGAATTGGCTACATTGCGCTTGTGGAGATAACCGGAAAGCTGCTAACAATGATGCACAACAATTGCCACATGCATTATTTATATTGGAGCAAGCAAATACATCATCATGCCAACAACAAGAAAATATTTTTTGCCCAACAAATCAAGAAATATTTTTGGTCACACATTGCTGTACTTAAATAATAAATATATAAGCAAGTTGACAAAAGAATTCCTACAGAGCCGGTCATGTTCAAAATCTAAATAAAGTTAGTTGGAGAAGTCGGTGTTTGCAGTAAAGATAAGATAGACTAATGTCTTCTGTTGCCTTTTCACAATCTTTGTCTCACGAAACGCTAACATAAATAGTTAAACTTAAATGAAATATAATCTTCTTTAGCTCTCAGAATGGTAGCAAAGTAGACAATTGTTTCAATGTGAATTTTATTTGGTTAGAACATAATCACAAATATTCAACAACTTACGTAATACTGCGTTACACACATAAAAGTGCAATCATATTACAACGTATGTAACATATCTTTCATATACACTGTATAAACCAACACAGAATAATTAATGATGTGTTTTTGATAAGATTTTTTTCCGTTTCGTGAGCGTGTTACTATTTCATCTTAACACGACAAAACTACGATAAACAGCTATGTGACTACGTTATGCTAGTTTGATGAAAGATCTCATATTTTTAATTAAATATTTGCTTAAAAAGATGTTTATGTTTTATTTTGTTACAAAAAATAAAAAGATTACAGACTCAATTTCTAACCAACTAAACATTGGCACTTGCTTAAAACCTCGTCGCTTAGTGCCGACAAAACATTTGTATTTCCGGATTAAGCTTCACCTCTACGAAACGACCCAGAAACTGACCAGATTTTGAGCCACTGCTATTATACCTGACCATAATTCAGTGGCCAAATCCTACTGTAAGCGAAATTTATCGAGTAGCATTTGGGCAAGCATTCACCAATCAAACAGCGTTAGTGACGGGCAAATTTTAAACCCGGAAAATACAAAGGCCACCGAAAGTAGGAGAACCACGTTTGGTCTCGCGCAGTGTTTCCTTTTTCTTCGTTTTCTCTACCGAGGAGGCCACAATCAGTCGAAATGAAGGTAAGAAATTAAGTTTTAAGGCGGTATAGGATTTCGAACGTGGCAGAAATATTTCAAAAATTGCTGTAATGAGCATCATACAGTTGTAAAAGGCATAGCATTTTACGAGATGTGCTTTACCGGACCACTGTTTTGTAGATATTTATACTGACTCTGCTTCTAGTTTCGTATATATTATCCTGTTTGTGGGTAATTTGCGTATTCGTGTATTCTAATGTGCCATTAATTTTAGATCAACGTGGCTTATCCAGCCACTGGTTCACAGAAATGCTTCGAGATCGATGATGACCTTAAGCTGCGACACTTTTACGAAAAGCGTATGGCTCAGGAGACTGATGCCGACTCTCTCGGTGAAGAATGGAAGGTAAAGCACGTCGTTCTATGTTTGTATTGGCACTAGTTTCTCGTATCTCAAATAGTTTTATCATACAAGAATGATTTATTAGCATAAAATTCCGATATTTTCTCAACTCTCCCTGGGAACTGTTTTAAGCCGATCAAGTGCGATCATTTTCGTAAGGCTTGTCATCTAATTTGCAATTGAAATTTCAAAGGTATGTTTATATAGCAAATGAGACGGATTCTGTGGAAAAAATAATCAAAGACAAGGGTATACTAATATTTTGTGGTTATTTTATTATGTAGTCATACTTCGACTTATGAGCTTAATGCGTTCCAAGACTGAGCTCGTATGTCAATTTACTCACATGTTGATGCAATTTATCTATATATAGAATAATTAAATATATATTGATTGGTTTCCATACTCTGAAAAAATACAAATTAAACACTCAAAACAAGATATTGTAACAGAAAGAACATGTTGGTTATTGTCCTAACGTACCACATGCTTTCAAAAAGCAACAAATCAAAAATGATGCAAGGAAATGTGATTAATTAAAATGTAAAATTAAATACATACAATAGCAGTTCACGCTAGCATTTGCTAAGGAGGGAGATATGAGTTATCTTTCGTTACAACAGTTGACTTTGATAAATTTGGATTTTATCGAAGTCTTAAAAGACAAACCTAAAAGCAAACTTTCATTTCTAACTTAACGTAATTGAAATTTCTTTGGCATTCACAATTTGAAGTTTCTCGCTGGTTAGCTAATTTTTCTTTTGTTTCGCTTTCCCGACTAGCCGGCCGTTTTAAGATAAAACCTATCTAAGGACTTTAGCCTTTGTCGCCCTTTCAACATGTTGCAATTAGGACGAACACTGGTGTCGTCACAAAGTGTTAATACACGACCACTAGCCAACTTGTCGGAATGTCTATTTTACAGTTTTGATAGATAGCACCGGCCTTTTCACATAGCATCGTTTCAGTTACGCTGTCACCGGCCAATTGTTTATTCAAAATGTCATCAGTGGTCGTGAAGATCACTGCGCCGTTCAGAAACTATGGTTAGTCTTTTTGCGAACAAAATGCCCTGAATATAATCCTTTTGTTTGATAATTGTGGATGTATTTCTGTCGTATTGCTGAGCTAGCTCAATCACGCATACACATTTTGCATATTTTTCAATAATTTTCTGTTTAATATCAATTGTTATCATTTGCTTTTTCTTTGTATTATCTTTCATTTTACTGGCAAACTTTCGGTCTACGCACAGTACGTTTAATTCACATAATTCAACTTCATTTCTGACAGGTACATGAATGTTCGTTTGCATTATTCAATACAGATCTTTTTGATGAAAATGAGCTCTTTATGGCACATGCTTTAAAGATGTGGTTGCGTCAAATTTAAGTTGATTTTTTTAAAAAAAATCTTTTTTTCTCCATCAGTTGATATGTTGTTTGTTGTGTTAGGTGATCTCATTGTCAAGATATTTGAAGATTGAAATCTACAAAAATTGATGGCGGCAAAAACGCTCGGGCCTAAAAGCATGCCCAGGCTTGCCCAAAATGATGTAACGCGTAATACAACCTGTCTCTATCTCTCGTATTCACATTGGCTAATGCGATGAAAGTCTAGTCCTATGCGGCTTTATTGGCATACATTTATTTTGTACTTGCTCATGTTGGCTAGAATAAAATCTTTAATCCAGCTACAGATATATCATTATGTTTCGAACGCCGCAAATAAGGGAAATTGAAAACTTGATATATTAACTTCCTCTAAAAATGTGTAAACATTTGAGTACTGACTACCAATTCTACCAGTCTACGGTGGTTAGGTCGTCGAATTAGCTTATTTCATCACGGCCTTTGTATCAGCTAAGTTCTCTGTGGCTAAACGCACACAAGAAACTAGCTACTAAATAAAATAGGCATGCCTCTATCTTTGGAAATAATATGTTCGAATATTTGGCGAAACCAAGTACATCCCAAAAAGTCGTGTATAGTCCATGTTATCCAGTCATTATTAGTATTAATTTGTAGAATTTTTTAATGGTCCATTCGATTAGTTAATTCACATACAAAACATGGTTTTATGAGTTGACCGAAATAGGGATCACAAAACATCATCAAGTTCGTTGAAATCAATTAACCCACTGATTCTGGTAAAGGATTAATAAAACCATTCTTGCACCTAGTTGGCGGTTTGTGGACTCGGCTGTTTTCACTTAGTAGGGTGAAGCATAAAATTCTTTGAACTTGAAGGTTGACTGGCAGCAAAATTCACATTACAGTTAATTGGTATCAAAAGGTTTTGCATAGGTTTTTGTAATGCATTTGTTATGTGTAAACATCCGTTGTAACCAAAGTTGTTTTTGTGCGTCAAATGAATCAATCGAAATGCAATATAATTTTATAAATATCTACCCCCACAAACGCGTTTGTTTCCAATTATGAAGCAACTATTGGACTGGATTTACTTCGTATTCTGGAGCTTGGTTGTACGACAAATTGTCAATTAATGTAATATCCCTATTCTAACTCCATTTCAATGGCTACAATAGAAAATCACATGTCTTGCCACTAAGCAGTAGGTCGAGCAGACCAAAGCGCTCTAGAAATGAAGTTCCTTTGTACCACTTTTCAGTGGCAATTTCCATGTGCTACTACAATGATAAATATTTATAATATAATTATAAGTTTGTTATATTAGTTATTATATAACCTGCACTAGTTATATTTAAAGAGATCCTAAGGTTATAATCCAGAAAATTCAAGTTTGCGTTTTTATTGCCTAATATGTGTATGAGCACATGTCTTTACTGATTAGAATCTCTAAATGCCACTGCATCGCAAAATCTACAGCGCCATAGGCACTGATATATACAAAGGCAATAGCTTGAATGTCAACATAGTTCACTTTGTCAGCACACCTTGTCCTACTGGGTCAATGTGATCAATGGTTAATAAAAGATATAGGTGTTATTTTGTGGGTTTCGTCCCTTTGAAGGCTAAAGATGATTATTGCAACATCTGGATATAGTTCCACTGATCAATGTGGCCATCACTCAACATGAAAAATTACCTGCTAGCGAGAACGTTCTTCTTACCAGCTTGCAGGTCAACTGTTTGATTTGGATTGTTTTATAGCTGACTAGATGAATGCTCCACGTTGCCTGGACAATTAAAAATTTGCACATAAAATAGCATTTACCATTTTAATTTTTGAACTTCATATCATGAGAAAAGTGTTTTGTACATTTTGAGTAAATTAATAGAAAAAATAGAACTGGAAAGGTTTTCAAATTTTGTTAAACAATTAACTTTCAAACTTCATATCATGAGGAAAATATTTGGGGGATGTCAAATAAAGTAAAAAACCAAATAA
Source organism: Watersipora subatra (assembly GCF_963576615.1). Classification (NCBI taxonomy): domain Eukaryota; kingdom Metazoa; phylum Bryozoa; class Gymnolaemata; order Cheilostomatida; family Watersiporidae; genus Watersipora; species Watersipora subatra. Next base: position 29,932,132 of record NC_088711.1, read on the forward strand.
AACATTTATAAAAGTGTGTGAATGTAAAATAATTATTACGTAATAGCTAATTTAAGTCTGTTTTGCGATGATTACAATAAAAGATCATTTGATAATGATACAATTTAAACGAATTGAGAAAACTAAATAAAAATCCTGGGGTACGTTGAATTAAAGATAAAAATTCGTGCATGGTGCAACAATGCTGGTACCTATCGACACTGGTACAAATGTAAAAATGAGATATCGGAATGTCTTTGTTTGACCAAATGGAGAGATAATGTAATCTTTAGAGGCTATTCCTACCCGAGATAATACAATTGCCCACGTGAAAAGTATTGGCCTTGACTGCGATTGATGACCCCCTTTAGCCATTGAATCCTACAAAAAACTGGAAATATAGTCATGAGTTTCAATTAATACGTCATTTAGCATGTGAAAGGGTGTATACAGTATATAATAAATAAGAGCGATGAATAGAGTTTTCGTAGACTCGTTGTTAGACAATTGTATGACCATGCTGCAGTTGCAATTCTTTGCGAGTTCAAATCCATGTGAGTGCAAGATTTTAATTCCAAGATTTTAATAGCTATAGCTGGACGTACCAAAGGACATACACAGGCACAAACTTACAGATATATATATATATAGACTTAAAGTATTATTATTATGATAACATCAAAAGTTAACCCATATATTAATCTATTACAGGGCTATGTTGTTCGCATTACTGGGGGCAATGATAAGCAAGGATTTCCCATGAAACAGGGTGTGCTCACACCTGGTCGTGCTCGTTTGTTGCTAAAGAAAGGCCAGAGCTGCTTTAGAGCCCGTAGGAAGGGTGAACGCAAGCGAAAATCTGTAAGAGGATGCATCGTTGATAGTAATTTGTCGGTTCTCAACTTGATCATCCTTAAAAAAGGTATGTTCTTCTATGATTTTATGTCAGTGTTCTAAAAAACAATTTTGGTTACTTTCATTTGCATATTTTCCAACATGGCTTGAAATCGAAGATAGAGTAATTTTCAACAACAAAGGTCTAATATTTATCAAATCGTTGCACTTTTGTAAGTAAATATACCTGAAATTTTGTAATTGGTGCATTAAAATTGTTTGAAGATTTGAACACAGCTGAGTTAAATAACATTTAGCTTACCTCTGAAGATTCAGTAACAATATTGTTTAGTTCCCAAACTAAGTTTTTACATAACCTCATCTCATACATTTGTTTTGATGCAATGTTTAATTGTATGTACCCTACAGGATGAAATTATTCGCAGAATTAAATTTCACGAAGTGTCTTTTCAAGCGTATTCGCGGACCAAATTATTCGTGGATGAACACGTTCGCGAATAAATTAATTCATGAAAGCAGCTAGCAATAAAGTAAAACACTCGCGTGCGTATACCACGTGTTTAGGTTTCTGTTTAGCTAAGAATTTTATGGCGGTCATGCTAAGCTATAAATTTTTGCATCCATGATAGGTTTTCATGAATGTTCATCGATTTGGAGGCCTTTGGTGAACCAACAACTTGTGGTAAGTTATGAGTTCTTCAGCATAAAGAACTGTAGAAGATTTTTTTTCGATGATGATGCCGTGTCGAATTCCAAATAACCTGTGACAACCTTGTAAAGAAGATTTTGTGAAGAAGTGTGATGCATTGGCAATAGACTTAACTCGGTTCCGCTGAAAATTTTAAAAGAGTTTGGAACTCAACTACGTTTGCTAACTCTGCCTAGCAGATGGTTTTTAATTTGAGATAGTAGTTATTCTCCCTAGTGTTGAAAATGAAACTAATTATTCACTGGTTTTAATAATTCACAGATTTGACTGCACAAACTCGCGAATTATTAAACCCATCGAATATTTTCATCCTGTAGAGTGGTACTTATGGAAGGTGTTTGTAGGTTTTTAACTGGAATGAGTTGCTGATATTTTTCCAAGAATATTTGTCTTAGTCTGCAAAACCATTCACATAGTAGATCAACTATGTTTGTGGTTGTTTGACAGTACTGTTTATGTAATATTTAAACAGGTTTGGTAAAATCAAATGTGTAGTTTAGGTCATATTTAAGATACTCACTCAATCTTTGGCGATAGTTATACAAAACACAGTCAAACCACAAGGGTGGCTCACTTCTATGGGCAAAATTTTGGACATGATATAAAATGTTAACAAATATTGGTTTCAACATATAAAATGGTTTTCAACACGCAACATAAAATTCTGTGGAGCGTAAAAGTTTTATAAGTAAAAGGTTGATGAAAATTTGAAGTTGAGCATAAAAAAATGGTCATGGTCATGCATAAGCGTTCTGGCTGATTGTAAATTTATCTTTTGTCTGGGTGCGTGCATAGGTCAAGGTCATGCATAAGCTTTCTGGTTGATTATAAATTTTTCACCAAGAAGCTGATTAAAATAAATAGCTGTCCTGTAATTTTTTCCAAAAAATCCCTAGACTTTGCTACCGTTTTCTGCTCCTCTGGATAAGCTTTAATCATGTCATTTGTTGTCATAATTATATCGAACATTATAGGAGAAAATGAAATTCCTGGACTCACAGACAAAACCCAACCAAGACGTCTTGGTCCTAAGAGAGCTTCTAAAATTAGGAAACTCTTCAACTTGTCAAAGGATGATGATGTTCGACAGTATGTGATCAAGCGTGCATTGCCGCTAAAAGATGGCCAAGATCGTATGTATTTCTCACAATTCTCAAGTACCACATTTTACGTTGATGTTAGTTTCAAGTTAAGATGTTTTGGTACTGCTGTTTTCTTGTAAACATTTTCGTCATTTCTTTTAAGGCCTCAAACAAATTTGCTGTTATCTCATTTTAAGTTATTGTTCTTTACGTGAAGACATTTAGAACTGTTTAACAAGCCATCTATCACAAGTGAAACCTACTAATCCAAACTTGCTCATCGTTTCCACATGAATTAAATACCGCCTATAAGCCAATTATAGGCTGCAAAATGTTTTTACCAAATTTAGGAGTCTAGCTTATTCGCACATATTTTTGACTAAAACGAAATGGCATGCTAACTCAATTTCAACTACTGTAACTTGAACCATGCTAAGCATGTGGCTGGTAGCCTTTACAGACAGTATGTTTTGTACAGTAGCGATGACATGCATTTGAAAAATTCTGTATGTAAAAGTTCATTGGAAAAAAAATGCAACGATACCGGTGCATGTAGCCTTTTTCTGTCCAGCTTTTGTTCTCGCAGTAAAAGAGTGCACAATCGCTGGAAGCAGCTCTTGTTTGATAATACCATGCTATGACTGCAATTTCAGTCATGGTTGGTTGATCATACACATGATCGCTAGCGTTTTGAAAGATCGCATGTAGTTTGAAAGACTTTACTCTGAAAAATGTCTGATTTACCCATTAGAGGAAACTAATGTCTTACACTGCTTCATCAATAATGGTTATCATTATCATTTACTCTTTCGCTGCCAAATACTTTTTTAGCGAGATAATTGAATATTCAGTAAGACCAAATACAGTGAAACTTGGATAACTCCAACTTCACGAGACTGTGCGAAAGTGTTCAAGTTATCAGAGCACTGTCACAAGTACATGTATTTATCAGTAAATACATGTACATATACAAACTATATATAAATCAAAAGCATAGATTGCTTGTTGCAAGTTAGACTCTCTCATGTAAAGTTTTAAAAATTGTTATCAGAAAGTAAAGATATTTTTCTTTCGCTTGAGATTTGTTTGTTGTTTTGATTGGTGATATGATAGCAAAGACATTCTTATGTTAAAATCGACAAAATTTTATCGCGGTTAAAACGCGCTCAGAAAAAATACATATTTTTCTCCTGCGCGTTTTAACCAAGATTAACTTTGCCGATTTTACTTCACGTTTATCCGAAAGTCACGTCACTTTTCCTTGCTTTCGAAGGGTCATCGCAAAGAGGATGTTTGGTAAAATTTGATTTTTTGCAAACTCAAAGAAAACTCGTTAATGAAAATATTTTGCCAATGATGATAATAGCGACGCCTAACCACCAAAAGTTGATTGTTTTTCTCTATGGCCTGGAATAAAGTGATAACAGTCTCGGTAACTGTCGGGCAAAAAACTTCTAGTTAATGATATCAAGTTTTAGTTATCTAAAGCACTTTATCACTGCGTGGGAACGGACCAAACAATTCCGTTCGAGCTAACCATGTGTTCGAGCTATCGAGGGCCAGTTATCCTAGTTTGGCTGTATTTGACATTGGAGCATACATACTAGTGCTGCACGATATCTTTGTATGTACATTTGATTATTAGGCCTCTAAATGTATCGAAAAATATCGAACATTGGAGTTGTCTTCTTTCAATATACACTGTTAGACTTAAACATGAATAATATTAATTAATATTGGTTGAAAAAAACCGGAGTTGTCCCCTCTTTACAATAAGGAGAATGGCAACTCCAGTTTTGCAAAATAAAATAAGCCGATATTTCGATAAAATATCGGCTTCGGTATTCTTATCGATTTGAAAACTAACCCAATATAAAATCACCCACTGAAATATATTGTCACATCGAATTATATCGCTTTATCGCGCAGCACTTATAATGTACATACCGTAAAATCTCTATTTGTTCGTCAAGAACAACAATTAATATAACCTACTGGACGAAATTATTCGCGGAGTTTAATTCCGTAAGAATTGTCATTTCATGCATATTCACAGATAAAGACATCTGCGGATAAAGATATTGGTGAACAACATAATCCGTGAATGCGGCTAGCAATAGAGTAAAAACTTCACATGCTTATACCACGTGAATAGGTTTCTATTTAGCTGAGAAATTTATATCGATCATGCTAAGCTATATCTAAGCTATCATGGTAAGCTATAAATTCCTGACTGAATCTAGAGGTTTTCATGAATATTCATTGATTTGGAGGCCTTTGGCGAACGAACCACTTGCGATAAGTTATGAGTTTTTTCAACGTGAAGAACTGCAGAAGAGATTATGCGAAGATGGTGCCATTACGAATACATGTAACTTGTGAAGACCTTGAATAGCTTTGTAAAGAAGTGTGATACGTTGGCAATGGGCTTAACTCAAAGTCCTGGCGATGATTTTAAAAGAGTTTGGAATTCAGCTTAGCCTGTCTTGACAAACTGTTGTTTGTGCAGAGTTGTCCCTCCGTTGAGCGGGCGAGCAAAACAACTGCTTGTCACAAGATGCACTGCACCTGATGCATCAGCTGCACTTAAAGGGAGTTGTTCTATTCCGTCTATGCAGTTGAAGCATCATACTTGTAAGGCCAGCGGCACACTTTTGGCACATTAGCATGACTTGACCTCTTAACATTTTGTGGAATTAGCGATGGTAGTTGTATGAGAGAGATTTTGTGAGCCACAGATCCCAAAATCAAACGGGCTTACTTTGACAATGATTCGATATGCGAGTATAGTTCTGGGCTACAGAACATTTGTATTTACATGTGGCTTGCACATTGGATGGAAATTCTGGATGGTTAGTTAGGAACATCGTTAGCTTGCTATACTAGTAGTCAGTGTCGTATAGGGAATATACGTATACGACGCTGCTAGTACTTACGAGTCTGATGCTTCAACTGCATAGATGGAAGAGAACAACTCCCTTTAAGTGCAGCTGATGCATCAGGTGCATCTTGTGACAAGCTTTTGTTTTGCTCGCCCGCACGACAGCGCGGGGGGGTCAACTAAAATAACAACAGTTTGTCAAGACAGGCTAAACTGAGCTGTGTTTACTAACCCTGCTTTTTATTTGAGGTAGTAGTTATTCTCCCTTGTGTTAAAAATAAAACTAATTCTTCCCGGATTTTAATGATTCGCAAAATTGACAGTACACAAATTATTAAATCCATCGAATAATTTCATCCTGTAGGGTAGCTTGGAAAACCACATTAGTCAGGCCTAGCTTGTTGGGACTGGATGAATATGTTGCTGTCTGACTTATTATACAAAGCGTTAAATAAATTGATCATTCATTTTTGTTTTTTTATAGCGAAAAAGCAGAAATACAAATCACCTAAGATTCAGCGACTCATAACACCGATGGTACTTCAGCGCAAGCGTCATAGACGCTCCTTAAAGAAAAGGAGACAAGAAAAGAACAGAGAAGCAGAATCGGCATATGCCAAGATTCTTGCTCAGCGGGTTAAAGAAGCAAAAGAGAGGAAAAACGAGCGGCGTAGATCATCAAGCATGCGCCGATCTGCTCTTCGTTTGTCACAATCTAGTGAAAAATGATTTGTTATCGTTTTGGTAAAATAGACATGAAAATACATGCATTGGTCTTGTGACTTCTTTACAGATTTTCCAGGTTGGATAGGAATTTATGCCTCCTCTTTCATGAAGCTCAGAAACTAAAAAAGTTGAAATCATCACTACTTGAGTTGTTATATGTATAGTGAAATTTACTTGTAATAATCAGTGCACGTCTTGAAAGTTTATAGATACATACGTATACAAAATGGAGATGCGATCAGTTGATTTGCATACCCATTTAGTCTTTTTCGTTCCTTTTTTGTCATATACTGATGATCTTGGATATGGGGGTTGTCATTGTGTTTGCCTCTGCTACAAAAAGGTGAGAACAAAATTATTCTCTTGATAACATGTCAATCGACTGTTCTTACATGGTTGATGACAATATTCCACATTTTTTGTAGTTTTGGCTTTTCTTAAATGTAAATACATCTTAGTCAAGTTTTTTTTATATTCTTGCATAATCCGCACCTTCCTTTGTAGTAAATTATGCCTTCGATTGGATCAGCCAGACGCTCAATTGAAGTAACCAGAAGTTTGAAAACACTCATGAAGGTAATGATTATAACTTGGGAGTACAACTAGTCTTCAATTTACTGGAGGAGTATTTAAAAGTGGTATCGGTTTTTACCCATACAAATAATCTGTCATTAGCCACGCATTGGCATGATGGGGCTTAGTGTGTGGGGAAAATCAAATTACACCTGAGCTGAGGTGAACTTGCAAAACTTTACCTTTGACAGGTGGTAATACACCTTTTTTGTTGCATAAAAACTTCATTCGGACTCTACAGAATAACTGTAAAACCTCTAAATGTCACCTTCAACTGACCGCTACCCTGAGAGAAGAGTTAATAAATAGACCACCACCCTGACATTATTTGATCTTTTTGAGCCCATAATGTTATCTGATCAGTAGGAAAGTGTCCATAAAATCGTATTAATACTGAATCGTTTATATCAATAATTTTTTTGTTGTCCAATTCCAAAGCTTTTCATTATTTGTTGTTTAAACTTCAAAAGTAAACCCATAGCAATAATCAATAACAGTCTCAGACTAGAAGTAGCTCTCTGATTAATCTGGTCTTGCTACTTCGAAGTAGCTTACATATATAAAAAAACGGCTTAAATTTACGATGGTCCGTGAACCTTCAAAGCAACGCTATAGAAATAATTACTCTTTCAAGCTAATAGTAGTTCATTGTTTGACGCGGTCCTGATACTTCAAAGGACATGCATATAAAACAGGTTTGCAAGTTCTGTACCGAAAGTTACACGTTTAGCGAGCAAACTTAATGTGTTGCATTAGTGCTAAATGTTGTGATTTGAGTTCTGCGTCTTTAAGCAGATCTCCTATTTGTCGTAATACAAGCTGTCAGGTAACTGCTGTTAAATTTTGGTGGTACTAGGGACTAGCATATAATCATATCTTTATTTCACCTTCCCTTTATTTCACCTTCCCTATATTTCACCTTCCCTTTATTTCACCTTCCCTTTATTTCACCTTCCCTTTATTTCACCTTCCCTTTATTTCACCTTCCCTTTATTTCACCTTCCCTTTATTTCACCTTCCCTTTATTTCACCTTCCCTTTATTTCACCTTCCCTTTATTTCACCTTCCCTTTATTTCACCTTCCCTTTATTTCACCTTCCCTTTATTTCACCTTTTCTTTATTTCACCTTCCCTTTATTTCACCTTCCCTTTATTTCACCTTCCCTTTATTTCACCTTCCCTTTATTTCATCTTCCCTTTATTTCACCTTCCCTTTATTTCACCTTCCCTTTATTTCATCTTCCCTTTATTTCATCTTCCCTTTATTTCACCTTCCCTTTATTTCATTTTCCCTTTATTTCATTTTTCCTTTATTTCATCTTTTCTTTATTTCATCTTCCCTTTATTTCACCTTCCCTTTATTTCACCTTCCCTTTATTTCACCTTCCCTTTATTTCATCTTCCCTTTATTTCACCTTCCCTTTATCTCACCTTCCCTTTATTTCACCTTCCCTTTATTTCATCTTCCCTTTATTTCATCTTCCCTTTATTTCACCTTCCCTTTATTTCATCTTCCCTTTATTTCATCTTCCCTTTATTTCACCTGCCCTTTATTTCATCTTCCCTTTATTTCACCTTCCCTTTATTTCACCTTCCCTTTATTTCACCTTCCCTTTATTTCACCTTCCCTTTATTTCACCTTCCCTTTATTTCATCTTCCCTTTATTTCACCTTCCCTATATTTCATCTTCCCTTTATTTCATCCTTAATTTTCATCATACCTTCCCTTGCTAATAGTTAATTGCTAATAGTTAACTTGAGACTCCTCGTCTTGCTGATGGTAAAACAGATATGTAAACAATATTTTTGATACTTTTGAAAAATATCCATTTTATCATTCCGTTTTCACCTTACAACTATTATTAACAGGCTAAAAATGCTAAATAAAACCTAAAATCAACAAATACTTGCATTGGGGCTTCTTAGGCTTACCCAACGCAGACAAACAAAGATTGCCCGACCAAGGAGGTGGCATTCGCTAGACCAATTAATTAGTGTTGAGAAGAGCTTTTCAGATCTAAATTGTATTCCTTCATCCAAGTACTATCTCCCTAACCTGATTATCTCATGTTAAACTGATATATTTCATCGCCTTAATGGAAGACCAGCCTGCTGAAAGCCCTTTGAACTTCATAATCCATGATTTTGAATTGATTGAATCAAATGTTTTCTACTAAGCTTGCAAAGGCTACTCTATTTCCGCAACCTTTTGTTTTGTTAGACACGTATGGCATATTACAGTTTATAGGGTCGACTTATATGCAAGTCCTCATAAATTACTTGATTTCAAAACTATTCATCTAGGGTTGGCTTATATGCGAGATAGGCTTGCATATATGTGCGATGAGCTTGTATATATGCGAGATAGCGTATATGTAGGAATATACGCTATATCGATTAAAAGTTATTCGTAATAATGGTTAATTAAAGATCTTTTACTTTATTACAGATAGAAACATAGATTGCACGTGGAAGCATTGTTTCATAAAATCGGAACACGATAACACAAGGTAATTAAAATTCTGTACGTTCATATATATACCATATATTAAGCCGGCGTTATCTATATTGGTATTAGAATAACGCGACTAATATATGGAACATCAAGTTGCACCAGATTTGAGTTCTGCGTCTTTAAGCAGATCTCATATTTGTCGTAATACAAGCTGTCAGGTAACTGCTGTTAAAATTTGGTGGGACTAGCATATACTCGTCTCCATTTTCATACTTCTAATCTCTCTGGTCAATAGCATGTAATCATCTCTATTGTCACACTTCTAATCTCACGTGATGTGTCTCTAACCATCATAAGCATATGGATAAAAGAAAGTTTGTCACAGTAATGGTTAGCAAGATACTGTTTGCTTTATTACAGCTTAAGCCGCAGGTGTGGAAACGTTGATCGAGCAAGTAGAGATACGATAACACAAGGTAATAAACCTTCTGTATGTTCATAAATATCATTTACCTTACAGGATGAAAATATTCGATGGATTTAATTCGCGAGTTCACGTACAATCAAATCTGCGAATAATTAGTTTTTTTTAACACGGGAGAATGACTACTACCTCAAATTAAAAACTAGCCGCTAGGCAAAGTTAGTAAATATAGCTGAGTCCCAAACTCTTAAATCTTCGCCGGGGATTTAAGTTGAGCCCATTGCCAATGTATCACATTTCTTTACAAAATTTTTCAAGGTTGTCACAAGTCATTCGTAATTTGGCACGACATCATCATCGACAAAAATTTCCTGCAGTTATTTACGTTGAAAAAACTCATAACTTACTACAAGTTGTTGTTTCACCAAAGGATTCCAATTCGATGAACATTTATGAAAACCTCCAAAAATTTATAGCTTAGCATGATTGATGTAAAATTTCTAGCTAAACGGAAACCTAAACACGTGGTATACGCAAGTGAAGGTTTTACTCTATTGCTAGCAGCTTTCACTGATTAATTTGCTCGCGAATGAGTTCATCGGCGAATAATTTGGTTTTCAAATATGCTCGAAAAAACAATTTTTGCGAAATTCAACTCGGCGAATATTTTCATCCTGTTGGGTATTAAGCCGGCGTTATCTATATTGGTATTAGAATAACGCGACTAATATATGGAACATCAAGTTGCACCAGATTTGAGTTCTGCGTCTTTACGCAGATCTCATATTTGCCATAATACAAGCTGTCAGGTAACTGCTGTTAAATTTTGGTGGTACTAGGCACTACTAGCATATGATCATATCTTTATTTCACCTTCCCTTTATTTCACCTTCCCTTTATTTCACCTTCCCTTTATTTCATCTTCCCTATATTTCACCTTCTCTTTATTTCACCTTCCCTATATTTCACCTTCCCTTTATTTCATCTTCCCTTTATTTCATCTTCCCTTTATTTCACCTTCCCTTTATTTCACCTTCCCTTTATTTCACCTTCCCTTTATTTCATCTTCCCTTTATTTCACCTTCCCTTTATTTCACCTTCCCTTTATTTCACCTTCCCTTTATTTCACCTTCCCTTTATTTCATCTTCCCTTTATTTCACCTTCCCTATATTTCATCTTCCCTTTATTTCATCCTTTATTTTCATCATACCTTCCCTTGCTAATAGTTAATTGCTAATAGTTAACTTGAGACTCCTCGTCTTGCTGATGGTAAAACAGATATGTAAACAATATTTTTGATACTTTTGAAAAATATCCATTTTATCATTCCGTTTTCACCTTACAACTATTATTAACAGGCTAAAAATGCTAAATAAAACCTAAAATCATCAAATACTTGCATTGGGGCTTCTTAGGCTTACCCAACGCAGACAAACAAAGATTGCCCGACCAAGGAGGTGGCATTCGCTAGACCAATTAATTAGTGTTGAGAAGAGCTTTTCAGATCTAAATTGTATTCCTTCATCCAAGTACTATCTCCCTAACCTGATTATCTCATGTTAAACTGATATATTTCATCGCCTTAATGGAAGACCAGCCTGCTGAAAGCCCTTTGAACTTCATAATCCATGATTTTGAATTGATTGAATCAAATGTTTTCTACTAAGCTTGCAAAGGCTGCTCTATTTCCGCAACCTTTTGTTTTGTTAGACACGTATGGCATATTACAGTTTATAGGGTCGACTTATATGCAAGTCCTCATAAATTACTTGATTTCAAAACTATTCATCTAGGGTTGGCTTATATGCGAGATAGGCTTGCATATATGTGCGATGAGCTTGTATATATGCGAGATAGCGTATATGTAGGAATATACGCTATATCGATAAAAAGTTATTCGTAATAATGGTTAATTAAAGATCTTTTACTTTATTACAGATAGAAACATAGATTGCACGTGGAAGCATTGTTTCATAAAATCGGAACACGATAACACAAGGTAATTAAAATTCTGTACGTTCATATATACCATATATTAAGCCGGCGTTATCTATATTGGTATTAGAATAACGCGACTAATATATGGAACATCAAGTTGCACCAGATTTGAGTTCTGCGTCTTTAAGCAGATCTCATATTTGTCGTAATACAAGCTGTCAGGTAACTGCTATTAAAATTTGGTGGTACTAGGGACTAGCATATAATCATATCTTTATTTCACCTTCCCTTTATTTCATTGTTAACCCTTTGGCTGGGGAAACGACATTTATGTCGCTTTCGGTAGACGTTTATAAAGCTGTCGCCTAGTAACGTCAAACAAAGGATATGAACACTAGTAAGTTTTAAATATCAACAAGATATTAATCGATGATTTACTATATGAAACGATTATCTGAGAGGCGTTGCTTTGTGCTAAAAGCTAAAGAAATCGCGCCTCCTTGGAAAAGAATAAAAGTTGGGAACACCAGTCAACATCGGCTCGACTTTCAAAACAGTTTAAGATTTGAGCTACACATGTTCATAAAATATCGATTTTATTGAATTTTGAAAAATGAATTCAAAACTTACGGGTGTTTTTGCCTGGCTTTAACCCAGCCAAAGGGTTAATAGTTAACTTGAGAATCCTCGCCTTGCTGATGGTAAAACAGATACGTAAACAATGTTCATGTAAATTCATCGAAACAAAAAGTTTTTATAGATTTTGCTTCATTCTGCGTAGAAAAGTTCAATTCAAGGTAAAATGTTCGGTCAATTCAAGTTCTCAAATTTGATTAGAGTGATGAGAAAATAGTCTCGTCGATAGCCTTGAAATATCGCTTCCTCTCTTGCTGCGCTTAAAAGTGAAAATGACGCGGAGTCATACCTCAGCATCTGAGCATGCTGCGTTCTGGAAGCGAGTTCGTGTGTCAATGTTCTTGTATCTCAATGCAATCTATATTTCCTATATAAAATCACTAAATGCAAATTAATATTCCCCGTAATATGAAAAATAAACCTAAAAACAACATTGTATAGTTCAATACCAAATACCTATTTACTGGTTATGATCTGCAATAAGATGTAACATCACTGTGCATCTTAATTTTTCATTATTCCTGTTCAAGTTGTCACTTTTTGCCTCGCTTTCATTGTAACTTTTGCTGACCTTTTTTCACACCGATTTGACAAAAAACCAAGCGATGCTGTTCTCGAAAATGACCTCTCACACACATGGCCATTTAGCGGTCATCGAGAACTAGTTTGTATGCTTGTATCTCAAGGCAGAAACTTGCTCGAAATTTTCCAAGAATTTCAATTATAAATTTTTTTTGCAAGATAGACTTTTGTAAACATGCTCATTCATCTGTCATTAAATTCCGCAGATTCTCAGGCATTGCAGATTTGTAGAATTGTCAATATGTCACTCAGGTGTTATAACTATTCGTGCAGAAACGGCACCCAGAGTGTCAAGCTTCGTGCAACATAAAATCCTTATAATGTAAACGCTATCAAAATGGATTATTTGTGTTGTAAGAACTTGTGCTGTAGATTGTTAAAGCACATAAATTACATAATTTTTTTATTATATATTTCAATACATCAGAGTCTTGGCTTTCGAATGAGCCTATATTCAATACACAAATAGAACTATGAAAAACAGGGTGTCAAAAGTATGTCCTGCAAAAAAACACTTGGTTCAGGTTCTCAAAATGTGATGTCACAATTATTATTTAGCCTTAGGTAGTCGATCCCTTTTGCTGCTATTGAGTGCTGTTAAACCCAGAGCGCGCTAATAATAAATGATACAAACACATGTTCTGGGTTAATTAATTATGCTTCAATAAATGTACTGTTGTTGATAAAGGTAATGAAATGACATCGATTAAATTGTGACCTGCGGTTACGTGGCCCTAGGACTATATGTCAATCGTACTTTCGCGAGATCACGCAATGCTTGAAACTAATTAGTCTCAGTCGGGACCCTCAACATCACAATAAAATGAGACGGCTAGTGCATAATATCATCGGGAAAACATAGTATGGTGCTTGGAATCTAAGTTATTTATTATAGAAATAATCTGTACAAGGAGAACTAATAACACTGATTCCTTTGTCATCTTCATTGGTTCTCTGGAGTTGTCCTATCTTCGCCTGATACTAGCGTCATTATCGTAGTTAATAAATATAAGCGGTAAGCAATAAAATAGGCGGCAAGAGCACACAACACCGCATATGAAAATTGTGACGTCACAATTTCCGAGCTTGTGCCAGTAAACATTTCTGCGGTCGAGCTCTGTGGAAATCCTATAAACACCAACCAATGTCTGTCTTACCATGTCAAACAATGGCTCATTTGAAAGCCAAGATGTTTAAGAACCTGAATAAGCTGAAACAGTACTGATATAATTGACGTGCTTTAAACATGTACGCGTGATTTGTGAAAAAAAAGGTGTGGTACTACTCACACAAATCAACTACATCACATTTTGAGAACCTGAACCAAGTGTTTTTTTTGCAGGACATACTTTTGACACCCGTTTTTCATAGTTCTATTATTCTTTGTGTATTGAATATAGGCTCATTCGAAAGCCAAGACTCTGATGTATTGAAATATATAATAAAAAAATTATGTTGTTTATGTGCTTTAAGGTAAAATATGTTTTGCTTATTCTCTCACTGATGGTCATTTAACTTGATGAACAATTGGAGTCCTATATGGCTAGAATTTGAAGCCATTGGAGCCCAAATTATTAATAAACGAGTATTCAACTACTGAAAAATTGCTGATTTCTCCACAATAGTAAAGTAATATTTCGAACCATTTTCAAACACATGCGTGTTAAAAGTTTGGTTGTCAAAGGTTAACTTGCAACAAAATTCACATTACAGTTATTTGGTATTGAACAATTCATCATTCACTGTCGCCACCATCCCGAAACTGTCGTAGATTAGAACTTGTGCTGTTGCCGGTGCTTTGTGATGTAACATATATAGGAACCAGGCTTAACGAATTCCGGGCCTGTCATACAATGCATTTCATGACTAGCCTCATCAACACAACTGAGGAAGCTTTTTTCATTAGTCTACGTTCACTAGTCTAGTCATTAGGGTGTAGTATTTCCCCTATTACAGCGATAGAATTTATTGCAGCCCATCACGATAGAATTTATTGCAGCCCATCACGAACAAGATAACAAATATAGAAAACAAGAATGCGGTGTAATATTTCTATTTACTTGCATTACGAAAGTAATTTAAGCAGCCGTTGCATAAAGTTGTCTATCACTTCCTTGATCCTGACAATATAATATATCGTTTATATTCTACAAAATAACTCTGGTGGCTTATCGGTATTTAGCCTGTCCTCCAACATCTGTGGCAAGTAAGTCCCTCTTCATTACGACTGACTACATCAATAGTGATAAAGAAAAGAGACTTGAATAATTAGAGAATTGAATCTCTAACGGTAATTAAAAGAAATATTAATGTGCTCTAAACTTGTTCGGGCACAGCAGTTCGTTCAGCAATAGAAGAGTTCATTATCACCGAGGGAGAGAGTTGTATCAAAAACAGTAATCACCTTTATTAGTTACAAATTGCGAGAGATGTGGACTGTTTTGTTACTGCATGTGCAGTATGTGAGAATATATATATCAATTTTTTTATAAATACAAACAAATAAACACGTTTATATTTTCTTTGCACTATTTTTATATTTGCATAATAAAATAAACAATTATCTATGCAACACAAAATCTGTATCAGATTGTTTTTCAATACGAATGGGTATATCGGATCGGTATCGAACAGGGCATCTCTATTTATGAGTATGTTTCTTACTTGAAAAAAGATGTACAGCCTTTTGCAATAAAAGAGTTTAAACTAGCTAACGTTCATCTCTAGCCAAACATTGTTCTATGTTCTCTTGGTTTCCTGAGGAAGTCCCACTACAGCATTTCATTCGTTGTACTTTCATCCATTTCATAGATGTGGAACTTGCTTTGTCATCAATTTCACGTACACGTGTATTTAGCATCAGTAAACTAAATGTATTCGAGTGTGGCAAAGATTTCGCCGTCCTTTTTTGCACTTGGCATATTTCGAGCTAGCGTAATAGATGTGTGAAATGTAATTGTGCAGTTAGATTTGCAGCAGCAGGTTACACATATTGTTTCATTTCATTTATTTTAGTAATGGAAGCATTCTGTAGGAACATCATATGAGTTTGGCCGATGCCCATATACTCCAAAACGACGGCACTGCATTTCTATACCCTCAGTCAAGGTGATGAATCGTGGCAGTTGTGCCTCTCTGAAGAATCTTAGTAGAACTTGGTCATAAATTAAATAGTTTCAAAGTATTTTTATACATTGTGTCTGCCAGTGTCTCGGCATCTTCTTTCCGTGCTCCAGCCATCACTTCCAGGACTTGTCTGTAAAGTATTCATTGCCCAAAACAGTGTTATGTATTTTAATGGATATCTTTAGTTGTTCACTTTCTAAAAAACTATCGATATCTTTCTAGCAAAATAAAACAATAAGTGCCTACACAATTTTGGATGGTTCGTTCCTCCCTTTGACCAGTACACCTTTTTCCCACTTGTCAGGTTTTTTTTCTGTGAAATTTGATTTCACATACTTGAATCCAGCGTGAGTTCGTTTGACATCGCACCAAGGAGCATCTAACAGTGGAACACTACTATAATTAATATTCTCAAACGCAAGACTTTCTCATCCTAGGTAATGATACAAATGCATAACGACTAAAGGCTTTTTTATTCGTTCTAAACTATGTGCATACCTGTCTCAATAAGCAGTCTGTTGGAGGGTATCGTCTTCATCGCTTCCAGATTTGCTTCTGTCTTTAATGAGCTAATGAGACAAATTCTTGTTGCTGAACACTGATATATGTACAAACTTCGTTTTGCATATTCAATAAACTGATGGGTATCATTTCATATCACTTACCAACCATTAATTCCAATGTATAGACCAAGTTGCAGGTATGCTGCTGCTTGCTCTGCTGTACCATCGAAGGAGTGTATCTGTCCGAATGAAAAATCTTACACAATGCATCTAGCATGAACGTACGGGTTTTGGTTTGATCCTTCAAATTTTCATTTACAACACCATATATGGAACGAATAACTGTCATGGTCAATCTGCTCAGAAAGCTCATGCCACAAGGCTCTATCGTTTTGGTTTTCAGTGAATATGTCCCAAAATTTACCCGAATATGCCTGGGCGTGAATTGTTAATGGAATAGAGAAATCTCTAAATCAATCCATCATAAGTATGTAGCACCATTTATTAAAAGGTTCTAAGTCTGAATACACTAATACATTGAATCATAGAGTAAACAACCCATTACTCTACTTACCACACCACCGCTGATCCTAGTTCGATTGGCAGTCAACATTCTCAGCATGTCATCAAATGCATTCCGGCAATGCAAGAACATTGGCAGTTGGGTGCTTTCTGCCAATTTGAATTGTTGTTCAAAGTACCTGCAAATATGCAGTATTCCACAAAAGAATTTAGCTCGCAAGTCTGACACAATGGCTTAACCAAGTGGTAGCAGCATATTATTTTAATATAACTTGAGTACCAAAGCTATTACATGTGTTGCACAGTTTTAGAGCCAAGTGGGCAGCCTTAGTTATTGCTGGTGAGCAAGCTAGTATGTGTGGTAATGTTAACAACTTACTTCAACTGCGTGCTCTTATCACAGAAATGTAGTCGGTCATAATCTAAAAACAAAAATTAATGCAATTTTATGCGCCACATCGTATCTAGTGACCTGCTGGCTAGCTCCAAATCGTATCTAGCAGGTTTTTGCATTAACATTACTATAGCTGCATGATTGAGTATTGAACATACATATGTAGAATCATCTCATTAAAGATGGTACTGCGGGAGTTCGGGGGAGAAATGAGAGAAAACATGGAAACCTCAAAATGAACTTTAATCAAACAAGAATGAAGAAATGCAGAGCAGAAATTTTATCACATGAAGTGAATATTTACATATAGGTCTATGTATATGTAGGAATTTTAATCCCAGTGATTAATGGTGTGGTAGTGAAGAGCAGCTTGACACTTTGCTACGTGTGCTTTAAGCCTATATGCATGACCTTGCATTACGACAGCACACTTATTACATTTTACCTTAAAACCTATGCCTTCTGTAGTTGGAGTGAAAAACTGCCAAACGGGATCCTGTTTTCGAGGCATTTGGAAATTCGAAACACGAAGAACTTGATAAACTTAATTCTAACAATGCAACTGCTTTGGCTTGTGCCTGCTAAATGAAACTTCGATGCAAACCTAAGCTTTTGCCCAAAAGGATTTTATTGTTTTAATTTCTAATTATAAGCTATCCTCTCAATTGCCAGACTTGAGAAAGTTTTCATTCATTATTAGAGATGATGGGATTAGTATATTTCATATGGTTTTCATATTTCATCAGTACAGAATCATCTCATCACTTGATAAAAGCAATTGAAAATGAAATTCGCTAACTCATTTTTGTGCTAGGATTTCACGTAGTTGCAAGTTAAGCTTCACCACCACCACGTGCTAAATGAACTTCCACAGCTGATAATTACATAGAATTGCGTTTCTACCACACAGGAACCACTAGGAGCTTAAAATATTGTTTTTCACAAAAAATAATAAAAAAACCAGCTTTTTTGGTTCGTTTAAACTGCGCCAGCCCTGGCAATGAGAGCAAAACAAAATTTCTTAAATGTTATATGCTGCATGTGCATTAAACCATTTAAGATGTTCTCACAATGTGGTTTGTGTATATTCAATACTAATATTAGGATCGAGAAACGCCAACCTATAGCATTCTGTAAATTGATACTGCAATTCAGTCGTTTTGCCTCAAAGAGCTAATTTTGACAATAATAATGAAGAAATGATAATGAAGAAAAAGTGCATGCAACAAATTTGTTAGTAATAAAATGTATTTTATTACTAAAATGTATTTTGGCCTTTGACTGATTACATATAATGATCAGATATTTACACGGATTTCAGTTCAGTCTTTTATTAACAAGGTTCGAATAATTAAAGGTTAATGAGGCACTCAAAATGCTGAAGTGTTGCAGTGTTATGTAACTAAATAACTAGAGAGATACTGGTTGGTGTGAATGATCACAATCACAACATCAACGATTCTCATAAAATTCTACAAAACGAGATGCAAACATTAGCTAAAATATTAAACATGTCGGATTTGAGACAACAACATAATGGCTGAAGGGTTGAAGATTTTTTAGCTTTTCACTAGCATATTTCATATAAAACCGGTTACAAGATGTGGGGTGATAACTGAATAGGCGGCAACATTGCAAGCTGAAATAATATTGTTTGTAGCGAGTTTCAATTTTAAGATAGTGTACAAACTGGATAGCTCAGTCATTTCGTGTTCGATAGAGTTTGCTAGATCTAAAACATACCTAGCCCACATTCGCCAATAGCGACTACTTTATCCGAGTTCTTCGTTACCAGCTCTAACAAGCTTGCCAAATATTTATGAGGTTCGTTGCCATGCTTCTCAAATTCTCCACATCTGGTTGGGTGGCAGCCCACCGTCGTGAATAGACGAGCTACAACAGGTAGTAATGCCCAACGAGTAAAAGCAACAAGAATTATGAATGTAGTTATAGAGTGATGTGCAATATAAACTGAGCACCAAACTACTGCAAAACTAAAATTCTCATTTACAATATTGTTACTCATTATGAGTTTAGTCAGTAGTCATAGATTATATATTTAATATAATTTAATATACAAATTAATCCTCATTTTGTCCTATGTTCACATATGTAAAGTAAAAAGCTGTAAAATTATGTTTTGAATGATTATGTAGGTTAAATTCTGACCATTTCATCTTTTAATGGTTGAAGATAACCTGTACACAGATATGTGCCAGACAACTTACAATCCTGCTGTGCCATTTCAATTGATTCTTTACAGTCTGCTAAAGATCCTCCGGTTATGAATATTTTGTCCACATGACCTTCATATGACCTCTGGAGTACATCGGCTAAGTCAGCTGTGCAATATTTAGCACGATTTTGCATATGCATAATAATCCTATAGCTAATAACATGGCAGTACCATTTAATGTTATAGAAAACACATTTTAAAAAAAATTAAAAAGACGTTATATTTTATATAAAAAAGAGTTTGTACTAATCATTGTAAATGCGGTTTAGAAAGCATGTGATTAGTCAGACCCCAATGAAACTTGCCCACCATTATAATCCGCACATGTTGCTAGTGGTAGTATATAGTTGCCAGTGGTGGTGGTATATATATATAGTATATAAAACTTTGAGAACAAGGATGTGTCAGTAAAAAAATGTGAGTTTCTTTAAAAATTGTTTTTTAATTTTCATCTGACTTTTTTTAATTTTCATCTGTGAAAAAATGCTAATTTCAATGAATAACTGAGAAGTTCAACAAACCTTGCACGAGATGACTACTCCAAATCAATCACACTGATTGTGTACGCCTCATTTTTGTTAATGAAGTACAGGGGGCAACCTTTATTGGCAGAGTTCGCCAATATTTTATTGGGCTTATGATAACAGTAAGCCTCATCATACATAAAAAGCAAGACAAAGTTTTAGAGAAAAGTCACATTTTCCAAAAATAATTTGCAAATACTTGTAGAGCTATTTTAAAATTACAAGCATGCAAAGCTAGTCGCAACATAAAACATGTCATGCAATTACTACGAAAAAATACCTTCATGCTTTTGTTTGCCATGGTAATGGCCTTGGTACATTCCATCTGTTAGGTTGGCTCCGATGTCTATAAAAATACATACATTCAAAATAAAATAATGCTTGTCATGTTACCTTAACGAGAAGACTGAAGCAATCATGACATTTCTCACAGCCGACTATAAAACTAAACAACAAGACAACTGTGGTCCTTTCAGCATGTATAATTATTTTTGTTTATTCGGATTTATTAAATCCTTGGATCACGCTTTATTTTACAAAAATACAGCAAAAGGTGTCTTTGAAAAACTAAAGTTTTTGTGAATTGCATAGACATAGGTAAGTAAGCATTTGTGATTGGCCTAAACATAGGTAAGTAAGCCTTTGGCTTATCAATATTCTCACCCGTAATAACATTATTTTCATGCAAGCATATTATACAATATTATATAATATTATACAATATTATATAATATTATACAATATTATATAATATTATACAATATTATAATGATGATCCCACAAAATTAAATGAAAGCTAATAAAATAGTAAAATACAAATTTTGTCAACTAATTCAAAATAGTAATACAACTTGATGATCAACATAAATTTTAAAAAAATTCATGGAGTTGTTATAAGCGCATTGCAGATATTAATAATTAAACATCTCTGATTCTGCAACCTTGAAAGCAGAATACATTTGATTATAAACAATTACAATAATCTGACAATTGCAGATTATATCCGTATTATATGAATTACAGATATAATCTGACAATTGCAGATTATATCCGTATTATATGAATTACAGATATAATCTGACAATTGCAGATTATATCCGTATTATATGAATTACAGATATAATCTGACAGTTGCAGATATAATCTGCAATTGATGACAACTCCCCTATTGATATTGCATAAGCATACGAATAAATAGATAAATATCCAGTTTTAATAGTTTGGCTTTAGTCAGAGTTCATTTTAAAAGATGCTTTTGCTAGCATGATTTTAGTTATTATTTCCATGCACCTTGCAATAATAACTGGGAACCAACAATCTATCTAGATTCGGCTTACAGCCATGACCATTAAACAATCAAATTGAATGTTTCATTAATTATTAACAAACCATTTATGTTTCCATCTAACCACCCCTTGTATTTCAATAGTCTGTCAATAGATATATTTACTAACCACCCCTTCTATTTCAATAATCTGTCAATAGATATATTTACTAACCACCCCTTCTATTTCAATAATCTGTCAATAGATATATTTACTAACCACCCCTTGTATTTTAATAGTCTGTCAATAGATATATTTACTAAAAGACTGGAATTAGCATGACTATTACATGTACATTTACTCAAAAAAGTAAATGCATGCATTATTTACAAGCAACGAGAAACTATTTATATATGGCTGGCTTCTTGATTGGCTGGTTTAGTTAGTGGTTAAAATCAAATGCAGTATATTAGTAATATTAAGTTAGTGGATATTTTACACTTGTTGTACTAGTAATTCTCTTTACACAGTCCTACCTTTGATAAATAGGTATAGATATAGACATTATTGTGTTCATTTCAAACACCCTTGGTTTTTTACAATTCGTTCATAGAAACTGTTGTTTAGTACTATTTTTTAGAGAATGACATTCTGTCAATTTTAATTCTTTAAAGATAAGAGAGTCTAAATATCAATTGGCCTTGCTTCATGGATGATATGAAGAATGGAAAGGAAATCATGAATAATTACACCTGTCTAGCAGTTAGATACAGAACATCCGACAATAAAGATATGGCGAGTTTCAGCTAATTGAAATGTGATGTATATTGATTTTCAGTTAATCTCACACCCTATTTTATATGATCACAAATCTCATAACATTATAGTTATCCATCCATGTTGATAATATTGTGAGATAGATCACTTTTTGCCACCTAAGAAATTTCATAGAACTGTATAGTGGAGCTTTCCATTTTATGTCATATTGCATTTAATGTGTCAGTCTGGCAAACAATTCACTGCATAATTGTGTGATTCGAGTAGTTCAAAAACCTAGTGTGGGAGGTTGCACTATTTAAACAATTATTTGTAATCCATAGGTTTTCGAATGTCATGTGTTGTTAGTAAAAATAAATCAAATCATTAGTCATTGCACCTTCAGTTCTGGATAACTTCAACTCGCAACTACTTATGTTGCTACTAGATTGATTTAAATCAATTCTTTGTGAAAGTTTGCAAAGAATATTAATAATTTTGATTAGTTAAACAACTCTCTCAAACCAATTATATAGTAATATATATATAGTAATCACAAAAAGCCATTTATTGTGTTCCTAAAGTATAGTCTTTAATAATACAGTGCACACTCAGGATATGATTCTGAGCCGTTCCAGGGTTGGCATCATATAGCGAAAAAATCGCATGTAGGGGTATAGAAATCATGTGCTGTAAATATTATAATTTAGTATTAACAAAATAGTATGTTAACCTTAGTAACCTAGGTCTAACAACACGCTCGATCTATTCTATCTACTCAAAAGTCATCCCAAGAATAAGTGACCAAGACATCATTTTCATGGAACTGGCCGTAAAACCAAACTACAGAAGCCAACACCGTAGAAAGGTTTGGCTTTATCACAGGACTGATTGGAAAGCAATGAGCAAGTTCTTGAGGCATATAGAGCGTTATGAACTGACATACCAAGCTTCACCTGATAATCTCTGGATTGAGCTGACACAGCTGCTCATGGATGCAATGGCTATGTTCGTCCCACACAAATAAACAAGACGCAATGACTCATGCCGATGGATTAATAAAGAGCTTCAGCATCTGCTAAAAAAACGCACCTCGTGCAAACGCTGCAAATGGAGGGGAACGTTACACCTAAAGAGCCAAACAGCTTGTACAGACAGTCGAAGAGACTTACGGAAAACACGTTCGTTCACAGGCTATTCACAGGCCTTGAAAAATCAAGAGATCAACTCTCCAAACGGTTCTGAACATCTGTCAAGCACAGACGATCTTCAGCAGTGTCAACTATCGGTTCACTGAAGAAAGGCAACACGCTTACTATCTCAGCTAAAGACTGAACGAAAATCCTAAATGAGCAGATTGCCCCTGTTTTTTCCTCTCCATCTGGTACATAGACTACAATCACCTCACACTGACATCTCGCATGAAACCACTAGTGATTGACAGTAACGGCATTTTGAAACAGCTTAGAACTCTCAACCCCAACAAGCTCCTGGCCCGGACGAAATCTCATCGAGAGTCCTCGAGGAATTGGTTGACATCATGGCTGTGCCTCTTACCACTCTCCACCAGCTGTCTCTTGACAAGGGTTCCGTTCCTGCAGACTGGAAGAGAACAAAAGTAAGGGTGAAGAAAAAGGGTGAACGACACATGCCAGCCAACTATCGACCAGTCAGTTTGACAGGCATCACCAGCAAGATAATAGAGCACATTGTTACTAGTCAACTCATGCTTTTGGCGGGGAAAATAACATCTCCTAATCAAATCAGCAATGCTTTCGCAAAAACCATGGGCGCAAGAAACAGCTGATTAAACTGGTGACTGACATTACCTACAATATGGACAATGGTCTGAAGACAGATGCCTGTGTGCTAGATTTCAACAAACTTTTCAGCAATGTCAACGACAACAAACGGTTGTTAAAACTGGCACACTATGGTGTTAGTCACCAGGTCATTTCTTGGGTTCACGACTCCCTGAGCGATCGCACACAGAGAGTGGTTGTGGAAGCTAAGGAGTCTGCTGAGGATGCAGTGACATCTGGCGT
The DNA here is from genome assembly GCF_963576615.1 of Watersipora subatra. NCBI lineage: Eukaryota > Metazoa > Bryozoa > Gymnolaemata > Cheilostomatida > Watersiporidae > Watersipora > Watersipora subatra. Next base: position 29,956,344 of record NC_088711.1, read on the forward strand.
GCCTCAAGGCTCTGTGATCGTCTCAACGCTCTTCCTATATTACATCAATGATCTGCCAGACAGCCTGAGCTCGCAATGCAGGCTGGTTGCTGATGACACCACCGCATACAACACCTCCAATAAGGTCTCATCTCTACAGGCTGACTTAGACAGACTGGTAGAGTGGGAAAGGCAATGGGATATGGAATTTGGTCCTGCAAAATAGCAACTCCTCCCCTTCTCCCGGAAGTGAGTTCCCAATGATAAATCCGCTTGCGCAACACTAAAATACCCAGAGCTGAAAGAATCCGCATACCTTGGCGTGACACTTGACTGTATAATTCAGTGATAGTTTCATAACAATGGCACCGCCACCAAAGTGAACTCCACCATGGGTTTATCAGGCGCAACATCACCACAACATCGGAGAAGGTTAAAGTGATTGCATGCTTGTGCGAGGGTGCTGGAATATGCCTCAGCATCTTGAGATTCTGCACCAGACAGTACCTCTGAAAAAACTGGAGGCAGTGCAGCGGCGAGCCATGCATCTAATCTGTGGTGTCAGAACTGATAGAAAGACCAGTACTACCATCTCCTCCAGCGACTGCAGCTACTGCCACTATCCGCACGTCGATTTGTGAGACAACTTAATACCTTTAGTCAATGTCACCACTCAAACTCGGTAGTGTTGGATCGATACATCACACGTTCTAGTTTCGGCTTGTCGCGTAAACATCAGCACCAGTACTTCATACCACAGTCCAACATGCTACACCATCAGCGCTCTTTCTTCAATTGTACAGAAAAAGCTTGGAACTTACTACCATCCAATAGCAATCTTTTAGTTTGCATGTATTGTACTATAATTTCAACTTTGTTGCCGACCAAAATACAGGTTGCAGCTTAATACACAGGTAACTATAGTTACCTACAGTAATTTTATTGTATTTAATGGTTATGAACTGCAACAGAATGTAACATTATAACGAGTAGACATAAAATATAAACTTTGAATTTACTTCAAATATGTTTAGCTTACTAAACACACATACATGTACTTAAGGCTATGTTTTAGTATGCACTTTGAACTATTTTACTGAATTTGAACTTTTATCACTAAAATTTTATCACTCATCAGCTTCTGTTTTCGCTTTTACTATAACTTTTAGCAGATCTGTTTACAACCTTTTTAACCTAATTCTGCAAGAAAGCCCAAATAAAGTTGTCTGACTCCTAGCCTTTTGTTTGAAGGGATCGCAACTAGGGTCGCACGATAGCTAGAAAGTCGACTGCGATAATCAGTAGTTATTTTCTCGATATGAATATGTTGCCAATTTTCAGCCAATTAAAACATCGGAAACTTATATATCATTATCGAATAATAAAAAAGAATATAACCCGATAGTTTCGCAGATTCAGTCAAACTCGGATAACTCACCCTCAGATAGCTCGAACACATGGTTAACTCTAACGGATTTGTTTAGTCCATTCCCACGCTATAATAAATTTGCTTTAGATAACTCGACCTCAAATTGGTCAACTCGAACAGTTTTTTGCCCAACGGCTACTGCGACGGTTGTTATCGCTTTGGAATATCACTTTATTCCAAGCCATAGAGATAAACCTCAACTTTTAGTAGTTCTGAGACATCCTTATTACCATCGTCTGCAAAATATTTTTGTTAACGACTTTTCTAAAGGTTTGTAAAAAATCAAATTTTACTAAACATCCGCTTAGAGATGGCTCTCCGAAAGCAAGGAAAAGTGAGCTAACCTTCGAATAAACTTGGAAGAAAAATCGGCAAACATGACCTTGGTTAAAATGCTCAAAAGAAAAAGATGTCTTTTCTTCTGAGCAATTTAACAGCGATCAAGTTTGTCAATTTTAATCTGAAAACGTCCTGGCAATCACATCACCTAAAAAGACAATCAAATCTCAAGTGGTAGAAAAGTCTCTATACTTTCTGATTAAATTTTTTTTTAACTCTACAGTAGAAGCCTTTTAATTTGCAACAAGCCATCTATGCATTTGATTTATATCTAGTTTGTATATGTACATTTATCTACTAATAAATACATGGACTTGTGACAGTGCTCTGATAACTTGAACGCTCTGATAACTTGAACACTATCATTCGGTCCCGTGAAGTTTGAGTCATCCTAGTTTGCCTGTAGTTTTTATTGATTTTTCAGCAGATTTTTTTCTGCAGCTTTTCCTTTTCTGATTCCTTCCTACAATCCTCGATCTTTTCAGGCACGATAATACGATAGTTTTACCAGCTGCCAAGTGATGCGATAACTATCGGTGAACTCCATTATGAACACACCCTCCATGTGAACGCCACCGATAGCTATTGCTCTCGGTGGGACAATTCCAATGATAGTCGATCACACCTTTTCAAACTATATATGCCATCCCTAATCGCAACTCCACCTTTGCTACTGGTTTTAAAGGGAAAATATTACTGTGTTACACACGAGAATTGTTGAACTGAGAGAAATCGGTATTTGAGTCTCTTTCAGGCATTGTGAAAATATATATTTTCGGCAAACAGCATTAAAGATGTGGTTGCGTCAAAAAAGTCGATTTAATGAAATTAAGACCAATAAAAGGCTAAAACATCTGCTACAATTTGATGTCATTTTTGTCTATGTAGACTAACCCTGTTCAGAGCTATATGCGTTTGAATGAGGCCATATTTTAAAAAGCTCAGATTCCAGCGGGTGCTTCATTCATGACGTAACGAGTCATACATCTGAAAAGAGTCCACGAGCAATAAATATAAGAATGCTTCATTAGCCAATCATCAGCATGAAATTTTTATATTGGTCGTAATAAATGTTATCACTGGTTAAATGCGTTGCCTGTGATCTCAAAGTTAGGGATTTTACTCTATTATTAAATCCCATCGACATCGACTAAATTAGTAAATTAATTAACATCGTTACTTTAATGAATTACTCGATTGACACATTTTATTGATGAACAACAGAATTGTAAAAATGCTTCCAGTTACTGCAAAGGTGACTCTGAGTTTTCTGAGCATCAGGTGGTTAAAGTTTGGGACAGACAGCTTATAGTTAGCGCTAACAGGCGTTAGCAGCGTTATGCTACAGAGGAAGATAGGAGAATGGAGGTAAATTTATTTTTTAATTTGAGCTTCCTATAGATATACTGTTGTGTTTACATTGAGATTATCTTTTCTTGTTTGAGGTTATAATGTAATTTCCTGTGTGCGCGTGCGAGATATGAAGGCAAAGTGAGTTATTGACGGCTTCTTTTTAATCCATAGCATCTAGCAACACAATGGCTTAGATTGGTGAATATACTAAAGGTAATAATTTTAATACTCATGAATACATTTACTAATTGAGAGAATTATGACTTTTTGCTACCACCAATCACCGTTTTATAATTTTTTATTGCTTCACCTAGCTATATTTGCTTTAAATTTTCTTTGGTAGTTTTAGCTAGTAAATTAGCTTTATGATTTGACTTGAGATGTTCACTCCTCACTTGCAGAAAGTGAGATGTTCACTTCTCACTTGCAGAAAGTGAGATGTTCACTTCTCACTTGCAGAAAGTGAGATGTTCACTTCTCACTTGCAGAAAGTGAGATGTTCACTTCTCACTTGCAGAAAGTGAGATGTTCACTTCTTACTTGCAGAAAGTGAGATGTTCACTTCTTACTTGCAGAAAGTGAGATGTTCACTTCTCATTTGCAGAAAGTGAGATGTTCACTTCTCACTTGCAGAAAGTGAGATGTTCACTTCTCACTTGCAGAAAGTGAGATGTTCACTTCTCACTTGCAGAAAGTGAGATGTTCACTTCCCACTTGCAGAAAGTGAGATGTTCACTTCTCACTTGCAGAAAGTGAGGAAAACTGATTGATCAATGCACAACTTCCAGAACCGAAGCTTCGAATCATTGGCATACTTACGCTTTTGTTAAACATTTATTCATTGTTAAAATTACACTCGAATCTAACTCCCAGTTTAAAAGATTTCAGTAGATACGCATTAGAATGGCATACATGTATCTATGAATGACATATTTATTGCATTTGTTTTATTTATTACAGGATGTTTATGTGATCCCACCAGCGAAGCGGGTTTGTCAGTGTGGAAACTGCCATAAATGGGAAAGAGAGACTTGAATGTGTGCTGCATAAACCATGATATTTTGTTTGAGTTTGCTGCAGTAAATGAATTTGTCCTATTATATGAGCCGAAACTATGTGAGTGGCCACGGTTTGGATGGATATTTCTAATAAAGGCTTTATGCCGAAACGAAAATTTTTTTGCTTGCAAAATTATATAATAAAATATTATTGTTGAGGATGATGCAAAACATGATTTGCAGAACATTGAATACATCATAGCCCCATTGACACCTGTGCTGAAATATTGTCTGATGGATAAATTTATGAAGTGTAATCAGAGCTGAAACGACAGGTACTCTTGCATAGCTCGACTACTGCTTGAATCAACTAATCAAATGTGACCGGGGAATTTTTTTCTACAAATTGATACCAATAATGACTCGATAACATTGACTATACAATGTACATGAATTTTAGGGACGCAGTTGGTTTCGCCACATATTATTTTCAAAGACGCAGCTTGCTTATTTTACTACTTAACTATAGTTTCCGGTGTGATAGCGACGGAACCGTGCTGAGTCAAAGACCTTATTCTACTTAGTTTGATTGACATAATTACCGTAGACTGGTAGAATTGGTAGTCGATGCTAAGATGTTTACACAGCATTTAGAGGAAGCTAATATGACCAGTTTTTAATTTCCCTTATTTGAGGCGTTTGAGACATTGATAATAATGTATCTGTAGCTGCATTTAAAATTTTATTTTAGCCAACATGAGCAAATACAAGATAAAATATATGCCAATAGAGCCGGGTAGGACTAGACTTTTATCGCAATAGCCTATGTAAATACGAGAGATAGAGACAGGTTGTATCACACGTTACATCATTTTGGGCAAGTCTGGGCATGTTTTTTTTTGCCTGAGCGTTTTTACAGCGATCAATTTTTTTTATTTTAATCTTTAAATATCTTGACAATGAGATTGCCTAATACAACAAACAACATATCAACTGATAGACAAAAAAATACTTTCTTTTAAAATCAACTCAAATTTAACGCAACCACATCTTTAAAGTAGCTTTATTAGTTTGATGTACGTAATAAGCACATTGACTGCCAAATTTGAACTCAAACAAAAATTTTGTTAAATTCGTATAGTGACATAAGATTCGTGTAGTGAGGTGAAAAAAGTATCATGTTACACTTCTTAAGGTAGAAAATCGTATAGTATGGTAATCCTATTCTGAGGGTGCACTGTACTGCCTTTATTGAAAACTCCATACGATTTTAGATTTTTTTGGATTCCTGCTTTTTAGAATTGATTGTTGCAATTAGAAAAAAAACAAACTTGACATGAATGTACCACGATGTTGTATGCCATCTAGTGGCCGTATGGTACAGATGCCACTTGAAATAGGAAAGCAAGATTTTAATATCAGTTGCATATTAGACCAATAAGCTACAGCGGTGTAAAATTTGATCAGACTTTATTTACCATTTAAAAATACAAATGGGGTGAGTGATACAGATATAAATAATGCAGATATTTCAGTGCGGATCTAGCAAAAAAGAAGTTCATTTCTGTTTCATAACCAATGTTTTGGAACTTTCAAATGAAGCATTAAAATTCAACTATTGCAACGAGCACTTTTGCTTAGGTACAATCTCTCTAGGCATCTTTAATGCAAAAGCTGGAATTTGCTTTCACTTTCGAAATTTTGTTCAGATCAGTTATTTAAACGTTGACTTGCAACAAAATTCATATTACAATTATGTTGTATCAAAAGATTCACGATGTCTTACTCTGCTGTGTTGTAAGGGCAAAATATGTGGAAATGTGATTACAAGCTCTTAAAAGCTAAAAAACGAACAGTTAATCGCAGTCATCACGAAAACGCCATAGATTGGAATCCCTTTCCAAAACGGCTCAAATTGGATGTAGTTGAACACGATGGCTTCTGTTTACACATTCATGCAACCTCATTAGTCAAAATATTTTCACAAATATACTTAACACATTCAATAAAACCATGTCTATTGTCCTTACGCGTCTATTTCATCCTCATTGTTATGCTATTACTTTGATAACTGATATCTCAAAGCCTACCATAACAATTTGCATAACTTTTCAACCTTAGCTTGAAGGAGTGCATATCATCCTCTGATAAACATGAGGAGCCTGTTGGTCACCTGTGATAGTCGAAAAATGTTGCAGAAATTGTTCGCGTTATTTGGCAGGAAGTATGGGACACATACTCAGATTACGACTAGACGATTAGACCAGGCTGAAACAAAACAGTAAAGTAGCGAGCATCTATATTTGATACAAGCTTTTCTGAAGAACCCAAAGTGTTTGCCATAAACTAGTGCTACGAGACGTTTTATATTGAGCCTTTTAGTGGCCTTAATTTCGTGTCATAACATCATGTGTCAAAACAATAACCACAACGTTTGAGAATGTCATCAAAATAAAGGGATTCTAAACTATGGCATTTTGGTGATGGCTGCGATTAACTGTTCGTTTTGAGCTTAAAAGAGCTTGTAATCACATTTCCACATATTTTGCACTTACGATACAGCAGAGTAAGACATGGTGAATCTTTTGATACTTAATAATTGTAATATGAATTTTGTTGCAAGTCAACGTTTAAATAACTGATCTGAACAAAATTTGGTACTCACTAAAAGGCAAATTCCAGCTTTTGTATTAAAGATGCCTAGAGAGATTGTACCTAATCTATAAACAATTAGGACTTCAGCAATCTTATTCCCAGATCTGTATCCAAATCAAGGATTTCAATATTTTAAAGAAATTCTGTTTGCGGCAATTGAAATTTATCTTTCACTTGATTTGTTCATATTTACAAGTGAAAGAGTGATTAGAATTCAATAAATAAAGATTGAAGCATATGTTCCCATGAATCTGTGTTATTGATTAATCTATTGGTGATAAAACGGAAGTAAAGGTTAACCAGGATGCTTTCACCTGTTATTTTGAAATAAATTTCAAAATCTATCTGTGTTCTTATAAAATGATAAACCTTGACATAAGAGTAAACGCTATGTTCCGTAATGAAAATTATATTTTCCGGCAGTGGGTCAGTTGATGTTTGTGACTCAAACATAAATACTTGATAATTATAAGTTGGCGGCTCAATGCATCTGTTTTATCAAACTGGTTTTTGGGCCATAACGATATACAAAACAAGTTTTTAGGTTACCGTTTTTTTCTGTGTCATTCAACTTTGTACTAGTGCAGTTAGACTAATCAACATTAAATATAAATCAACTGCTGATACTCACTAACATTCGCTCCTATTTAATATTAACTTGCACATCATAAAACATGGTGCCCCGAGTGAGGAGTAAAAGTAATAACTAAGAAGTCGATCGTACTCATCAGAAAACCTACATACCTCCAATGACATACAGCAACATGGCTGAGACCACCGATTTCCTCATTCCCAAGCCACTACAAGATGGAACTGATTTATCAGATCAATGGACACAATTCAAGGAGGAGTTTGGCGATTACCTTATCGCAGCTGAGAAATCGAAAAAAAGTGATGTCATCTAAATAGCCATTCTTCTTCGATGCATAGGACCCAGAGGAGTTGACGTTTTTAAGAGCTTCAAAAACGAAACTGGAAAGTCAAAAGATGACTATGCTGATGTGATTGAAAAATTTGTTCAATTCTGTACCAAACAATCCAACAAAATCATCAAAAGACACCAACTACTCTCCCCTGAACAAGGAAATCTATCAATAGCCGAGTATGTCACATCACTACAAAAATTAGCCAGAGATTGCAGCTTAAAAGATATGTACGACGACCTCATGATGCAAGCGCTACTATTGAGGATTAACGACAAAAGGTTAAAGAGGAAATTCTTGGAAGAATTTGAAGACCTCGCCTTAGAAAATGCTTTCAAGAAGTGAAAGACTTCAGAGAGTTCCCAAGCAGACCTAAAGGTGATCAAAACAGACGGAGGGTTTGTTTAAGTAGTGGACAATAATCAATTCAACCCTAACAACAGAAAACCTAACTCCAAGTCGAAATATATGTCAAACTGTGGCAACTGTGGAACTTCTCACGAACCACGCAAATATCCGGCATATGGCAAACAATGCTCAAAATGCAAGAAGTTCAACCACTTTCAAGAATTATGCAGATCGAAAAAAGGCTGCAAACTACACCTGGTGTCAGAGGGAACAACTGCAGAGGACGAAGACAATGAGTCCAGTGACTCCCTTAGGTCCAGTGACTCTCTTGGACAGCTGTTGCTGAGCAACAACAGGTTACCAACACTGCAGCTTTATGATGGAACCGAAACTAAACAATAGGGAGATGTGAAGTTGAGATGAACCAACAACACCTCAAGTTCTATGTGGTCAAAACAGCGAACATGAGTCTACTTTCTCTAGATGCCTGCCTAGACTTAGGACTGCTAACAGTCAACAGAGAAAGGGCGAACGTGATCACTGACTCGCAAAACAATGGACTACACAACATACTGACACAACATGCTAATGTGTTCGAAGGAGTAGGCTGTCTGCCGGGTTAATACCGCATCGAGTGAGACACTAGCGTTACTCCAACCCAATGTCGCAACAGAAAAGTTGTACTTTCAATGAGACAATATCTCAAACAGAAACCACAATCACTAGCAGACAACCAGATAGTTGCCAAAGTAGATCATCAACACATTAGCTAAAAGAAAACCCAATGGAAAGTTACGAGTGTGCATCGATCCAGCCAATCTGAACAAAGCCATAAAGCGTAACCACTTCCCTAAGCCCACCCTAAAGAACGTGTTACCAGAACTACACGGAGTTTAAATATTCTCGCTATGCGATGCCAAAGACGGGTTCCTCCAGGTTAAACTGGATAAAGTGTCCAGCAACCTTACCACTGTTTGGACTCTGTTTGGAAAATACAAGCGGCTTCGCATGCCATTCGGGCTATCTTCAAGCCCTGAAGAATTTCAGAGACGACTCTCAGATACACTCGCCGGTCTGGATGATGTGATGAAAGTGGTAGATGACATACTCCTCTATGGAAAAGGAGAAACAACTGAGAGAGCCACCCAGGACCACAACAACAAGCTTAAATGATTGTTAGAACGAGCCCAACAGATAAACCTCAAACTGAATAAGGAGAAGTGCAGATTTTTAATAAATGAACTGACATATATTGGCCACATCATCTCAAGAGAGGGAATTAAAAAGGACCCCAAGAAAACTAGCGCCATTCAAGACATGGTGAAACCAAAAGATGGAGATGCAATTCGACGATTCTTAGGCCACATCAACTATTTGTCCAAATTCATCCCCAACTGTTCAGCCGAAACCGAACTTCACAGAAGACTGATTGGAGCAAAAGGAGACCATTTTAACTGAGGAAAAGACCAAGATCAAGCATTCGTCAAACTCGAGCACCTAGCTACCGCAGACACCATACTGCAATATTTCAAGGTAAACGACCCAGTCATCATACAAACCGACGCATGCTCTGAAGACCTAGGCGGAGCTCTGCTGCAAAATGGCAAGCCAGTAGCTTACGCATCCACAATTCTAACAGGCAGCGAGCGTAACTATGCACCTATTAATAGAGCTGGAGCTACCAGACATTGTGTTTGCCATGAAAAGATTTGATCAATATGTTTTGGCAACCCTGAGGTGACAATACACACAGACCCTGAGCCACCAATTCCAATATTCAACAAGACCCTCTTAAAAGCTCCAAAGGGACTACAAGCAATGCTGCTAGCTTTACGGAGATATCTAGCACACATCGTCTACAAACCTGGATCTCAGCAAATTACTGCTGACATGCTATCTCATGCGCCGGTCCACAAATCAACACAAAGTGAAATCCCTGAAGGGCAGATTTTTCAAATACAGTCATTCTTATCAGATCTAGATATTGCAAACCTGCTCCAAAACTTACCTGTGTCAGACAAAACTTATGGAGGCATCAAAGCAGCCACTAAAGCAGAGCTTGAGCAACAAGCAGTCAAAAGTCTTATTCTCCAGGGATGGCCCGACAAACAGATAGGACTACAGAAAAACCTCAAACCGTACTTCCATCTTCGAGATCAACTCACAGTACTAAATGGTGTCATATACAAAGGTTCTCAACTGGTAATCCCTACAATATACCGACCCACTATCCTGAAGAAACTCTATGCCAGTCACCAAGGTACAGCAGCAACACTTAGGCAAGCCAGATCGTGTGTTCTGGCCACAAATGTCAGAAGGTATCAAGAAACACATTGAGCTTTGTGTTCCGTGTGCGATGGATTCCCCGCTACAGCAGGAGACTACAGAACCATGACAATCCAGGCACCCCCTAGAGTAAGATAGGCATGGACTTGTTTACACTTGACAACAAAAACTACCTAGTAATGGTCGACTACTTCACAGATTTCTTCGAATGTGAACACCTGAAGGGTACAACTACAAAGTCAGTGATCAAAGCCTCGAAGAAGACATTCGCCAGATATGGCATCCCTGATGTAGTTCAGTCCAACAATGGACCCCAGTTTACTGCCTCAGAATTCATAGCATTCAGTTAAACGTGGGGTTTCCAACACACAACAAGCTCACCAGAACACCAACAGTCCAATGCTAAAGCGGAATCAACAGTTAAAATTCTGAAGCAAATGAGGAGAGCTGAAGATCCCTTCATTGCCCTTCTAGAATACAGAAACACACCTATGGCAGGAATGACCTCCTAACCCGCAGAGAGGATGTTCGGGAGGCCAACCAGATCAGTGCTCCCAACAGGACTTTCAGATTACAATCCCACACAAGATAACATACTTAGAGAGAAGGCAGCCAAGAAGCTTACTACACAGAGAAGCTACAACAAAAAAGCAAAGGATCTTGTTCCTCTGTTCATTGGCTCACCTGTCATCAAGAACATTCAAAACACAAAAAATCAATGGAGCCGAGGCAAAATTATTGAGACTCCCAGATCGATCATATACTATTCTAAATGAAGAAACTGGCAATCTCATTCGAAGAAACAGAGTAGATCTGAGAGAAATGTTTACCGAATCTTCAGGGCCACAGCAGCCATCAGCTGTCACAGCTGATTCCACCACAGCAACACACCGGGATGAAACTAGGCAGTCAACAACACCAAGTCTAGTTGGACATCCAGATGCAGATGAACCACAAGCAGCTACTACCTGTAACAACCCGGTCACATAAGATACGACGAAAACTCATGAACTAAGACCCAAACGATCCATACATCCGCCAACCAAATACCAAGATTTTGTGATGCAGTAATAGCCACAGTGCGAGATCCAACTAAAGAAACACTGATGATATTGCTTATTGCGGCAATCAAAATAGGGTGTTCAAACAACCATTGCAAAATTACTATGTTGTTAAAAAAAAGGAGATGTTGATGTTTGCGACTCGAGCATAAATACTTCATAATTAGAAGTTGTCCACTCAATGTATCAGTTTAAACAAACTTTTTTTGATAAAACAGATACAGATTTTGGTTTTTGGGCCATCACGATATACGCACAAAATAAGTTTCTGTGTTACCGTTTGTTTCGGTGTTCTTCAACCTTGTACTAATGCAGTTAAACTAATCAACATTAAATATAAATCAACCGCTGATACTAACATTCACTCCTGTTTAATATTAACTTGCACATCATAAAGCAGGCCCATGGCTGAAAAATCTCAATTGCTAAATGGCAGACCGTTGCATTAACAAATATGAGTATGCAAGTTTAACCATTTGGAGCCACTAACTTTCATTATTCGTTTTTCATGTGATACTGAGTTTGTTAATTCAAATTTATACATGAATTATTCAATTGTATTAGTAAATGCAGTCTTCGAGTATAGATAATAATCCTATAATAACGGCCTATGAATCATTATAACATCATAGTTCAAGAGATTGACAAAAAACTGACGATAAGATATGAATGGTTAAATGTAGAAACTCATATTTTATCAATCTTATGAGACAATTTTATCTATCTGATTTGCTTCTTGTAAGTTTTTGCACTCAATCGTTTGCCAATATTGTCAAATTATTATTTTATTATTCAGGACTTGAATTTTACTCATTACGCATGTACTTTGATGAATATAATTTGACATGATGAACTTTATTTTATTTATGTTAAATCAGTTTTAGTTGATTTGATTTCAAGTAAAAACGCAATTTAACCACTCTTATGCTTTTTCTACAGCTACAATGTCTTTTTCTAAGCAAATCGGTACCAAATTAAGCAGTTCCCTTCGAGTATACTAAAGTAAACTTAAAATATTTTCCACAATCACGACTAACAATGAATTGGCCTAGCTGATATAATTCCCTTTCAGTAAGCAGAAATTATATATACACTTCCATGCTAAAGCCCATGTCGAATTTGGGCAGAGCATACGTATTATTTGGATTAGGATAGTTTATAAAGCACATTGATTGGCTACCATAATAACGCACATCAGCAGTAAAAAACATATTTTTGTACAGCACACTCAAAAGCAGCGATAAAAGAGAGCTGGTTCTAAAAGGTACAAAAATGCGTTATTTGCGTAAAACTTCACAGTACTTTAGTTATATCTACTCGTATCCATATACGAACCAATGAACTTCGGCATAGTGGACATAGATTTTTCAACAATCCATCCTTTCAAACCGAGAAAAATTGCTAGAATTTGTGTTCCACGTATCGGGTACATGCACATAAAGTCAGTACATTCGGTAAAAGCTAGCCTATCTGCGAGTGGCAAAAGTGGTGTCAAAAAACTCTCGTGGCAGGAGGCACAAAAGCGCGATTGTCCGATATTCCGATCTCAAAGGAAAAGTTTGTAGTAGTACAGCTACAGTGTTAAAAAAAACTCTCGTGGCACGTGGCAGGAGGCACAAAAGCACATTTGTCCCGCGTATAATGAAGCGATTTTAATAAATTTACGTGCAAAGTTGGCTCCGCTTTATTGTACAGTTTATATTTACCACCTACGTCGCGATCATGAATGATCACAACTATTCACGCATAATATATCAAAGGCCAAGTAGTAGTACAGCTACGCTGGATTGGCATGCATTATCAACGGTAGGTTGGTTCTGAAATCTTGGATAGATAAGGAAAATTTAAATTATGTATTATTTATTTTATATATAGAAAGGCCTACGTAAAATTAAAAATAACTCATAATTAAATTAGTAATTTGAATTCAGTATAGTGGTTGAATTAATAATATGTTTTTATTCATCATTTTATTCATCTATTATATTATTATAATTATATTGTAACTTTAACCAAGGATGTATAATCAATCACTTCCCCTCTGAGGGGAGGTAATCATACCTGCCAACTCTCACGCATTGGGCGTGAGACTCACGCAATCACCCCAAAGAAAAAATGAAAATGCGTGAGGTTTTTGCCCCAATTTCCACAATTTTATATATACTATCATTGATACATCAATTGCCCCAAAACCAAATCTCACGCATTGCCCCACTCTTGGGTTGGCAGGTCTGGAGGTAATTAGTATAATAATGGTTAATACTATACCTGCTCTAACCAAGATTATACGCAATTTTTTGCAATAATGTACTGTAAATTCTTGCTTTAGCATAACTTTAGATTTATCAATATTAAATGAATCTATTGTTTGTAATTGTATTGTATTGGTTGAAAGAAAGGGAAACGAGAGGTTAAGTACAATCAATGTTATTGTTTGTGACGTCCTTCGGAGCTTGACCAAGTATATTAATCTACATGAGCTTTTTAACAATTTTGACATCATGTTTTCAACATCAACAGTCAACAAGAGTTCAAGTGCATCACAGAACCTGGAAATTTCTCTGTTATGTTTTGATGCACAGATGTCTTTTAATGGGTGTACATGGATATGGTAATCACCCTGTCCCACACATTAACTCACACAATATCATATTCTTTTTGGGTTTGTGTGTGCGCATTTTATCGCAGATGGGTTGTGTGCTGTAACTTTTTCTACTATTTTCAGAATGTACTACCAGATGGCTATACATATGAACAAAGGATTGAGTTAAAGTGGAAAGAAAATGAGTTCAATTTCTATGTCAAAGAGCTCAATAGCCAAGCCAGTATAGAAGGCTGGCTTACAAGATTCAAAAGCAATTTTCGTTGGAGGACTCGTTGCAAAAGACCCGCGACTAAGAAACTGATATTTGTAAGTATCGTGTAAGTATTATTACCCATCAAACCAAAACACTAAGTGTGTTGTATATTTTACGCCTTATATAAAACCTTACTTTGTACTGTCAATGATTTTCTATCCTTGGCTATTATGAAAGGTTTTTTCTTTCAAAAGCGCACCCCAAATACATTGAGGTTAAATCATTGCATTGGATAAATATACAAAATAGTTAGCTGTGCGATACACTCCTTATTATACAATGCGGAACAGGTTTTGCAATTATTGTCCTGTGTTTCAATTGCGAAAATGCTTTTCTTCCCAAACAAAAGCTCTCCGGGGTTCACCTAAAAGTGTATGGCAAAGCAATAGAGTTTTGGACACATGGGTATCTGTTCTGAGCTATTTTGGTTACATGTTTTAGCTAAGAGCTGTCTGCCAACATCACACTGGGTACAAACGAAGAGCAGGAGCTAAAATAACATACAGAAATGTAAAAGACACCAACTGCCCTGCCTATATTAATATCAAATTAAGGAAGAGTGAATTATTGTGAATTTTCTAAAAGATTGGTACTTAAACAGATGGCGTTACTAGCATCAGCAGCTCCCTACGTTTGAAGTCTGAGTACTTGAATTATGCCGCCATTAATGTCATAGTGTCAGATACACATCAAGTTCAATCTCATTTTAACGCATAGAGAATTTCTTTTTATTAAAATGAAATCGATTTAACCTGAATTCTCAGGGACAATGAAACGGTGGCAGATGTGAAACTCAAACCTGGGCACAACCATCAGACAGCCTTAGCTGCAGCTTACTCCAAGAACGCTGTGTCCAATGAGACAAGGGTGACACTGAAAAGGCTTTTCCAAGATGGACATTGTCCAATGTCGGCACTGGAACATCTAAAATTGGAGGCTGATGAAAATATCATCAAGCTGGCTGACAGATCCATCATACCCTCACGAAAATATTGTACCAGGTATAGTGCTATATACAGTGAAACATGGATAACTCGCCCTCAGATATAGCGAACACATGGTAAACTCGAATGGATTTGCTTGGTCCGTTCCCACGCAATGATAAATGGCTTTATATAACTCGACCTCGGCACCGTTAACTCGGAACAGTTTTTTGCCGAATTCACAAACGGTTTCCGTTCAATTGGAAAGGAGTTCAATCCGGAAGGAGTTTCCACTAGTCGCGGAGCTGAGACTACTCTGCTTTCTTAACAAAAGCGCTTTTAGTACGCGTATAGTGTACGTATAATTTCCCCCGTACCGTATAATGGAACCGAAAAAGAAATCGTATAAAAATGATTAATAGGGTCGCTAAGATGTTCGCTTAGTTACGGCCAAGCTATAAACGTTGGAAGGTATTATAGCGATAAAAATCTAATAAAGATAGACAAAGCATGCAAAAAACATATTGTAACAGTGATTATATGCGGATACATAAAGATAAAATGTCACAAATAGGCTCGTGGCTTGGCGTCCGCTACAACAGACATCCGCTTTACGATGGCATCATGCAAGCAAAGAAAAGCGTGGAAACCTGACAAACTTAAAGTACTCGAGGAAATCGAAGCAGGACAAAAGCTATCAGCATTATCAAAAAGAGAAAATCTTCTAAAAAGTACAATGTCAACATGGATTAAACAAAAAGAAAGAATAAGACCGTTATGTGACCAAAATTCATCAAGGCTAAGAGATCGTTCAACGTCGCACGATGATTTGGATGGTGTATTATTGACTTGGTTTAGACAATCGCGAAGTGAAGGCGTACCTATCGATGGGCCAATTTTGTTAGAAAAGGCTAACAAGTTTTTAAGGACTATAATAACTGTTTAAAATCTATTTCTACAATAAGTCACACTGTTGATCTTTGTCAAAAAAATACCTTGTCACAGACTACACTCGATAAGTTTTTTAAATGAAACAACTGATCAGATGTAAAGCATGCTTTTTTGCATTGGTCATAAATGTTTACTTATGTCCAGTTTTAAAAATTATCAGAAAGAATAGATATTTTTCTATTGGGCTGAGATTTGTTTGCAGTTTTAGGTTATGTGACTGACAAGACGTTTTAAGATTAAAATTGGCAAAATTGATCTCGAGTAAAACACTCAGAAAAAAAGTCTTCTGAGCGTTTTAACCGCGATTAGGTTTTGCCAATTTTAATCTGAAAAAGTTCTGGCAGTCACATCACCTAAAACAACACACAAATCTCAAGTGTATAAAAATATCTATACTTTCTGATAAATACTTTAAAACTCTACATCAGATGCCCTTTAACTTACAACAAACAACCTATACTTTAGTTTTATATATACATGTACAGTAATACTTCAACTTACGAGTGCTCCAACGTACGAGAAACTTGAGATACGAGCCAGCTTTCACGCAAGTTTTAGCACTAACATACGAGCCATGTTTGAGATACGAGCACTTGAGTCAGTTGCCAAGTATGCCAAAGGTGTTTTATGAGAATTCCATCACTCTGTATTTTTCAACTGCTCAGGTTATACTTTTGTACCGTGTTTTTTGTGCACGATTATCTGTGCAGAATTATGTGAATTAAATGTACTGTACGTAGACCGAAAGTTTGCCAGTAAAATGAAAGATAATACAAAGAAAAAGCAAATGATAATTGATATTAAACGGAAAAATATTGAAAAATATGCGAAATGTGTATGCGTGATTGAGCTAGCTCGGCAATATGACAGAAATACATTCACAATTATCAAACAGAAGGATTATATTCAGGAAATTTAGTTCGCAAACGGACTAACCATAGTTTCTAAACGGGTCAGCGATCTTCACGACCGCTGATGGCATTGGACAAACAATTGGCCAGTGACAGCGTAACTGAAACGATGTTATGTGAAAAGGCCAGCGCTATCTATCCAAACTGTTTGATAGACATTCGGACACGTTGGCTAGTGGTCGTGCATTAACCTTTTGTGACGACACCTGTGTTCGTCCTAATCGTAACATGTTGAAAGGGCGACAAAGGCTAACGTCCTTAGATAGGTTTATCTTAAAACGGCTGGCTTGTCGTGAAAGCGAAAAAAGGAAAAATTAGCTAACTAGCGAAAAACTTCAAATTGTGAACGCCGAAGAAATTTTAATTATGTTTAGTTAAAAATGAAAGTTTGCTTTTAGGTTTTCTTCCAAGTTTGTCTTTTAACACTTTGATTGATAAAATCCAAATTTATCAAAGTCAACTGTTTTAACGGAGGATAACTTATATCTCCCTCCCTGGCAAATGCTAGCGTTAACTGCTATTGTATGTATTTAATTTTATATTTTAATTAATCACATTTCCTTGCATTATTTTTTATTTGTTGCTTTTTGAAAACATGTAGTATGTTAGGACAATAGCCAACATGTTCTTTCTGTTACAATATCTTGTTTTGAGTGTTTTATTTGCATTTCTTTTAGAGTATGGAAACCAATCAATATATATTTAATTGTTCTATATATAAATAAATTGCACCAACATGCGAGTAAATTGATATACGAGGTCAGTCTTGGAACGCATTAAGTCGAAGTATGACTGTAGTTTGTATATGTATCTACTGATAAATACATTCACTTGTGACTGTGCTCTGATAACTTGAACGCTCTGATAACTCAAACACTTTCGCTCGGTCCCGTGAAGTTTGAGTTATCCATGTTTCACTGTATATATATATATATATATACAGTGAAACATGGATCTTGAGATTTTCTGTCATTGATATATATATATATATATATCAATGTCAGAAAATCTCAAGTGCCCTGTTTCTCCAAATATGATGTTCAGTTTTCCATAATCATCCACTATCCAAACAATGTTTTGAGATACACTGCTTGTCAGTTAAAGACAGTTATTAATATGCACTATTAAAAGCAAAAAGTTGAAACTTTTACTCAGCTATCGTTGTGTTCAAATGTGAAACATGTAAGTTTATTTTTATGTTGTCTCAGATTTAACAAAAGTGGGTAAGTCAGATGTCTTATTCTTTAACAACTAATAATTTGTCTTGATCTAATCTGATCTAACCAAGGTGTCCAGCTTGGTCTAACCATTACCTACAAGGTGTGTTTCATTTTAGTCACTTGTCACTAGGTAAATGCTGTCATGCTGCTGCATTACTTTTCTAAATTTGGTAATGGTTCTTGACACGTTTTTCCAAGGTGTTTAGATAGTAAGCTTTAATCTTCCTTGCACCCTTTGCCATCTACAGCACTGATATTCTTCAGAGTCACACCATCCTGGACCCTTTGTGATTGATTATAAGTTTGCAGGATCCGAAGCTTATGAAAAATGATGCTAAGCTAACAAGACAAATTGGCTTGATACCACATATTTACAATGACTGCTCGAAGTTATTTGCTAATGTCATGAAACTTCTTCTTTTCCCATGACTAGGTTATATAACCAGTTGAAAATATCCAAGTATGGCAATTTTCAAAAGACCACAGAAAAGATGCAGGAAGCGCTACAAGAAAAGCTGCATCAAGATGGAGTTGACCACTCAACCGGCATGACATCTGATGGTCAGATGGTTGTCTCAATAATCTCACCATTAATGAAGCGAGCTCATAGTCTGAGGTACTTGTTGTCTGAGGTTGTTGTCTAATATGTCAAGACCCTTATGACACTGTATGTATCTCTAAGTTGTTTCCAAGATATAGCCTTTGCGTTTTTAGTATCTAGCCCATGCCTAGATTTACCAACCACAGCCGCCAGCATGTATTCTTGCATCAATGCAGTGACAGTGTCTTGTGTTGGTAATATTTAGCTTTTGTTTAGCAAATTGTTTAATGCCAAAATGTAGATCTAATATAGTATTTGTTTGTTGTAGAGAGGCTGGCGAGATGGTATTTTTAGATGCATTGGTGGGATGGATGGGCACCAGACTCGACTATTTCTATTACTCACACATTGTCCCGGTGGAGGGGTTCCTCTAGGTCAGTCACACTCCTTTGATACGCAATGAAACCCCCTTTTTGATGCTTGTCAAAGAATCAAGCCTCAAAATTTCATTTTGGTGCTGTATTTTGTTATTTTAAAAAAGATACCCTTTCACTACCAGATTTAAGTTTTATAAGTCTAGTTTTATTAGTGATCAATCTGAAGATGCGCAACTGCCTTCGGTATTTTTTGCATTCAGCCTCCTTCCAACTCACTCTAGTTCAATTCAATTGTTTCAGGTGCTTTTCTCACAACAAGTGAATCAGAGGAGGCTGTGACTATGGGATTAGCTCAACCGAAGCAGCTAGCGGGTGAGACAGGATTCAATTGCAAAGGTTTGTATATAAATTCAGTAAGTGATGGAGCTATATATTGCCAGGCTTTTGTTCAATTCCAAATTTGTTTCATACCGCCATATCATAGATTGATCATCCACACAGGATTCTCACCTGAATAACGTAACATATCCACACCTTAGATCAACCAACTGCATGAATGATGCGTCTCTGCAGGTATTAAAGGGCCAATGGTCTTTATGGTAGATGATGCCCGAGCTGAGCATGCAGCCATAATGTCTACATACCCTGATGCAACAATACTGCTGTGTAGCTTTCATGTGCAACAAGCTGTATAGCGATGGCTTTGGAAAGGGGATAACAAAGTTCTATTGAGAGATAGGAATGGGTGTATGGATTTGTTTCGTCGCCTACTATACAGTGAAACCGAAGGAGATTATCTTGAAATGTAAGCTTTCTGTTTCTTTGCAAAGGCATCAAACAATAATCATACTTGTCAATAGGTATTGTAATATCATAAACACTTGGGGTTAAGGAATTGTGCTAGCGTCCATTATCCAGCTCCAATGGAATGTTTTTTCTTTTATCAGTGGTGACACTGTCCCTTTGGGGCCAGCAGCTGCTCATTAAGCACAGTGAATTTCCAGTCGAGAGGTTTGGACCTTACGGCTACCTTGCCATCATCATTTCAATTTTTAGAATTTAAAAAGTTTCATTTTTTAACAATCTATATGTTTATTTGAAGCTATGAGACTGATCACCGTTGTTTCTCGAAATATCCCAATTATGCTGCATATCTGGCTTCATTACATAACCGCCATCAACTTTGGGCTTTGTGTTATCGGCAGGATACGAAGACGAGAGGTTTGTTTCTTTACAAAATTTATTTTATAAAGGCGTACCCCAAATAGCATAGAAAGCCGCACATCCACATTTTTATTGTTTGGTCTATGTCTTACATGGTTTCTATTCAATGAAAGTAAAGCTTTGTCATTTGCTAGGAGGTAGAAATATCATAGTGAAGGTAATATTTAAAGTAGTATACATCAAGGTACAAGCCTCACTTTGTATCATATCACAATTTGAAGCTGTGTGATACACTCATCAGATATTCTGGAAAAAGGTCTGCATTTAATTGAGGGCTAATTTCATAGAAGCCTGTGTGACATATGTGAAAATACTCTCCTTCCCACTCGAAAGCTATTTGGGGCAATAAGACAATAATTCCTGGTCTCTAGACCATGTCTCAATTCATAACCACATCTCTTTACCAAGCCTTTTCACACTGAGCCGAGTTTTATGTTGCCTTAAAAATCATTGTCATGAAAAGGCCAGTATATGGCACAATATGTGTCTATAGGCTAACCTGGTCTACCGTCATGAGATTCATACACATGTTGTTTGAATCCAGGCTGTTGGTTCTGTTTATACAATGAATAGCATTCCATGTATTTACTTGTAGGCGACAATACAAACAACTTTGTTGAAGCTGCATTTCGTTTGTTGAAGGACGCAGTTCTGGGCAGGGCGAGAGCATTTAATGTATGTCATTTGGCTGATTTTTTATCACGAAGTTCGAGACCGTTATATCTAAATGACTCCTAGATATAGCTCATGGAAGACAAAAGCTTAAATTAAGACGAAAGCAGCTAACCGGGATGAAAGCAATAGTTACACATGTAAGTCATATATCTTATCATTCTAGATTTGACTGAACAGACTGCTGTTACTCTCTCATACCCTGGCAGCATTTCTATAATATAAAGAAAAGACATTTCTATATATAATAAAAGAACATTGGCTCGTCTGAGCTGGTTTGACCTAAAAGGCCAAAATAGGTCAGGCTCAAGGGTGATGTATTAAATGATTGAAAGACTAATGTGTGGATATTATCGAATATCTTGAAGAAGCCAAACTTGTTATCCTAAGGTAAGCCTAAGCTCTCAGGCAGAAACTGGGAGAGTCGCCAACTATCCTTCCTGGCACCCCTATTGTGAGTGCCAGCCACTCCACCCGCATTCTGTCTGAAAACGAAGGCTACACAAGGCTGGATGTTACACACTTACACATTTAGGAATTGTTTGTATTATACATACATAGCCATAATAGAACTCACAATGTGTCACAATCAGTAGTGCAAAGGATTTATATAGCGGCTTATCGCTCACCCTATTTGTGCTAACTTAGAGTGGATATTACTCACAAATTGTGCTCATGCTAAAGTGTATACTCAAGTTATGCCTCCCAATACAGGTCTAAAACAATCATAAAACTCATGACCGGCACAGATGATTCTCTTTTTTTTATAGAAACACGGTGAAACAGTATGAAGTTGGTATTGGCAAGACCAAACGTCTCGTACAGGCAGATCTTGGGCTGTGCTCATGCTTCTATGGAAGATGTGGCAACCTTTGCAAGCACATCTGGGCTGTGATGGACAGCAAAGATTTTGGTTCGGGTGTTCACCATTACAAGCCCAGCACAGAACAACTAGAACAGTTGTTCTGATTGGCAACAGGTAACGTCTGCATACAGAAGAAAAAGTTCAGAATGAAGCTCTTTGGAGCATTTTGTAACTTATGAAAACTATAACATATGGTAACTTATGAAAACATGAGTAATATGAGTTTTCATAAGTTAAACTAATTTAATGTTAAACTAACTTAAGCTAAACTAACTTATGAGTATGATAATATATCGTTTAGCAGATAAAATTATTTTGAAAGGTCAGAAAGCTAAGAAGGGATGGTTGGAGCCACTTCACTCCTGTATAGATAGTGAAATTATACATGCAGCTATTGTTGGTGAGGAAATGGTTGAGAATGAGAGTGATACAGGTGCTACTAGGTAAGTACTGTACTTGTTTATGAATCCAAGTATTATACATACATGTAGCTACATTAAATAATTCAATGTAATGCAGGCGGATTAATTGATGTGATGGACAAAATGTATGCACACCCTCTACTTACTACATATATAGACTGTACGCTCGAAACTGTTCATAAAGCAGGGAGATGTGCTTTTCAGATCTCGAAGTTATTCCCAAGATGACTCCACATGAGAGAGAAAGATGGTAGGTTTACTTACAACATATGTAGCGCAATCACTGCATATTTTTAATGACCGGATTCGTCCTTTGTAAACAGTGGAAACGCAAAAGCATACATGTATTTTAGCCTCAGCAATTCAATATCCGACTAGCATAAATTTTATTGAGAAATAAATATACCAAACCATGCCATGGTGAAACAACCACAAAACAGAACTATTGAACTTGACATGCACAACCTAGTATTAATAAAATTATGTCCTGTTATCAAAGTAGTGTGTCCATTCTTCTGGTCAGTTAAGCCCTCAATTTAGGAGGAGAAGATAATTCACTCCAGCATCTGAAAAAGCAGGCTACAGACAGACTGTGAAACTATACGACTCTGACCGTATCGAGCCACGAGGTTTTGAGCCACTGCTAACGTTTAGTTGTTGAGAAATTGAGTAGTAATCTTTTTGTTTAACAAAATATCTTGCAAGCATCTTTTTTAAGCAAATCTGTAATTACAAATGTGAGTTCTTTTAGCAAAATAACATAACGTATTTACATAGCTGTTTATCGTAGTTTTTTCGTGTTCAGAATAAATGGTAACATGCTCATGAAACGGAAAAAATCTTCTCAAAAATACACCATTAATTATTTTGTATTCGTTTATATTTGAAAAATAGTTGGATATCTTTTAATATGAGTACACTTTTGTAAAGCGGTGTTACATGAAATATTGAAAAGTTGCGATTATGTTCTGAACAAATAAAATGCACATTAAAACCGTTGTCCACTTCGTTACCATTCTGAGAGCCTAAAATGATTCTATTTCATTTCACTGTAAATATTAATATTAGCATCTCGTTAGGCATTGATTGTAAAAATGAAGGCAACAGAAGACATCAGTTTCTTATCTTTACTGTATTTGCTGCAAGCACACACTTTTTAATAACTAACTTTATATTACTACTAAGTCTCAACTGTAGCACCTTTTGAAACAACAACAGTATGTAGCTACTTAAGGAACAACCATTTAATTGTGTATCTCAAATTTTATTTGAACTTGTTACTACAATGGTGCGTTGTCAGTAGCACCGCCAGGCCCAGGCTGTATCTCATCTGTTTGGTTCACAAGAAGTGTAGGAGAGGAGGCAAGGTAAAGCAAATTTTTGTAGTCTCCTGCAATGCAGGGCAGTTATATTTTCGGACTAGACAGCCTGCCTGTGATCAGTAGTCCTCAGTAGTCAGAGACGCTTACTGCTTGCAATTTGTCTTAAAAAATGAATTGAAATGCACTACATATTCATATTGCTTCAACCCTAAAAGAAGACCTCAGTGGGTCATCATGTATTCATAACTGAATTTTTGTATTCGTCATTTCATCTTCTAATTAGGTCTACCTACAGGCCTCCCGTGCCTGTGGTCGGCAATCGTGTCGGTAGGTTATTGAAGTCTCGATAGCTGAATGACATGCTCGCTGACGACAGTCAACTTCTATGAGGAGCCTGAGGGCCTACCAAATATATTTTTTAATTGCAGTGTATTTAAGCATTATGCCACTCGTTCTTGTTTCATCGTTAGACAAGGCTGAGCAAGCCATCAAAGCCAATGACATCGAATATGGCAACAAGTTTTACACATACCATGAGGATGGCATATTCAACATGCATGAAAGAATTTTTGAAGGTAATCTCATATCCTTAAAGCACTTTTTCTCCACTGCCTAATTTGTGATCTTGTGTTGGAAATGAACATTTTATACCTCGGATATTTTAGTGTAACCTTGATTGTGAAGTGTAACCTTGATTGTAAAATGTAGGCCTTTGCTTGGTGGTTGTGCAATAGAAGTACATGTCACTAGTAGCTTATATGTTTTTATGAGGCCCTTTTTGGTTTGTTTTTGTGCCATGTGATCTATGACATCACAGGCACTACTTAATGCAGAGTTGACACAATTTTCATCAGTTCACTGGCAACTCACACTGGATACACATCTACCTCTCAGCAATAAAGGATTACTCTCTGTGGACACTCAACTCTTAAGCTTGATTTAATGAAGTGGATATTCATGTATATACCGACATGCAGTGGATTACAATCAAGCTTATAGTGCAGCCTTGATTCGAAGATATACATAGGCTTCAATGTACAAGCATTGGCATGCAATTGAAATGACATTAAAAATCATTGTATATTAATAACTACAATTAAGCAAGCAATAAATGTATCAAGCATCATATACATGCAGCAGTTAGTTCTCAATTGAGTGTTAGCAATCAAGTAAGGCTAAAAACCTACAACGTCTTCAGCCAATGAATCTAAAAATTCTGTACTATGTTTCTTAATTTTAAGATTTTATCTGCTCTAATATAGCAAGGTGAAGATATTTGGAGAGGTAAGAAGGTCATTCATGACAGTATGGCGAAGAAAAAGAGTATGGCTGCATGTACGGTCCTGAAAGACATCAAACCAAGAAGAAAAAGTACAAAGAACAGCCGAGGGTAAGTTACCGGTACACCAAGAATATTTTACTCAGCCTATTATAAGGGATATTTTTGGACAGCAAAACTCGGTCATTGTATGTCCAATATATTTAGACAAGGCTATCATTTCATGTCTTTGCAAATGCACAGACAGTATAGTATGGATTTTACATAGAGATGATAAATAATATTTATTACTTTTATGGATTTTAATTTGGCTTATTTCTGAAATAGCTATCTTGTAACAAAAGCATGCGTGCACATTTATATTCTTGTAAGCCTGAAATCAGAGAATGCAGTAAATCTAAGTCTACACTACTGTGAGGGTTGGACATGTCTAAGCTGTATTTGATACTTTGCCTTCGGTCTCACGGTACATCAAAGTTCATAAACAGTTTATTTATTGTAATTCATCTACACTCTCATAGAAATTCCGTAGAATTGCAAAGAAACAAGGACTTGATTGGAATGCTCAGATACCATATCCTTGACCCAATAGCCAGTGAAGTTTACGGCAATCTGTCTCATTTTTCTTGAGAATTTCTCATCCCGAGGCGCCTCACACATGTGCCAGATAGTATTATATCGTAGTTCACACTTTTGGTTAAACTTGGACGTAATATTTTATTTTACATTTAATATTTCACACCTAAAATTTGCAAAAACAATCATTAAAAGAAAGATGAAATGAATGCTTATTTTGGAGCCCTGGCAACAAGGCCTTTGTTTGGACTCTTTTGCCAATTTGAATTTAGTTAGATTGTGCCCACAAATATAAATATGCTATACATGTGCATAAATTCATATATGTTGTCACATGGTGTCGATATACATAATTTACGTATTGTTTATATTTTCAATCACAGAATCCAACAAAGAGACCGCATCCTCAAGACAATACATCTCATAGTAACACAAAGGTACTCACTCACATAACCAGCAATAAAATTTTAGGCAAATTGTGCAATATTAATTATGGTTAAATACGGAATTTCATTGTTAGGCGGATCTTCAAGCCCTTTGTAACCCTAGATTAGTAGCTAGAAAAATGTAAGGTTATAGTAGGATAATGCAGAAGAACCCCTTGTGTAGGCAGGATTAGGTTTTAGAAACAAATTATTTGCTGCCAACTGCGATATTTATTAAGTTGCCTGTTCACACCCAGCCAAATATTCAATACCTCGAGCATTCTGATTTATAGCTCAAGATAAGGAGGAAACGCAGTGCTTGCTCAGGACGAGTAGGAGTAAGAGCAGAGGCTATGTGAGTTTCCATAGATGTGGGGAGCATCTACGAAACGCCACAAACAACAGCATTATAGATGTAACTCAGACACCTGATGTTACTTTCATACCTAAGTCCGGTGAGTGGTAATATTCAGTAATTCAGTTTTAAAATTAAAACCCTGTTGCATGATGCTTTCGTGTCACTTTAGTCTAAGTGCTCAGTGTCTGAATTGGCGAGAGTTGTGCAGTGATGCTCCCAAATCTCTGATTCCAGATTTGTAAAGCATATCAAATAGCTGGCATGCGGTTTGCTCCAAATCAAATCACTTAGAAGGGTGACTGCTCAGCTTTCAAATAAAATGAAATTAAAACCATCATCCACTATGTAATTGATGGTTTTAATTTGATTTAATTTACAAGCTGGGTAATCCATTTTCATGGTGCTTTGATGCCAATCTCATGATTGGTGATTTGATGCGATTTGCAAATCTCTAATCAGGATTTGGGAGCATCTCTGGAGTTGTTATCAACACTTTGAGAAGTTGATAACAAGGTGCCATAACACCATCCGATTCGTAGACTGAGTACTTTATGGCGCCTTACAGTGCCTCGCGTTGCGTGTTCGCAACTCGAGTTGCTGTTTAAAGAACTTGGCTGTTACGCAAAACTAACACGGGTTTGTAAAATAAGCAAAGTGAGTAATTGGGGTGTCTCATTTACAGAACATTTACAGAAATTTAATAATGATAATTTAAATACATTGTATATATACATATTTAAATTATATATATATTGGCGATATTTGCCTATATTTATTTCTTCTTTATAAATATAAAGAGACAAAAACAATTGCAGAATGTAAAAAGCAAACTAAACAACAATCTATTTGGGGGCCGGGCCACTTCTTTTTCAAATGAAAAAAAGAGTTATCTTTCTAGAACCTGACAAGAAACTGAATGAACACCGACAATGAACAAACATAGAAATTATTTTAACGGCATTTAATGATGCACCAAAAAATTCCATATAGAAAATATAGGTAGCTAGAAAAAATGAAATGATGAATTGTTTAGTATGGCGCCTTACAATGCTTCTCGTTCCATGTTCTCAAACTGAATTGTTGAACTCGAGTTGCTGTTGAAAGAACTCGGCCTGGATTTTTGATGAACTCGAGTTGTGTAACTCGAGTTGCAAACTCGGCACACTATAATTCGCCATTAGCTCTAGTTTTACAGTACATACATAGTTTAATTTCTATTAGCTAACAGGTGCCTATTGATGTGCCATTGTCAATATAACCAGATCTACGGTTATGCCTTCGTAATACCAATATATTGCACCTTACTTTTACAAAGTCGCGTTGCGTGTTCACAACTCGAGTTGTGAACACGCAACGCGAGGCACTGTAAGGCACCATAGTACTTGGACTAATGTCGCTGTTGTCTTCTACAAATCAACTCTATGGGCTAAGTCGGTTGAGCAATGTAGGATCGGAAGAGATATATGAAGCCAGGAAATAATTGTGAAATAAAACTACTGTAAAAACAGTAATAAAGTCAGGAACTAGCAAAAGCAGATTTGCCCGGTACATTGAGATCGCCAAATTAACTTCTAGCTAATCACAATGTCCAATGTAACTTTCCAATCTACTTCATTAAATTAACAAATAATATTCCTGTCAAAGTCAAAAATCGTCGCAAATAATGCCACTTGAATACTGCATTCACAGTACTTTACAAGTTCAAGGAGATGTAAATACACATGCTATGATTGTTTTTATTTTAGATCAAGGATCTCCAAGAGGAGTTTGCAGGGAGTAAGAAATGACAGAGCAAAAATGCTTTATAATACATGCAAATATAAAAGGCTTTATAATACATGCAATATCTAGATAGGCATAGAACAAGTTTGTTTCCTATAACTGTGGGTGAACTGGCAATGAGGTGGAGGGCACGCCAGAGGGCATCTGGCGTGCCCTCCACCTCATTGCCAGTTCATCTGCAGCCATAGAGAACAAACTTGTTCTAGATAGGAATACTTTCATATGCAAAAACTCAAACTCTTTCAGCTTGGTACTGTGCTCAATTCTGAGTGAATATATTGATCAAATTAAAACATACTTGCATACATACAACATTCAGGATTTTCAACACTGATTTTTTTTTCAAATAACCCAGACTTATATTCACTTATTTTCACATATCTACATGTAGTATATGTGGCCCTTTTCTACTGTGTTATTTTGTTCTCATTTGTGCTTGTTAAAGGCCTTTCGTGGCTTTGTTGCTGATGTGGTAGTAATTAAGTTATGTGCAACATTTTCCTTTTATATCAAATAAAGTGAAATTATTAAACTTAACAATTTATCATGATAGATTCGTCTGATAATTGAAACAACTTACTTCCTATCATTGTTCCAGTGGTCCATCATCTGACATTTTGTCATTGCGCATTGGCTTTTCAAACAATGTATGCTGTATAACATTCGCAATGCCAATAGACATACATCATGCTAACGGTTTTGTGTGTGCTGCCCTCTGATTTTCCAGATTTGGCTACATTGTGCTTGTGGAGGTAACGGGAGAGCTGCTAACAATGATGCACAACAATTGCCACATGCATTATTTATATTGGAGCAAGAAAATACATCATCATGCCAACAGCAAGAAAATATTTTTTGCCCAAAAAATCCAGAAAAATTTTTGGTCACACATTGCTGTACTTATATAATAAATATATAAGCGAATTGACAAATGAATACTTACAGAGTGCGGTCATGTTCAAAATCTAATTGAAGTTAGTTGTTGAAGTCGGTATTTGCAGTAAAGATAAGATAGACTAATGTCTTCTGTTGCCTTTTCACAATCTTTGTCTTACGATATGCTAACATAAATAGTTACACTAAAATGAAATATAATCTTCTTTAGCTCTCAGAATGGTGGCAAAGTAGACAATTGTTTCAATGTGCATTTTATTTGGTTAGAACATGATCACAAATATTCAATAACTTATGTAATACCGCGTTACATACATGTAAGTGCAATCATATTACAGCGTATGTAAGATATTTTTCATATACACTGTATAAACGAATACAGAATAATTAATGATGTATTTTTGCGAAGATTTTCTTCCGTTTCGTGAGCATGTTACTACAGTAATACTTCAACTTACGAGTGCTCCAACTTACGAGAAACTTGAGATACGAGCAAGCTTTCAAGCAAGTTTTAGCACTAACATACGAGCCATGTTTGAGATACGAGCACTTGAGTCAGTTGCCAAGTATGCCGGAGGTGTTTTATGAGAACTGCATCACTCTGTATTTTTCAACTGCTCAGGTTATACTGTTGTACCGTGTTTTTTTTGTGCACGATTTTCTGCGCAGAATTATGTGAATTTAACGTACTGTGCGTAGACCGAAAGTTTGCCAGTAAAATGAAAGATAATACAAAGAAAAAGCAAATGATAACAATTGATATTAAACGGAAAAAATATTGAAAAATATGCGAAATGTGTATGCGTGATTGAGCTAGCTGGGCAATATGACAGAAATACATTCATAATTATCAAACAGAAGGATCATATTCAGGGCATTTTGTTCGCAAAAGGACTAACCATAGTTTCTAAACGGTGCAGCGATCTTCACGACCGCTGATGGCATTGGACAAAAAATTAGCCGGTGACAGAGTAACTGAAACGATGTTATGTGAAAAGGCCGGCGCTATCTATCCAAACTGTTTAATAGACATTCGGACAAGCTGGCTAGTGGCCGTGCATTAACCTTTTGTGACGACACCTGTGTTCGTCCTAATCGCAACATGTTGCAAGGGCGACAAAGGCAAACGTCCTTAGATAGGTTTATCTTAAAACGGCCGGCTAGTCGTGAAAGCGAATAAAAAGGAAAAATTTCTCGCTAACCAGCGAGAAACTTCAAACTATGAACGCCGAAGAAATTTTAATTACGTTTAGTTGAAAATGAAAGTTTGCTTTTAAGTTTGTCTTTTAACACTTTGATAAAATCCAAATTTATCAAAGTCAAATGTTGTAACGAAGGATAACTTATATCTCCCTCCCTGGCAAATGCGAGTGTTAACTGCTATTGTATGTTTAATTTTACATTTTAATTAATCACATTTCCTTGCGTTATTTTTTATTTGTTGTTTTTTGAAAGCATGTAGTACGTAAGGAGAATAACCAACATGTTCTTTCTGTTACAATATCTTGTTTTGAGTGTTTTATTTGCTTTTTTTAGAGTATGGAAACCAATCAATATATATTTAATTGTTCTATATATAAATAAATTGCACCAACATGCGAGTAAATTGACATACGAGCTCAGTCTCGGAACGCATTAAGCTCGTAAGTTGAAGTGTGACTGTACTTCGTCGACAAAACTACGATAAACAGCTGTGTGAATACGTTATGCTAGTTTGATGAAAGATCTCATATTTTTTATTAAATATTTGTCTAAAAAAGATGTTTATGCTTTAATTTGTTAAACAAAACAAAAATATTACATACTCAATTTCTAACCAACTAAACATTGGCACTGGCTTAAAACCTCGCCGTTTAGTCCCGACGTAAAAATTTCCATTTTCGGAGTAAGCTCCACCCCTACAAAACGACCCAGAAACTGACCGGTCGAGTTTCTGCACTCGCGAATGACCTTGGCCATTCTTCGGGTTTTGCGTACGGTACTGTGTACAGTACGATGGCCGAGTCTTTTAACACATTTTACCTATCGAAATAAAGGTCTTCAGCGGATTCGTTAAAACGTTTTCACATCAAGTCATAAATGGTCGATTTGGCCACGTGAGTAGCAACCAGCGTTGTTTATACTCACAAAGCATGGTATGTAATTATATGCCCTTTCAAGTCTACAAGACGGACTAAAACGAAGTAGTCGTCGGTGGGTTTAAAAGTATTTTGCTCAAATCAGCAAATATGGGCTGTAGTAATGGCAAAATGGTGCAAGTAAAGCCAGAAGGAGAGCTCCTTCAAAAGCATAAAAAAGTACAACATGTAAAAGGATTGGATATTCTGAACGGATCTAGCATATCTTCAGCTGGTGGTGGAGAAAGGCCATCAAAAAGCGCTACAAGCACAGCATCCAAACAAAGTCATGACTCAGGATATTCTGGCAATGATTTGGAAGAAGATGATGGTATTGATGAATATGCTAACATCATCACTGAAAACTCAGAGGGAGCAATAGTAGAAAAGATTGAGAGCAGTTTTCAAGCACCAGAACTTGGTAAGTGTTCGAACTTGCAACTCTTTTAAATTTAAAAGTCCAAGATCTATATGATGGGCTAATTTAATCATGCTTAAATTTTATTTTTTTAAATACAATATACAGTAGACACTTCGATAATAGACATTCATTGTTTGTTTAGATTTGTGCCTCAGTGGCACTCCTGCACCAAGAAACCTGAGTGCTAAGGATAAAGCTAGGCTTGATGAACAGAGGATTTTGGAGAATTTAAGAAATGAAGGTCTAATAGCTACACCAAAATCCAAAGCAAAAAATGGTCTAGCTTTTGAAGTTGTTGAAGCAACAACAATGCTAAGGCGTGCTGTTCCATCAAGGCTAGCTAAGCTTGAGAAAAAAAAGAAAAAGAAGACTAAGGAAGAAATTGCGGAAAAACTTGCAATGGCTGAACAGAGAAGGAAGGTGTGTATTTGAAATTATATATCAAAAGGCGAATGATCTAGGTTGAACCCTTTGCGCTTGCGATAAAACATGCATTCTACAATAACTCTACGAGTGTGTTAAATGATTGATTTTAAGCAGTGATTCATCAGCAATCAATATGTTTAGTAGCTTATTCAGTAGACCTGATTGTAGAATTTTTGGATGAAACATTGTAGATAGAGCAGCGATAAGCAACAGTATAACCTGGCAAGGCCGTAACAGAAAGCAATAACATAGTACAAAAGACACTGCCCTTAGTGGACATTGGATTCAAATATCAATAATCAAGACTATTTTGAATACTATTAGTTGTGTCAAAGTTTTTTTGTACAAGGCTAATGTTACATGATCAAACTGACTTTATTGATCGATGTATTGTAGCAGCCATATCGGGGTTGTTCTCCGTGATTATAAAAACAAATAAATGCAATCTTAAAATGCCTTTGAGGTAAAATTTATTCACATTTTTTTAAACAAATTAATTTTAAATGATTTGTGTCGCCAGCCTTCTATGGAGCCTTATGATGCCTGAGTTTGCAACCCGAGTTGATAAAGCGAGTTATATTTACAAACTCGAGTTTGTAAAATAAGGTGCAATATACTGGTATTACGGTAGCACAGCAGTAGATCTGGTTATATTAACAATGGTACACTGACAGGCACCCGTTAGCTAATAGAAATTAAACTATGTATGTACTGTAAAACAAGAACTTATGGCTAATTAGAGTGTCTCGAGTGTACAACCCAAGTTGATAAACCGAGTTATATTAACAATCTCGAGTTTGTAAATATAACTCGGTTTATCAACTTGGGTTGTACACTCGGGACACTCTAATTCGAGTTATATTTACAAACTCTAAGTGAGTTTGCAAATATAACTCGGCAAACTAGGGCACTCCAATTCGTCATAGCCTTCGCTTACCCATTACTAAATGATTCAAGCATATTTACGCTCTCTATTACTATTTTCTTACAGTAGTGTTCTTCAAACTTGCAGAGAAACAATGCTCTAATAGCCAACTAGCTGGCATTGTGCAAGCATGGTCAATATAAAGTCAATATAATTATTAGCTGTACAAACATTAATTATTATTAACATTCTTTCAGAGAAACAACTGCAAAAATTGTGTTGTAGAAAGCAAGTCAGACATGAATTTGTAGCTGGCATAGCCAGTTGACACAAATTCATTTCACTGCGCACCCATTGTACGAGCGCACTTTCTACATAGCTTTTACAACATTACAGTGAAAGATCTGTCTTTTGTTAAATTTTAGGATGCAGAAAATGAGAAATTGGAGAAGATAAATGCAGTTGCTGCAAAGTCGGATATTAGCCAAGTTCAACAAGACATGGTAAAACAGCATCAAGAGCTCCTTGAATGCACGACAAAGAAAGTTGATTCCGTTGTTGAAAAGAAAGAGCAACGACTCCAAGAAATTAAAGATAAATTGAAGGCGAGGGAGGAGCACGCTGCCAAAGTACGGTTAAGGAAAAAGTTGCATATTCCAGTTGAGGAAGAGGAAGAATATGAGCTCAATAACAATGAAACTAAGCGTGACGATAGACTAAAGCTAGAAATAGACTCACAGGACAATATTGCTGTCGGAGAGACGAAAGAGTCACAACAAGCTCCTACCTCAAATACTGAAATTGTCTCTAAACGGATAGCTGCTTCAGACACATAATAGACATAAGCCAAGAGATTATGCTGGTTTTTAGCTTCAATAGAGAGATGTGATTTTTATATTAAAATGTGTTTTTATTATTATGGGAAAAGTGATGGGATTGCGGGAGGTCACATAGACTAAGTTATTTTATATGAATTACTCGAAGTGACCTCTGGTCAAAAAGAGAAGAGAACTTCCAATATCTTTTTATCTACAGATTTTTATGTAAACATTTGCTCAATGTGTCACTTCATCTCAAACATAGATATTATATAATATTTAATGATATATATATATATTTATTATATGGTATTTATTAATAATTAGCAGAATTGCCGGCGTTGCACCGGTGTTAAAAATCAGCTTATAAACAGTGACAGGTAATGGAGTTGCCTGTCACTGCCACTTGCCATTAGCCTGGCACATTGTTAATAGCTAATTTGAGTAAGCTATTGCAAAAGTTGCTAATAAGAGTCGTAAGAGCAAGAATAAAATGACGTTATGCAATATCCAGATTGGTGTGCGTATTTTCACTCACATAGCGACATATATTGCCCAATGAATCCATCATCTGGCGCTGCTCAATGGTTTAACATATTGCTTTGGGAACAAGACAATCTGAGATCAAATCTCCTACGATATGGATTCTTTTTTTTAAGATTTTAATAGCTAGAGCTGGACAAACCAAATCACACACACAAACTTTGAGATTTATATACGTATATATAGATAATTATCTCCTGGCCCATATGTATTTTATTTAGCAGTATGTCATATCGGTGAGACAATTTTAGGATTGGCTAAATGTAGTGTCAGACATCAGTTCTGGAAGAAAACAGGAAAACCTATTTTGTCAAGGAAACCATAAACTGCTATGACCTATGATGACAACAATACACGCAGAAAAGGAATTTAAGACCTATTCATCTTACACACAGTGACACAACACACAGACCACTTAGGATGTCAGATGCTAACTAGAAGGAAAACCACTATATCTCACTATAATATATGCAGTTATTTATACTGCATATTTATTCAAATTCAACACAACACTGTTATATCGAGATTTTACTAAAACTCAAAACCAACAGAGAATGAAGTTAGACTACTGGATACACATACATTATGTCATGGCTTGGAGATATCAAAACACCAACAAAGAATGGAGTATGCCCAGAAGATACTGTATACTACGATACACAATGGGACGTACAGATAGCGTACAGGACGTACAGATAGCGAGCCACACCGGCAACAAGACCATTGAATGCATCCAAAGTCCAATAATTAGAAAGCAGCAACAAGCTAATTAAAAACTGCATACTGGGAAGAATCAACCACCCCAGATGAGCTAATCCCACATCAGAGACACAATCACTGTTTCCATGGTGCGCAGTACTTCGGAGTTGCCCCCTCCGAAGTACAAATAACATGTTTAGTTACTGTTGTTGCTTAAGTTCTACTTAAAATTAAATTAAATAGTACCTAAAATTTACCGCAGAGACTGGTCTCCGGTTAAACATTTTTATCTCATTTTTTTCAACATAGATCTTTGGGCTAAATCCATTAAGATTACCAATGGAGCAACCGACATAACATCGCAGTCAAGCCGCATAGACGGAAGAGAACAACTCTCTTTCAGTGCAGCTGATGCATCCGGTGCCGTGCGACAAGCTGTTGTTTTGCTCGCTGAAGGACAACTCCGGAAAAACAACAAGTTTGTCAAGACAGGCTACAGCCCAGCGAACTTTAGCTTTAAAACTTATTGACTATCTAATAAGAGATCACAATAGTTGTTCACATCACCAAGAGCAGAAAACTGGCCAAAGCTGTTGTTTACATTTGACTAAAATCTTGCAACCTACATTGCTTTATTCGAAGAGTGGTTGGATTGGTCTCGAGCCTAGATTAGCTTTAGCTATTGCGCCAGTAGGTCCCAACACTTAATATATCTTGATTTGTGTGATATTTATATGTGTTATTCGTTGAAATAGACCAAAAGCAAACTATAAATCTTAACTACAGTATGCTTGACCACAAAATTTATTTTTAATTTACAAAATAAATGATCTATGCATAGAAAATGAGCCAGATGCTCTGATGCTAATACAATGTCTAATAGCATTATATATATAAAGTATATAGTAAATTAAACAACTAAATGCCTACAAACTGTACAAATTGTATGCATATATAAAGCAAACAATAAATCTTAATCATATTATACTTGACTATCAAAGCTGTTTGTGATTCATAAAATAAATGATCTATACATAAAAGTTAATGAGCCAGATGCTCTGATGATCCTAATATAACGTCTAATAGCATTATAGTATATATAAATTATATAATAAATTGAACTACTGCATGCCTGCAAAGTGTACAATTTGTACAGTCTTTGTACAATTTGACCAGTTTTATCGATCATAGACTCATTGAAGTGGACATTACATAAAGTTGCATTATTGCTGGGGATCTCCTGCTACCTGGAAACAGTCCACCAAGTATGCCATCTTTCTGGCTCTTTTTCATTACTCGGAAACCTGATGATAAGAAAACTAGGTAATCAAATTATTAAACAAACATACGGATTATAATTTGTGGTCTTATAGTCAGTTATTACTAGGGGAGAAATTTATTTACAAAGAAAAAATTGAAAGACTGAATTTCAACCTTTTAGAAAAATGTACCTTTGATGTTCAGGATGTTTTTTGTGTTTTAAAACGTACTTATCAACTAGCAGAAATTTGCTTTATTGACAAGAACTTGCTCTAGTGATAATGATTGCAGTGACTAACAAAGTCTGTTCTATGTAACTGGCACTCCTGATCTATGAGAACAGTAACTGTTGTTATTTAAATTTAGCAGCACCAGTACTGACCTATTTTGTCTCCAACACCAGCCAAGATTAATCAACCAGCAGCACAAACTAATTCTAGTAAAAACAGTCAACAATAGTGATGTGTAAAATAATAAAATCAGGTAAAGGTCCAATAAAGGCTAGCTGCGAGTAGTAACAGAAACAACCTACTAACCAGCTACTAGCAAACTTCTAACCAGCTACTAGCAAATTTATAACCAGCTACTAGCAAGCTTCTAACCAGCTACTAGCAAACTTATAACCAGCTACTAGCAAGCTTCTAACCAGCTACTAGCAAACTTATAACCAGCTACTAGCAAGCTTCTAACCAGCTACTAGCAAGCTTCTTCTAACCAGTTGCTAGCAAGCTTCTAACCAGCTACTAGCAGGCTTCTAACCAGCTACTAGCAAGCTTCTAACCAGCTACTAGCAGGCTTCTAACCAGCTACTACCAAGC
The DNA here is from genome assembly GCF_963576615.1 of Watersipora subatra. NCBI lineage: Eukaryota > Metazoa > Bryozoa > Gymnolaemata > Cheilostomatida > Watersiporidae > Watersipora > Watersipora subatra. The sequence goes on from NC_088711.1 coordinate 29,993,282, forward strand.
TTCTAACCAGCTACTAGCAAGACACTAACCAGCTACTACTACCAAGCAACTACTAACCAGCTACTAGCAAGCTTCTAACCAGCTCCTTCTAAACAGCTACTGCTGTACTAGTGCTACTTATGCAAGAATAAAACGCTAAACTCGTGAAATATTGAAATGGAACTCGCCCTGGTTAGGAGCAAACAATTCCCACTTCAGTAATTGGGGTCCTTTTCCCAGTGATTATTTAATCTTGTTGTCTCACGAGCCTACGTTAAAGGTTCAGTAGCAATAACCAAAGAACAACACCACGAGCAAGATCAAGACAAGTCGAATTATTATTAAGCACCATATAGATATATCATATAAACGTAAGCTTACCAGGGTTACCGTTAATACAAAATATCGTAAAGGAAAGTTAAGCAAAATACCGTAAAGCAATTAAATCTCCGAAACACAGTATATAGTAAAAGAGTGAAAGAATATACGTCTTGACACAAAAACAGAAACGTTTCCTAGCTCTGCCAATTCAAGAGTGTCTCTAAATCCTAATACAACAAGTCCGCCCTAGCTTTTGCGAGACTTCTTAAAAAAGCTAGCCTTAGGGCAAAAGCAGACTACTGCGGCGACAGGGTAGCTAACCAGTAGTTGTGGGTTCACGGCCAGCAAGCCACAAAATCGAATCTCACTGACTCGCCAACTCCGGAAATCCATAACAATATTACATCTTTAACCCTTTGTGTTTCAGGATTGTCGTAGTGGTAGCAATTAATGGCGAAACACTGATTTTCAGCAGATAAATGAGTTTTGTTTCTTGGGATAATTATGATCTGCCATTGTTCTAATTACAGCCGGAAATCTATGTAGCATTGTTCAAGATGGCGCCAGATTATCACACGGAAGTTCATTGGTTTAGATAGGCCAGTGGTTCCCAACTACCTTGGAGCCATGGACCACCTGAGCTATTTATCTAAAAGTCATGGACCCCTTTATAAACATCATAATATATGGTGTTTATAACAATGCATTGTAAATTGGTGAACATTATAAATTAGAATAATATAAGAATCAATAGATTTGACATGTTTCTATTTATTTACTTACATAAAGCAATGCTATACTAAATTGCTTTGACTGTTTATTTTCAGTAGTCAGTTTGTTAGTGAGATGGATTGTACTTCTTATTTTTCACTAAATTTTCCATCTTTGGGAAATGGTTGACAAGGCGCCTCGAATGTCGTCTTCAAGTCCCAGTCGGTTTTGTTGTTTCGATTTGAGAACAACCATGGAGGAGAAAGCAGACTCGCATAAGTATGTAGACACAAATGGGAGCAGAGTTTGAAGGGCGTGTTTGGCTGTCTGTGGATATGGATGAATCATGGAAGGCCATAAGTATGTAGACACAAATGGGAGCAAAGTTCGAAGGGCGTGTTTGGCTGTCTGTGGATATGGATGAATCATGGAAGGGCGTGTTTGGCTGTCTGTGGATATGGATGAATCATGGAAGGGCGTGTTTGGCTGTCTGTGGATATGGATGAATAATGGAAGGGCGTGTTTGGCTGTCTGTGGATATGGATGAATCATGGAAGGGCGTGTTTGGCTGTCTGTGGATATGGATGAATCATGGAAGGGCGTATTTGGCTGTCTGTGGATATGGATGAATCATGGAAGGGCGTGTTTGGCTGTCTGTGGATATGGGTGAATCATGGAAGGGCGTGTTTGGCTGTCTGTGGATATGGATGAATCATGGAAGGGCGTGTTTGGCTGTCTGTGGATATGGGTGAATCATGGAAGGGCGTGTTTGGCTGTCTGTGGATATGGATGAATCATGGAAGGGCGTGTTTGGCTGTCTGTGGATATGGATGAATCATGGAAGGGCGTGTTTGGCCGTCTGTGGATATGGATGAATCATGGAAGGGCGTGTTTGGCTGTCTGTGGATATGGATGAATCATGGAAGGGCGTGTTTGGCTGTCTGTGGATATGGGTGAATCATGGAAGGGCGTGTTTGGCCGTCTGTGGATATGGATGAATCATGGAAGGGCGTGTTTGGCTGTCTGTGGATATGGATGAATCATGGAAGGGCGTGTTTGGCTGTCTGTGGATATGGGTGAATCATGGAAGGGCGTGTTTGGCTGTCTGTGGATATGGATGAATCATGGAAGGGCGTGTTTGGCCGTCTGTGGATATGGATGAATCATGGAAGGGCGTGTTTGGCTGTCTGTGGATATGGATGAATCATGGAAGGGCGTGTTTGGCTGTCTGTGGATATGGGTGAATCATGGAAGGGCGTGTTTGGCTGTCTGTGGATATGGATGAATCATGGAAGGCCAAAATTCTTCAACGGTTTTATCTTCATAAACATTTTTGGTTATTTTGCTGATCTGCTGGTTTCATTTTCTTGTCAAATAAATATAGTTGCCAAATATTGTCACAATTATGATCAGTCAGCTACCATTAACAAGCATTCATGATATTAATAGTCGCCATTGTGAAATGACCCAAATTTGGTTTTACATTTAGATTTTGTGTATGAAAACTACACTGCACAGCTTTGCCTGCTGTCCCATCTTATTGGCCAGGTCAAACAATGTGACAACGATAAAAGAATGTGCCATTTTATATTATAGGTAGAAAAATATTAATTAAAAACTGGGGAAAAAAGGCCGCTGTTCGGGTGATTTCGGGTAAATTATATTTAAATTTAAGCATATAATAAGACCCCTACCAATCTAAAAATTGGTAAAAATAAGTGGGTTGAAATGTTTTATTTTTTATGGATCTTAGTATATCGCTGAAATTAAAGATGGAAAGAGAGAATTACGTGTTTGCTGGTTACAGGTTGTGTTGTTTTGTACTACTAACCGGAAATCAGGTACTACCCAGCGATTGACGCACATAGGTGATAAAAGTCTAAACCCAAAAACCTAACAAGACAACGCGACCATCCCGTGGAAATTGCATTAGCCCCGAAACCCAGGCTAACACAATCCCAACAGACTTCGATCATTAAACCCCGCTCATATGATAGCCGTCGTCTATCCTTTTAGGTTTTTATATCATTGATCCAACCACCATGACAGAAATAGCTGTGAATAACTAGCTAGAAAAACCAATACTGGCACCAGGCGATGGACCCCCTCAAAACCTCCTGTGGACCCCTAGGGGTCCATGGACCATCAGTTGGGAACCACTGAGAACCACTGAATTATACTACATTGGTAGTATAATTCAGTGGTTACATGTATAAAACTGAGTGGAAGAGTGAGAGTGGATGCATTGGGCGACTTCCGGTAAAGCACTGGCGGCGGATATCCAGTTATACCATTAGAGCTAAAATGAATTGTTGTAATTTTGGCCTCTGAAATATCAAACATCTTAGAAGTATTGAAGACCGGTGCATCATTTGCCGGTATTTGCCATTTGCCGTTGTTTGCCAATGGCAGGAGAGATAATGAGGAATCAATGAGTATAGTTTGTGTTGGAAAAAGCTCGTTTTCCGTTACAACGGTTCCTTAGTTGACTCGCTGATTGCCGCAAAATATAAGATGTTCGCCTGAGTAGTGAACCTATGTGTAAGTTACCGTTGGAGTATCTGGAAACTATACAACAGGTCGAATAGGAACCTGGTATAATCTTTCATCAGAATGAGTGATGATGAAAAAAGTCTGGCAGGCAAAGGAGAAAGCAAAAAGAAGGGATGGTAAGCGAATAGTGTTGCAGATACTAGAAGTTTGTCCATCTCTCGGGTATCTCCGATGGCGTGGTTAGCTTGTGTAGATAAAATAGTCTAATTTTAGAAAAATAGAGGAAAAAATTTAAGTAAATTGGGAAACTTTAATGCTTTGATTAAAAAATAAATTTTTTATTGCGTTAGTATTTATAGTATGCCATATGTTGTTGCGTCTAATAAAATATTGAGAGTTGGTTTGTGTGAGCTGATGAATAATAACTTTAAGATCTTGAGATTGGATTTTACTGAAGATGTGCAATTCTTTCAGCTCTTGTCTGTGTTCAAGGGATTGCCAGCTGCTACTTATCACTTTAAAGAAAATATAATTAAGTCTACTAAAGCCATATACTGTATGTTCATATAAAAGCATTATAATTAGTTTTCTCTAATAATCTAATTAACTACATGTGAGGATTTTAGATCAGGGTACCATATCTTTGAGACGTATTCATTATAGACAAGCAAATACCAAATAAGCAGTTCACTTAGCTAGAGGGAATGCCTAGCTAAGTTCAGGAATTAAGTGCCTGTTCAGGAATTAAATGCCAGCCCCTTTTGACCGTCTTTGATGGTCAAAAGGGGTGGCATTTAATTCCTGAACAGTATTGTTTATAAACCCAGTAAAGTCTAAAAAGTAGCTTGACTAGACGTACCACCCGGCGTAGCCTGGGTAATAAAAAAGTCTTTGGACAGAAAATTGATTTGTGTTTAACATATATTTATTGGAATATTTATTCCAAGATATTAAGATCTATAGCCGGATTTCTAATGATGACACACGGACAGATTTTGAGAAATATATATCTGGATACTAAATGTACCACCCGGCGTTGCTTGGGTAATAAAAAAGTCTTTGGACAGAAAATTGATTTGTCCTTAACATATAAACAAAGAATCTAAGACCTGTTGCACTTGGAGTCATTTTCTCCGCACATGTTTCTATTCAAAATTTTACTCGGTTTATTTTTTGGTTATGTTATTATTACTGTCAAATTTAGTCATTTTTGATAATACACAGTTCCAGATTTAAGTTTAGACAATAGCAGATTTATTGTTCAGTTTTTAAGGCAATAAAAACTCTCTGACCAGAAGTTGATAATTTTGGTAATGTGACCATAACAAGAGGATAACTCCAACATACAAATCTTTATAACACATTTGGGTCTTCACATTGCCCATGTGTTTATTGGTTGATAGTTCCGTGAAGACATTTTTTGGATGTGGTTGGCCAAGTTGTGGTTTTACCAGTTGGTTTAGATCAGTTCAATTTCAAACCAGCGACATTTCATTAGCCCCTATAAATGTCACAAATCTTTTCAACAATTTTGATAAAGTTTTGATTGTACTTTAGAATATTAAGACATCTTTTAAGCTTAGCTAGGTTTCCTCTCTAAGCAGTTTTAGATTTCGATATTTTCATGTTTGTTCTAAGTGACGATTGTTATATCTGAGACTAAATTCACATATTTAACATTTCAATGGATGACAACTTCAAATTTTCATGATAATAAACCTTGAAATTGGCTCGCCAATATGTAAAACTGAGTAAGTATAGGAAATGGTTTGGCCGTAATGTTTATTTGATGTGTATTTATATTTATTTGCTATCTATACATTTTATTTATCTACTTAGTTCAGCTGTTGTCCCTAATATTTTAATGGAACATTAGGAAAATGGAACCTACTAGATAAATATGGTCAAACTTTCAAATGAATTCTATACGCTTGATCAATTAACATCTTATGCTAAGAGTTGATTTTCTGTGTAAGATTCCAAGATATAAAATGGTGAAGCCTCCTTTATGATTCATGTATTTTGAAAATATCAAGGCCGTTTGAAAGCAGGCTGATTAGTTGGCAGCTGTTTTATGTTTGCAAACTCATAAGAAATATTTTGATTGACTGCTAGCATGCCCTGTGGAATCTAAACTATATGAGGTTACTATGGAATATTTTAACTGTTTAATTTTATTGGTACATGTATTTTGACAGACATGCTGACAGAACGCTTTGAAAGCTGCTTGTCAGCTCTCCAGTTTTATGGAAGAGATATCAGTCTGTTCAACCCTAGCATCATATTAGGAATCACAGGAAATATACACCAACTATCACTAGGGTGTCATAGCAACACGGAGAGTACAGATAGCAGCTGTCCTGTAAACAGCGTATGCCTGAATAAGTGGAACAAAAATAGTGCCTGTGTACAGCGGGTTGGCAGGTAGTTATTACACTTGTTCTAGGGCTGAGGAGCTATAAATGTGTGTTCATGTAAAATAACCTTTTACACCTCATTTATTAAGAATATCCCACAAATCATAACACTGACTGACAGAAGAAACAAGATACATGATAATGACAGTTATTTCAAATGTTACAACAATTTCATGCTGGTTGTTGGTTAAACAGTAACGACCACTGACATCAACAACATTACTCCGATTGATTAGGTCAGAGTTGGTTTGACTTTGATGATACAAATAAAAGAATGATATTTGGTCAATAGTTATATTGGTTGTACAAGACTCTGCTAGGAGTTAGTATATTAGAACTTTTATTATTATTTTTGATGAGTAAACAAAATAACAATAAGTGACACAGTATACAAACTCAGTATCTCGGAGAAGACAACTCCGAATGATGAAAAATAACTATATCAATTTGGTTAATATTACTTTTATACGAGTCAATTTGTTTCACTACTTTAAAAGTTGGAAGAGATATTAGTTTCACCAGGATGATAACTCTTTTTAAGAAAAAGGGTCAAAGGTCAACATGTAACTATTCTAAACAGTATAATGTCAATGTGCATATTATGGTAAGTTATATAAGAAAACCATGATGAAAACGTAAGCTAGTTTGTGTTATCACTAAAACATCAACGTGTCTCCTACCAAACATCAGCATCCGAAAACACCAACATCGGTCTATCATGATATCACGCAGTTCTTTATTTAATGGATTAAACTTGCATTCTTTTTCTTCAGAATTTTTCATCATATTTTTTAGGGTCAACACCTGGCTACACCTGGCTACACTCTGGCTACAGTCAACACCCTTAGGGTGTTGACTGTAGCCAGAGCATTGATGATTGCTTAGCGGTCAATTGTAAGTTTGTAACTATGGAATCTGTGTAGATGGTCATCTTAACCACTCATGTAACTGCTACCATTGATACGCGGGTAGGTCACATTTTAACCACTCATGCAACTGCTACCATGGATACACGGGTAGGTCACATCTTAATCACTCGTATAACTGCTACCATGGATACACGGGTAGGTCACATCTTAATCACTCATGTAACTGCTACCATTGATACGCGGGTAGGTCACATCTTAATCACTCATGTAACTGCTACCATTGATACGCGGGTAGGTCACATCTTAACCACTCATGCAACTGCTACCATGGATATGCAACTAGGTCCCACCTTAGTACTGTTTATTTACAAGTTCTGCAGCTTTTTTCTGTTTTTTTTTATATTCTGAATGCTTATTTCTATACATGTATATTTATATATTAGTATATTTATTGTATATTAGTATGCTTACCAGTCCTGTGCACTGTGAAAGATCGCCATGAGTAATCAGCATGGTTATTCTCGTGACGATCGGCGTATAGAATCGTCGTGAGAATCAAATGACGATTCTCATGAGAATCGAACAACAAAGCGTTATGGCTTGTAGAACACTTCATTGCCTGCCATACTGCTTCGTTGACTACGAAGCGGTATGGCAAAGCGCCATGCCACTTGCTTTTGCGATTCATACCAATTCTCTCACGGGGACAGTATAATTGTCCGCATGAGAAGAATTGGCCTTGACCCCAGATATAGTAATTGAACCTTATGAAAAATATTTCCCTTTTCATGTTATATATAATATGGAGCTTTTTTGGAGTTTTCTAATTCAGTTAGTTCTATTAAGTTGAAAGCAAGGTGTTGTTGAGTTCGGTTTATGAGGGTTTTAGCGAGAAATCATGGGACAATACGCACCCGAGAGGTTTTTCTGTATCACACCCAGTTTTCTCGGTTTCTCTGTTTATTTGATTGGTCAGATCTATTCGCTTCTCGTTACATTGATTTGAAGATTGCATTTTAGATACTGTTCTCTCAGTCTGTAGCCTAGGTTCTTGTGATTTCAATGAAAGCCAGTATGTATGTCGTTTCCGATCTTATCTTGCACAGTTGTCCTAGTTGCTTTTGTAGCAAAAATTACTTTGTATAATGTATTGTGGTGACAAGTCGTTTAATTACAAGAAAGGAGATGACAGAGTGTGAGCGGATAAAAGCTATCTACGGTATCATGCCTGTGTATTCGTGCTTTAGATAATATGAGATGAGCAGTATCTATGGCATGTCTTGAGGAGTCGACAACTCTCTCGCAAGAGGTACCTCCGCTGTCACTTCTAACGGATATTTATTTTTGCCACGAGTCTTATGTCTGTTATAGATACGCTGTCGTGTGACTTGTTCACTGTGTCGATTATCGTTCATCATCTATCTTTACTTTTCAAAAACTCGGGCAGATCCAGGTTTGTTGTTATCATTGTTATTAGGATATAAATTGAATTCTTAGTTATTGATTGGCCAAAATCCTTCTTTAATAATCTCTATAGGATATGCTACACTCTCTGACACACACTTCTTATTTATTAATAATCTCTATAGGATATGCTACAGCTCTCTGACACACACTTCTTGTTTATTAATAATCTCTATAGGATATGCTACACTCTCTGACACACACTTCTTATTTATTAATAATCTCTATAGGATATGCTACACTCTCTGACACACACTTCTTATTTATTAATAATCTCTATAGGATATGCTACAGCTCTCTGACACACACTTCTTGTTTATTAATAATCTCTATAGGATATGCTACACTCTCTGACACACACTTCTTATTTATTAATAATCTCTATAGGATATGCTACAGCTCTCTGACACACACTTCTTATTTATTAATAATCTCTATAGGATATGCTACAGCTCTCTGACATACACTTCTTATTTATTAATAATCTCTATAGGATATGCTACAGCTCTCTGACACACACTTCTTGTTTATTAATAATCTCTATAGGATATGCTACACTCTCTGACACACACTTCTTATTTATTAATAATCTCTATAGGATATGCTACAGCTCTCTGACACACACTTCTTATTTATTAATAATCTCTATAGGATATGCTACAGCTCTCTGACACACACTTCTTGTTTATTAATAATCTCTATAGGATATGCTACAGCTCTCTGACACACACTTCTTGTTTATTAATAATCTCTATAGGATATGCTACAGCTCTCTGACACACACTTCTTATTTATTAATAATCTCTATAGGATATGCTACACTCTCTGACACACACTTCTTATTTATTAATAATCTCTATAGGATATGCTACAGCTCTCTGACACACACTTCTTATTTATTAATAATCTCTATAGGATATGCTACAGCTCTCTGACACACACTTCTTATTTATTAATAATCTCTATAGGATATGCTACAGCTCTCTGACACACACTTCTTATTTATTAATAATCTCTATAGGATATGCTACAGCTCTCTGACACACACTTCTTATTTATTAATAATCTCTATAGGATATGCTACAGCTCTCTGACACACACTTCTTATTTATTAATAATCTCTATAGGATATGCTACACTCTCTGACACACACTTCTTATTTATTAATAATCTCTATAGGATATGCTACAGCTCTCTGACACACACTTCTTATTTATTAATAATCTCTATAGGATATGCTACAGCTCTCTGACATACACTTCTTATTTATTAATAATCTCTATAGGATATGCTACAGCTCTCTGACACACACTTCGTATTTATTAATAATCTCTATAGGATATGCTACAGCTCTCTGACATACACTTCTTGTTTATTAATAATCTCTATAGGATATGCTACAGCTCTCTGACACACACTTCTTGTTTATTAATAATCTCTATAGGATATGCTACAGCTCTCTGACATACACTTCTTATTTATTAATAATCTCTATAGGATATGCTACAGCTCTCTGACACACACTTCGTATTTATTAATAATCTCTATAGGATATGCTACAGCTCTCTGACACACACTTCTTGTTTATTAATAATCTCTATAGGATATGCTACAGCTCTCTGACACACACTTCTTATTTATTAATAATCTCTATAGGATATGCTACACTCTCTGACACACACTTCTTATTTATTAATAATCTCTATAGGATATGCTACAGCTCTCTGACACACACTTCTTATTTATTAATAATCTCTATAGGATATGCTACAGCTCTCTGACACACACTTCTTGTTTATTAATAATCTCTATAGGATATGCTACACTCTCTGACACACACTTCTTATTTATTAATAATCTCTATAGGATATGCTACAGCTCTCTGACATACACTTCTTATTTATTAATAATCTCTATAGGATATGCTACAGCTCTCTGACACACACTTCTTATTTATTAATAATCTCTATAGGATATGCTACAGCTCTCTGACATACACTTCTTATTTATTAATAATCTCTATAGGATATGCTACAGCTCTCTGACACACACTTCTTATTTATTAATAATCTCTATAGGATATGCTACAGCTCTCTGACATACACTTCTTGTTTATTAATAATCTCTATAGGATATGCTACAGCTCTCTGACACACACTTCTTATTTATTAATAATCTCTATAGGATATGCTACAGCTCTCTGACACACACTTCTTATTTATTAATAATCTCTATAGGATATGCTACAGCTCTCTGACACACACTTCTTATTTATTAATAATCTCTATAGGATATGCTACAGCTCTCTGACACACACTTCTTGTTTATTAATAATCTCTATAGGATATGCTACAGCTCTCTGACACACACTTCTTGTTTATTAATAATCTCTATAGGATATGCTACAGCTCTCTGACATACACTTCTTATTTATTAATAATCTCTATAGGATATGCTACAGCTCTCTGACACACACTTCTTATTTATTAATAATCTCTATAGGATATGCTACAGCTCTCTGACACACACTTCTTATTTATTAATAATCTCTATAGGATATGCTACACTCTCTGACACACACTTCTTATTTATTAATAATCTCTATAGGATATGCTACAGCTCTCTGACACACACTTCTTATTTATTAATAATCTCTATAGGATATGCTACAGCTCTCTGACACACACTTCTTGTTTATTAATAATCTCTATAGGATATGCTACAGCTCTCTGACACACACTTCTTGTTTATTAATAATCTCTATAGGATATGCTACACTCTCTGACACACACTTCTTATTTATTAATAATCTCTATAGGATATGCTACAGCTCTCTGACACACACTTCTTGTTTATTAATAATCTCTATAGGATATGCTACACTCTCTGACACACACTTCTTATTTATTAATAATCTCTATAGGATATGCTACAGCTCTCTGACACACACTTCTTGTTTATTAATAATCTCTATAGGATATGCTACACTCTCTGACACACACTTCTTATTTATTAATAATCTCTATAGGATATGCTACACTCTCTGACACACACTTCTTGTTTATTAATAATCTCTATAGGATATGCTACACTCTCTGACACACACTTCTTATTTATTAATAATCTCTATAGGATATGCTACAGCTCTCTGACATACACTTCTTATTTATTAATAATCTCTATAGGATATGCTACACTCTCTGACACACACTTCTTGTTTATTAATAATCTCTATAGGATATGCTACAGCTCTCTGACAAACACTTCTTATTTATTAATAATCTCTATAGGATATGCTACACTCTCTGACACACACTTCTTATTTATTAATAATCTCTATAGGATATGCTACAGCTCTCTGACATACACTTCTTATTTATTAATAATCTCTATAGGATATGCTACACTCTCTGACACACACTTCTTATTTATTAATAATCTCTATAGGATATGCTACAGCTCTCTGACACACACTTCTTATTTATTAATAATCTCTATAGGATATGCTACAGCTCTCTGACATACACTTCTTATTTATTAATAATCTCTATAGGATATGCTACACTCTCTGACACACACTTCTTATTTATTAATAATCTCTATAGGATATGCTACAGCTCTCTGACACACACTTCTTATTTATTAATAATCTCTATAGGATATGCTACAGCTCTCTGACACACACTTCTTATTTATTAATAATCTCTATAGGATATGCTACACTCTCTGACACACACTTCTTATTTATTAATAATCTCTATAGGATATGCTACAGCTCTCTGACACACACTTCTTATTTATTAATAATCTCTATAGGATATGCTACAGCTCTCTGACACACACTTCTTGTTTATTAATAATCTCTATAGGATATGCTACAGCTCTCTGACACACACTTCTTGTTTATTAATAATCTCTATAGGATATGCTACACTCTCTGACACACACTTCTTATTTATTAATAATCTCTATAGGATATGCTACAGCTCTCTGACACACACTTCTTGTTTATTAATAATCTCTATAGGATATGCTACACTCTCTGACACACACTTCTTATTTATTAATAATCTCTATAGGATATGCTACAGCTCTCTGACACACACTTCTTGTTTATTAATAATCTCTATAGGATATGCTACACTCTCTGACACACACTTCTTATTTATTAATAATCTCTATAGGATATGCTACACTCTCTGACACACACTTCTTGTTTATTAATAATCTCTATAGGATATGCTACACTCTCTGACACACACTTCTTATTTATTAATAATCTCTATAGGATATGCTACAGCTCTCTGACACACACTTCTTATTTATTAATAATCTCTATAGGATATGCTACAGCTCTCTGACACACACTTCTTATTTATTAATAATCTCTATAGGATATGCTACACTCTCTGACACACACTTCTTGTTTATTAATAATCTCTATAGGATATGCTACAGCTCTCTGACAAACACTTCTTATTTATTAATAATCTCTATAGGATATGCTACAGCTCTCTGACACACACTTCTTATTTATTAATAATCTCTATAGGATATGCTACAGCTCTCTGACACAAACTTCTTGTTTATTAATAATCTCTATAGGATATGCTACACTCTCTGACACACACTTCTTATTTATTAATAATCTCTATAGGATATGCTACAGCTCTCTGACGCACACTTCTTATTTATTAATAATCTCTATAGGATATGCTACAGCTCTCTGACACACACTTCTTATTTATTAATAATCTCTATAGGATATGCTACAGCTCTCTGACACACACTTCTTATTTATTAATAATCTCTATAGGATATGCTACAGCTCTCTGACACACACTTCTTATTTATTAATAATCTCTATAGGATATGCTACACTCTCTGACACACACTTCTTGTTTATTAATAATCTCTATAGGATATGCTACACTCTCTGACACACACTTCTTATTTATTAATAATCTCTATAGGATATGCTACAGCTCTCTGACATACACTTCTTATTTATTAATAATCTCTATAGGATATGCTACACTCTCTGACACACACTTCTTGTTTATTAATAATCTCTATAGGATATGCTACAGCTCTCTGACAAACACTTCTTATTTATTAATAATCTCTATAGGATATGCTACAGCTCTCTGACACACACTTCTTATTTATTAATAATCTCTATAGGATATGCTACAGCTCTCTGACACAAACTTCTTGTTTATTAATAATCTCTATAGGATATGCTACACTCTCTGACACACACTTCTTATTTATTAATAATCTCTATAGGATATGCTACAGCTCTCTGACGCACACTTCTTATTTATTAATAATCTCTATAGGATATGCTACAGCTCTCTGACACACACTTCTTATTTATTAATAATCTCTATAGGATATGCTACAGCTCTCTGACACACACTTCTTGTTTATTAATAATCTCTATAGGATATGCTACACTCTCTGACACACACTTCTTGTTTATTAATAATCTCTATAGGATATGCTACAGCTCTCTGACATACACTTCTTATTTATTAATAATCTCTATAGGATATGCTACACTCTCTGACACACACTTCTTGTTTATTAATAATCTCTATAGGATATGCTACAGCTCTCTGACATACACTTCTTATTTATTAATAATCTCTATAGGATATGCTACACTCTCTGACACACACTTCTTATTTATTAATAATCTCTATAGGATATGCTACAGCTCTCTGACATACACTTCTTATTTATTAATAATCTCTATAGGATATGCTACAGCTCTCTGACACACACTTCTTGTTTATTAATAATCTCTATAGGATATGCTACACTCTCTGACACACACTTCTTGTTTATTAATAATCTCTATAGGATATGCTACAGCTCTCTGACACACACTTCTTATTTATTAATAATCTCTATAGGATATGCTACAGCTCTCTGACACTCACTTCTTGTTTATTAATAATCTCTATAGGATATGCTACAGCTCTCTGACACACACTTCTTATTTATTAATAATCTCTATAGGATATGCTACAGCTCTCTGACAAACACTTCTTATTTATTAATAATCTCTATAGGATATGCTACAGCTCTCTGACAAACACTTCTTATTTATTAATAATCTCTATAGGATATGCTACAGCTCTCTGACATACACTTCTTATTTATTAATAATCTCTATAGGATATGCTACAGCTCTCTGACACACACTTCTTATTTATTAATAATCTCTATAGGATATGCTACAGCTCTCTGACATACACTCCTTATTTATTAATAATCTCCATAGGATATGCTACAGCTCTCTGACACACACTTCTTATTTATTAATAATCTCTATAGGATATGCTACAGCTCTCTGACGCACACTTCTTATTTATTAATAATCTCTATAGGATATGCTACAGCTCTCTGACACACACTTCTTATTTATTAATAATCTCTATAGGATATGCTACAGCTCTCTGACATACACTTCTTATTTATTAATAATCTCTATAGGATATGCTACAGCTCTCTGACACACACTTCTTATTTATTAATAATCTCTATAGGATATGCTACAGCTCTCTGACACACACTTCTTATTTATTAATAATCTCTATAGGATATGCTACAGCTCTCTGACATACACTTCTTATTTATTAATAATCTCTATAGGATATGCTACAGCTCTCTGACACACACTTCTTATTTATTAATAATCTCTATAGGATATGCTACAGCTCTCTGACACACACTTCTTATTTATTAATAATCTCTATAGGATATGCTACAGCTCTCTGACATACACTTCTTATTTATTAATAATCTCTATAGGATATGCTACAGCTCTCTGACACACACTTCTTATTTATTAATAATCTCTATAGGATATGCTACAGCTCTCTGACACACACTTCTTATTTATTAATAATCTCTATAGGATATGCTACAGCTCTCTGACACACACTTCTTATTTATTAATAATCTCTATAGGATATGCTACAGCTCTCTGACACACACTTCTTGTTTATTAATAATCTCTATAGGATATGCTACACTCTCTGACACACACTTCTTATTTATTAATAATCTCTATAGGATATGCTACAGCTCTCTGACACACACTTCTTATTTATTAATAATCTCTATAGGATATGCTACACTCTCTGACACACACTTCTTATTTATTAATAATCTCTATAGGATATGCTACAGCTCTCTGACACACACTTCTTATTTATTAATAATCTCTATAGGATATGCTACAGCTCTCTGACACACACTTCTTATTTATTAATAATCTCTATAGGATATGCTACAGCTCTCTGACACACACTTCTTGTTTATTAATAATCTCTATAGGATATGCTACACTCTCTGACACACACTTCTTATTTATTAATAATCTCTATAGGATATGCTACACTCTCTGACACACACTTCTTATTTATTAATAATCTCTATAGGATATGCTACAGCTCTCTGACACACACTTCTTATTTATTAATAATCTCTATAGGATATGCTACAGCTCTCTGACACACACTTCTTATTTATTAATAATCTCTATAGGATATGCTACAGCTCTCTGACACACACTTCTTATTTATTAATAATCTCTATAGGATATGCTACACTCTCTGACACACACTTCTTATTTATTAATAATCTCTATAGGATATGCTACACTCTCTGACACACACTTCTTATTTATTAATAATCTCTATAGGATATGCTACACTCTCTGACATACACTTCTTATTTATTAATAATCTCTATAGGATATGCTACACTCTCTGACACACACTTCTTGTTTATTAATAATCTCCATAGGATATGCTACAGCTCTCTGACGCACACTTCTTATTTATTAATAATCTCTATAGGATATGCTACAGCTCTCTGACATACACTTCTTATTTATTAATAATCTCTATAGGATATGCTACAGCTCTCTGACACACACTTCTTATTTATTAATAATCTCTATAGGATATGCTACAGCTCTCTGACGCACACTTCTTATTTATTAATAATCTCTATAGGATATGCTACAGCTCTCTGACACACACTTCTTATTTATTAATAATCTCTATAGGATATGCTACAGCTCTCTGACACACACTTCTTATTTATTAATAATCTCTATAGGATATGCTACAGCTCTCTGACGCACACTTCTTATTTATTAATAATCTCTATAGGATATGCTACAGCTTTCTGACGCACACTTCTTATTTATTAATAATCTCTATAGGATATGCTACAGCTCTCTGACACACACTTCTTGTTTATTAATAATCTCTATAGGATATGCTACAGCTCTCTGACGCACACTTCTTATTTATTAATAATCTCTATAGGATATGCTACAGCTCTCTGACGCACACTTCTTATTTATTAATAATCTCTATAGGATATGCTACAGCTCTCTGACACACACTTCTTATTTATTAATAATCTCTATAGGATATGCTACAGCTCTCTGACACACACTTCTTATTTATTAATAATCTCTATAGGATATGCTACAGCTCTCTGACGCACACTTCTTGTTTATTAATAATCTCTATAGGATATGCTACAGCTCTCTGACGCACACTTCTTATTTATTAATAATCTCTATAGGATATGCTACAGCTTTCTGACGCACACTTCTTATTTATTAATAATCTCTATAGGATATGCTACAGCTCTCTGACGCACACTTCTTGTTTATTAATAATCTCTATAGGATATGCTACACTCTCTGACATACACTTCTTGTTTATTAATAATCTCTATAGGATATGCTACACTCTCTGACACACACTTCTTGTTTATTAATAATTTCTATAGGATATGCTACACTCTCTGACACACACTTCTTATTTATTAATAATCTCTATAGGATATGCTACACTCTCTGACACACACTTCTTATTTATTAATAATCTCTATAGGATATGCTACACTCTCTGACACACACTTCTTATTTATTAATAATCTCTATAGGATATGCTACAGCTCTCTGACACAAACTTCTTATTTATTAATAATCTCTATAAGATATGCTACAGCTTTCTGACACACACTTCTTGTTTATTAATAATCTCTAATCTAACAATAATCGGTTATATAGGTTGAATGATTCATTCAACCTATATATCAAAGTCAAGCTGGCTAAAGATCTACATATTCATAGGCTAGAAGTTTTTGTTGTAGATGGCAATTGGCATGGTTTCAACAATAGGCAGACAACTTTATATGGGCTCTATATAATTTGCATTTTTCATAGATAAAATATAGATTTCATAGATTTTTCATATTTATTTTTTCAAGATAAAAATCTACATATTCATTCAGAATGAATATGTAGATTTTTATCTTGATTTTGATATATAGGTCGATTAAGATTGGAGATGGATAAAAGCACCCACAAGCTCATTGAGATTTAATGTCATACAATGTTGCTGGGTTTCTGTAAGGAGGGCCTAATCATGTAACTTAGTTCAAAATGGCGCTCAACTTGTAACACCAATAAACGACCTTGGCCATTTTACGGGTAGTATGTGTTGTTCAGTGTTGTTCACGGGTAGTTCAGTGGTTGTAACGTACTCTCACTCTTCCACTCAGGTATAAAAGAAACTGCAGCTAAACCGCCCACAATCCCTTGCAATGTAACTTCCTTTTCTAGGTTTTGTCTTAGGTGTAAGTATGTTACGAAAGTATATTTATTAATCCTTCTCGTTATTACATATGATGTTAGCATCTAAATGCGTTTACAGCTACTTATCTTAATGCTCTTACTGAAGTGAAGTTTTGCGAGCTTACAACCTCGAATTTCATTCCTCAATTGTTTTGTTGGACCTAAGATTTTTTAAACCTTGTTTCGTAGATAGGAGGCATTTGATTATATTAATAAACTAAATTTTTGAAGGATAGTCGACCCTTGCTGGTATGTTTGTACAATTCGTAACTACTACCTACTACTAATATTTCGAAAACGATATAGCGTTGGTCTCATTCCACATTCCAGTATTTGCTGCAAGCATTCTCAGTACATTGTCTGTATTTGCACAATAATAACCATGTATAATTTTATGTTGCAGAGAGGCGAGATGAAACTCAATAAATTGGTTTCTTCATCGAGACGGAAGCAGCGCAAGAGGCACTTCCAAGCCCCCTCTCATATTAGACGCAAGATTATGAGCTCTCCTTTATCTAAAGAAATGAAGGTGAAATACAACGTTCGCACCCTTCCCGTTCGAAAGGATGACGAAGTGCAAGTGAGTGGTTGCATTAGCTTTTAAAAGTTTGCTAGTTTAAATATTTTGTTTGTCAATTTTATGTTATTTTAGGTTTCGCCGTGTGCTGGCTCGTAGTGTAGAAAAAAACATAGTTTAACCCATTCGCAACTGACTAATTTCCAGGCAATTAGCACCAAACATTACTCATTTTTTTCAGAAAGTTGCCATAATTCAAATGACTACCACAAGAGACAGACTTGAGATAATTAACTCATTCAAATTTTACAAGAGCCAGCCAAGTCTCCTCTTTCAAATGATATTACATTCATATAGACAACTCGCATTCCTTTTATGTAAATCCGTGCCTCAAAGAAGGTAGTTTCAGTTAATTTCTAATTTTGAAAAAATTGTCATTTGCTGTAACAAAGTTAGATTTGCACCATAAAAATTGCAAAATATACAGTTTGACTGAAATTACTCATTTATTACATACAATACATAGTTATGAATATTATTTATACATATGCAGTTAGTCATGAACATGAAAATCACGAAACTCTAACTTAGAACTTTTTCTCACGAGTATGATCCTTGAAAAAAAGCATAGCAAATCTATATGCCAATATAACTCAAATAAAACGCCATGAAAATGTTTTAAACAATAAAAATATGTTCAATAACTCTGTTCTTGACTATTCAGACTTCATAGACAGCTCTAAGAATCAATATGATCCTATCGAAACTGAAAGATAACGTTAGTCCGACTACGACTGAAAGCATGAATAGTGCATTTTTATTAGAGCATAACGATTCAAATTGACAAAATTAAAAGTTAATAAATACTTAAAACCATTAAAAATAATATTTTAATTTGATTTATGTAGTTTTTCAATATCTTCCTACTTTTGAATATGCATATTTATGGAATTGAAGAAAAATTATCGCGAACAATAAAATTTCAACTCGGCACGATGATTTCCGGTTTTTTGTAGATATTGAGATGTGTGTCCTAATTTGGTTATAAATTTTGCCTGAAACGTCATAGAGGCATATTTTAAATTTTGTCTGATTGGGCCGAAATATTTCTTTCTAATCAAGAATATTCTTTTATAATTTGAAAATAACGATACGAGGAGTTGGTAAATTTCAAACGCGAGTTAACTCGCGTTGGGTGCGAATGAGTTAAAGGTTGACTTGCAACAAAATTCACATAACAGTTATTTGGTATCAAAAGATTCACCATGTCTTACTCTGCTGTGTTGTAGGTGCAAAATATGTGGAAATGTGACTACAAGCTCTTGAAAGCTCAAAACGAACCATTAATCGCCGCCATCACGAAACCGTCGTATATCACATTTGTAATCACATTTCCACATATTTTGCACCTACAACACAGCAGAGTAAACCATGGTGAATCTTTTGATACCAAATAACTGTAACGTAAATTTTGTTGCAAGTCAACCTTTAAAGAAGGTAGTTTCAGAAAATTTGTTATTAAAAAATGTAGTTTGCCGAAACCAAGTTAGACTTGCCCCATAGAAATTGCAAAATATACAAAGTTTGACTAAAGTTACTTATTTGTTACATACAATACACAGTTATGAACATTATTTATACATATACAGTTAGTAAATGAACATGAAAATCGCGAAACTCTAACTTCGAACTTTTACCGCAAGTATCATCCTTCAAACCAAAACATACCAAATCTACGTGCTAGTATAACTAAATTAAACTGTCATGAACATGTTTCAAATAATAAAAATATGTTCAATAACTCTGTTCTTGACTTGATTCTTACAATTGCCTGACTTCATAGGCAATTGTAAGAATCAATATGATCCTATCGAAATTGAATGATAACTTTAGCCTGACTACGACTGACAGCCTTTGAAAGTGCATTATGCGAGCATAACGATTTAAATTGTCATAATTAAAAGTTAATAAAAACTTGGAAACCTTAAAAATAATGTTTTGATTTATGCAGTATTTCATGTCTTCTTCTGAATCTGCATATTTACTTCTGGAGTTGAAAAAGAATTAATCGCGAATGATAAAATCTAAGTCACCTCTGTGATTTCCGGTTTAAGTAGATGTCGATATGGGTGTACTATTTTGGTTATAACTTTTGCCAGAGACATCGTTGAAGCATATTTGTATGTTTGCCTTCTCAGTCAGAATTTTTTCTTTTCACCTCATCAAAAATTTTCTTCTATGGTTTACAAATAACAATACAAGGAGTAGATAATTTTCAGAGGCGAGATAACTCGCGTTGGGTGCGTAGCAACGTTATAAATACGTGAGTTAATTGGTGTTGGGTGCGAATGAGTTGAAATGTTTCTCAAATATATTTAAAATGTGACATTAAATTTGTCCTTGGTGCTTACTTTATCTAACACAAAGCTATGAAAATTGTGTCGTGTTACATAAAATGTAATTAACTGTTATTTAATTCGTTTCTCATTTCCTACAGCTTTCGATAAGTTATTAATCCGTACGGCAGATGAATACATATAGCGATGAAACAAATTTACATATAGCAATGAAACATGAGTAAGCAATAAATTAATAAATACGCAGTCAATATGAAGAGATTATTACTGGCTGCGCTGGTCAGGTATATTGAAGCGTAGGCATGGCTATGGTGTTTTCTTATTTCAATCTTTAATATTATCATTTTCACAGAGGGAATTGTAATGCTTTTTGAAACATCAAATGTTGTAGATTGAAAATTACTTGTAGCATAGGATAAAATATTTGCTCAATCATCACATTATGTCCCGGAAATGGAGTGTTGAACAATGATAAGTACTAGGTTTTTAGTTAGTTTGTAGTCGTAGGACATATCACAAACTAAGACACAAAACTGTCATTTTCAAAGATCCTGGTCAGTTTGTCAAATCTGTTCTAAAAAGTCGAGACTGTTATGAGTATTTGTTCAAACTAAGCATGTCATACATTCAACGTACATCCTGAGGGTCACCTTTCCAAATGTAGGTTGTTAGAGGACACTACAAGGGACAGCAAGTGGGAAAAGTTGTGCAGTGTTATAGGAAAAAGTTTGTGGTTTATATCGAGCGCATCCAGAGAGAGAAAGCTAATGGTGCAACAGTTTACGTTGGCATCCATCCCTCCAAGGTATGAAAGTACATGGAGCAAATCTACATGCAACTTAAGTTGACCATTTTTATCAATGCCTTTTAATCCATGTTACATAGTTCAGCACATAATGAATTATCTTTTATAGTTTTGAGTGGTCACAAAACAATTTTTAGCTAGAAAAATAAGTAGTGTTGAGTAATTATTTATCTTTCGTGTATCTATATATATATATATATTTCTCACAGTATGTGTGTCATGTGTCTGCATTCCGACTATAGCTATTAAAATCTTGGAATAAACAATCCGCACAGAAAACGATTCGATCTCGGACCCTCCAATTCGCAAGTCTGACGCCGTACCAATAAGGCCACAGAGATTGATTTCTCAAAGTATGCCTGTCTGTCACTTCGGCCTATAGTGCATGCCGATTATTTTACCGATGCGGCTCCGCGTTACGATGTTCCTGTTAGGAAATATTTTCGTAAGGTTCGATTACAATATCTCAGATCAAAGCCAATTCTTCTTACGGGGACTATTATACTGTCTCCGTATTGTTGTATTTAATAATACGGAGACATATTTTACTTCTATGCAAGAGTTGGTATTATTGATTCTACATATTTTGGATTTTCATTCTGTGTTCTCAATTGGTCTTGAGTGTATCATTACCGCATCATATTTTATTGTAATTGTAGCAAAACCAACTTGATTACTTGCTAATTATTTCAAATTTACTTCCAAGCCTTCTTATAGTCGTTTCGCGCAGGTCAAATAATTTGAAAAAAATAAAACACTTTCCTCATATGAAGTTTAAAAGTTCTTTGACCAAGTTTAAAAACCTTAGCAGTTGTTTTCATTTTTTCTATTAATTTATTTCAATTACACAAAACACTTCTTATGATATGTAGTTTTAAAGTTAGAATGGCAAATGTTGTTATATGTTAAATACAAATCAATTTTCTGACCAAAAACTCTATATTATATCGGGCAACGCCGGGTAGCACAGCTAGTTCTACATAATAGTAAATATAATACTAATATAGTATGTACCATATATGCTACATCAAGTATTAGAAAATGCCTAAATTTTACGTTCACTTAGCTCTCTCAAATATTCAATAGCAGTTTTGGGAGTATTATAGCATTTTTTATAAGTAATTTTAGTATAAAATAGGATTTTATTAAAAATGCTATCTTTGCTAAGTAAATAGCAAGGTGATAGCTGAGACATTGTTACTTAAAAAAATTCCCTCATTAAGTGTTAATAAGGCCAAGTATGCATTTTCCAAAATTGATTACAAGACAAAAAACTTGTGCTACTTTTACTTGAAGGTTGACTTGCAACAGAATTCACATTACAGTTATTTGATATGAAAAGATTCACCATGTCCTACTCTGTTGTGTTGTAGGTTCAAAATATGTGGAAATGTGATTACAAGCTCTTAAAGGTCAAAAACGAACAGTTAATTGCAGCCACGTGAGACCGCCGTAGTTTGGATTCTCTTTCCAAAACGGCTCAAATGTGACGTAGCTGTGTTAGATGGTTTCTGTTTACACTTTCATGCAACCTTATTCGTCGAAATATTTCCCCAACATACCTCACGCATTCAATAAAACCATGTCTATTGCTCTTACGCATCTGTTTTATCGTCATTTTAATGCTGTCGCTTTTAGCAGTGATATCTTATAACTTACTGTAAAAATTCATTTAATTTTTTAGCCTTAGCTTGAAGGAGTACATATCATTGTCTGATAATCATGACGAGCCTGTTGGTCACTTGTGATAATCGAAAAGTGCTGCAGAAATTATTTGCCAAGTATTGGGTCGCATGATCAGATTCTGACTTGCCGATTAGACCAGGCCGAAACAAAACTGTAAAGTAGCGAGCATCTATATTCGATACGGGGTCTTCGGTAAAACCCGAAGTGTTTGTCATAGACTAGTGCTACGATAAGTTTTATATTGCCCTTTTAATTCACGGGAGAACATCGGGTGACAAGACGATAACCGAATTTCATGACTACGTCAGAGAAATAAAGAGATTCCAATCTACGGTGGCTTTTCGTTTTTGAGCTTTTAAGAGCTTGTAATCACATTTCCACATATGTGGCACCTACAACACAACAGAGTAAGACATGGTGAATCTTTTGATACTGAATAACTGTAATGTGAATTTTGTTGCAAGTCAACCTTTAAGAGTGGTGTCTTTATATAACAGTTTATAACATTATTTATGAACAGGAGTCTGGTTAAATGGCGAATGCGAATGGTTAAATTATTTTTCGTATACAGTCATACATCTACCTGGGAGCTTAACAGAACACTGCGCTTATCTAACAAAACTATTTCTTTTATTTTCAGTATGAACTTTTTCTAAACACTTTACATATACTTATATAGGGCTTACATATAAATCTATTTACAACATTATATATCATTTACCATTATTCCATTTCTATTACTTTGTATACAACTTTACATTCCGCATATACTTTCCATTCACAACATTCCTAACACTTTTCTATACTTACACTTCTAAAATAGAACTTTTTTACCTTTATATATCTATTTATATTACACTACCAAATACAACTGTAATATCAACAATTAAACCAATTACTCGTATACAGACGGTTCCCAACCTACGAACGCGTTACGTTCCGAACGATTGTTCGTAAGGTAAATTTGTTCGTAAGTTGCTTCAGTGCTATATTTTGTATTATAATTTATGTTTAAGGCCTATATAAGTATTTTGAAGGTTTATATAAGTATGTTTAAGGCTTGTATAATTAACCTGTATTGGTTTGTACTGAAAAAAAAATTTAATAAAATGGAAATAATACTTTGGTGGACGCCGGGCCATGACACTGCATTTCTTATTTATTGTCCTTTTTATTATGTTGTTTTAATCGTTATGCTATCACTTATTGTTGTTGTCTTATTTTTTGTATGTGTTGTCCGTTTATTATATCGTTGTTTCACTCGTTATGCTATTGTTATATCTGATATACCGTCATAACACCATCACTTATCGTCACTTAGATTGTTGCCATACCAACGCGCTAGCGGTCCTATTCATTCACCTTGTTAGCCGGTGTTCTTACCGCTTGCCGTTAGCCGGAACGGTTGATATTATTGTATATAAATGAGTGCGCGCATTTAGTTGAGCAGAGCAAATAGCCGTATGCTCCTCGGCTGGTGAAATTTCCTTCGCTAATTAAAAGCTGAATGAAACTACATGCACTCTCTTATCTTTATTTATTAGTAGAGATCTTGCCAAGTGAAGGCCGGCAAATCTCTTTACAATACGTATGTAAAGTTCAAACAAATAATTCGAAAGTTAATCGAGTCACGAACAACGTACATGCGTTCGTATGTACTGTTGTTCGTAACTCGAATGTTCGTAAGTAGGGAATCGTCTGTACCTGGTTTCAACCCAATTTTACCTCCAAAATAAATTGTTAGTTGCACCTTTTTGGAGTCGTGCTCCCTCAATTTTGTTTTATATCATCTCGAACAACTCTCATTTACTCAATACTCCGTCAATTCCTGCTGATAACTACTGCTTTCAACAACCAGCAGTACCCTTTCTTTTTTCCATTGTCACTTTGGTCTTGGGCTGTATGATAGGTGAATTTCTAGTTTATTAGTATATGTATGTTTATCTGTAGGTAGTTATTGTGAAGCCAAAACTGGATAAAGACAGAAAACGAATCTTGGAGAGAAGGAAACGTGTCAAAGATGCTGAGAAGGGAGCAAAGTATGATGAGAGTAAAATGGAAACATAACTCTTGCTAATAAAAATGTGCAAAACCAATCACACACTTCTCTTGTCTTAATATCATTACTAATCCTTCCGCAAGCAACTTTTCATAATGTGCTAAAGTGTAGCATCACATTGCAACTCAATAATCTGCTCTTCAAACTATTGCTGTTACCAGATTTCTCTAGCGATGTTTGAGCGTTGATATCAAATGGATGTGAAATCCAGCTGTACTTGCTAATGTCTCAATATATATAACAGTAGCCTTCAAACTCCTGCTCAACATTGATGGGTAATTTAATGACTTTCAAATCCATTAACACTGCTATATGATGACTGCTACTGTAACAGTGCAATCATCATCAGCTCTCTAAATCGCTTGATATTAGACACAATTGGTGCTTCTCGTAGTGTAGAAGACCACTATCTTGATTTGGTTCTTTCATTTGCTACAAAACCCTTCCACTCTTAACATGTAGGCGTATTACTGTGTATTTTGAAGGTTTATATAAGTATGTTTCAGTATAAGGTGTTTCAGTATACACTGAAACACCAACTCTGAGTTGATCCTTCATTTTTGAAAAAGCAATCAACCATGTCGCAAATGTCTGGCGGTAAGCAAAAGATTACAACACAAAATTCTTCGGATAAATCACTTGCACCTCGAAACTTCTCATCTCGTACTTCTCATCTCGGGGCTGGGCACATCTGTAATTACCCTATAAGTAGTAAGCTACCTAATATCTTGTGACATAGTATGCGTATATGCATGAGGCAATAGAATCATTTGACAAAGGAATTTGTTCAATCTTGGCAGTATCTGATCCACAGACCATATCAAGCGCTGCTGGCATCAATAAGTCCTCGCAAAGTGTAGGTTTATTTTGCTTCACAGCTCTCTGTGTTGCAAAATGTCCTTACAGTGCCTCGCTTTCCATGTTCCCAAACCGAGTTGTTGAACTCGGGTTGCTGTTCAAAGATCTCGGCTGGGTTTTTGATGAACTCGAGTTTTTATAAATGTAGTGTAACTGGTGTTACGGTAGCATAACTGTAGATATAGTTTCATTAACAATGGTACAGCCATTGAACTCAATCCCCTGGAATGGCAAAGGTCATTCAGGAGTACGAAAATCCGGCCGACGTCATGTTCAGTTAGCGTTTGAGTTAATTTCATTGTGTTCATGCGAGAAAGAAATCTAATTTCAGATTTAACAGCTATGGAAGATCACGAATACACTGCTAAATCAAAGAAACAAACTACTGAGATTACTACTAATAATTTATATAAGAGACAATGGTGTTGGTGCACAGTGCTATTCCATGAACTGCAAAAATCGCAGGAATGGACTTTCAAAGAAAAGGGCATGACATTTCACAAAAGAGTCACTTCTACTACTAGTGCTATTGCTAAAGTTTATGAGTACTACTGGTTGTGCTACTGTCAGGGTTTGAAACGATAGATGACCAATAAGTCAAAAGATATAATAAATTGTGAGATCACGGAACACCGCAACTGCTGCAAAACATTGCACTAAGCACTGCGATACAACAAGAGTATACAGCTCCCCATGGGGGCTGTATACAGCTCCTCATGGGGCTGTGTATCATTGGATACATCAACAAGCAAACATGAAAATCTAGGGCAATTGCTAAGCTGCTAGAAATATCAAGCATGGGAGTTGTCCAACTATCACAGCTAATACAATGTGAATATATGGGACATCAGTCGGATTGAGAGTTGTCTGATCATTATAATGAAAAGCTCATGAATGAAAAACAGCACAGAATTGCCACTAAATCATGATTATTATTGACCAATACCACCTAATCTGAAAGAGACAAACTGGCTACAACAGTTACTCATGGCTATTCAGTATAGCAAACAACTCTACAGAGTGTCAAGCACAAGGAGAGGTATATCACCAATATTACAGGAGCCAGCTAGATTTATGACTTGTTGGAGCGAAGTAGCAGTCAGCATACACCAGATCAGCAACCAGTCATCAGCAAGACAATTATTTACAGCACTTTATTTAGTATATTTAGATATAGCTTATAACATCATTTTGGTCTAGAAAATGTTGTATTGTATAGCAGTAGAAAAATATAGCATAATTTTTTATTAACTAAGATATTGTATTTTATGCAATAATATTGATAAAATGGCTGTGAAAAGAATGGCATAAAATGATAACATGTTTCTTGCTTCATATAAATTAGCCAACTAGTAGTGTTTTAGAATGAGGATTACTGCAAAATTAATTTCACAATGCTACTTCTTCTAGTTTTTGAGTTATGGCCAGTTTTGTACAATTCATTGACGGACTTGGAATATTTTTTGCTTAATGTCATGGGATTCCAAGAACAGTAAGGAATTTTAGCTCACAGCAAAGAATCTGAAACAGAAATTATGCAAAAAACGATGCAAAAACCACAAGCACAACACAACCAACCAATGAACTTTGGCAATGACTCAAGGACAAGTATAAGAGAGAGGCAAAATCAACGAGAAGGCAGTGAAAATCCGGCAGCGAGCCAGGCAGCAGAAGAGAGCAAACAGCGAGTCAGTCAGCAAAGCGGAGGCGCAAGCAAGGAGCCGAGACAGGAGAAGACTAACAGAAGCCCAAGATAGCCAAGGAGCCGGCAGCAAACGGCTTGCCGAGAAAGTACACAACAGATACGATTCACCCAAAGAGGTGGCAAGCCAGTAAGCTATAAAGCCCTGAGAAGAGAGTTTATCTAGCCCCCTGACAGCAACAAGAGCTACCGCTGCACGTCTAATAGATACATACTCATTGAACCTAGTAAGGCCATAACAAATAGGGCTAAGTATACAAGCATATTGTTATAACAGAATATGACAGAATAATTGTTATTTTGACCTTTGAAGGAAAATAGAGTTCACACACTCTTAGAAACAAACCACTGGCGTGTTATTGTTGATTATAAAATAATTACCTGCAGACAGTTGCCTACAAGAGATAGTAGGCCTCATAATCTCAATAATACTTGATACTTGGGCTCATCATTACAACACAGCGCCTTACAGTCAAAACAATCTGCAAGGAAAACTATAGTAGCGCCCATCTCCATTGATTGAGTTGCTATTTCAATTTTGCTTTATTGCAACAGTCTGATTTTTTGTGGCGCAAAAGTGCCACCTTGTCTGCGGTCAAAATTTGTCTTGGGAAAAATTAAACTCAAGGTCCAGAGGTTAACCATTACAGATAGAACCATTGTAGTATTTCACTCAAAGGAAACGCACAAAAACAATACATTTTATATTACTATTTAAGTATCAATTAATCATTATAACAATTATTATAACAAACAAACAAAACTATTCATATATTAATTAATACTTCAATTTTAAAAATTTATTAAATAAATAAAAAATTTCTCCTTTGACACTACTGCTAGTTGGTTCTATTACACTAGTCACTGTGTGAGTGAGAGTCGATCAGTGTGTCTACTGAGTGTACAGGTTTGACTGTATGTTGTCGGTAATTACAGTAGATAAATTTATAAGCTGGTGAGTGAACTTTTTTTGCTTTTAGAACGAAGGTTTTTTATTATTTAAATTTGAAATTTTTATTATATTTATATTTAGGAACTACAAACCATCAAGTTATTTCAAAATAAATACTTGAAAAAAATGTTTGTAGTGCCTATACTATTATTTATTGTTGTACCTGGATATAGCTAGTGTTATATACTTGTGCTACATATCAGAGTTGTCTCCTTTTCTATACATACATGTAATAATATTCTGCAGATAACCTTTACCCTTATGTGAGCAGAGTTGATCTGCGTACTTTTACTTTTGCTGACCGCGTGCAAATTGCATAGACGTACTGTATCTGCTAAATAAAGACTTAATACCAGCTAAACTGTGACATGGTGTCGTAGGCAGGATTGTGTAAAAACCAGTAGTCAAGAAATAATTCAGCATTACTAACAATACACATATTAAACTGTTCAATAAAGCAGTTTAGCAGGAGTAAAGACAGTAACTGAGTAAGAAGAATGCTCGACATAAAACCACCTAATCCCTTGAACTTTTCTCACGCCCAGGAGACCTGGGGAGACCGGATAAAGAGGTTCAGTCGCTACAGAACAGCCAGTGGACTGGCAGGAAAGCCAGTGCAACAGCAGATAGATACTTTGATATATGTAATGGGCGAAGAGTCAGAGAAAGTGTATACACAGCTAACTATAACAGCTCCAACAGAGCAACAGATAGCAGATAATGCTAACGTACTGCATGACAAAACAGTAATTGCGTTCACAAACTACTTCAACCCGACTAGCAACTCTCTTCATTACTCTATTCTTCTAAGTGCTGCGAGCAAAAAGCAGGTCAGACTAATGAGGAATTTATCCGCGAGTTGTATGAGCTGGGAAGTAAGTGCGACTTTGACAATGATGATGATAAAGATGCGACTATTAGCGGGAATGAAAGACAAAGCACTTTCACGAGAGCTGCAGTTAGATGCAAACATCACACTAGAGACTATTAAGACAAAAATGCGAGCAAAAGAGACAATTCTAAAAAACCAAAGAATTGAAATCGACGGTGAGAAGTCTGTCGCTGCAGTGAATAATTGTAAGCAGACCGAGTATCAAGGGTATTATACCAAGACTAACCCGTCTGGCCAAAAGTCCCTGGTCAGGGGGTGGGGTGAAGAAGAAGGTAAAGAGACAAGACGCGTTGCCAACTGCAAGTATTGTGGCAGAGATCATGTACATGGACAGTGCCCAGCGTATGGTACACGCTATAATAATTGTAAATCTTTCAATCATTTTGCTAAAGTGTGTAAGAGCTCTAAATCTAGTGGTATTAAATCCAGTACTAAACCTAGAATGCATGCTTGTAATGTAGTAGAGTCTGAGACTGAAAATAATGATGACAAATTTTATGTTTTTTCTGTAAACGAGAGTGAGTGGCGTAAGACCTTGTATGTGAATGACTCGTTGGTTTCTGTAAAAATCGATACAGGCGCTGAAGTGAATGTAATTCCCAAGTCGGTCCTGAAATCCATTGGTCAGAGGGAAGCCACAAAGTCCAAATCGTCATTGGTAGGATTCACAAGTCATAAGATACCAGTCATTGGTAAGACCGTTTTGAAAGTTTCGCGTGCAGATATTTCCGACTGTACAGTTACTGCTACTTTCTATATAGTAGATGATGAGTATTTGGCATCTGATATAACTCTATTGGAGTTACATACTACTCGTGAGCTGCAGATAGTTGATTCTGAGCCTGATCGGGTTTTTGAAGTTTCAGAGTCTGTAGATTCGATTCTAGAGGAGTTTGAATCAGTGTTTCAGGGCCTAGGCAAGTTCAGAGAACCAGTGAAACTGCATCTAAAGTCCACAGCAATTCCCAAGGCAGTTCCAGCAAAATCTGTACCTCATAGCAAGAAAGCCAGTCTGAAAGCTGAGTTGGACAGTCTGGTGAGTCAAGGTGTTATTGTGCCTGATGGTGAGCCTTCAGAATGGCTATGCCCGCTGGTCCTGGTTGGAAAACCAGATGGGTCTACGCGCATCTGTCTTGATCCTGCATATCTAAACACACAGTTGATCAGAGCACAGTGCCATATTCCTACTACAACAGAGATTTTTGCTGACGTGCACGGTAGCAAGTTCTTTAGCTGTCTTGATGCCAAACAGGGGTTTAACCAGATTTGTTTGGATGAGGCATCTTCTCGTTTGTTCTGTTTTGTGACACCGTTTGGCAAATACAGGTACATGAGGCTGCTGATAGGTACGTGTGATTCGCCCGAGTTGTTTCACCAGATCATGGTTGATACCCTGAAGGGTATTCCAGGAGTTTGCGTTTATATTGATGATGTTCTAGTTCATAGAGCTAGTGTGTCTGAGCACAATCAAAGGCTTAGACAGGTTCTCGATAGGCTGCAGAAGGCAAGACTAACGATGAACAGGAGGAAGAGTGTGTTCTTGCAGGAAAAGGTTGATTTTTTAGGTCACACGCTCACAGGTACAGGTGTGCAGCCGCAGAGGTCTAAAGTGGAGGCAGTTACGAACATGGTTGTGCCGACAGACAAAGAGGCTGTGCACAGGTATTTAGGTTTCATTACTTACCTAGCTAAGTTTATTCCCAATCTTTCTGAGCTGACTCACCCACTTAGGGAGGTGTGTAAGAAGGACAAAGAGTTCATATGGGAGTCGGGGTTCAGGGGGCTCAGGTGGAGGCTTTTGAGAAGATTCGGGGTATTGTTGCTAAGTTGCATGAGCTACCTTTGTATGACTCTGCGTTGCCTATATTGGTTCAGAGTGATGCCAGCTCACATGCTCTGGGTGCAGTGCTGATGCAGAATGGTAGGCCTATAGAATTTGTCGCGAAGTAACTGTCTGTAAGTCAGCAGAATTACTCAAGTGGAAAAGGAGTTCCTGGCTATAGTTTTCGCTTGTCAGCGTTTTTAATTCACCATTGTGGGTCGTGCAGAGGTAATAGTTGAGACGGATCATAAACCGCTTTTGGGTATTGTGAAGAAGGAAGTGGGGGTCCTCACTCCTCGTCTAGCAAAAATGTGTTTGCAGATGATGGCGTATCCTGGTGTTGTTCTCGAGTACAAGCCTGGCAAGGAGTTAGTGTTAGCGGACACCCTCTAGATCGTGTCCGCCGGAGCACGAGCAGAGTGATTCAGTTGTAGATACAGATCCGATGTCTTTTGTTGTTTGTGAGGTTTTTGGCTCTGAGGATACCACTGAAAAGTACAAACATTACACAGCTGCGGATGAAGAGTTGTCTGTGGTTACAAAACTTACTCAGAGTGGCTGGCCTAAGGAGAGAAAACGATGTGCCACACGTGCCCTACCGTACTGGGGCATTAGGCATTTGTTGTCGGTAGCTGAGGGTCTTCTTTTCTATGGTTCTCGTCTAGTGGTGCCAAACGCTTGTCGGTCAAAATTAATAGAAAGTTTGCATTCAGGACATCAAGGGGTGACTAAGACTCTACAAAGAGCCTGGTCATCAGTGTACTGGCCGGGCTTGCAAAAAAGACTCGAGGAGAAGTGTATGTCTTGTGAGGCTTGTGCTAGTGTAGAGCGAGCTAACACTAAAGAGCCCTTGATTTCCATGCCAATCTCCAAGTTTCCTTTTGAAATTTCCGGTAAGAGCTACCTAGCAGTTGTAGATTACTTGACGAAATGGCCTGTAGTTAAGTTGCTGGAGTTTGTGAGGTCTGAGTCGTTAATTCAGGCCTTGGGAGAAGTGTTTGCTGATTTTGAAGTGCCTTGCCATATCATATCTGATAATGGTCTACAGCTGACCAGTCGTAAGTTCCAGGAGTTTCTCAAGTCCAAAGGCATTAAGCACACTACTAGTTCTCCGCTACATCTGTCCGGCAATGGACAGATGGAATGGTGCATAGGCACAGTTAAGACTATGATGAAGAAAGTGGTGAAGTCCGGGGGTCAGTGCTGGGAAGGTTGGTTAGCGATCAGAAATACACCAGTGGATGAGGGTTTGCCTTCTCCCGCGCAGTTACTCCAAGGTAGAACGCTGCGAGATAAAGTACCAGTGTCGTCTCAGCTCTATGTGGTTCAGGGATATGATTTACAGGTTGTTAGGCAGAAGTTGGAGCAGAGGCAGTCTAAGCAAAAGCACTACCATGATAACCACAGTCGCGGTGACAAGACAGGGTTTCTGGTTGGAGTTGGGGTGCATTTCCGCACGGCTCGTGGTTTGTGGATACCAGGTCAGGTCACTGCTGTTTTGGGTGATAGGTCGTACATGGTTGAGTCAGGAGGTCTTGAGTACAGACGTAATCGAATTGATATAAGGAGAAAATTAGTTGCTCTTGCAGAAGCTGAACCAGCTCCTGCTGAGGCTCAACCACCTGCGGCTGAGGTCCAACATGCTTCTATTGAGGCTCAAGCTGTGCTTGAACCCGAAGCAGTTCTCGATGCTACTGATCAGGAACTCGCTGAGTTACCTGCCTCCCCTCCCACATTGAGACCACATACAAACACATCTAGAGCAGGTCGCCAAACTAGTAGGCCTAAATGGCTCAAGGACTTTGTTCTATACTAGTTCTTTGTTCATCCTGTAGTACCCACTCATTACTCGTAGTTGTGTTCAGTTTACGTAGTTTTAACCCAAAAAGGGGATGTTATATACTTGTGCTACATATCGAAGTTGTCTCCTTTTCTATACATAATAATATTCTGCAGATAACCTTTACCCTTATGTGAGCAGAGTTGATCTGCGTATTTTTACCTTTGCTCACTGCGTGCAAGTTGCATGGACGTATCTGCTAATTAATACCAGCTAAACTGTGACAGCTAGCATCAATGATATACAGCCCCCAATATGGGGGGCTGTATATCATTGCTAGCATTAAGGAGATAAGAGTAATAATACTATTTTTATTACTGCTGTTGCTAACTAACTACTACAGTTTCATTTTAATTTTTAGATTTCCAAACAAAGTAACTGAGAACTCTCGTTATTTACAATGGTATCGCAACTGCAGAAGAGTGAATAAGCCTGATCCTTGGGCACTTATCTGCAACGAACATTTCAATGATCCATGTTTGGACAGAACAGGTTAAAATGTTTGACTGAAGCCATTTGAAGGTAATATTTTTCAATGTTGAATGGTGCTTTTCAATGATTGAATTCAAAACAATATTGTCGAGCACAGCTGCAAGGTTGTTCAACTTAAAGTAGATACATCTAAAAAATTTCAGAAACCTCAAACAGCGCACAAAACAGTGACAGCTGCCACAGCAAGTGCTTATGAATATGTCTGCAGCTTAGCAGAAGATGTAGATGTGATTTTCTCTAGTAATGCATCTTTAGTCAGCAAGGTTAACAATAGAATGCCTCATGATGCATTTAGCTTTCTTCTATCTTCTATATATATACATGTATATATATATTTCTCAAAGTATGTGTGTGGATATGTGTGTTATTCTGGCTATAGCGCACGCTGATTATTTTACCAATGCGGCTACGCGTTACGATGCCCCTGTTAAGAATTTTTTTCGTAAGGTACAATTACTGTATCTGGCGTCAACGCCAATTATTTTCAGGCGGACAATTACATGTATATAAATACTAGGTGAATGCTACCCGATGTTGCCCGGGTATTAAAAATCAGCTTACCATACGTTTCGGACTATAAACCGCACCCCTATATAAGCCGCATCTGCTTTATTTTCCAAAAAACGATAATAAAACAATAAATAGGCCGCACCTTTTGTATAGGCCACAAAACTCAGGACGGTGCTTTTTAATGCGGCAACAACTTTGCTGTTTAAAACAGTGTCTAACGGCACTGTTTTGTATTGACTAACGCTTTCAACCTAGTGCCTAACTGAATAGTACCGTTAGGCATTGTTTCGTTTTTTTTCACCGCTAGGGGTGCACTAACCGGAGATTCTGGTTAATGCGCCCTAGCGGTAAAAAAAAACTACAGATTAGCCGCACCCTTATAGTATAAGCCGCATGGATCAAATCATCAGAAAAGTACGGTATAAACATTGAGAGGTGTTGATAGTTGCGTACGACTTGCTATTAGTCTGGCACATAGCCAATGGAAAGTTTGAGTAAGCTTACTAATAAGAGCTACTAAGCTATGACTTTACGTCATGACCTAAAGCGCTAGCCTATTTGCTTCCATATAGCGACATATATTGCTTAGTGAATCGATCAAGCCCTGTGGGTTAGTAAGGTAGTGGACTGGTGAATGGGAGGTACTGAGGTCAAATCTTCCACTTGACAAACCTTTATTCCAAGATTTTAATAGTTATAGCTGAACACGCATTGACACATAAACTTTGTGAAATATATAGATTAGTGTTTGTCTGGTTGTCCAGTTATAGTGGTAAATAAATCTAGTAATATATTTCTCAAAGTCCGTCGTGTGTTCGTCGGAAATCCGGCTATAGATCTTAAAATCTTGAATTAAATATTCCGTATCGAAGAGGATTCGATCTCGGATCAAACCGTTCACAAGTCTTACGCCTAGCCCACAGGACTATGGAAGTCGAATTGCCAGCCTGCCAATATAAGGCATTATATCCGAGCAATACCTAACTGTTTTACGCGTGATGCGGATCATAGCATAACGTCACGAGAAGCTGTTCGCTCACATTATTAAACTGGCTAATAGCAAAACTCACTACTTCTCATTGTTTATAAGACAAAAAACTTTTCTAATAATTTGTAGTTTGAAAGTTAGAACGGCAAATGTTGTAATATGTTATATACAAATCAAATTTCTGTTCAAATACTCTTCTATTACACGGGCAACGCCGGGTGGCTCAACTAGTCTATATATTAATATCAGTGTTTCTCTGTATTTTGTCTGTTTTTCCAGTTATAGTGGTAGTTTTAGGAATGAAAATCTACTTTTCACTTGATTTGAACTTAATATGTACTTTTAGATTTGCAGACAGGCATTTATCCAATACACTACGCTGTAAAACTGGCTGTACTATGAAATAAACTGTGCACATACTTATTAAATTTGCCAGTATTTCATGCATCATGCTTAGCACCAGCTAGTGTTATGAGTGAAGCCATACCAGAAGGAACATACATGCCTACATGTGAAGAAGAAGAATGCCTAAACTCACATGGCCAACAAGACTATTGTGATTGGTATAGAGGCCTATAGAGATGTAGCAAGCACTGCCGCCTGCACAGTATGAATTACACACAAGTTAATAGAAATATATAAACACCTTCATTTAAAAGTTAGAATGGTAAATGTTGTATATGTTGATTGAAAATGAATCTTCTATGCAAACTTTTTATTACCCGTGCATTCTCGGGCATTCAGTATGTTGCAAGTATAACTGAAATGAATAAAATATTACCTGGATTTTACAAACAGGGAAATCTTGTGAAAGGCCTTGCCATCTATTGCGGTTCTTTCAGCGAAAGATTATAGGAATGGCAACGACCTGAACTAACTGCAAGATTTATCGGCGTTGATAAATCAGCTCAGTGACTAAATTGGTCAGTAGGTTTTGTATGATAAAAATACCAAGCCATCAAGT
Source organism: Watersipora subatra (assembly GCF_963576615.1). Classification (NCBI taxonomy): domain Eukaryota; kingdom Metazoa; phylum Bryozoa; class Gymnolaemata; order Cheilostomatida; family Watersiporidae; genus Watersipora; species Watersipora subatra. Next base: position 30,029,656 of record NC_088711.1, read on the forward strand.
GATATTTTGTGCAGGTACCCTCTTTCCTTGAACCCTCTTTCCTTGAACCCTCTTTTCTTGAACCCTCTTTTCTTGAACCCTCTTTCCTTGAACCCTCTTTCCTTGAACCCTCTTTCCTTGAACCCTCTTTCCTTGAACCCTCTTTCCTTGAACCCTCTTTCCTTGAACCCTCTTTCCTTGAACCCTCTTTCCTTGAACCCTCTTTTCTTGAACCCTCTTTCCTTGAACCCTCTTTCCTTGAACCCTCTTTCCTTGAACCCTCTTTCCTTGAATCAGCACAATTTAAAAAAATAATGTTCCCAAGTACGATTTTGCAAAATAAGTAATAGAAAAGGTTAGCCATAATTATGACACGGAGTTCCCACTATTATTAACACGGAGTTCCCACTATTGTTATCGCGGAGTTCCCACTATTGTTATCACGGAGTTCCCACTATTGTTAACACGGAGTTCCCACTATTGTTAACACGGAGTTCCCACTATTATTAACACGGAGTTCCCACTATTGTTATCGCGGAACAGAGCTTTTAGTATGGAAATTGGTGCCGTGAGAAGAGCCGCTATAGGGTGGGGGAGTGAATGAAGTGACTATCAGTTGGCACTCGTATTTATAGGCTGCCAGCGTGCGTAATAGAATTGGAGATGCGTTCTCTGGATTTATCATGGTTTATTCCAATAGTTATTTACAATGCGCTCGCTTAACACCTGTCCGTTTTAGTACATGTATATGTGTGTGGTCCATAATAGCACACTTTTATGTTAACCATTTATTACCATACTGTTATAGCAGCGCATGTTACCATATAAATACTCAGCCTAATAATTGTGCAGCCAATCAACCGTGGATTCTTGCCTTGGTTTGCTATAATTATAACCTTTCAGGTTTGCCACACCTGGGTGTGTTACTGCTTTGCACTGTAAGTTATAGTGCCAATAAACATACTGCATTTATTAACTATAGCTCTGCTTGATTGCACAAGCCAAAGTAGCGTATAAAATTCTTGTCACCGTTTCTGACTTTACCATTGCGATATCAGCCATCATATCATAGCTGCATTCACTCTTAGTGCTATTGGCCGAACAGCAAGAATTCCTAAATTGCGTATTTGATAATAGAGATTTGAGTATAGAGTGATATTTCTTGTCACTGTTTCTGATTTTAGCATGGTGATAGGAGTCACCCAAGGGTTTCACTCTCTCCTATTCATCCCCAAGGGTTGGTCTGAGATGTTATAAAATGCACCCTTTCCACTGACTTACACATTAATAAAAACTCACCCTTATCACTTCATCACAATAGACCAATTGCCCCCTTTTTTGGCTCAATCACTGCTCCTACTTAAAAATGGGCATTTACCCTTTTAACAGTACTTAGGACAAGGATTTTACCCCCTTAGCACTACTTAGATGTCATTTTACTACTGCCTGCAATGGATAGCAATATACATGTGAAAGTGTTGGCATGAGATCCAAGTTCAGCCGCACATCCAATTCATTAACGATGATGAGTAAGTTCACTGAAGAGGAAGTGGAACTGACCAGCAGCATTATGTTGCAAATTTTTAAATTATATCTCTGAAATGAAAACTACTATCATAGGGCAGTTTTATCATACATTGGCTACTGCTTGTTAGACAGCGAACTGCAATACAAATACAAAAACTTTTGAGCAACATATATAATGAGATGTCAAGCTATAGTATGAACAATATGATCCTAGAGACAACTTATATACCAAAAGAAATAGAAGAGCATATATACTTTGAACGATAGGAGCGAGATCATATACACTATGAGCAATAGGAGTGAGATTCAAGAAACACCATAGACATGTTTTAAATGCAGTATTTAAGAAGCACTAAGTTATCTACACAACTTACAAGTGGATAGAGTTACGAGTTGTACATGCCTTTAGTATTAAGCGGTAATATTATGAATATGTTGGGGAATATTTTATCAAATTTTATTTCTTAAAGCTTCATGTTTTGTTTAATACAACCATCATATATAATGTGATGATGTATTTCTTTCACTGCCTTTCACTTTCATGTACAAACTTACATTAGCTATCGGCCTACTGCCAGCCATTTTACCGAAAATTGCACAGTTTGCTTCATGATATGTATACAATTTTTTTCCAGCTTCAACCTCTATCTAGAACATTTTTGTTATACCCTATATTTTATTTCACCAACATGTTAACACATAGCGCTATCCAAAATTTTCAATGTATCTACACTTTATGCATTGCTAAACCTATGTGAAGCTACGATTGCTACAAAACTGAAATGATCCTCTACAATTGCTTACTGTTACAAAACTATTACTTTAAAGATGTGGTCGTGTCAAATATGAGTTGATTTTAAAAAAAGTATTTTTTTGTCTATCAGTTGTTTGTTGTGTTAGGTGATCTCATTGTCAAGATATTTGAAGATTAAAATCGGAAAAAATTGATCACTGTGAATACGCTCAGGCCAAAAAAACATGCCCAGACTTGCCCAAGATGATGTAATGCGTGATAAAACCTGTCTCGTATTCACATCAGCTAATGCGATAAAAGTCTAGTCCTACGCAGCTCTATTGGCATATAGGTCGTTCCACAGGACTAGCCCACAGGAGTGTGATTAAACAAATCAAATATTTCACGTTTAAACTATCACTAAACTAAACTAAGTAAAAACAGTATCATAATGGATCAGTGTTTACTTGGATAGCACCAATCCAAACATCAATTGACACAAAGTACGACTTCCAGCGACCAACACTTATTGATATAAAAAGCATTATTATGTGGTGTCCTCGACAGTTTTTGTTACAAAAAGTGTGACATGAAAACATCAGCGTCTGAAAGGAAAGATAAATGTACCTAGGAAAGATGTACGTAGGATGTACGTAGGAAAGATAAGGTATTTAAAAAAAGCATTATTTTTTTGCAAATTCGTTTTCTTGTCATCTGCGAAGTTGAATTCACTCTGCCGAATAAGCTTATCGACCAGGGACACAGCGTCACCTGGTGTCCCTGTTACATCAGCAACCTGTATTAAGGATAACTAACCTAAATAACTGGGATCTCACTCTCTATTAAGAGTTAACTTTATTGTGACTAGCAATAGAGTAAACCGTTCACATGCGTACACCACGCGTTTATGTTTCTATTTACCTGACAACTACGAGTCGACCATGCTAAGCTATAAATTTCTTGCTGCGTTCAGAGGTTTTCATGAACACTCATCGATTTAGAGGCCTTTGACGAGCCTACAACTTGTGGTAAGTGATCAGTTTTTTCAAAACCATTTACTAAATTAATAATTGAATTTTACTTTGGTAAAATGCAATATTTATTTTATCCATACTTATCGCTTAGTTATTTGTTTTAGTGTGAGAGAAAGCCCAATAATCTGCATGGCCTATTTGCACTGAAGCTAATAAACGCAGACTGCACAATGGTTGGTCATCTACCCCGCGAAATAAGTGAAGTAAGAAGCTTTTTCATCATACACAGAGGCACAATGACTACAAGGGTGGTGGATTTCATTCCTAGAAGATCACCAATCATTCAGGGAGGTCTTGAAGTTGAGGTAGAAGTGACCGCAGCTGCTAACGAGGAGAATATATCTGTTTTAAAAAGAAACAAGAGCGCCTTTTTGATCACAAATTTTAAGCCAACTGGCAAAATGTTGCAATAATGTTGCTGATGACAACTGCCTTACCAATCATGTAGTAGTGAGTGAATCGCCTTCAACATCTACCCAAGACAGTGACAGCGATATAGAGCGCTATTACCAAAATAACTAGTCAGAGCGCACCATTACACGCTAGTATTTACTTATCAAGAGTACCTAGGTACCAAGAGGTCTAGGTTGACTGGTTGCTTCTCTGCATATTACTCAATACTATTAATAATATTACTCATATTACTCAATATTACTACTTGTCTCTAGTTTTCATAATCGGAATAGGTTCTGTCTCATTCTCAATATTAACAAGCGTAAATGAAGTACAAAAACAATAGTTGAAGTATTGAATGAAAGCGATCAGTTTTTAAACAAGAGCACAACGCAGTTAACTATGGAAAAACGTATCTGCACTGCAAATCAAACACATACCATAATGTCCAGATCATTATCATCATCAACTTTGGTATTATAGGCTGATTTCAATGTAAAAATCTGTATGAGAGATTTTTGCGATGACGAAGCCATGCCGAATAACTTGTGAAAACCTTGAATAATTTTGTAAAGTAGTTTGATGCATTGGCAATGGGGTTAACTTGAAGCCCCAGCGAAGATTTTAAAAAAGTTTAGAACTCAGCTACGTTTAGTACTTCTGCCTAAGAGCTAGTTCTTAATTTGAGGCAGTAGTTATTCTCCCTTGTGTTTAAAAATAGAACTAAATATTCGCGGAATTTAATAATTCGCGGAATTGACTGTTCGCAAAATCACAAATTATTAATGTCATCGAATATTTTTATCTTGTAGGGTATCTGTGTAATCACGGGAATCTGAATTGGCTAAAATTTCATCAACATAAGTAATTCTCTGTTTTCTAATTCGGGAGGTACTTACAAAAGACATAATAACACTAAATAGTTCAAACCTCGGAAAAAAAATTTGTTTGCATTTACGTTGGAAACTCCCAAACAAAACTTTTATTAAATTGCTTCGTAATTTTAGGCCAATTTTATAACGACATCTTCGGACAAAACTGGTAATATCATAAAAGTCCTAAAGATCGTTGGTTATGTTGTCACTGAATAATAAAGTTAAGTTACTACGCAATTGCTGAGGAAAGTCGCAAAAATGTGTCTATGGCAGCCGACCATAGATTAAGCATAAATGCGCCTACAGCAGTGAAAGGGTTAACAATGCTCAGGGCAATATGGCTCCCCCAAAATTGACTTAAACAGTCCCTAAGCACTACACAACACTGTGTAGTGCTGGACTCACTATATACACTGTAGTGCTGGACTCATGAATACCGTTCTTCACTGTGTGAAACTCAAAGAGACAGATTTGACCCCTATCCACTACACCAAGCTAAACACACCATTTTTCATGAAAACACTCTGTGTCTGGCCACCAAAAACACCCCTAAAACGTGTTTTTTTTCGTCGAGCTCTTAGGGGTGAGTAGAAGAGAGTGAAACCCCTGGGTGCAGTTAGCAAATCATAGCTGCATTCACTATAAGTGCTATTGGCCAAACATCACGAATTATTGAGATCGGCATACCAGGGTATAAAAGTTAGGAGCAGGTGCACACATATTGTTTATCGGCTCGCCCTCGAGTCTGTTTATCGGTTCGCCCTCGAGTCTGTTTATCGGTTCGCCCTCAAGTCTGTTGCCAGCCCACCCTTGAGTTGGGAGCCTAGTATAGTTTATTTCTTCTTGGAGACCCAACAGAAATGCATTGAGTACCCAACTTGGCATCCGTACCTATAGGTAAAGAACCACTGTTCGAACAATTGAATTCATAATCTGATGAAGTGGTTCATTCACAATTTCACATCTATGAAATGCACTCCAGGCAGTATGTGTCTTATGAAACCGGTTTAAAAGAAAAAAAAAATTAATGTATGTATCGGCGAACTCGAGACAGGATACATTATATGCAGTCACTGTGCCTTGATAAAACACATCCCAAATATTACAGAAAGCCATGTCAATACCTAGCGGAGTATTACATACGTGAACGTTGAACTTCTACTCGTATTGCAGTTGCATTGGTTAATCCTATTCAACATGAATTCATGGAACCGCTAATAATTCCACAGAAATATCATTTTTATAGCAAAAGGTTTCTTCACAGCTTACCATAAGTGTTTAACAGGAGTGAATTGTATTTGATGCACTCTATGCTGATCGTGTGACACAGTGAGTAATGAAAACTACATAAAGTTATGCTAATTGTCAGCTAACCAACATTTGCTGAAGCGTCAATATTTCAGTATATAATATTTATATAAGTAATGCTGAGGTCTGTTTAAGCATTATCTTATGTTCCTGTCTTCTTCACACTTATGAACAACCAAATGGTAACTCTACTTGGCATCGACAGCAGGCATAACTCCTTGGCAATGCTAGCACTGTCAGTCTGCCGATTCTGAGTATCAAGATCATTACTTTACTTTGCCAGACTTTTTTCTGTCTCCTTTAGCTGAACTCTTTTGAGCAGGAGTTTTTGTTGATCCAGCAGTTGGCTTTGGGGTGTTCAGAGTTGGCTTAAGTGGGTATCTTAGTGGAGGGCCTGTTAAATAACACTTCAAGAATTGATTTTAAAATTGGATGTTTGCGCTTAGTCAAAAATGTGCGCACCATTCAACTAAACCTGTGGACAAGTAAGTTTAATGTAACGCCTTTACCTAACTGCTTTGGCCGGGGTAAAACTGTCTCATTTAACTTCATGTTGAGGTCATCATATGTAGCAGTGATGGTTTCAGTTAGACCATCTGCTAGCGGAATTCCAACTTTTTGCATCACTTGTGTGATGATTTTGTCCAAAACCTACAATTACCAATAATTATAGTATTGCAATTTGTCTCCAATAAGGCTTAATGTGGTGTTATCTACTGTTTAATCTATTATATAAACAGCAAAAAATCTGTCTGTATACTTGTGTGTGTGCGTGTTTGTCCACCTTATAAAGTAGTCTTTCCCTTTTCGATTCGGTCGTACGAAGCGAACAGAATCAATATGAGCACCGTACTTTTTAGACTATTAGCAGCTACTTTTTTCTGATAATTGCGAAAAAAGACCATGACCATGCGGTTTATATAAGGGTGCGACTATTCTGTGGTTTTCCATTCACCGCTAGGGCGCATTAACAGGAACCTCTGGCTAGTGCGCCTCTATACATAACCTATTCATCGTTTTCACACAAAAATGACGTAATAATTACAACTCTATTAACTTTTTTAGCTCTATGACACGCAATGCCTTTTTGTTCTCGCCGTATTAAGGCTAATTCGTTTTCCGCAAATCGATATCCACAATATAATCTCTCGATATTAGAAATTGGCGACTAAACTCTATGAAACACGATGCCTTTTTGTGTATTGCGAACCATTATTTCCGGCTTTTCTTAAGGTTCAATTGCTAAATCGCCGTAAAGGTTGATAGTTTCACGCAGACAATTGTATTATCTCAATGATGATGATGAACTCTTTACTGATTAAAAATAATATATAAACAAAAACAGAGAAATGCCCTTTTTTGCAGGCCAAGATGAAAGGTTATTATTTGAGTGTGTATAAATACAATCTACAGTGTAATTCTTCCTGTACAGGTTTTTACAGTGTTATAATAATATAATATTGTAATGATAATATAATAATATATATACAGAATGATACTTGAAAGTAAAGATTGTATGAGTATTAGTATTATCTCGAGTAGGAATGGCCCCTAAAATCTAGATTCTCTCACTTTCGATCAGACAAAGACACTACAATATCTCACTTTTACACATCGTCGTACCAGTATCGTCGTATTCAGAGTTTTAATAGATAGCTGTTGGTAGAACAGTAACTTTTTTGAACACACACTTCTATGCAAGAATTGTTATTATTAATTCAACATATTCCCACGATCAAACACGAGCGAAGCGATTGTTTGGGAAATTTATGATAAATGCATATGTGCACGCAACTCACAAAAATTATTCATCAACGGCCGTCGCAAACCCTTGTACCGAAATCTCATCAACAAATTTAACCATTTTTCAATGGAGTTGTTTAAGTATAATAACGATACAAAACACATATAAACCTACGTATTTAAATATGTTACCAAGTCTGTAATATTTGTAGAAAATTTCCTAAACCATCTGATCGGATTATACATAAATAGACAGATTAATTTGGCCTTAAATCATTCTTAAAACTAGACAAGCCTTATTTTTTTATCAAAATTAAGACAGGCAAACAAAACGCTGAGCGACAGAGAATAGAACCATTAAGTTGTGCGCATTTCACGAAAAAAAACGTGCGCGTTTCACCAGTCTATAGCATTGTCGAAGGTTTCTGTAATTAACATAGAAGCAATGAAAAGTTATCGTTTCTTTTTTGCCGATTTCAAACTGACATTTTGGACACTTGGAGTACTTTGGTATTCCAACTGATGTACAAAGCAGTGAAAGTAAAAGAAATGGCGATAGTATTTTTTCTAACGATTCTCATGAGATTATTACAATATTTAATTATAAGAATAATTGTTCGATTTTATAACATTTAATTATAAGAATAATTAGTAGAGTTTATAAGATTTAATTGTAAGAATAAGCATTCGAATTTACAAGATGAAAGTATATAGTGACCGATGTTGGGCGATATGTTACTGTTATTATTTTTTCTAAATAGTTTTGTTAAATAGATTTTCTAAAAATCTATATAAATATCACAACTTATTGATACTGTTAGCTATGAGGTTTTGAAATGTAAACAAAATTGTGCATTGGTTTTCTATTATTACTGTATTCAAATGTTGATTATTCTAATAATATCAGTGCATTTTACTTCTAATATTGCATTTCTCCTATTGCGGGGAGAAATATGAATATATAATCTTTTCCTTTCATTATTGTTGTTTGTTGTACATGATAACACCCACACCCAGTTCATTACAGCTACCCTTGCAGCTACCATTGCACTGCAGTGCCATTTGACAGCTAATATTGCATTTCTCCACCATCAGAACCCTTTCTTTTTTCCGATATCACTTTGGTCAGAACGAACTGCCTGTTCCCCTGTCAGAATGACAGGGGAATTTCTAGTCAGAATATTTATTTCGTTTTCTCAGTTTGTATTAATTGTATCGTTACCGAATCATCTCTTATTGTAATCGTAGCAAAACAGACTCGATTTAGCTATTACTTGGTAATTATTTCACTATTACATCTAAACCCTTTTAGTCGTTTTGATTTTATAATTTATTTGACCTGCACGAAACATTTTTCTCATGGTATGAAGTTTAAAAGTTGTTTGACCAAGTTTGAAAATCTTTACAGTTGTTTTTAGGTAGAATGACAAATGTTGTTATATGTTAAATACAAATCAAATTTCTGTCTACAGACTTTTTTATTCCCCGAGCAACGCCGGGTTGTACAGCTAAGTGTATTTGCTCACACATATTTCTTTCTAAACCTAAGCAATTAGTAATTCGTAATTAATTGCACATTTTACAACAAACATTTGTGAGATTACTGTAAGAATTATCGTGTAAGATTACAAGTATCAGTTATTCCTCACTCCTATATTCACATACATTTACATACTTTGATAAATATATATACAGTCAAACATGGATAACTCGCCCACGGATAGCTCAAATACATGGTTAACTCGAACGCTTTCTTTGGTTCGTTCCCACGTAATGATAAATTGCTATAGATAGCTCGAACTCAACACTGTTAACTCAAACTGTTTTTTGGCCAACGGCTACCGAAATGGTTGTTATCGCTTTAGAAAATCACTTTATTCCAAGCCATAGAGGAAAACCTCAACTTTTCGTAATTCATAAGCGTATTACCACCATCGGCAAAATATTTTTGTCAACGACTTTTCTAAAGGTTTGGTGAAATTTGATTTATTGTAAACATCCGCTTAGCGATCGCCCTTTGGAAGCAAAGTAAAGTGAGGTAATCTTTGCATAAACTTAAAGAAAAATCGGCAAAATTTATCGTGGGTAAAACGCTAAAAAGAAAAAGATGACTTTTCTTTTGAGCATTTCAACAACGATCAAGTTTTGCCAATGTCAATCTAAAAAACGTCCTGGCAATAACATCACCTCAAACAACAAACCAATCTCATCTGATAGAAAAATCTCTATACTTTTTGATAAAAACGTTTTAAACTTTACATTAGAAGCATTTAATTTGAAACAAGCCATTTGTGCTTTTGATTTATATTATAGTTTGTATATGCACATGTATCTACTAATAAATAAGTAAATACATGGACTTGTGACAGTGCTCTGATAACGTGAATGCTCTGATAATTCGAACATTTTCGCTCCGTCCCGTGAAGTTCGAGTGATCCATGTTTGACTGTATATACTAGCTGCATTACCCGCCTACAGGAACAGATTCATGCACAGCATACGGTTTATTGAGAGTTGTCTTTCATACTGTATAAAACCTCCAAATATGCAGTCTACTGAAATTGTTGCCCTGAGTATGCATACACATATACATGTCAATAATGTTGGGGAGAACAATGGAAATCTGCAATGTGTTTTACAGCTAGATGCGTGTAAAATCTAGTAAATATTCTAGATTCATGCAACCGTTCATACCCGTTTATATTTGCAGCTGATGATCGCGCACTTCTGCCGCCGAGCCTCCGCCTTGGCTGACCAGTCTGTACCCGCCTCGCAGTTGACAATCGCGCTCTTGCACTCGCCTCGCAATCAATCGCTTCACAATCAATCGCCTCGCAATCAATCGCCTCGCAATCAATCGCCTCGCAATCAATCGCCTTGCACTCGCCTCGCAATCAATTGCCTCGCACTCGCCTTGCAATCAATCGCCTCGCACTCGCAACCAATCGCCTCGCAACCAATCGCCTCGCGCTCGCAATCAATCACCTCGCAATCAATCGCCTAGCATTCAATCGCTTCGCAATCAATCGCCTCGCACTCAGTCGCCTCGCACTCGCTAACTCATTCATCCGAAAAGCCGCGCCTGGATACTCTCGCTGCACTCGGGGCAAAAAATGTCTCCCGCGCATCCCCGAGTGACGCCACGGCCCCAAACCGCTAGCTGCATTACCCGTCCACGGGAACAGATTCATGTACAGCAAGAGGTTTATTGAGAGTTGTCTTTCACACAGTAAAAACACTCCAAATTTGCAGTTTACTGAATCTTTTTGCCCTGATCACACTATGCATACACATATGCAGTCATATATGTCAATAATGTTAGGGAGAACAATGGAAATCTGCAATACGTTTTACAGCTAGTCTACAATGCATCAGTCTGAAACCACTCAAATCGTGGTTGCCCTATTTGTGTACAGAGAATCAATAATGAAATTGACATTGCTAGGCAAACTGAAGTTCTTCAAACTGGCAGTATTGAAAAGTTTTGCATCTTTTAATAAATTATACAGCATATTTTGCTATCGCCAGCATTTATTGAATGGAGACTTCTACATGCTTAAAACACTAATCACGGCTCACCAGTTTTTCGTCTATAGCCTGTGTTTTGACATGGTATATACAAACAGTAATGAGGTTGTGTCGATAAAACTTATATGTATAACAGCACAGACAGTATGATGTCAAGGCCGATACAGCATTAGCGCTTTACAATATACAATAATAAAACATAACGCCAAAATGATAGCCTTTTTATGAGATACAATAAGGAAAATGAATGCATGAAAATGTATATAAACTGAAAAGTATGTTAGAAAATGCTGCATGTGGTATAGCAGAACATGAAGAACATAGCATGATATAACAATAACACAATGTTAGTTCAACGCAACACTTGCGGATAGACAACATTTTTTGTTTTTCTGTCGGGTGTATGAACAAACAGTTTCTGGCTTGTGCCTACTTTTGAGCAGGCGACGTACAGCTGGTCATGGCTAAAGCAAAGTGACAGTAAGTCGATACCAGCTGCTCTCTTTCTTTTCACCATCGCCTATCGCAACCCTCGGAGTACTCGTGCAAGTTCTGTAGTAGTAAGTTACAGTAGGCCTACTCGTAGCTATGAAAAAAAAATAGTAACTCAGCTGCTGAAGAAAATCAACTTATCCAACTATCACCAACAGTGGCAAATCCAATGTTATTCAGTAGTTGAGGTGTGGCAATTCATAGGCAATACACTACAACAATGAATGAGAAGTACTTACATTTTTGAAGTAGAAATTTAGTAGGTAAAACGCAGTAGCAGTACCCTTGCAAGTTCTGTAGTAGCTGTAGTTCTGTGTACTCGTAGCTGGAAAAAAGTAAAAGTAACTCGGCTGCGGAAAGAAATGAACATGTTTACTATCACTTTGCCACTGGATTTGCCACTGTTTAGTGGCAAATCCAACGTTTTTAACCCTTTCACTGAAGTAGACCCATGCGTTTTCTATGGTCGACCAGGTCGACACATTTTTGCGACTTTACCAGCAATTGCTAGTAACTGAATTTTAGTATTCATTGATAATATAACTAACGGTCTTTAGGACTTTTATGGTAGTGACAGTGTCGTCTTAAAATTTCTGTATAAAATTAGCCTAAAGTTTAATTTTAAATCTTTGTTTTAGAATTTCCAACTTAAAAACGAAGATTTTTTGTGCAAGTTCATTAAATGCGTCCGAGTGAGAAAGCAAATAACTGCTTATGTTGATGACATTATAGCCGATTCAGATTTTTGTGATTACACAGATAATTAAAATAGCAATAGCAGCACTGACTCTGATGGTAGTGAAAGTAATGGTTTTGTAAGAATAAGGAACATTGTAGAGGATCATTTTAGCTTCATAACTTCACATCGCTTTATCAATGCACAAACTATAGATACAATGAATTTTTTGCATAGCAGTGCTTGTTAACATGTTGGCAAAATGAAATACATAACTAAAACAAACGCTTTAGATGGAGTTTGAAATCGAAAAAATATTGTATACATATGAAGCAATATCGGCAAAATGGCTGGCAGTAGGCCGATAGCTAAATTTGTACATGGACGCAAGTGAAAGGGTTATGTATTGGAAGTGTGGTAATTCATAGACAATACAACATTGAATAAGAAGTACTTACCTTTTTGATGTGGAAATTTAGTAGGTAAGAACCGCGTTTTTTCCAACGATCACAACAAACTTTTACGTGACCTTCTCGGTACACCTTGGCAGTATATATTAATTGCATGTAAATTACTGCTCATTAACTTATTTTATTTAATGAGTAGTACATCCGTATTGCTATATAGACACCTTTGTATAGGCCGCAGAATTCAGAACGGTGCTTTTTAACACGGCAACAACTTTGCTGTTCAAAACGGAACAGTGCTGTTGGGTACTGTAAAGAGGCGCACTAACCAGAGATCATGTGATTTTTGTGGAACAACGATGAATAGGTTATGTATAGAGGCGAACTAACCGGAGATTCTCATTAATGTGCCCTAACGGTGAAATAAAAAATCACAGAACACCCGCACTCTTATATAAGCCGAATGGCCCACAAACCGTCAGAAAAAATAGCAGGTAATAGTCCGAAAAGTACGGAACTCTATAAGGCGGACAGACAACGATTGCCATTTATATAGTAGATATTGATTCAGTTTACGCACTAACCGGAGATTCCCGTTAATGCGCTCTAGCGGTGAAAGAACAAACCACAGAACAACCACACCCTTATATAAGCTGCATGGCTCAAACCATTAGAAAAAAGTAGCGGCTAATAGTCCAAAAAGTACGGTACTCTATAAGGCGGACACACAATTACACACACGCAGACAGACATATGACGATTGCCGTTTATATAGTAGATAGATAAATTTACATTCTCTTACTACATTTATAAATTCACAAGTTTTGAAGTTCATAATATAAGTTTTTAAAGTTTGTTTCATCGTCCTTATTATTTCAACTCGCATTCTTTTAAACATAATTTGAGTATTGTGTTTCAAGTTTAAACATTATTCATTTTCCTATCATTGTTATTATTACTTGATTAGTTTGCAATCTTTATTATTAATATGAATTTTTTATTCAACCATTTTTGGCAGACCTTGTTCTAATAAAATTTCAACTACAAAATACTACCATATTCTGTCAGATTTTTTAGTATCGTCGTATTCAAAGTTTTGATGGATAGCTTCTGGTGGAACAGTAACCTTTTTATACCCACACGCTTTTATGCAAGAATTGCTATTATTAATTCAATATATTCAGGAATTTTATTTTCTCACTTTGTATTAATTGTATCATTACCGAATCATATTTTATTGTAATCGTAGCAAAACAGACTTAGTTTAGCTATTACTTGCTAATTATTTCACATTTATATCTAAACCTTTTTATAGTTGTTTTATTTTTTTTAATTTATTTGACTAGCACAAAACCTTTTCCTCATGATATCAAGTTTGAAAGTTAGTTGTTTGAAAAAATTGGAAAAAGTTTACAACTGTGTTTATTTTCTCTCAAATTATTTCAACTACACAAAACACTTCTCTCTTGATATGTAGTTTGAAAGTTAAATGGCAAATGTTGTTATAATTATGTTAAATACAAATAAATTTTCTGTGCAAAGACTTCTTTAATATTCGGAAAACAAGTACAAGTGGGTACAAGTACAAGTTATGGTGTAAAATAACAAGTACAAGCTTAGCATTTACAGCTTATGGTGTAAATAGTTGAGAAAAAAACCGACGTTGTTTTCTCGCTTTGGAACGGATTAAAATTTGCATGAATTTATTTTAGTGGGAAAAATTGTTTCGGATCTCGAACAACTCGGTTTTCGAACAACCTTCTGAAATAGATTATGTTCGAGAACCGAGTTTCCACTGTACATTATTAAAAGATATAGGTCGCTGAAAGTTTTGAACTTTTAAATTTACATTGGTTTGAAAACCTTTATAGTTGTTATATTTATTTTTAAATCAGTTGTCCTGCACAAAAATTCTCCTCATGATATGAAGTCTGAAAGTTATAGTTGTTTGAAACAGTTTGAAAACCTTTACAGTTGTTTTATTTCTTTCTTAATTTATTTCAACTACACAAAACACTTCTCTCATGATGCGTAGTCTAAAAGTTATAATAGTCAAATGTTGTTATATGTTAAATACAAAACAATTTTCTGTCCAAAGACCTTTTAATTACTCGGAACGCCAGGTAGCACAGCTAGTTAATAAATTAATTGCTAACATGGTCTATGGTCATCAAAACTTAGTATATAATTTCTCACCGCAGTTTGTGGACAGCTTCTGACGTCATCCTCAATATTCACCCTGACAGTTTCAATTGGCCTAATTTCTCTTAGGTCGCTTTTATCCGCTTGTATTTCTTTTAATTTTTGGTCATACTCATATAATGCGGGTGGTTTGCTAAATCGTAACTGTTGAGGTGGCACTGGTGCTTCAACAACTGTGCTGTCATTGTAGTTTGTCACTTGACGGGGAGTTTGAAATACTAACTGGTACAGTTTGTAATGTTGCATGAATGTAGAAAAGAAATAGTCGGTGAATATAATAAGATTTCGATTGTCTATCCTTGCTTTTGTAACAATGTCTTGGTAGATACTCGCGGCATCTGTAATACCTTTACCTAAAAGGTAGGCTATATTACAAATTACAGAACTCGAAAAAATTATGTGCCCAGCAGTAGTGGTTACATTAACTGGTATGAACCGGTCAGTACTCTGATACGCTACAAAATAAAAAATGTCAGAACATATAAAGCAAATGTTAAACAACCCAAGTAAGTTTGAGACAGCAGCACTGATGAGGTGTCAAGCTGAAAATAGAAAAAAAACTTGAGCAGTTTAATAGGTCAGCTAACAGTTGTCACTTTTCAACACTCAAATCTTACCAACAAGCTCCTGAAGGAGCTTTTCTGTTACATTGACAGTTTGACAAACGTCTCTCCAGGTAAAGCCTTTCACAACAGCAAGGGTAAATGCATCATAAAGCAGATCAGCATGTATGTTGGATCGTAATGACTCATCATATTCAAAGTCAAGGTCCAATTGAATAAACTCCAAGAGCTTTCTTCTACCGACTTTCTAAAAATATACATCCCAACAACAAAACAATATGGGCATCGATGTGAAAACGAGCGACCGTTTGGTGCGAAAAGGCTAATGTAAAAATGAGTATTTTATTTCACCTACTTCCATACAGTTACTATAGGCTTAATTGTTCGAATTTAGCTTTTGGTGGACAAAAAAAGCTTTCCTTGACCCATCCTTATACGCTTCCGACTACGTAAGCTCAGTTTTTGTTCGTCAACTGAAGTTGGAGCACGCACTGTTTCACAGAATTCTCTCTCTTCAGTTTCCAGCTCTGAAAATGGCAGGTACGTATCATGTTTGTCCCTCCTCGAGAGGGACAGCATACCCCATGCCTTCCTGTCAAGGGGTAGTCGAAGGACGAGTTATTTTATACTCCGAAATCGACATTCTCTTACCTTGACTTGACTCGGTTGATTTGCACCCGACCTAACCTTCGCCCTGTCCTTTTGGAAGGGGATACCCAGGTCGGAATCTCCTTGTCTCACCCTCTTTAGCTCGGAGCACATGCGTAAGCCTCTTTATGAGCTATCGGTGGGATATCTGTTATATCAGAAATACCTAACCAAAAGGTCTTTGTTTATAATGGGTTGTCAGGGCTCTCCTTGATCAAGTTTCCGTACCGCTGTGTCTTGAAACTTGAGAAGGGGGTCGTTACTTTGTTGTTAACTAATATGTCAGGTCCTTCTCTTCTCTTTGACAGACAATCAAGAAGCAGAAGACCACCCTCAACCAGTGACCGTTGATGATGAAAACGAGACAGGGGAAGATGGCAAAGACATGTCCTTGAGGGAGCTGAAAAAGAAGATCTTTGAAGTACTCCCGGATTCCATACTACCCCCTACAGATCACAAAGTAAAGAGGTATGGTAGCTTCTATGTATATCTAGTTGATATTGGTTATATTCCATGTTGATGTCATGATAGATATAGTGGTTACATTGTCTTATAGATGTACATGATATATATCTAGTGAATAGATATTTATGAGTACATAATGACATTTTCTGTTCTCGTAGAGCCAAGACTATCGCCGAACAGATGCTATCTCAAGACAGACCACAAGATGATGACGATACAGACTATAGTCTGCCCTTGTCTCAGGTCATGACTTCAGCCATAGAAGAGGTCAAACACCAGAAACAAGCATTCACATCAAAATATCCCAGAATAAGAGGGTTCCATGTATCAAACTACCAAGTACAGGGGGACACTCTCAAATCGTCTTACAGCCGCACTGACGAGGACGCTGCACTTCTGGGTAAGGCATCTAACAAAGCCCTCATTCCATGCAAATATATCGAGGAGATGGAGACCCTTACAAGGCAGTTGATGCTTGTTGCTAGCCATTCAGATTGGGTCCTTGGCAGCTCTGTTGCGCTTTTGCAACAGGGTGATACAGATGCAGTCATCAGATCGATTGAGAGCTTATGTCTTGCACAATCCCATACTGCTGCTTTGCTTGCACGCTTACTTGTTAATTTGGTGCATGTCAGGCGAGATCAGTTGGTCTCTACCTCTGCTCTTTCCTCTGCCACCAAGTCTTCTTTGCTAAAGCTTGCCATGCCGCTTAATTCACCACTATTTGAAGGAAAGTTGGCTGATTTGACCTCACAGGATGCATCGACAGCATCCAACAGAGCGTTGATATCAACAGTCAAGCAGCAGAAATGGTCACTACAACCAGCTCAACCAAAATCAGAGAAAGAAGGTGACACTGGTAAAAAGTATAGTTTTTAAAGTAACGGAAAGGCCCCACAGAAAGGCAAATCTTTCAAGATACCCAAGAAGACCGTCGAAAAAAAAAGAGTAGGCGGCTGTCTTACCAGTTACTGCCAGGTATGGAACAATCTGCCCAGTGCCTCTACTTGGCTAAAGAGCAGTTAAAACATGGTTTACGTTTAAACACAAAAGCCCCTTTAAATTATCCAGTACCACAAACACTCTCAGAGGACTTGATATCGGAGCTAATGGTTTTAGAGTCCAAAGGTGCCATAGAACCTGTCACAGGAGACCACAAGGGTTTCTACAGCCGAATATTCTCAGTACCAAAGACAAACGGGCAGTTGGGAATAATTATAAACTTATCCAGACTGAACAAGTGGCTCACTGCATCCAAATTCACGATGGACAACATACAAACAGTACTAGCTGCTCTGGACAAATCGATGTGGATATTAAAGCTGGACCGATGCCTTTTTCCATATACCCATTCACACAGACAGCAGGAATTTTCTACGGTTTATGATGAACGAACAACCAATGCAGTTCAAGGTTCTACCGTTCGGGTTATCCATAAGCCCTCACACCTTCATGAAGGTCATCTCCACAGTAGCGGCTCACCTACGACAACGGGGTGTGACGCTGATAACATACCTAGACGACTGGCTGATCTACAGCAAGTCAAGGGAGGTCTTACAGTCCCAGGTTTTGACCGCTACCAACCTGCTACAGGACCTGGGATTCCATATCAATTACGAGAAAAGCATGCTAAATCCCACACAAGTATGCACATTCCTAGGCTTCAATCTAGACACCAGGAGAAGATTAGCTCACCCATCTCAGGAGAATATCTTAAGACCGTCTACCATGTGTCGAACAATAGCAAAGAAGGGGGAGATAACTGCTCAAAGTTTCTTAGCTATGCTTGATCTGATGAACTTCTGTGCTATGACATCGTGGAGAGCAAGGCTTCGAATGAGGCCACTACAGTTCCACCTACTGAGTCACTGGAGAATGTCCAAAGGCCACCTACAAGATTCTGTGCCTATAACCAACTACATGAAAGAGCGCCTAGCCTGGTGGACCACAGAAAACCTTCAGATAGGCACTCAAATGAATCCACCTCAAGCAGATTGCGTGCTTCAACCAGACGTTTCTGCCTCAGGATGGGGAGATATAGTCGGCGAGGAAACAGCTCAAGGAAGGTGGGGAGTCGAGGAAAGAAAACTCCACATAAACGTTCTTGAACTCCTGGCACTCTACAAGTGCCTTCAAACTTTTCCGAAGAGTTTGCTCGGAAAAGTGGTCTTGTGCCAAATAGACAACACAACAGTCGTAGCCTATGTAAAGAAACAAAGAGGGACCAGATCGCCACAGCTATGTACCTTAATCTGGGAAATCCTGCACTGGTGCGACGAGAGGAAGATCACACTGAAGGCATGCCATCTGCCCGGCAAACGGAATGTTATCGCAGACATGTTGAGTCGGGTGACATCACCAACAGAGTGGTCTCTACACCCTCAGGTGGTCAAGATGATTTTCAAACAATGGGGCACTCCAATGGACCTGTTTGCAACCAAGTTGAACAACAAGCTACCGATATACTTCAGCCCTATGAAGGACCTTCAGGCAGCAGGAGAGGATGGACTGAGTCAACCATGGGACAGACTGTGGGGTTACGCATATCCTCCCAAAAACTTGCTTCCCCTGGCACTGAAGAAAATTCTCCATTCCCAAGATTGTCAGATTATAATTATAGCTCCAAACTGGCCCAGACGAAGTTGGTTCACAGGACTGTTAAGCCTACTGGCATCTAGACCGCTGGAACTTCCTACAATGGCGAAGCTCCTGAAACAGAACGGAGTATACCATCAGGGGACAGACAGACTGCAACTTCACGCCTGGATGCTGTCCAGCAAACAAGATGCAAGGAAGGCATTTCTCGAAAAGCAGCCTTTTATGCCACAAGATGCGTCAGGGAGTTTTCATCAGCCGTCTATGATGGAAAATGGAAAGTGCACTCTGATTGGTGTATTAGAGAGGAGAGAAATGCGCTCGAGCCCACTATCTATGATGTAACTGACTTCCTTATTTATCTGCTAGAGGAGAGAAAGCTGTCAGTGAGTACAATTAAAGGCTACAAGGCTGCACTAGTCAATACTCTAGGTAGATCTTTCCCGACAGGGACCGAGGACATAATCAGGGAGAAGCTGAAAGGCTTTGCAGCTTGCTCTCATAAAACCATCAGAAGACAACTACCAAAGTGGGATCTCACGGTCATCCTCCACCACCTCTCTAAGTCAAGCACAGATTTGAGGTAATTCTAGTTGCCTTACTCACTAATCCTGCTTGCTTGCTGCTTTCTATCAGCATGTTACAAAGCTTGTTGTACACACTATGCACTAATACTGCTTGCTTGTTGCTTTCTATCAGCTTGTTACAGCTCTTGTATTAACTTGGTGCTGACACAACAAGTTATAACTTGTATTATTTTTCAGGTTGCTATCCCTGAAATGTGTGTTTCTTCTAGCCCTGAGCACTGGGAGGAGGAGATCAGAGATCCATGCCCTCACTAGAGAGTCCATCAATATCTCTGAAGATACCATCCAACTCAGAGTTAATCGCGGCTTTATGGCCAAGACACAGAAGGCAAGCGATCCGGAACTGAAAATCCTCATTAAAGCTAACCCAAGAAATCCAAACCTGTGTCCTTATCTGATATTACTAGAATATCTGACAGTTACTAATGATTTATGTGACAATAATGGTAATCTGTTTCTGTCTTACATCAGACCTCATAAACCCATCACTCAAGATTCTGTTTTAAAATGGATTTGTTGTGCTATTAGAGACTCTTATAAAGTTTTAAATATGTCTTCTCTACCAGAAACCAATGCCCATGAGGTTAGGGCTATAGCGGCCTCTATGTTCATTTCAGATGATAATAATGTTGATGAAATTTTAGCCACTGGCCTATGGTCAAGCAAGTGGTCCTTTCTGAGACACTATAAAAGAGATATACCGTGGGACCTGTCCCAATTTAAGTCACTGGTGGTCGTTAATAAAGTGTTGAAGCTCTAATCTACACCCTTATCACTTTATACCCAAGACCCCTACCATGATGATTGGGTCCTTTGGTGCATACTATCAGACACTCCACGAGTAGATAAATTCCTTGGGCGAGGAGATTTCCCCTCCTATCACACCTTATGAAGAGAGGGGTTCGGGGTGATATCCTTTATTATCCCCTCCATTGACCCTTACATTTTAATCCGCTTAGTGAATTCCGTACAAGACAACTCCTGCCCAGCCACCTGTGTCTATGGGATTCTATTAAGCATATAGTAACTGTATGTGAAATAAAATTCAAGATTTTTTTATAGTAAAATCCAATTTTATGATCATACCTACCATACAGTTACTATAGACCCACCCTTCCTCCCCACGGGAGTTGCCTTCTCTCTGCGTGCAAGTTGACTCGGAAGCGGATAAGGATGGGTCAAGGAAAGCTTTTTTTGTCCGCCAAAAGCTAAATTCGAACAATTAAGCATATAGTAACTGTATGGTATGATCATAAAATTGGATTTTACTATAAAAAATCTTGAATTTTATATTTTAATCTCATGACAGACAAAATTTTAAGATACAAATACTAAAAACCTAATCAGTTTACATCATTTCCAGTAAAGCAAGAGCGCTATATTTACCTGAGGCGTAGAAGCAAGACATATAGCTTGTGATTCGTTCATATTTTCTTTGCAATTCTAGTTGCTTTTAGGTCTCTAAAAATATGCAGATTATACATACACAGAAAGTCCGAAACATTTTACATGTACGATCAACCATGTATGACAATACATGGTTGATCGTACATGTAAAATTTCTGTTGTCTGACCATAAATGTATATGAACAGACAAAATACCTGCTATAATGAAGTTACTTTTGAATATTACATCGACTAAACAATTTATAGCAGTTGCAAGCTTGCTAGAATCAATGAATATACAACTATATATATGGTTTATATCATTGCTAGAAAATTCTTTTCCACCTCAACCTTCACAAAATATGGTTCCATTCCAGTAAGATTCTTGATGCACGTTTATTAGCTAGTTTTAAACGTGTACATTCAGGTACTGTCGTCTAACGCTTACATATAGTTATTTGAACAATTGACTCACCAAAATTTTTTTTATTCACATGCGTACAGCAGTGCTTTTATTTAAAAAGCACACTTAACGGTTGGCAAACCGCCTTGCGCGATTATAAACAATTCCTCGACATGGTAAGCATTGCAATGGTTCGGCTTTGGGCTACACCGTTGCTCAAGTGATGTGACTAGCTAACAAAAGTTCTACTACAAAAGTGATATATCAAAGTTTTTTTTTTTGCGTAATAAATATTTTGAACAAAAATATTTATTGTCAGCTGTAACATTCAAATTAAATTTTTATTTATTTATATAAAAATGATTTTGCTTGTGTTCATATTGTTTTTAGCGAGGCTAGACCACGATTTCTTCTTTTGTTGCATTGATCTAGAACATACCATTGGCATCCTATAACCCTATATTAAATACAGGAGTTGTGAGGAGATTGAGCGTTTTAAAGGACTCTTATCAAAATGATGGTGGGTAATAGTTTATTATACGCACTACACGACCTTTGAATTCACTGAAAACGGACTATGATATGGTTCAGGATTTACTCTAATTGAAATCGCCAAATTTCACGCATGCCAATTTGGACCTGCGTGCAGGATGTTAACTGTTTTCTTACAGATTATTTTTTATTAGTTTGTGAAAGGTAGTGTGTACTTATAGACAAAGCTGAAAGTCTATCTATATACATTTGTGAAACTTTTCTTGTTGCAGCAACCCCAAATTATTTTGTTGAAAGAAGGCACTGATTCTTCACAAGGCAAGCCTCAGCTGATTAGCAACATCAATGCTTGCCAGCATATAGTAGACGCGGTCAGAACCACATTGGGTCCTCGTGGAATGGATAAATTAATCTGTATTAGAGGTTGGTATAATTTTATCCTTTATGCATTACTAATAAGCTACTACCCAGTACAATGCTGTCATTCACCTTACTGTTGCTCCAACAGTAAGAAATACTTGAGATTAAATCTTTGACATGACAAAACAGGATCTGCAACCTATTTCATTGTAGCTATGGTTACCGCTTCTAGGATATGACATTATTAGCTACCCAACCTGAGAGGTACAAAAAGATTCAATGATGGAAAAATTTTTTGTATCAAGCACCGAACTATTGGTACGAATACCGCCGTTATTTACCAGCAGACCTTAGTGTGTATCTTAGTTGTTGTTCCATGTGCAATACTTAAAGAGCAAGATGAACAGACTTGTGTGTTTATTGTAGAAAAAGCAACCATATCAAACGATGGAGCTACTATAATGAAACTCCTTGATATTGTTCACCCAGCTGCGAAGACTCTAGTTGATATAGCTAAATCTCAAGATGCAGAGGTAACTTTTTCAGATGCTCTATCTGAATTAGATGGGTATCTAATTTTTGTTTGGATTTCTTGTCTTACAGAATGTTTTGATGTTTTTTTCAACACAGAAACAACTTGACAAACTTGAATAATTTTCCTAAAGTTGTCACTAAGTTTTCAAATCATCACGTTTAAGTCAATAAGTTCATAACAATGATAGATGTCTTCATATATATATATATATACCCATAATGTTAGTCATATTTATCATCAATAGGTGGGAGATGGCACCACAAGTGTAGTATTGCTAGCCGGAGAGCTAATGAAAATGTGTAAGCCATTCGTAGAAGATGGAGTCCATCCACAAGTGATAATCAAAGCCTATCGGAAGGCAACTGACATGGTAAGTTCTTTCTGTGAACTTAATTGTTTTATTCGTTCAAGACCATTTACTAGCCTCAAATTTGGTTAGTGCTTATCAAAAAGGAGGGTTAAGACTAGAGATGCCCCGATTCTAAATTCACCAGCCGATTTAGATACCGATCCGATATATCGATCCTTATTGAAGAATGTTCCGATTCAGATACCGATTCAGGTCTTTTGTGTTGCGTAGATAGTAAAATTTATTTTACTATCTATGTAACACAATTTATTTTGTCGTTCATTTTATCATGCAAATATAAACATAGTGCAAAGAAAATATAAATATTAATGTATTTGTGGAAAAAGTGAAACTGAGATACAGTGAAACTCGGATAAGTCGCCCTTGGATAGCTCGAACACATGGTCAACTTGAACGGTTTTGTTTGGTCCGTTCCCACGCAATGATAAATTGCTTTAGATAACTCGACCTTAACTTCGTCAAACTCGAACAGTTTTTTGCCCAGCGGCTACCGAGACGGTTGTTATCACTTTAGAATATCACTTTATTCCAAGCCATAGAGATGAACATCAACTTTTAGTAGTTCTTAGGCGTCATTATTACCACTATCGGCAAAATATTTCCGTTAACAGCTTTTCTAAGGTTTGCAAAAAATCAAATTTTACCAAACATTTGCTTGGGGATAGCCTTCCAAAAGCAAGGGGAAGTGAGGTAACCTTTCGATAAATTTTAAAGAAAAATCGGCAAGATTGGTTTTTGTTAAAACGTTCAAAAAAAGAATGTCTTTTTTAACTGAGCGTTTCAACCGCGGTAAAGTTTTGCACCTGCAACACAACAGAGTAAGACATGGTGAATCTTTTCATACCAAATAACTTTAATGTGAATTTTGTTGCAAGTCAACATTTAATGTAGCAGGCTAAAATAGTTCTGCTAAATAGTTTATCTGTAAAATGTATCGGAATTTTCAGATTTTTACGGAAAAGATCGGCCAATACCGATTCAGATAGTTAACACCCATATCGGCACCGAGTCCGATACTAACATCGGGGCAACTCTAGTTAAGCCGAGCCTTCAGGCATATTGAATAGTTCATCGCCAATTTATATATACAGTGAAACATGGATAACTCGCCCTCGGATATAGCGAACACATGGTTAACTCGACTGGATTTGCTTGGTCCGTTCCCACGCAATGATAAATGGCTCTATATAACTCGAATTCAACACTGTTATAACGAACTGTTTTTTGCCCAACAGCTACCGAAACGGTTGCTATCGCTTTAGAAAATCACTTTATTCCGAGCCATAGAGGTAAACCTCAACTTTTCGTAATTCATAAGCGTCGTTATTACCTCCATCGGCAAAATAGTTTTGTCAACGACTTTTCTAAAGGTTTGGTGAAATTTGATTTATACTGCTATACGATGAATAGAACGGGCTAGCCGGGTCACGCGCGCAAGGATTTTCGCCACGCACATACAAAACAAAAACAGCATGTTGTTTTTGTTTTGTATTTGCGTGGCGAAAATCCTTGAGTGCGTGCCCCGGCTAGCCCGTGATGAATAGTTTTCCAACGTTGATTCCGTGTTGAATTAACGTCGGAATGTTGAATGTTTAAAACGTCTTAAGAATTGTTGTAGTCAAACGTATACGTTGTCTTAGCTAAAAAAACTATTCATCGTTTGACCTAAACACAAAATACGTGTGTACATTCAATAAGTATCCATTCAAAAAGCGTGAATGATATACAATGTACCGTAAAACCTCATAAAACTTTTAATTGAACTGCCTCGGAGTGTTGCTCTTAACGAATTCCAGGTAAAGTAAGGTAATCTTTCCATAAACTTCAAGAAAGATCGGCAAAATTGATCGTGGGTAAAACGCTCAAAAGAAAAAGATGTCTTTTCTTTGAGCATTTCAGCAACGATCAAGTTTTGCCAATGTCAATCTAAAAACCGTCCTGGCAATAACATCACCTCAAACAACAAACCAATCTCAAGTGATAGAAAAATCTCTATACTTTTTGATAAAAACGTTTTAAACTTTACATTAGAAGCATTTAATTTGAAACAAGCCATTTGTGCTTTTGATTTATATTATAGTTTGTATATGTTCATGTATCTACTAATAAATAAGTAAATACATGGACTTGTGACAGTGCTCTGATAACTTGAACACTCTGATAATTCGAACACTTTTGCTCGGTCCCTTGAAGTTTGAGTTATCCGAGCTTCACTGTATATGGTTCAATATGTCAAAATGTAATCACAAAAATTAATGTGACTCACCAGACTAAAGGTGGAACGAGACAGGTTTTTTAAGTTCGAGACGAGACTCGAGACACTGTCTTGTGAAAAGTCGAGACTCGAGACACGAGACAGTAAAATAATGAGCATTTGGTGATGATTTCACTACACAAGTACCAGCTACTCGGTATATATAAATTAATAAATCTATTTTTAAATTGAATTTTCAACTGGTGTAAACGATTTAAATACAACATTTTAATTATTATAGTGATATGCATGTAGTTTTTGTAAACAAAAGTGACACAAACAGCTCTAAAATACCGAAGTTATATATTCTAAGAATTTTGAGCTTGATTGATCATAATTATTATAAACATATTGCTTTGTACATGTATATTTTTACCATCTATTGAATAGTTCTTACTTTTTAATGTAATGTGTAATGAAACCGATAGCCGTCGCTCTACAAAGAAATACCGCAACTAAAAGAACACACGATAACACTTTCATTCTTATTGTTTCATTAATGTTAAGTTTTGTTTATGTGTTAACTGTAGTATGTGAATTATATTTAAATTGTACTCATGAAATTATATTAATTACTGTATACATGTATATTCTTATATTGAGTTAACAAAACGTCATTGTTAACCGAACACGGACTATGGTCGACACGGCCTTTCGTTCGTTTCTCCGTGTCCGGGCAAGTTTTACCCGCGATTGGTAGTATATACGTAAAAGAGGCCCGAATTTTATGAAGGTCAGTTGGTGTTTAGACACGATACGATAAAATACAGACATTTTACCCGCAAAAGTTATCCAATTTATTAAAGTGGATTATCCGAAGAGCAATTAGATACAACCCGGTATCTGTTTTAAGAACACAGAACCGAACTAAAATATAACAGGGCCGTTGTCCGGACTACATGATTAGACTCAGTGGCCAACATAATCAATAGCAACAGGTAGTAACGGACCGGGTATAACTTTAAAGGCAGCTGCCCGCAATCCGTTACAATATATGGAGTTGTTGCTACCGCAAGAAGCCATGTTTTAACGACCGTGCGCAGGCGCTTTAGTTCTATTTCCTGTCTCGAGTTTGGCAATAGTTAACTCGAGACGAGACCGATACGAGACGAGACAGGTCGATACTCGAGACGTCTCGTGTCTCGTTCCACCTCTACACCAGACACTAACTGTTTTAACCATAAATCAAAGCTCTCTTCCGAATACTGGCACAACTTTTTCTTTTCTATGTTTTCATATAGTTTCAGGAGGTTGTTTTAAATTTACATTACGCATTTTCTCTCATAAGAATTTAACACACTTTTACAGTAATAACTATTTCACATTTTAATTGACCAATTTTAGAGTTGCTTCTCTCGGTCAGTCGTTTGTGTCAGCTTATTACCGACTATGCACTTTGCCATTGCAAAGTGCATAATCGGTAGCATCCAGCATTTGCCCTGCTGCTTGCCATTGCTTCATGTAGCCATTCATATGCAGTCATACCTCGACATATGCGTGCCCCAACATACGAGAAAATCGAGATACGAGTAAAATTTTATGAAGTTTCTTTTTTGTGATATGAGTAATCTTTGAGCTACGGGCTTACGAGCCACTTCTCGGTGGCCACTATATGGCCAAGTATGCAAGAGGACGCTTTCGAAAATGGCATCGTTCGGTCTTTTTCTTCAAATCAGTCTGAAAAAAGTTTTCAAAAGGTTAGTTAAAAATTATATTGTACGCGAGCATAATGCGCCAAACCGGAACGGATAATAAGAAATTAGGATGACAAAATCACAGTAGGTTTTGTAAAAGATTATAACTTAACTGTAAGTGTCTGTGTTTAGTAAGCTACATTTATTTATGTTAAATTCATCGTTCATGCTTTGCAGCATTTACGCAGCGTCATAAAAGTTTAATGTGTCAAACGCATTGCTGATAAGTCACTGTCAGACTGTCGTTAGTCACTATGTCTGTCTTGAAGGTAAAAACTTACGGTAGTGTACATAGTAATGTTACATTTTATTGCAGATATTAACTGCTGAATCCAATTTATTATATGGTTATCCTATGTACTGAATTGCAACAATTAAAAAAACGTTTTTCCACTGTAATATCCTGTTTATGTCATTTTTTCATAGTATGATAACGAATTAAAGTTTACCCTCTATTTGAATGCCACCTCTATTTGACCACCACTTGGACAATCTTTGATCTTTACGAACTCATAATATCAAGTGATCAGTAAAAAAAGTGTCCACCAAATCGTATTAATAATGAATAATTTACATCAATAACAATTCTTTTGTCCAACTTCAAAGCTTTTGTTTTTTATTCGTTAAAACAATGAAAGCAACACCATAGAAATAATTAATAACGGTTTCTGGCTATTAGTAGTTCCTTGTTTAATGCAGTTTTGATTCCTGGAAGTACATGCATATAAAGAATGGTTTACATTTTTGATGGTAGATGAACAACCAGTTTTAGGCTAAAGGTTGCGTTTAGCGAGCAAAACTTTTATGCGCTGCACTCGTGCTAAATGCCGCGTGAAAAAGTTTTACTCTGCCAAAAAATTGTTTGAACGCTAATGTCGACTAGTTCAGCAGTGCAGAAGAAGGGTTGAGGTCAAAAGACTTTGTGGAAGGTATCGAACAATCAAAAGATGTTTGTTCCATCGAGAGCCACAATCAGAATGCAGCTGGCTGAGCAAACAATGCAAATATTTTTGTTTTAAAACGTTAATTTTTGTTTCTGCATGTATTATAAGTATGGTTCGTTTATGTCACTTGTTCATGAATATATATTTGTAGCATTTGATAGATTATCATCATATTACCTGTAAAGTTGCACATTTGTAGCATATTATTTAATAACACTATTGCAGGAATCTGATCTTACAATGTATCGACGCTCTTAACTCCTTTTTTATTGCACATAAAAAGCTATTTTTGGCTGCAAACTGTAGCAAACATCAATGAATGCAATGAGCTTTTATGCAAGATTGCTAAATATAGATATAAAATGAAAATGTGTCTTCAAATTTAGAAGGAGATGAAAATTAAAAATGCTAAAAATTTGCAAAGAAGGACACAGGCTATAATATCATCGCAGGCCAATTGCAAGCAATAGATATCAACTGGTAGAGATATTTTTCGGTTTCTCGATGCATATTTATGAAGACGTCTTTGACAAGATGGATGTAAGTTAGCAGATTTATTATATCTTAAAGGTTTAATATCGTTCTACCGGAAAGAAAGGGCAAACTATAGGGGACATTCGCTTCGCCCGTAAAAGGACTAAATTTATCTTCCCAAAATCCTGACCAGCCATTTGAAAAATACGACGCCAGTCTATTTTTTTTGTTTATAGCTCCGCTATAAATGGAAGATTTTGCATGCGTTGTTTTTGTAATACTGAGCGTAACAAACAATAGCAAATAGCGATAGCAACCAAATGTATCACGAGTACATAATCATTGCACAAAAGACAACCACGCAGTAATAGTGCATTTCTCATAGCATTAAGTTTCTGGTGTTACGGTCGTCTGCCCCAAAATGAGTTTCGCCTATGCATAGTCTGTCTGTCACACTTCCTTCAAGACACCATTAATGAAAGCGTTAACCATGTTTTATATTGTTGGCAGGTTATGGATAAGATGAGAGATATCGCAGTAAAAATCAGTGCAGACAATGAGTTAGAGAAAGCTAAGTTACTTGAACGGTGCGCTGCTACGGCTCTCAGTTCCAAACTTGTCGCTCATCAGAAGGACTTCTTTGCCAAGATGGTTGTTGATGCGGTGACATGTCTTGACCATCTGCTGCCTCTCAACATGATCGGCATTAAGAAGATACAGGGTGGAGCATTAGAGGTAAGTTAGGGCTTAAACATGTTTATCGGTAAGGAAGCACTCACTTCTGTTTTTAGGTCTGGTCATATCACAAAAGTTGGTTACAATAGTATTTTCAATATGGTTCAGGTTCCTAAAATAATAGCGCATGTACATAGGCGACCGCACATAATTGAGCTCATCTTTTCGTGTTCCTGGTTGTAGGACTCCATCTTAGTACAAGGTGTTGCCTTCAAGAAAGCTTTTAGCTACGCAGGTTTTGAGATGCAGCAGAAAAAGTACACAAATCCTAAGATAGCGATGTTGAACATAGAACTGGAGCTGAAGGCAGAGCGGGACAATGCAGAAGTTAGAGTGGATAATGTGCAGGTTTGTAAGCATTGGACTGAATATATTATATAGGTTGCTCATTACAAACAAATGAAGTTTCAGCGCGTAGGATTGTTATAAATCTCATATCTTGATATATTAATTAATAACTAGATGATTGCCTAGCATTGCCCGGGTAATAAACAAAATTTGGCACAAAAAGTTTATTATTGTCAACGTATACAACATTTACCATTCGAATATTTGAATGAAGGTGTTTGTTTCTGTGTGTGTCCAGCCAATGCATAATTCAAATATTTGAAAGCTCCAGGCATTGCTAAAATAGATTGCTGAAAAATATTTCTTATGCTACATGTTTTTTCAAGATTTAAAACAGCTTATAAACAGTTGCAGGTAATGTAGTTGTCTATGGCTAAGTTTCTTTACCCAATGAATTACTATGAGTAGCTTAAGCTAGTAACTTAAGCTAGTCTAAATATTTACTATGATAGAAGCCATGTCCATCCTTCCATCTGGGACATTTTAATCGCGATCGAGTTTTGTTGATTTTAATCTTGAAACATCATTGCAGTCAGATCACCTCAAACATAAAAAACAATCGCAAATAATAGAAAAATACCGATGCTTTCTAATAAAATCTACTGAAAGTTTTTGTAAGTATATCTTTAATTAGGTATACATCTTACTGTTTGATCTTTTATTGCTATTAGTTTATTTCATTACCGCTACTAATTCTAAACTGTGTTTATAATTTAGCCTTTGTTAAAAATTGACCTGCAGCCATTTTCTTTTGTACTTTTCCTTTTGCGCGCATGACAGTATAACGAAAAAATCGATTATGTTGCGGGAATACCAGGTTATACGTGTAATTGACACAGAATGGGACATCCTGTCATGTTTGTTGCAGGAATACCAGGCTATAGTTGATACAGAATGGGACATCCTTTACAATAAACTAAATAAACTGCAGGAGGCGGGTGTTAATGTTGTGCTTTCCAGACTGCCCATTGGAGATGTAGCCACACAGTTCTTTGCCGACCACGACATGTTCTGCGCAGGCCGAGTGCCAGAAGAGGATCTGAAGAGAACTATGAAGGCATGCGGCGGGTCAATTCAAACTACTGTATCTAACCTAATGCCTGACGTGTTAGGTACTTGTCAAGTGTTTGAGGAATCCCAAATTGGAGGAGAGAGGTGAGGTAGAATGTTGCGCTGTGTGCGTTTCCACATTTGTTGACGGGCATTCATAAATAGAATGTAAAGTTTTGGTCTTTTACTGTTGAACTGTCTGGCTGTTGAGGCTGTACATGTGGGCGATTTGTACATGTGGGCGATCTGTACATGTGGGCGATCTGTACATAGGGCGATTAGTACATGTGGGCGATTTGTGAGCATTGATAGTTTAGAATATGAATCTTTGCATTCGCTGATCTTCCTTCAGCAAGTAGGTATGAAAACTGAGTGCCAACTAGTTACTAATTATACATAACACTGGATTTGTAATTTTCTATATCATTCTAAATCATTTATATCACAATAATCAACAATTTCTTAAAGTTTCACAGGCCATTTGTAAATTTATGCAGGAACCTGCAATAGTTCCATGTGATTATATATTGTGTTCATGCTGTTGTTCATGCAGGCCAACATCGCATTGATAAGTTACAAACAGACAGATTGACATGAGCTCTTCAAACACATCCTCACATTATTAGTTTTTATGAGACTACAAAATGTGTGCGAATAAAAAATACTCTCTGTTAGATTGCTGTTTCTTTTTCTGCTAACCATTGACCATGGTATAGTCATACCTCAACATACGAGAAAATCGAGATACAAACAAAATTTTCAGCAAGTTACTGCCTTGACCTCTTGACCTCTGAGATACGAGCATGCGAGCTGGTTCTAGATATCCATTAAATCAGACATGTCAAACTCCGGCCCGGGGTCAATTTTCATCCATCCGCAGCCTCTATCGTAAAATCAATAACGTCTGACCCGCTTGTAGAATTAACCCTTTGAACCCTAACGGCGGATTTGCCAGCATTGCTTAAGGTGTGTCAAAATCCTTAACGGCCGAAATTCTGGCATTCAAATCGCTTCGTTTCCAAAAGCAGTTTCTAAGTAACAGCGTAAACCAATCAGATTAATTCTTGCACAGGATGTTTGATCAGAAATGTCTCATCCAGTTGTAACAGTTTTCAATCTTCCTTCGATTTAATAACAAATTTGATTAGAACGGTATTGCGAAACAATTGATACGACTCATTTATTAATAGGTCATAAATGATTGTGATGCAAATAAAGAATTTTATGGTACTAAGTATAATTTTCCAGTATATTTTGAATCATGAGATGATGAACATGTGCTCAATGGATATGATGCTACTGTAAATGTTTTTGCGAGTTTTTTAAAATCGTGCAAACTCTTATAGTTTTGGCCTGAATAATGGTGACGCACTGTTTTTTTCTTTTTGATGGCATTTGCTGTGGGTTGCTCGACCTTTTCACTAATGTTTTACCAAATATCATTGTATTATGAGCATGTTTAATTACATTTAATAGAAGTTTAAAAACTTCGGATCAGTTAATAGGTTAAAAGGTCAAAGGGTTAATAAATTGGGAAGAAGTGCTGTTATCCGCGTATTAAACATTTAAAATCCAATAAAGATTTATAGTTACTGTCATTTTAAATGAGCCGTGCACTGGGTGATATGCCTATTACTTGTTCATTTTTTTGTAATTGTGTTTAAAAATTCTTTAAATATTAAATTGCCATGGTGAGATATAGTGTTTCGTTTCAAATGTAATTTGTACCCAAGAGTACAATTACTTCTGTTCAACTGTTATAAAAAAAGTTAGTATTAAAAAAGTGAAGTTGAGTGATTATTAGATTTCAATTATAATGTCAATGCAATTTTGATATGCATGTTTCAAACGAACCAAAATGCATGCTTAAGATAGCTGAAATTAGGATAAAAAAGCAAATATGAAACACAGATCAACTTGGTAAAATTAATTTAAATTAACTGCTGTTATATGTAAAAAATGTCCACCAAGGTTGGCTCCCTAAATTTTTAACACCCAAATCTGGCCCCCTTTGCAAAAAGTTTGGACACCCCTGCATTAAATGGCCAAGGATGCGAGGGGCCATTTTCAAGAACAGTATTGCAAGTAACGATTGAACAAGAACAGTACAGTCAAGAACAATTGGTCTTTTTCTCCGAATCATTTTTAAAAAGGTTTTAAATGTTGGTTGAAGGTTATAGTGGAAGCGAGTCATAAATGTTGGTTGAAGGTTATAGTGGAAGCGAGTCATAAATGTTGGTTGAAGGTTATAGTGGAAGCGAGTCATAAATGTTGGTTGAAGGTTATAGTGGAAGCGAGTCATAAATGTTGGTTGAAGGTTATAGTGGAAGCGAGTCATAAATGTTGGTTGAAGGTTATAGTGGGAGCGAGTCATAAATGTTGGTTGAAGGTTATAGTGGAAGCGAGTCATAAATGTTGGTTGAAGGTTATAGTGGAAGCGAGTCATAAATGTTGGTTGAAGGTTATAGTGGAAGCGAGTCATAAATGTTGGTTGAAGGTTATAGTGGAAGCGAGTCTTAAATGTTGGTTGAAGGTTATAGTGGAAGCGAGTCATAAATGTTGGTTGAAGGTTATAGTGGAAGCGAGTCATAAATGTTGGTTGAAGGTTATAGTGGAAGCGAGTCATAAATGTTGGTTGAAGGTTATAGTGGAAGCGAGTCATAAATGTTGGTTGAAGGTTATAGTGGAAGCGAGTCATAAATGTTGGTTGAAGGTTATAGTGGAAGCGAGTCATAAATGTTGGTTGAAGGTTATAGTGGAAGCGAGTCATAAATGTTGGTTGAAGGTTATAGTGGAAGCGAGTCATAAATGTTGGTTGAAGGTTATAGTGGAAGCGAGTCTTAAATGTTGGTTGAAGGTTATAGTGGAAGCGAGTCATAAATGTTGGAAGTCAAGTTTAGTAAAAGACTACTGAATGCCTTTCATTGCCAGGTGATAAAAAGTGCACAAAAAATTTATTTTTTTTCAACTTATAACAGCAGTCGCCTTCTTCAAGCTTCATATCATGAGACAAGTGTTTTGTACAGTTCAAATAAATTAATAAAAAAAAATGAAACAACTGTAAAGTTGTTCAAAGGTAACTAAAATAATTAGCAAATTTTTGTCTAAATACTAAATAAAGTCCTTTTGCTATGAATACAATGAAAATTTATTTAGTATAAAATTATATAGTTTGAACTTGTTTCAGTGTTGTAGCAAAAATATCGTTGACAGTGGTATAGAAGCCCATAGTAGTTATCTAATGCAAACACCCCCTGGTAAAAATCACCAAAATTTTCTATACTTACTGTACATATTAAAAATTAGTAACAGAACAATATATTAACTTGAGCACATGTAACTATAGTTACCTACAGTAACTTGAGTGTATTTAGTGGTTATGATCTGCCAGAAAATGGGACATTATCGTGGGAGGTTCTTACCTTCGAGACAGACATAACATACATGTTGAATCTAAGAAATGAATTTAGCTTACTAGGCACATACTTGAGGATGTTTCAGTATGTATTTTACTTAACTAAATTTCAACGTTCAACTAAAATTTTATTGATTATCTGTTTTCAAATTCATTTTTACTTTACGTTATAACGAATGACATACGAGCACATTGACATACGAGCACATTGAAATACGAGCACATTGACATACGATCACATAGACATACGAGCACATCGACATACGAGCACATCGACATACGAGCACATCGACATACGAGCACATCGACATACGAGCACATCGACATACGAGCACATCGACATACGAGCACATCGACTTACGAACACATCGACTTACGAGCACATCGACATACGAGCTTAGTCCGAGAACACACTTAGCTCATATGTCAAGGTATGACTGTAGTTTTAACTGATAGCGCTACTTATGTAAAAAGGTTAACTCTGTTCAATATTTCCTTCATCATTATTGTCCAATAAATGATTGCAGATTATACATGTAGTTCAATTAGAAACTCGGCTATATTTAGATGTTCCTCTTATGCTTAAAACTATGTATATCTGTCATGCAGACAAGTGCAGCTCATCCTGTTGACTGACATTTATGTTTTAAAAACTCACAATGCTTTACTAATATGTACATCGCCACAAAAAGAATTATATCATAGAGGTTTTATTTTATATTCTTTGTTTCCTTGAAGGTGAAAAGTGCAAAGCATCCAATTACAGTGCATCCCTGGGTTACGATGCCCCTGTTTTATGGTTTTTTGCCTTACGATGTGGAACACGATGTTTTTCCACCCCTACCATATGACATTTCTTTAACTATATAATATCAACAAAAAATTCTTTTGAAACTCAAATTAGGTAGTCGGTGTGCTGATTATGTCGTAATAACGAAGATACTGACTTGCTATTCTTTAAAACTCTCTAAAAAGATATACAGTGAAACTTGGATAAATCGCCCTCGGATATATCGAACACATGGTTAACTCGAATGGATTTGCTTGGTCCGTTCCCACGCAATGATAAATGGCTTTAGATAACTCGACCGAAACTCTGTTAATTCGAACAGTTTTTTGCCAAACGGCTACCGAGACGGTTGTTACTATCGCTTTAGAATATCACTTTATTCCAAGCCATAGAGATAAACATCGACTTTTAGTAGTTCTTAGGCCTTGTTATTACCAACATCGGCAAATATTTTCATTAACGACTTTTCTAAAGATTTGCAAAAATCAAATTTTACCAAACATCCGCTTAGCGATAAGTCCTCCGAATGCTAGAAAAGCGAGGTAAAATTTGGATAACTTTAAAGTAATATCGGCAAAATTAATAAAGGGTTTTTAATAGTAAAGCAGTTTTGTAATAACTGACTTACTGCAAAATTGATCTTGGTTAAAATGCTCGGTAGAAAAATACATATGTATTTTTTCTTAGCGTTTTAACTGCGATCAAGTTTTGCCAATTTTAATCTGAGAACCGTCCTGGCAGTCACCATCACCTAAAGCAACAAACAAATCTCAAGTGATAAAAAATATCTATACTTTCTGATTAAAAATATTTAAAACTTCACACGAGAGACCATTTAACTTGCAACAAGCAATCTATGCTTTTGATTGATATATACTTTGTATATGTACATGTATTTACTGATAAATACATGCACTTATGACTGTCCTGATAACGTGAACACTCTAATAACTCGAACATTTTTGCTCGGTCCCTTGAAGTTTGAGTTATCCGTGTTTCACTGTATGATGTTTGCTCTCTTTCGGTTTCATGAGAAAGTTAGTAAAAAGTAAGCAAAAGTGAATACATGTATCAGTTCATGTCACATCATTCCAAAGGTGAATAAATTTTTATTTTTCTTTTTGATGGTCCAATAAATGGCCAAGTATGCGAGAGGCCTTTTTCAAGAGCAGCATCACTCATGCGTTTTTGTCGAATTAGGTTGAAAAAAGTTTTAATGAGGTTGGCTAAAGGCTATAGTCAAAACGAAGCCGGAAACAGATAGGAAACAGATACAGAAATGGTGATACGATTTTTGACGATAACAAAATTAAAGTTAAGTAAAATACACACCAAAATATTGCTTCAAGTGTGTGTTTAGTAAGCTAAATTCATTTAAGTTAAATTCAAAGTTTATTTTATACGTCTGTCTTGAAGGTAAGAACTCCTTGATGTACATGACCGGACATATTACATTTAAATGTTATATTTTTTTCAAATCCTAACCACTAAATACACTGAAGTTACTGTAGGTAACTATAGTTACTAAGGTTAACATACTAATTTTTAATGTTTTTAATATAAAATTTTGATGTTGTTTACCAGGCGGTGTTTGCATTAGATAATTACTATGGGTTTCTATACCACTCTATAGTTACATTAGATAATTACTATGGGTTTCTATACCCATTTATAGTTACATTAGATAATTACTATGGGTTTCTATACCTCTCTATAGTTACATTAGATAATTACTATGGGTTTCTTTACCACTCTATAGTTACATTAGATAATTACTATGGGTTTCTATACCTCTCTATAGTTACATTAGATAATTACTATGGGTTTCTATACCCATCTATAGTTACATTAGATAATTACTATGGGTTTCTATACCTCTCTATAGTTACATTAGATAATTACTATGGGTTTCTTTACCACTCTATAGTTACATTAGATAATTACTATGGGTTTCTATACCTCTCTATAGTTACATTAGATAATTACTATGGGTTTCTATACCCATCTATAGTTACATTAGATAATTACTATGGGTTTCTATACCCATTTATAGTTACATTAGATAACTACTATGGGTTTCTATACCTCTCTATAGTTACATTAGATAATTACTATGGGTTTCTATACCCATCTATAGTTACATTAGATAATTACTATGGGTTTCTATACCTCTCTATAGTTACATTAGATAATTACTATGGGTTTCTATACCCATCTATAGTTACATTAGATAATTACTATGGGTTTTTATACCAATCTATAGTTACATTAGATAATTACTATGGGTTTCTATACCACTCTATAGTTACATTAGATAACTACTATGGGTTTCTATACCCATCTATAGTTACATTAGATAATTACTATGGGTTTCTATACCTCTCTATAGTTACATTAGATAATTACTATGGGTTTCTATACCACTCTATAGTTACATTAGATAATTACTATGGGTTTCTATACCCATCTATAGTTACATTAGATAATTACTATGGGTTTCTATACCTCTCTATAGTTACATTAGATAATTACTATGGGTTTCTATACCCATTTATAGTTACATTAGATAATTACTATGGGTTTCTATACCACTCTATAGTTACATTAGATAACTACTATGGGTTTCTATACCCATCTATAGTTACATTAGATAATTACTATGGGTTTCTATACCTCTCTATAGTTACATTAGATAATTACTATGGGTTTCTATACCTCTCTATAGTTACATTAGATAATTACTATGGGTTTCTATACCCATCTATAGTTACATTAGATAATTACTATGGGTTTCTATACCCATCTATAGTTACATTAGATAATTACTATGGGTTTTTATACCTCTCTATAGTTACATTAGATAATTACTATGGGTTTCTATACCCATCTATAGTTACATTAGATAATTACTATGGGTTTCTATACCCATTTATAGTTACATTAGATAATTACTATGGGTTTCTATACCTCTCTATAGTTACATTAGATAATTACTATGGGTTTCTATACCTCTCTATAGTTACATTAGATAATTACTATGGGTTTCTATACCCATTTATAGTTACATTAGATAACTACTATGGGTTTCTATACCTCTCTATAGTTACATTAGATAATTACTATGGGTTTCTATACCCATCTATAGTTACATTAGATAATTACTATGGGTTTCTATACCTCTCTATAGTTACATTAGATAATTACTATGGGTTTCTATACCCATCTATAGTTACATTAGATAATTACTATGGGTTTCTATACCCATCTATAGTTACATTAGATAATTACTATGGGTTTCTATACCCATTTATAGTTACATTAGATAACTACTATGGGTTTCTATACCTCTCTATAGTTACATTAGATAATTACTATGGGTTTCTATACCCATCTATAG
This sequence comes from Watersipora subatra, assembly GCF_963576615.1. Classification (NCBI taxonomy): domain Eukaryota; kingdom Metazoa; phylum Bryozoa; class Gymnolaemata; order Cheilostomatida; family Watersiporidae; genus Watersipora; species Watersipora subatra. The sequence goes on from NC_088711.1 coordinate 30,068,058, forward strand.
TTACATTAGATAATTACTATGGGTTTCTATACCTCTCTATAGTTACATTAGATAATTACTATGGGTTTCTATACCCATCTATAGTTACATTAGATAATTACTATGGGTTTCTATACCAATCTATAGTTACATTAGATAATTACTATGGGTTTCTATACCCATCTATAGTTACATTAGATAATTACTATGGGTTTCTATACCCATCTATAGTTACATTAGATAATTACTATGGGTTTCTATACCCATCTATAGTTACATTAGATAATACTATGGGTTTCTATACCACTCTATGTACATCTATACGACATTTTTGCTGAAACACTGAAACGAATCAAAATCATGTCCAGTACACCAAATAATTTTTCCTTATAATTGTAGCAAAACATAGTTTATTTAGCCATTACTTGCTAATTATTTCACATTTACATTTATACACCTGTACAGTAGTTTATTTTTTCTTTTAGTTTATCTCAACAAAACACTTTTTTATGATATGAAATTTAAAAGTTAGTTTGATATTGATCATGCTGATATTATGATTATTATTAATTATTCATCAAATTTGTGATAGACTGATTCAGTTTTTAGCAAAAATGTTTTCAATTATCAACAAGTGTTCATGCAGCTTTGCACAGATATAGTTCTTCTTTACTACTTAGGTAAGTCTTTTCCACAGCGATTATATACTACAACGCAAAAGAGCTAAAATCTATGTTGAGTAGCACCATTCCTGTGTTCGCTGTTTTGTTAAAAACCGCATAAATAGCTAAATTTGGTAAGTTAAAGATGTAGTTACGTCAAATTTAAGTTAATCTTAAAAGAAAGCATTTTTTTTTCTCTATCTGTTGATATGTTGTTTGTTGTGTTACGCGATCGCATTGCCAAGATATTTGAAGATTAAAACCGAAAAAATCTGATCGCCGTAAAAACGCTCAGGCCACAAAAACGTGCCCAGACTTGCCCAAAATGATGTCACGCGTTAGGCAACCTGTCTCTATCTCTCGTATTCACATCGGCTATTTGCGATAAAAGTCTAGTCTTACGCGGCTCTATTGGCATATATCTTATTTTGTATTTGCTCATGTCGGCTAGAATAAAATTTTAAATCCTGCTACAGATACATTATTATGAATGTTTCAAAGGCCTCAAATAACGAAAATTGAAAATTTGTTCTACTCACTTTCTCCAAATGTTGTGTAAACATTTGGGTACCGACTACCAATTCTACCGGTCTACGGTAATTCTGTCAAGTCACTATGTAGAACGCGGTCTCTGTATCAGCAGCTACCCATTATACTAACGATATACAGCCTCTTATAAGCCCCGCCCACATTATGCCTGTCGCCTATCTTTGGGGCAGGGCTGTATATCATTGCCTACGCCGTCTACGTACTAGTTTCTTACTAGTAGTATTCTTACCGAATACTACCGAAGTGAAATAAGCAAGCCACGTCTTTGAAAAGAATATAGACAGGGATAGAGTTTTAAGGATGAGAAGTCTGCTGCAAACTGGATTTGAACTCACCTTCTCCAGTTCTGCGGACATCCATATACCGTATCCAATTCACTACAATATTCTGCAAATCATGTTTTGCATTATCTTCAACAATATTATTTTATTATATAATTTTTACAAGCAAAAATATTTTCATCTCGGCATAAAACTTTTATTAAAAATATTCATCAAGTCGTGGCCACTCAGATAGTATTAGCTGATACAATAAGACAAATTCATCTACTGCAACAAACTCAAACAAAACATCATGGCTTATGCAGCACGCATTCAAGTCTCTCTTTCCACTTTATGGCAGTTTCCACATTGACACAGCTTCTTCGGCTGGTGGGACGACATAAACATTCTGTAATCAGTAAAAAAATGCAATAAATATATGTCATTCATAGATATGTCATTCTAAAGCGTATCTATTGACAGCTTCCAAATTGGGAGTTAAATAGATTGCGAGTGTAATTTTAAAAACGAATAAACATTTAATAAAGGCACAAGCAAGCCAAACCAACGATTCGAAGCTTTGGTTCTGGAAATTAAAGATTTGCAATGATCAATCGATTTTACCCACTTCCTACGAGTGAAAATAATTGGTAATCATGACTCTAATTTACCAAAGAAAATTCGAAAAAAATATTAAAGCTAGGTAAAACGGCAGATAAGCTATGAAACGATGATTGGAGATAGCAAAGAATTATCATTTTATTAATTAGTAAATGTATTTATGACTATAAAAATATTATATTTACTCAAGTATAGAAGACTCTAAGTTAATTTACCTCCATTCTGTCTTCCTCTGCAGCAAAATGCTGCTGACGCCTGTCAACAGCCATAGGCTGTCTACTCCAATCTTTTACTAAAAGTTGCTCAAATAACTCTGAGTCGCGGTCGCTATACAAAACTATGTATAACTTTGTAATTGTTGAAACGCGTTGAATCAGTAACGTTGAGAATTCTCTAACGATGAGATTCTTCGAGATCACAGATAACGTGTTTTACGAGTGATAACATTTATTACGGCCTATATAAAGATTTCGCGCTCATGATTGGCTAACGAAGCGACCTCATATTTATCGCTCGTGGTTTCGTTTCAGATATCTTGCTTGTGACGTCACGAAATAGGCACCCGCTGGAGCGTGAGCTTTTTAAAAGAGGGCCTCATTCAAACGCATATATCTCTGGACAGGGTTGGTCTACAAAGACAAAAATGTCATCAAATTGTAGCTGATGTTTTAGCCTTTTATGGGTCCTAATTTCATTAAATTGACTTTTTTGACGCAACTACATCTTTAATGCCAAATGATAAAAAACAAGCACTATTATTATAATCATTATTTATTCCAATACCTGACTATAGTTTATTATGCTTCTGAGCCTATTTGAGATGTTTTTAGTTGGTTAGCTGATTAAGCTTGTACTGGCTCCAATTGCAGCTCATCTGTGATGTCCTTACTTTTTGTCATTTAGGGTTAACCTGTTCAAGGGCTGCCCACAGGCGAAAACTTGTACCATTATTATCCGAGGAGGCTCAGAGCAGTTCATGGAAGAAACGGAGAGGTCATTGCATGATGCCATAATGATTGTGAGGCGTGCCATCAAGAATGACTCTGTTGTGGCAGGTAACCGCTTCTAGTTGTCTCTCAGTTCTTTAATCTTTTAATAGTGCTCACACACATGACAGCAAGTACTTTGAGATCGCTGTACCATGTACCCATTATAATATGGCAAAAAGCAAAACTGTATTGCTTCCAAACAAATGTAAGTGCGGCGCGACTGGTTATACCTGCAAAATTTCGGAGAAATCTGTGTCACACTTGAATTTGAAAATTTGTTTGCTTTCTTTTGTGAAAGGCATGTGTAACAAACTTGAAAAGATGCTCTGGTAGCTCATGAAACAGCAGAAGCAACTGAAGCTACAAAGGATTTGATAGGACAATATATTAGTGATTGCATTATTTATTTTAATTACAAATGATTGGTTTAAAAGTTTAAAAAGTTGTTTGGAATGCGACAAAGAAAATCCTGCAAACATCGGGCAGAAAAGGGCTGGAACAGCGTTAGATTTTAGAGTTCAGTTCTGGCATACGTGGCCGCATTCTACAAGCGCTGATTCCCTTACGTGAGGTATGCTCTCTTGGAAAGTGTTTAATAGGTCACCAGGTGGTCATGACTTAATTATTTGACTGAAATTGTGGCAGTTATATGTTAAGAGCTACTTTTTGGTTGGAAGCTAACTTGTCTTGTATCATTATTCTTGTTCAGGGGGTGGTGCCATAGAAATGACTCTCAGCAAATACTTGCGGGACTATTCAAAAACGGTAGCTGGAAAGGAGCAGTTGCTTATTGCTGCCTATGCTCGGGCTTTAGAGGTCATCCCAAGACAGCTGTGTGAGAATGCTGGATTTGATGCTACAAACATACTGAACAAATTGAGGAAAACTCATGCAGCTGGTGATTGTGAGTGCAGTATTCATTATGTAATGATCTCACAGGCTTTATCCCAGCACAATTTATGGTGCTTCGGGATCCTCTACTCACTAGGGAAAGCGGGTCCGAGGCATTGAACCTGAATTCGGGCTCTACAATTCATAATTTTAGGTCCAACAGCAAAAGCCATAGCACTGGGAGCTTCAAAAACATTTTACTGGTTTAGACTACACTGTCCAAATGCTTGCTTTGTAACAAATGTTGTAGGTTTATAAAAAATGTTTCATTTGATTCGTGTCAACTGCACGTCACGGCAAGCGGCACATAGAAGATAGCTGAATATTTATAGATCCGATTAGGACTAAATGAACGCGTTTTATATCCATTCCGCAATAAATATCTTTTCTATATTTCGTCACACACAATTATCATGAGACAATTATGTGTAGCGGTGCTTTTACAAATGCATGTATGTGTTAACTATACCGGTATATAGTTGACACATACTAGTATAGTTAACACATACATGCACAACTATACTAATATGTGTTAACTCTTTCACTACCGCATTAAAATCTTACCGAATGAATTTTCTGCCCGAATTAATAAAACAAAATTTTTTGAAAAGCCGATATACCACTACTATTTAAGCAATATCTCGAGAGTAAAAATGATATCGTTTTACTGTAAAATGCATCTTATCGAAAACAAAATTTTCTACAAGATCAATACAAAGTGAATTCAACTCTTGTACAATGTCCAACGTTTTATTTGCGTTGAATGAATGCGGTGTGTTTTTCCTGCCATGACGATAACAATCTGGTTTTGCTGTTTTGAAAAATAATTTTAAATGGAATTCTTGAACCAAAACATTTTCTTTTACGTGCACGTGATTGGCAACAAGGTTGTTTCACCAGAGAGAAAATTGTATTGTTCTAGCTAATGTGTAGGCTTCATAATGAAAAAAAAAGTGAAACCCTATTAATAAGCTAATATATCGTTTTACGGTTGGTACATTTATCACTGCGAATTGTTGAAAATATTTAGTCAAAAAGATTTATATTGCTAGCAAGTGATTGGCAACAAGGTTGTTTCAGTGGAGATAAAATTTGATTGGTCTAGCTTCTGTATAGGCTTTGTAATTAAAAGAAAAGTGAAACCATATTGAAAAGCCGATATATCGGCTTACGGTCTGTACTTGAATTACCACGAAACCGATATATCGGCTTACAGTAGCGAAAGAGTTAACTATACTAGTATGTATTAACCATACTAGTATGGTTAATACATACTAGTATGTGTTAACCATACTAGTATGGTTAACACATACTAGTATGTATTAACCATACTAGTATGTATTAACCATACTAGTATGTATTAACCATACTAGTATGTATTAACCATACTAGTATGTGTTAACCATACTAGTATGTAGTATGTGTTAACCATACTAGTATGTGTTAACCATACTAGTATGTGTTAACCATACTAGTATGTGGCAAGAATTCTCTTAGCCATGTGTTGGACGATCACGAAGGAAACTAACATTGTGTCAGTTATCAGTTATTAACTCTTTCACTACGGTTTAAAATTCGTTATTCTGGCCAAATTGGTTTAAACAGATTTTCAAAAAATCGATATACCGCTAGTATTTAAGCAATATCTCGAGAATCAATACAGATATTGCTTTACTGCAAAATGCATCTTATTCAGAACAAAATTCTCCACAAGATACATATTAAATTGTTTAGTGAATCCCACTCTCGCAAAGTTTTTGACGCTTTGCATTGAATGAATGTGGTAAATTTCTTATTACCATGACCAGAGCCGTATAGCTTCACATAGTCCCGCGACTAATGGAAGCGTATAGGGGGGCTCGCTCATTTCCAAACAAACAGGCCGTGCCTACTATTTTTATATCAGTTGTAATGGAGAGTCTGGGACATTAACCAACAAAAATTACTCCCATTGACAGTTGCTTCAAAATTGATCATAAACCATTTGAAAGAGAACAAAATTCCCTACAAAAAGCTACTAATAACTTTTTTATAAAAACGTAAAGTAAATGCAAAAAAGAGCGGTATCGAGAGCGAGGTATGAATATTCCATTAGAGATCAGTATGTTGATCGGGTTTGTTTGGAAACAGACAATCAGACCAGAAACAAGCGTTTTTGTTTCCGAGACTTTGTAGAGCTATACGACTGTGACAGTACAGAGCTGTATAACTTCACAGGGTTTTGCGACTAACGGAAGCGTATAGCGGAGCTTGCACGGCTCCAAACAAGCCACGCCTACTATTTTTTATATATAAGTTATAATGGAGAGGCCGCAACACTAACAAACAAAAAAATCCGGCATTGGCAGTCGCTCCGAAATTGATTGTTGTATTATACATCATTTGAAAGAAGACAAAATTTCCTACAAGGTACTACAAATAATTTTTTTGTCAAAAAGTGAGATGTTGAGAGCGCGGTAAGAATATTTCATTAGAGATCAGTATGTCGATCAGGTTTGTTTGGAAACAAGCGTTTTTGTTTCCGGTTTTTGATGCAGGACTCTGTGAAACTATACGGCTCTGGCCACGACGATAACGATCTGGTTTTCTCGTTTTGAAAATAATTAGAAATGGAATTGCTTAGCTAACCGATTTTCGATTGGTTGCACGTGATTAGCAACAAGGTTGTTTCGTTAAAGACAAAATTTGATTGGTCTAGCTAATGTGTAGGCTTCGTAATGAAAAGAAAAGGGAAACCCTATGGATAACCCAATACATCGGCTTACGGTAGCGAAAGAGTTAAGTCGAGTTTGTGCATATCTGTGCATATCTGTGCATATTTACCTTGTCCAGCAGCTAACATTGTAAACAACGATCATTAGTTTTAGACCTTGTTTGCCCTATGCTAGTATTAGCTCACAAAGGAATGTATATATGTGCTGTGTAAAATTCTAACCACTTACAGCTGGCAAATGGTTTGGAGTGAATGTTACTACAGAGGACATCTCTGACAATTTTGAGGCATGTGTCTGGGAGCCTTCAGTGGTGAAGATCAATGCCCTGACAGCTGCAAACGAGGCCACTTGTCTCATCCTTTCTGTCGATGAAACAATCAAGAATCCCAAGGCTGAGCAGGGTCAGGGAGGAGGGGGTCCATCTGGTGGTATGGGTAGGGGTCGCGGAAGACCCATGATGTAATTCACTCTGTCCAACTACGGGCTCAGTCTATTCCATATGACCATCTTGTGTTTTTTTATTAGCGTGTGGCACTTTAGTATCTTTTACATTTAATTAAAATAAATCCTACTAAAAATTTTTTGTTGTTGCTTTTCAGCATCCCAAACAAGCTCTCCCCCCAGCATCAACTGTGTGAAATGTACTTCGTCTCAGACAATCTCAATTTTCAGTGGCTGTGTATCAAAGGAGAAACTTTGAAAATGAATACGCAACAATTCATGCCCACCGTTTATTCATAACTCCTATGCTGTAAATTGAAACTGTTCTGAACCTAAACATGGAAACAACCAATGGATTTAAACAACAATTGTTAGGTATAGGCTTTGAAATGGTGCTACATTAGGAAACAGTTTGAGCGAAGTAAAACATCCAAACCATGAGGCATATGATCGCACGCAAGGGTTGTAAAAAGCAATGGCGTCATCTCAGCTTGATTATCAAAATATGTATGTTAGACATTGCTGCACTCCTGTTACTGCTTACGAGTTGGTCGAGTTTGTCAGCCATGAATACACTTCCAAAGGCAGGCTACAATGAGAATATGTGAGCTTTATATATATACTAGCTGTGCTACCTAGCGTTGTCGGGTAATAAAAAAGTCTGGACAGAAAATTGATTTGTATTTAACATATAACAACATTCACCATTCTAACTTTCAAACTACATATCATGAGAGAAGTGTTTTGTGTAGTTTAAATAAATTAAGAGAAAAATGAAAACAACTGTAAAGGTTTTAAAATTGTCAAACAACTGTAACTTGCAAGCTGTTAGCCTGGCACATTGCCAATAGAAAATTGCAGTAAGCTGCTAGGCTTCTAATGACGGTACTCCATGACATTGCGTCAGCATTGTTGTCCAGCTGCAGTTATTCTAATAATAGCTATAGCCGGAATGCAGACAGACATACGACATACACGCGGACATACTTTGAGAAATAGATATACGATATATATATATATATATCAGTTGGTGCCAACTGCAATATCTTATTTAAGACATTGTTAGAAGTGTTCCCAGTTATGACGAAAACAAGTTTTTTATGATAAATATGCAAATCTTTCTATTTATGCAACATTTCTATTTGGAAAATAAAATTATTGCCAATAAAGTACTATATATAAATCTATGTATATATATTTTTCAATGTTGGTCATTTGTCCATCGGTGTGTCCAGCTATAGCTATTAAAATTTTGGAATTTCACATTTTGCTGGACTTGAGCTCACGAAGCCTGTGACACCGGGTTTGCAATCTAGTGCACTAGCCACGAGACCACAAAACGCTCTGGCAATCATCGTTCTTACTACATAAGGTACTATGTACTTCTTACTACTTTCTTTTTCACACCCAAAGCACGCATTAATTGAAACTCTATGAATCGATGCTTTTCTTCTTGCCGTACTAAGGCTAATTTTTTTCAGCAATATGATATCAACAATAGAATCTCCTGAAATTACAAATAGGCGAATGTTGTGCTGATTATGGACGAAATAGCCATTTTGATTGGGTTTTCTCAGTTTGTATTAATTGTGTTGTTACAAAATCATGTTTTGTAATTTACATACTTGCTGTTTGTATGGTTACCTGTTATGGTAGATGCGTAGTATCTGTAGTAGCAGTAGTAGTAATTATAGTAGTATTATTTATATAGTGTGCACACATGGGCCTGTGACGAGTTTGATGAGTACTAACCGTTAATCGTAAAGTTACTCTAGCAGTCGTGAAAGGCTCCTTGCCAATTGTCTTTTTTACATGTGGATGATGGATAGTTGATGCGCATGTGTGTAAGTCCGTACGCATGCGTGTTGATAACTACGTGTAACAATATAACGAGAAGATAATTGCTAACTATGTATAAGAATAATCATGCGAATGATACTGCCCTATATGATGAAAATATTCGATGGATATAATGGACATAGCCGATATTTGATGGACATAGCCGTGGAATTATCACATCTCACTAATACGTTTCCCACTAAACTCTGACTCAAAAACTCAGAGGCCTTGCAGAATTGCCCTCACTTCCAGTGCATTTATGTTATTGTCAGACATATTCAACTCCCGATCTGACCACTCTCCACCATGTAGCTTATCACCATGAACAAAACCAACTAGGCTTGCATCAGATTGGACAGTAAAGTCATAACTGACTGAATCACTAATAGGCACTCCAACACCAACCCTGAACTCAAATGCCCAAAACTTCAAATCCAACTTGGCAGCTTCAGTTAATCTGCATTGCCTGTCGAAGTTTCCTTTGTTTAGCAAAAGTGCATTGATTTTACATGTCTCTAAACCACGATAATGAAGCCTACCATAATGATAGGCAGAAAGAACTGATGTTATATAGCCAATATAGTGGGGGAGCCAAGGTATGTTTTTTGCTCATTGAAGAGAACTTTATGCCTCATATACCATTGGAAAGCTGAGAGTTCACTGATTTTGAATCTGCAAGTAACTTTTCTGTACCAGTGGCGTATAAAACGCTACAGGGGTGTATGCTTTTTCACTAGCGAGTATCAAAATGTTAGCATACATACCTTAATAAATGTTGCTTCAAATCTTTTCTTTTTCACATTTTATGCTGAACATATTGTTGGCTTGTTATCCACAAATTTTCAACTTTACATCACTGTATGATCAGGGGTTTTCGGCGATATTTAGGGGCATATCATATTTTTTTAACATTTTTGGGTTCGCACATCAGCCATTTCCTTTCAATCGTAAGTGAGCGTCTGAAGATGATTCATCACAATGATCAATGTGTTTATGTTCAGATTGTTGAATCACATCTTTTTGGACTTGATACTTCTGAGAAAATTGACGAGTTTTGTATGTTATGTCTATTTCGGAGTTATCGCCCAAATATGTATCATCTATGTTTTTGTGCGATCTGATGCATTCAAGATTTATATCTAGATCAGTTTATAAAACTTGTACTGAGAAATGGCATTTTAGCTAATTTATTGATAAAATACAAAAGCTAACAGAATGAAATAACTGCCTATTATCCATATAATCATAAAACAAGCACGTCTTGTAGTCGCAGGATGATCTACTTATGCGCGACTGCACTTTTCCCGTTCCCTTTCGTTGTTCAATAAAGAGGTTGTGAAATGAAACCGGGTCATGTGTGCTATCACGGGTTACGCGTTGCAACTCGGGACCCGTTACTTGACGCGTTTCTTGTACCTATTTTATACTATATTATAGATAATACAAATAGTAATGCAAACATTATAACAACTAGAACTCTGCTGTTACCGACTTTGTCAAAAGTGTGGAAGACTTTGATTTTGTAGGATATGAATATGTCTATCTCTAAAGTTTTTCTTTTTTCTTACATGTAACTTATTGTGTATAACAAGCTTTGTAATGCCGCATGGCACATCGGTTGCATATAGCCAAAAAGGGCGTGGTGCAAGGTTGCAAGACTGACTTATCCCAGTTTATGAAAAAGCCAGCTTTCTGAACCAATGCCTAGTTTTAATACTAGCCAAACACTTGAGATAAGAGTGCTTCACAAGCAAACAGTCATCAATATAGGCAACTGCAGAGAACATTTTTCTGAATCAACACTCGAGCGACATGAACAGATGACATTTTGGAATGTTTATACTCACTAGATTCATTGAGATGTTTAAGACTTAAAATCATACGACTAGTACTATCTTTTTAGGAACAAGAAACACAGGGGTTATAATTTCGTCTTGAACAGAAAACAATTCTCTAACTATACCTAAATTCACAAGTCTGCTGGTTTCAGATCTTAATGTATCGAGGTGCCCAGTATTGGACACATAGTTGTATGAAGCTTGATATGGCAAAGCACTAAGTTTAAGTTTATAACCCTGCACTGCCTCCAGTACATATTGATCATGAGTGAGAGTGAACCAAAATTGATAACAGTTTTTCAGGTTTCAGGGACAACGTTTTTTCTTCTTACATTGTCTAATTCTTTGTGCTGTTGTTGTGGTTGCTGCTGTTGCCTGTGGTCGGATATGACTTCAGCGGAAACTTTCCTTTTCCTCTCCGGAAATTGTTCTGATAATTTCTGTTCTGAAAATGTTTGTTCTGACTGCGACCTTGAAACAACACAGTGCCAAGATTAGCAACAGTCAGGCAGCGCAAAGCAATGACATTAATAATTAGATTGACTGTAACCTATACCTGATGTCAAATGACTTTGTGAGATTCTATACCTTTCCAGTTTTTTGACCTATTATTTGCTAGTTTATCACCAAGCTCCGCTTGCTTCATAGCATTGGTCAACTTCTTGTCATCTCCGAATAGCAAATCAGTCAAAGGTACATCAGCACCACAGAGGTTTTGAACGACGGCGCTATGTCACGCTTCAAGCTTTCTCTCTGAAAAGCACTTTTTCAAGCAAGTTAATAAGCAAGTAAAAAGCTTGATAAACACCATCACTGGAAACTGGTGTTGGTTTTCATCTACATGTTATACTAATATAATTCTACTCACCCTATACATGTTCAAGCTGTAGGATGATTGTCCCATTAGTGTTAAGGCATCAAATGATGCTTTATAGACTCTCTCCAACTCAGAGTCTTTTATGTTCTTGTTTTGTTGGAACACATATTCCATCAGAGTAGCCATCGCCATAGTACCTTTGCTGATCAAGCCCTGAATTATTCTTAATCTGCCATCTCTTTTCTTTGACAGTGGAAGTGTTTGTTATAAATTGCAGCATTAACCTTGACATCTCTCAAATAGTTTGTATTACTTGGCGGTTTTATTCTCTCCAGCTTTGCCTTCAACTTGTTTGATGCCACACGAGTCGTCATTCTTTTATCTACATGTATGTAGCAAGTTATTGAGCCAGCTATTTATGGGCTCAAATCATCATCCTCACTCATCGGTACACCAATCCACATCCTCACTCATCGGTACACCAATCCACATCCTCACTCATCGGGACACCAATCCACATCCTCACTCATCGGTACACCAATCCACATCCTCACTCATCGGTACACCAATCCACATCCTCACTCATCGGTACACCAATCCACATCCTCACTCATCGGTACACCAATCCACATCCTCACTCATCGGGACACCAATCCACATCCTCACTCATCGGTACACCAATCCACATCCTCACTCATCGGTACACCAATCCACATCCTCACTCATCGGTACACCAATCCACATCCTCACTCATCGGTACACCAATCCACATCCTCACTCATCGGTACACCAATCCACATCCTCACTCATCGGTACACCAATCCACATCCTTACTCATCGGTACACCAATCCACATCCTCACTCATCGGTACACCAATCCACATCCTCACTCATCGGTACACCAATCCACATCCTCACTCATCGGTACACCAATCCACATCCTCACTCATCGGTACACCAATCCACATACAAAATTTCTGTTTAATCACTGGTCTCATCTTGAAGCTTTTTTTTCTTCGTTTGCTTGGACTTGGCATCCTGCATCTCCAGTTTCAGGGAAGTATTAGATGAGGAGCCTGTGCCACCATCATTAGTGCCAGTATTAGATGAAGAGCCTGTGCCACCATAATTAGTGCCAGTATTAGATGAAGAGCCTGTGGCACCATCATTAGTGCCAGTATTAGATGAAGAGCCTGTGGCACCATCATTAGCGCCAGTATTAGATGAAGAGCCTGTGCCACCATCATTAGTGCCAGTATTAGATGAAGAGCCTGTGCCACCATCATTAGTGCCAGTATTAGATGAAGAGCCTGTGGCACCATCATTAGTGCCAGTATTAGATGAAGAGCCTGTGCCACCATCATTAGTGCCAGTATTAGATGAAAAGCCTGTGTCACCATCATTAGTGCGAGTATTAGATGAAAAGCCTGTGCCACCATCATTAGTGCCAGTATTAGATGAAGAGCCTGTGCCACCATCATTAGTGCCAGTATTAGATGAAGAGCCTGTGTCACCATCATTAGTGCCAGTATTAGATGAAGAGCCTGTGGCACCATCATTAGTGCCAGTATTAGATGAAGAGCCTGTGACACCATCATTAGTGCCAGTATTAGATGAGGAGCCTGTGCCACCATCATTAGTGCCAGTATTAGATGAGGAGCCTGAGCCACCATCATTAGTGCCAGTATTAGCTGAGGAGCCTGTGCCACCATCATTAGTGCCAGTATTTCCAGCCACATCATTTTCCTTCTCATGGGAAGCTGGAGGTCCCGCAACATCACTAACATCAACAATGCAAACAAAATGCATGTATAAGAATATATACATGTACAGAAGATTCTGATCAATTAAATAGCATTGATAGGAACAACAAGCCAATAGTGCAATGACTCAGTGCAATGTTGTCCAATATACCCCACTTTACTGAATTGGTGGGCATGGAAGAATCACACATATACTCGCTTTCTGTCAGGCAACCTGCAGTATGAGACCCAGAAACAACGGAATAAGTCCATTGACTGCATGGCATCATGACACAGAACTGTGGTAAGAAGGTAGGTAGAAGGTAGGATTACAAGCATCCACCTACAATCACAGGGATTGCCTGGGTAAAATCTTCATGCAGACTTAAAAAACTAACGCTGATTTCCACTCAACCAAAAACAAAACCATCACAATTTTCGGTTCCAAATCTATACATTTAGCTCGGGTTATATTAGCTGATTAAGAGTGATCTAATCAATTATATTATCCAAAGCCACATACAAGAAGAATAAATGGAACATGTCCAATGTTCAGCTGAGTGACCAGCTACCTCTCAGCACGAAGTACACAACACAATTGAATGCTATCTCCTAGTAGTGAATGCACTCGCAGTCTCAAATTGATAGAGCTCTTTGTAATTATGTTGAGAAATAATTACAATAGATAATTACTTTGGGTTTCTATACCACTCTAGACATCTATACGATATTTTCACCTTATGATGACAACACTAAAACGAATGAAAATCATATAATCGTATACCAAGTAATTTTTCATCGTAATCATAGCTAAACAAAATATATTTAGCCATTCCTTGCAAATGATTTTACATTTACATTTAAACACTTAAAGTTTTCATTTTCTTCATAATTTAGACCAACAAAACGTTTCTGTGATGATACGAAATTTAAAAGTTGTAGTTGTTTAGTTTCAAACAACTAAAGGTTCATTTGAACTTTCAGTTGTTTGAAAGGCTCTGAAAGTTGTTTTGTACAGTTCAATCATTTGAACTGTACAAAAATATTTTCTCATGAAATGACGCTTAAAAGTTAAAATGGCAAATGTTGTATATGGTACATTAAATATAAATAAATTTTCTGTCCATACTTTATTACCCAGGCAACGGTAGCTTGTACCGCTAGCCTCTTTTTCAAAGTTTGTATCTGTTTTTCCATCTATAGCTATTAAAACCTTAAAATCTTGGATTGAGGAATTTGTATCACATAAGATTTGATCTCAGGCCCTCCTAGTCACCAGTCCAAGCCCTTACCAATCCAGCCACACAAGCTTGATGCATTAACTAGGTGCTATATGGGACCAAATACACTAACACTCTTCTTATGGGCACCGGAGGGTAGCATAATTTTAAGTGCTCAATTGTTAGAGCAAGTAGTTAGCTCTTATTAGTAAGCTTACTCAAATTATACAATGGAAATGTGCTAGACTACTAGCGAGTGGCAGACAACTACATTATCCCTCATTGTTTATAGGCCGATTTTTTGTTGCCCAGGTATTAAAATCAGCTAGCAATGGCAAATGTTATGTTAAATACAAATAAACTTTCTGTCCAAAGACTTTTTATTACTCAGGCAACGCCGGGTAGTACAGCTAGTCTATATACCGTAAAACCTCTAATTGAACGCCATGGCGCTTTATTTTCAACCCTTCCTTTATGGTGGCAGTCAATTGGAGGTGGCGTTAAATAGAGGCTGGCGTTATATTTTTCAAAGAGCTCGTCACAATTTTCATATAAATTTAGCCTTATTATGGGCGAAGCGAATGTCACCTATATTTTGCCATGTTTTTCCATTAGACCGATATTAAACATTTTGGATGCAATAAATCTGCTAATTTACCTCCAACTTGTCAAAGATCTCTTAATAAATACAATGTATGCATTGAGAAACCGAGAGACACCTCTACCAGTTGATATCTAATGTTTGCAATTGACCTGCGATTATATGATAGCCTGTGTCCTCCTTTGCAATTTGTTGGTATTTTCAATTTTTATTTCTTTCTAAATTTGAAGACATATTTTTATTTTATATAGATACTTAACAATGTTGCATAAAAGCTCATTGCATTCATTGATATGTTTGCTACAGTTTGCAGCCAAAACTAGCTTTTTATGTGCAATAGAAGTAGAGTTATGAGCATCGATCCATTGTAAGCCGTGTTAAGATAACCGTAAGTATGCTAATAAATAATATGCTATAAATCTGGATATTTATAAGTTATACAACAACAACAACCTATCAAACGATACGAATATATGTTCATGAACAATAACATAAATGAACCACACTTATATTACATACGGAAACAAAAATTTGCTTTTTTAAAACAAAAAAATATTCCCATCATTTGTTCGGATAGCTGAGTTCTAATTGCTGCTTTCGATGGAACGAACATCTTCTAGTTGACCAATACCCTCCACAATATCTTTTGGCTTCAATTCTTCTTCTGCACAGCTGAACCAGTCGATATTAGCGCCCAAACAATTTTTTGGCAGAGCAAAACTTTCACGCGCTGCACTTGGCACTAATGCAACGCGTAAAAGTTTGCTCGGTTTAACGTAACCCTTGGTCAAAATCTTGCGAACCGGTTTTTATATGCATGTCCTCCAAAATATTAGGACCGCGTTAAACAAGAAAATGCTATTAGTCTGAGATAGTAGTTATCTGTATGGCGTTGCTTTTCAAGTTCCATCTACCACCATTTAATTTAAATTTAAACTGTTTTTATATATATAAGGTATCCTACATATATGTAGGATATATATATCCTACATATATGTAGGATGTATATATAGTATCCTACATATATGTAGGATATATATATCCTACATATATGTAGGATATATATGTAGGATATATATATGTAGGATATATATCCTACATATATATATCCTACATATATGTAGGATATATATATGTATATCCTACATATATGTAGGATATATATATCCTACATATATGTAGGATATATATATGTATATCCTACATTAATGTAGGATACTTCGAAGTAGAAAGACCACGTTAAACTGAGAGCTACTACTAGCTTGGGACCGTTATTGAGATTATTGCTACAGTGTTGCTTTCAAAGTTTTAACGAAAAGCTTTAACAATTGGACAATGAGAGAATTAACTGTGATTGATATAAACGATTCATTATTAATACGATTTTGTGGACACTTTTCTACTGATCAGCTGATATTATGTGCTCAAAAAGATCAAATTATGTCAGTGGCGGTCAAATGGAGGTGGCGTTCAATTGGAAAGTGGCAGTGTATATTTCAATCCTTTTCTCAGGGTGGGGGTCAATTGAAGATGGTGTTCAAATAGAGGTTTTACAATATATATGAATGTCAATGTTTGTCTGTCTGTCCGCACATCCAGTTAAAGCGATAAAGTTTTAAGAATGAAAATTCTGCTACGCACTGGAGTTGAATCAAGAACCTCTAGACAGGCATCTGATACACTACGCTCTCAAACTAGCTATACTATGGAACCTCTAGACAGGCATCTGATACACTACGCTCTCAAACTAGCTATACTATGGAACCTCTAGACAGGCATCTGATACACTACGCTCTCAAACTAGCTATACTATGGAACCTCTAGACAGGCATCTGATACACTACGCTCTCAAACTAGCTATACTATGGAACCTCTAGACAGGCATCTGATACACTACGCTCTCAAACTAGCTATACTATGGAACCTCTAGACAGGCATCTGATACACTACGCTCTCAAACTAGCTATACTATGGAACCTCTAGACAGGCATCTGATACACTACGCTCTCAAACTAGCTATACTATGGAACCTCTAGACAGGCATCTGATACACTACGCTCTCAAACTAGCTATACTATGGAACCTCTAGACAGGCATCTGATACACTACGCTCTCAAACTAGCTATACTATGGAACCTCTAGACAGGCATCTGATACACTACGCTCTCAAACTAGCTATACTATATGGAACCTCTAGACAGGCATCTGATACACTACGCTCTCAAACTAGCTATACTATGGAACCTCTAGACAGGCATCTGATACACTACGCTCTCAAACTAGCTATACTATGGAACCTCTAGACAGGCATCTGATACACTACGCTCTCAAACTAGCTATACTATGGAACCTCTAGACAGGCATCTGATACACTACGCTCTCAAACTAGCTAAACTATGGAACCTCTAGACAGGCATCTGATACACTACGCTCTCAAACTAGCTATACTATGGAACCTCTAGACAGGCATCTGATACACTACGCTCTCAAACTGGCTATACTATGGAACCTCTAGACAGGCATCTGATACACTACGCTCTCAAACTAGCCATACTATGGAACCTCTAGACAGGCATCTGATACACTACGCTCTCAAACTAGCTATACTATGGAACCTCTAGACAGGCATCTGATACACTACGCTCTCAAACTGGCTATACTATGGAACAAATTAGGCACATACTCATTACACATGCCAATCTTTCATGGCTTCACACTTAACACTGCAGCTATCGTTATGTGTGAAGCCATACCAGCAAAAAAATGCATGCCCATTTACACGAAAAAAATTCTTAAATTTATCATAGATATAATAAACCCATAGACATAATAGGATTTATTATATCCATGACTCACATTATATCTATGACTCACATGATCAACAAGACTGCTCCAATCAGTATAGATGTGTAGTAGGCACTGCATCCGGTATTCAGTGTACAGTATGAGTTACACAAAAATAAACATAGATACACGTACATGTATAATAAACCCTTATTATATCTATTATAATCTATGGATAATTATAATCAATGGATTTATAAACACCAAAATTAGGAGACTTAGCAAATAGCAAAGAACATAATAAACATAAAAAATGTGGAAATTCTTTAGCGACAGAATTTGTGAAATGGTCAGATGGAAACAAGAACAGTGGAAGCTGACAAAGAACCTGGTGAGGAAGATGAGCATAATTAATATTTCAGCAAAAATCTAAAAATAATTAAAATTTAGTAACAAAGATAGTCAAAACAAAGGTAAATACAACATAATTACTTAGTGAGTCGCTTGGAAAATTCCTTTGCAAAATGTATCCATACAAATGCATACATAATAAGGATATTAAATTAGATGCTTATTATAGCGCTTGTCATGATGAATACAAAACAGGACACCTCCCTACACATCTCGCTTCCTTATAGATGCCTTTATTTGCCGGACAAGCTTGTACGGATCAGATGCAACGTTGTTGAACTAAAACACAGCGCATGATTATACCTATGATACTACCATACTATACCTATATACGTTATATACTATGCTACGTGTGAGTACTTGTAAGAATACTTGTTAGAATACTTGTGAGAAAGCCATGCTGTGAGCATTCATAACATGTTCAAACTACCCTATTTTTATAAGAATACTTGCTCCAGCATACGACTGTGTTAACATAGATCTGTAGTTTAGCGATCTTTAAGAAGCAGACCAGAAGGAATAAACTTAGCATTTAGAAACCTAAAATGTAGTTTAGTGTAGTAGTTATTCTCTCCTACTTGTTCAAACGAAGTAGGAAGGAATAAATGTCTTGTTCCATTCCTGGCAGCTTCAACAGTCATAACTAGATCATGAATTTATTATTGTTGTTAGTAATTTAGACTCTGATATATGTAGTGTGAGGTAGATACATGTATTAATCGTATATGACATATAAGTGTATAATTATATTATATGCCATGACTTGCATTCACGATATAGATTATTAGTATTATTAGTAGTATTATGCTAAAGTCATATCTGATATGATAGATATCTATTCTTCAGTTCTGAAAATATGGTACACCAGCCGACTGTCCTCATCTGTCTAACATTCAACAACCAGCATTTTTAAGCACAACAGTTTTGGTAAATTATGAAATAGATCGTTGGGTTCGGCAAGCCTTATCATTTCACAAAAACAAATATGCAAAATGGATAATCTTTTCTAAGTCTAAATCCACTTGATTTCGTTGGCTTGACGCCGACATGAAGTTAGCCTCAGTATAATAAAATCCCAAACATATATTCTTAATACAGTGCGCTTAATACAGGCTAGCTTAAAGCACATCAATTATATCAGTACTTTGATCATATATTTCAGTACTTCAGAGTTTTTCTTGGCTTTCGAATGAGCCTATGTTCAATACGCAAAGAATAATAAAACTAAGAAAAACAAGGTGTCAAAAGTATGTCCTGCAATAAAAAAAACACTTGGTTGTGGTTCCCACAATGTGATGTCACAATTATTATTTAAGCTTAGGTCGTCGATACCTTTCGCTGCCATCAAGGCTGCGCTTTTCCGTGACAATCAGCGCTCTTAAATCCAGAAAGCCCTAAATAAAAACTAGGATTCTAGATAATCAACAATGCCGAGGGATCGTGCTAACGCCCGACCAATACAAACACATGTTTTGGGTTAATAGATTTCAGGTAATTGTTAGAGTTTGCTTTTTCCATCCTTATGTTCATTTTAAACATTTATAGTAATTATTATCACATCATATTATATGATAGAATGTTTGTCCCATACAGAAATGCAGTAGTAGTAGTATTATTATCTGAAGAAATTATATCGCTTTCCACATTGCGTTCTAAAAATGAATATGCTCCAGTAAATATACTGTCGTTGATAAAGGTAATGGAATCACATCAATTAAATTGTGACCTGCAGTGGCGTGGCCATAGGACTATATGTAAATTGCATTCTCGTGGAATCACGCAATGCTTGAAAATAATTAGTCTCAGTCCATGCCCCTCTACATCACAATAAAAAGAAAGGATTAGTGCATAATCTCATTGGGAAAATATAATACGCGCTTGGAATCTGAGCTACTTATCATAGAAATAATCTGTACATGGAGGGCTAATGACACTGATTGCTTTGTTATCTTCATTAGTTCTCTCGAGTTGTCCTACATTTGCCTGCCACTAGTGTCTTATCGCAGTAGATAAATCAGCGGGTAAGAGCACACAACACCGAATATAAAAGTTGTGACGTCATAATTTGCGAGCTTATACGCTTAAACACTTTTGTGGTAGAGCTCTGGGGACATCTTATAAACACCAACCATTGTCTGTTTCACCGTGTCAAACAATGGCTCATTTTAAAGCCAAGATGTTGAAGAACCTGAATAAGCTGAAACAGTACTGACATAATTGATGTGCTTTAACCACCAGGCTTACACACTGAAAATCTTCATTTCGCTAAGCACGACATCATTTGTCTGTTTAGAGTGAGCCTTGGCAGAGATAAGCCTTGTTTTGCTTTTTGTCGAGTGAACTGATTTGCGGAATTTCCTGGGTATATTTTATTTTCCTTTGCCACTTGTTTATTATTTTTGCGTTCCATGCCTATAAAGTGCGCACTTGAAAATTGTTGAATATTGCTATGTTAGTCTTTATGGTGTAATGAGTATTGTTATGTTAGTCTTGATGGTGTAATGAGTATTGTTATGTTAGTCTTGATGGTGTAATGAGTATTGTAATGTTAGTCTTGATGGTATAATGAGTATTGTTATGTTAGTCTTGATGGTGTAATGAATATTGTTATGTTAGTCTTGATGGTGTAATGAATATTGTAATGTTAGTCTTGATGGTGTAATGAGTATTGTTATGTTAGTCTTGATGGTGTAATGAGTATTGTTATGTTAGTCTTGATGGTGTAATGAATATTGTTGTTAGTCTTGATGGTGTAATGAATATTGTTATGTTAGTCTTGATGGTGTAATGAATATTGTTGTTAGTCTTGATGGTGTAATGAATATTGTTGTTAGTCTTGATGGGGTAATGAATATTGTTGTTAGTCTTGATGGGGTAATGAATATTGTTGTTAGTCTTGATGGTGTAATGAATATTGTTATGTTAGTCTTGATGGTGTAATGAGTACTGTTATGTTAGTCTTGATGGTGTAATGAATATTGTTATGTTAGTCTTGATGGTGTAATGAATATTGTTTGGTTAGTCTTGATGGTGTAACGAGTATTGTTATGTTAGTGTTGATGGTGTAATGAACATTGTTGTTAGTCTTGATATGGTAATGAATATTGTTATGTTAGTCTTGATGGGGTAATGAATATTGTTATGTTAGTCTTGATGGTGTAATGAATATTGTTGTTAGTCTTGATGGTGTAATGAATATTGTTGTTAGTCTTGATGGTGTAATGAATATTGTTGTTAGTCTTGATGGTGTAATGAATATTGTTGTTAGTCTTGATGGTGTAATGAATATTGTTGTTAGTCTTGATGGTGTAATGAATATTGTTGTTAGTTTTGATTGTGTAATGAATATTGTTGTTAGTCTTGATGGTGTAATGAATATTGTTGTTAGTCTTGATGGTGTAATGAATATTGTTGTTAGTTTTGATTATGTAATGAATATTGTTGTTAGTCTTGATGGTGTAATGAATATTGTTGTTAGTCTTGATGGTGTAATGAATATTGTTGTTAGTCTTGATGGTGTAATGATAAAATGAAATCAATAAGAACATCAGTGAAGACCTACTGAAACTTAGTTCGCTAAACTCAGTCTTTCACAGTTGAATTATAAAAAGGACTGGTGTGTTAACATAGACCTACCTTACTCAAGGTGCATCTACCTGCCCTAATTACGGTGAATACGTTTTCATTAATCAGCATATCATGCTTAAAGAGTTGTAATCTCATGGTTTGGAGTGACATTTTACAAACAGGGCAGTCTACATCGTCGAGGTCATAGGTTTAGCATATTAAAAGTTAAAGCAAGGAATGTGCACTTTTTGACGAACATTGTAATGTTAAAACCCTTAGAGAAAGACCATGTTGATGAGCATTCAATCCTTTCCTCCTAAGCTTTGAGATGTTTGAGATCAATTTTTGCTAAATTAAATTGATAACAACAAAAATTAAATAAAAATAAAACCAAAAGGATAGCCTCCAATACTCTTCCAACTCGAGGTTGAAGAGCACTTTGGCAGCAGGTTTAATCTTAGCCATTCCCACAGGCTGGTCAACTAAGTTGTGAGCTATCATTAATCTTAGCCATTGCCACAGGCTGGTCAACTAAGTTGTGAGCTATCATTAATCTTAGCCATTCTCACAGGCTGTTGAACTAAGTTGTGAGCTATTATTAATCTTAGCCATTCCCACAGGCTGTTCAACTAAGTTGTGAGCTATCATTAATCTTAGCCATTCCCACAGGCTGTTGAACTAAGTTGTGAGCTATCATTAATCTTAGCCATTCCCACAGGCTGTTGAACTAAGTTGTGAGCTATTATTAATCTTAACCATTGACACAGGCTGTTCAACTAAGTTGTGAGCTATCATTAATCTTAGCCATTCCCACAGGCTGTTGAACTAAGTTGTGAGCTACCATTAATCTTAGCCATTCCCACAGGCTGTTAAACTAAGTTGTGAGCTATCATTAATCTTAGCCATTGCCACAGGCTGGTCAACTAAGTTGTGAGCTATCATTAATCTTAGCCATTCCCACAGGCTGTTGAACTAAGTTGTGAGCTATCATTAATCTTAGCCATTCCCACAGGCTGTTAAACTAAATTGTGAGCTATTATTAATCTTAACCATTCCCACAGGCTGTTGAACTAAGTTGTGAGCTATCATTAATCTTAGCCATTCCCACAGGCTGTTGAACTAAGTTGTGAGCTATCATTAATCTTAGCCATTGCCACAGGCTGGTCAACTAAGTTGTGAGCTATCATTAATCTTAGCCATTCTCACAGGCTGTTGAACTAAGTTGTGAGCTATCATTAATCTTAGCCATTCCCACAGGCTGTTGAACTAAGTTGTGAGCTATTATTAATCTTAACCATTCCCACAGGCTGTTGAACTAAGTTGTGAGCTATCATTAATCTTAGCCATTCCCACAGGCTGTTGAACTAAGTTGTGAGCTATCATTAATCTTAGCCATTCCAACAGGCTGTTAAACTAAATTGTGAGCTATTATTAATCTTAACCATTCCCACAGGCTGTTGAACTAAGTTGTGAGCTATCATTAATCTTAGCCATTCCCACAGGCTGTTGAACTAAGTTGTGAGCTATTATTAATCTTAACCATTGACACAGGCTGTTGAAATAAGTTGTGAGCTATCATTAATCTTAGCCATTCCCACAGGCTGTTAAACTAAGTTGTGAGCTATCATTAATCTTAGCCATTCCCACAGGCTGTTGAACTAAGTTGTGAGCTATCATTAATCTTAGCCATTGCCACAGGCTGGTCAACTAAGTTGTGAGCTATCATTAATCTTAGCCATTGCCACAGGCTGGTCAACTAAGTTGTGAGCTATCATTAATCTTAGCCATTCCCACAGGCTGTTGAACTAAGTTGTGAGCTATCATTAATCTTAGCCATTCCCACAGGCTGTTAAACTAAATTGTGAGCTATTATTAATCTTAACCATTCCCACAGGCTGTTGAAATAAGTTGTGAGCTATCATTAATCTTAGCCATTCCCACAGGCTGTTAAACTAAGTTGTGAGCTATTATTAATCTTAACCATTCCCACAGGCTGTTGAAATAAGTTGTGAGCTATCATTAATCTTAGCCATTCCCACAGGCTGTTAAACTAAGTTGTGAGCTATCATTAATCTTAGCCATTCCCACAGGCTGTTGAACTAAGTTGTGAGCTATCATTAATCTTAGCCATTGCCACAGGCTGGTCAACTAAGTTGTGAGCTATCATTAATCTTAGCCATTGCCACAGGCTGGTCAGCTAAGTTGTGAGCTATCATTAATCTTAGCCATTCCCACAGGCTGTTGAACTAAGTTGTGAGCTATCATTAATCTTAGCCATTCCCACAGGCTGTTAAACTAAATTGTGAGCTATTATTAATCTTAACCATTCCCACAGGCTGTTGAAATAAGTTGTGAGCTATCATTAATCTTAGCCATTCCAACAGGCTGTTAAACTAAGTTGTGAGCTATTATTAATCTTAACCATTCCCACAGGCTGTTGAAATAAGTTGTGAGCTATCATTAATCTTAGCCATTCCCACAGGCTGTTAAACTAAGTTGTGAGCTATCATTAATCTTAGCCATTCCCACAGGCTGTTGAACTAAGTTGTGAGCTATCATTAATCTTAGCCATTGCCACAGGCTGGTCAACTAAGTTGTGAGCTATCATTAATCTTAGCCATTGCCACAGGCTGGTCAACTAAGTTGTGAGCTATCATTAATCTTAGCCATTCTCACAGGCTGTTGAACTAAGTTGTGAGCTATCATTAATCTTAGTCATTCCCACAGGCTGGCCAACTAAGTTGTGAGCTATCATTAATGGGCTCATTAATTTAAAACGCAATTAAAATGATTGAAACAACGTGTTTCTAATTCAACTGAACAGAAATTGCAATCTTCAAGTAAAAACAACATTTTACTTTTTCAAAAAACTGCGTATTTGCCTCTCAAAACTTCATATTTGGTCTATTCAAACACTGACACTTGTGCATTACGCAGATCCTTATGAATGCTTCATATGAGTCTATGGTAAACATGAAAATAGAGTTTTTGTGACTTTAAGTCGTGTAAACACTCTAAATAAATGCAATAAAAACCGAGTGAAAATGAACTTGCCGAATACTAAAAATCTTGCAATAACCATTATATTAATTTTCATAGTCATAGGAAAAGCACAAAGCCTCGTATTGACCCTAGCGACAGTTCAAACGAGTATTCGTAATAGCAAAACAATAGAAATATAATTGTAAATGTCAAAAATCTGCTGATTTAGCCCGTCAAGCAAAAATACGGTTTCATAAGTGAATTAATCTAGATGAATATAGAGTTATCCTCTCAAAACTGAATGTTGCCGCCGCACGGTCCAATATATTCAATACAAAAGATGCATGAATATCGTCTATCTTACCGAGAAAAGCTCGAGGGAACTGATATCAGATCTAATCTCGGAGGCAGTACCCCTGGTGATAATACGAATGAAAGCAGGCATATCCGGAGTGCTCTGGTCCATAGCGGGCAGGGTGAGAGCCATGCTGAATGGGTATATCTTCATGTCATCCACATAAGCTAAAGTAAAAGACTATTAAGATGCTAGTTGTAAGGAATAAAGAGGACAATCTAAACTGAACTCTTTGAACAAGAAGCGAGAAAGTATAGAGAGCTCAACATTACGGTGATATTAGAATAACACAATCATTAAAATAAGAAAGTATAAAGAGCTCAACCTTACAGTGATATTAGAATAACACAATCATTAAAACAAGAAAGTATAGAGAGCTCAACCTTACAGTGATATTACAATAACACAATAATTAAAATAAGAAAGTATAAAGAGCTCAACCTTACAGTGATATTAGAATAACACAATCATTAAAACAAGAAAGTATAAAGAGCTCAACAGTACAGTGATATTAGAATAACACAATCATTAAAATAAGAAAGTATAGAGAGCTCAACCTTAGAGTGATATTAGAATAACACGATCATTAAAATAAGAAAGTATAAAGAGCTCAACCTTACAGTGATATTAGAATAACACAATCATTAAAATAAGAAAGTATAGAGAGCTCAACCTTAGAGTGATATTAGAATAACACAATCATTAAAATAAGAAAGTATAAAGAGCTCAACCTTACAGTGATATTAGAATAACACAATCATTAAAACAAGAAAGTATAAAGAGCTCAACCTTGCAGTGATATTAGAATAACACAATCATTAAAATAAGAAAGTATAAAGAGCTCAACCTTACAGTGATATTAGAATAACACAATCATTAAAACAAGAAAGTATAAAGAGCTCAACCTTACAGTGATATTAGAATAACACAATCATTAAAATAAGAAAATATAAAGAGCTCAACCTTACAGTGATATTAGAATAACACAATCATTAAAACAAGAAAGTATAAAGAGCTCAACCTTACAGTGATATTAGAATAACACAATCATTAAAATAAGAAAATATAAAGAGCTCAACCTTACAGTGATATTAGAATAACACAATCATTAAAACAAGAAAGTATAAAGAGCTCAACCTTACAGTGATATTAGAATAACACAATCATTAAAATAAGAAAGTATAAAGAGCTCAACCTTACAGTGATATTAGAATAACACAATCATTAAAATAAGAAAGTATAAAGAGCTCAACCTTACAGTGATATTAGAATAACACAATCATTAAAACAAGAAAGTATAAAGAGCTCAACCTTACAGTGATATTAGAATAACACAATAATTAAAATGAGAAAGTATAAAGAGCTCAACCTTACAGTGATATTAGAATAACACAATCATTAAAACAAGAAAGTATAAAGAGCTCAACAGTACAGTGATATTAGAATAACACAATCATTAAAATAAGAAAGTATAGAGAGCTCAACCTTAGAGTGATATTAGAATAACACGATCATTAAAATAAGAAAGTATAAAGAGCTCAACCTTACAGTGATATTAGAATAACACAATCATTAAAATAAGAAAGTATAGAGAGCTCAACCTTAGAGTGATATTAGAATAACACAATCATTAAAATAAGAAAGTATAAAGAGCTCAACCTTACAGTGATATTAGAATAACACAATCATTAAAACAAGAAAGTATAAAGAGCTCAACCTTGCAGTGATATTAGAATAACACAATCATTAAAATAAGAAAGTATAAAGAGCTCAACCTTACAGTGATATTAGAATAACACAATCATTAAAACAAGAAAGTATAAAGAGCTCAACCTTGCAGTGATATTAGAATAACACAATCATTAAAATAAGAAAATATAAAGAGCTCAACCTTACAGTGATATTAGAATAACACAATCATTAAAACAAGAAAGTATAAAGAGCTCAACCTTACAGTGATATTAGAATAACACAATCATTAAAATAAGAAAATATAAAGAGCTCAACCTTACAGTGATATTAGAATAACACAATCATTAAAACAAGAAAGTATAAAGAGCTCAACAGTACAGTGATATTAGAATAACACAATCATTAAAATAAGAAAGTATAAAGAGCTCAACCTTACAGTGATATTAGAATAACACAATCATTAAAACAAGAAAGTATAAAGAGCTTAACCTTACAGTGATATTAGAATAACACAATCATTAAAACAAGAAAGTATAGAGAGCTCAAACTTACAGTGATATTAGAATAACACAATCATTAAAACAAGAAAGTATAAAGAGCTCAACCTTACAGTGATATTAGAATAACACAATCATTAAAACAAGAAAGTATAGAGAGCTCAACCTTACAGTGATATTAGAATAACACAATCATTAAAATAAGAAAGTATAAAGAGCTCAACCTTACAGTGATATTAGAATAACACAATCATTAAAATAAGAAAGTATAAAGAGCTCAACCTTACAGTGATATTAGAATAACACAATCATTAAAACAAGAAAGTATAAAGAGCTCAACCTTGCAGTGATATTAGAATAACACAATCATTAAAATAAGAAAGTATAAAGAGCTCAACCTTACAGTGATATTAGAATAACACAATCATTAAAACAAGAAAGTATAAAGAGCTCAACCTTGCAGTGATATTAGAATAACACAATCATTAAAATAAGAAAGTATAAAGAGCTCAACCTTACAGTGATATTAGAATAACACAATCATTAAAACAAGAAAGTATAGAAAGCTCAAACTTACAGTGATATTAGAATAACACAATCATTAAAACAAGAAAGTATAGAGAGCTCAAACTTACAGTGATATTAGAATAACACAATCATTAAACAAGAAAGTATAAAGAGCTCAACCTTAGAGTGATATTAGAATAACACAATCATTAAAATAAGAAAGTATAAAGAGCTCAACCTTGCAGTGATATTAGAATAACACAATCATTAAAATAAGAAAGTATAAAGAGCTCAACCTTGCAGTGATATTGGAATAACACAATCATTAAAACAAGAAAGTATAGAGAGCTCAACCTTACAGTGATATTAGAATAACACAATCATTAAAACAAGAAAGTATAAAGAGCTCAACAGTACAGTGATATTAGAATAACACAATCATTAAAATAAGAAAGTATAGAGAGCTCAACCTTAGAGTGATATTAGAATAACACGATCATTAAAATAAGAAAGTATAAAGAGCTCAACCTTACAGTGATATTAGAATAACACAATCATTAAAATAAGAAAGTATAGAGAGCTCAACCTTAGAGTGATATTAGAATAACACAATCATTAAAATAAGAAAGTATAAAGAGCTCAACCTTACAGTGATATTAGAATAACACAATCATTAAAACAAGAAAGTATAAAGAGCTCAACCTTGCAGTGATATTAGAATAACACAATCATTAAAATAAGAAAGTATAAAGAGCTCAACCTTACAGTGATATTAGAATAACACAATCATTAAAACAAGAAAGTATAAAGAGCTCAACCTTGCAGTGATATTAGAATAACACAATCATTAAAATAAGAAAATATAAAGAGCTCAACCTTACAGTGATATTAGAATAACACAATCATTAAAACAAGAAAGTATAAAGAGCTCAACCTTACAGTGATATTAGAATAACACAATCATTAAAATAAGAAAATATAAAGAGCTCAACCTTACAGTGATATTAGAATAACACAATCATTAAAACAAGAAAGTATAAAGAGCTCAACCTTACAGTGATATTAGAATAACACGATCATTAAAATAAGAAAGTATAAAGAGCTCAACCTTACAGTGATATTAGAATAACACAATCATTAAAATAAGAAAGTATAAAGAGCTCAACCTTACAGTGATATTAGAATAACACAATCATTAAAATAAGAAAGTATAAAGAGCTCAACCTTACAGTGATATTAGAATAACACAATCATTAAAACAAGAAAGTATAAAGAGCTCAACCTTACAGTGATATTAGAATAACACAATCATTAAAACAAGAAAGTATAGAGAGCTCAAACTTACAGTGATATTAGAATAACACAATCATTAAAACAAGAAAGTATAAAGAGCTCAACCTTACAGTGATATTAGAATAACACAATCATTAAAACAAGAAAGTATAGAGAGCTCAACCTTACAGTGATATTAGAATAACACAATCATTAAAATAAGAAAGTATAAAGAGCTCAACCTTACAGTGATATTAGAATAACACAATCATTAAAATAAGAAAGTATAAAGAGCTCAACCTTACAGTGATATTAGAATAACACAATCATTAAAACAAGAAAGTATAAAGAGCTCAACCTTGCAGTGATATTAGAATAACACAATCATTAAAATAAGAAAGTATAAAGAGCTCAACCTTACAGTGATATTAGAATAACACAATCATTAAAACAAGAAAGTATAAAGAGCTCAACCTTGCAGTGATATTAGAATAACACAATCATTAAAATAAGAAAGTATAAAGAGCTCAACCTTACAGTGATATTAGAATAACACAATCATTAAAACAAGAAAGTATAGAGAGCTCAAACTTACAGTGATATTAGAATAACACAATCATTAAAATAAGAAAGTATAAAGAGCTCAACCTTACAGTGATATTAGAATAACACAATCATTAAAACAAGAAAGTATAAAGAGCTCAACCTTACAGTGATATTAGAATAACACAATCATTAAAATAAGAAAATATAAAGAGCTCAACCTTACAGTGATATTAGAATAACACAATCATTAAAACAAGAAAGTATAAAGAGCTCAACCTTACAGTGATATTAGAATAACACGATCATTAAAATAAGAAAGTATAAAGAGCTCAACCTTACAGTGATATTAGAATAACACAATCATTAAAATAAGAAAGTATAAAGAGCTCAACCTTACAGTGATATTAGAATAACACAATCATTAAAATAAGAAAGTATAAAGAGCTCAACCTTACAGTGATATTAGAATAACACAATCATTAAAACAAGAAAGTATAAAGAGCTCAACCTTACAGTGATATTAGAATAACACAATCATTAAAACAAGAAAGTATAGAGAGCTCAAACTTACAGTGATATTAGAATAACACAATCATTAAAACAAGAAAGTATAAAGAGCTCAACCTTACAGTGATATTAGAATAACACAATCATTAAAACAAGAAAGTATAGAGAGCTCAACCTTACAGTGATATTAGAATAACACAATCATTAAAATAAGAAAGTATAAAGAGCTCAACCTTACAGTGATATTAGAATAACACAATCATTAAAATAAGAAAGTATAAAGAGCTCAACCTTACAGTGATATTAGAATAACACAATCATTAAAACAAGAAAGTATAAAGAGCTCAACCTTGCAGTGATATTAGAATAACACAATCATTAAAATAAGAAAGTATAAAGAGCTCAACCTTACAGTGATATTAGAATAACACAATCATTAAAACAAGAAAGTATAAAGAGCTCAACCTTGCAGTGATATTAGAATAACACAATCATTAAAATAAGAAAGTATAAAGAGCTCAACCTTACAGTGATATTAGAATAACACAATCATTAAAACAAGAAAGTATAGAGAGCTCAAACTTACAGTGATATTAGAATAACACAATCATTAAAATAAGAAAGTATAAAGAGCTCAACCTTACAGTGATATTAGAATAACACAATCATTAAAACAAGAAAGTATAGAGAGCTCAAACTTACAGTGATATTAGAATAACACAATCATTAAAACAAGAAAGTATAAAGAGCTCAACCTTAGAGTGATATTAGAATAACACAATCATTAAAATAAGAAAGTATAAAGAGCTCAACCTTGCAGTGATATTAGAATAACACAATCATTAAAATAAGAAAGTATAAAGAGCTCAACCTTACAGTGATATTAGAATAACACAATCATTAAAACAAGAAAGTATAGAGAGCTCAAACTTACAGTGATATTAGAATAACACAATCATTAAAATAAGAAAGTATAAAGAGCTCAACCTTACAGTGATATTAGAATAACACAATCATTAAAACAAGAAAGTATAGAGAGCTCAACCTTACAGTGATATTAGAATAACACAATCATTAAAACAAGAAAGTATAGAGAGCTCAAACTTACAGTGATATTAGAATAACACAATCATTAAACAAGAAAGTATAAAGAGCTCAACCTTAGAGTGATATTAGAATAACACAATCATTAAAATAAGAAAGTATAAAGAGCTCAACCTTGCAGTGATATTAGAATAACACAATCATTAAAATAAGAAAGTATAAAGAGCTCAACCTTGCAGTGATATTGGAATAACACAATCATTAAAACAAGAAAGTATAGAGAGCTCAACCTTACAGTGATATTAGAATAACACAATCATTAAAATAAGAAAGCATAGAGAGCTCAACCTTGCAGTGATATTGGAATAACACAATCATTAAAATAAGAAAGTATAAAGAGCTCAAACTTACAGTGATATTAGAATAACACAATCATTAAAATAAGAAAGTATAAAGAGCTCAACCTTACAGTGATATTAGAATAACACAATCATTAAAACAAGAAAGTATAGAGAGCTCAACCTTACAGTGATATTAGAATAACACAATCATTAAAATAAGAAAGCATAGAGAGCTCACCCTTGCAGTGATATTGGAATAACACAATCATTAAAATAAGAAAGTATAAAGAGCTCAAACTTACAGTGATATTAGAATAACACAATCATTAAAATAAGAAAGTATAAAGAGCTCAACCTTACAGTGATATTAGAATAACACAATAATTAAAACAAGAAAGTATAAAGAGCTCAACCTTACAGTGATATTAGAATAACACAATCATTAAAACAAGAAAGTATAAAGAGCTCAACCTTACAGTGATATTAGAATAACACAATCATTAAAATAAGAAAATATAAAGAGCTCAACCTTACAGTGATATTAGAATAACACAATCATTAAAATAAGAAAGTATAGAGAGCTCAACCTTACAGTGATATTAGAATAACACAATAATTAAAATAAGAAAGTATAAAGAGCTCAACCTTACAGTGATATTAGAATAACACAATCATGAAATACAAAAATGGTAAAAAATATATGAGTCAACTTAATTTATCTAGTTTACGTTATAGTAAGTTACATTGTATATTTCTATGAATTATCATATGATCGAACCTAGCATTGCTAAGCCTATGCATCTGTTTGCATGTTTCTAAGATGAAGCAACAATACAAACCTGTTTTTACTGTTTGCAATCATACCTCGACATACGAGTGCCCTAACATATGACTAATCATACATCGACATACGAGTGCCTTAACATACGACCAATCATACCTCGACATACGAGTGCCCTAACATACGACCAATCATACCTCGACATATGAGTGCCCTAACATACGACCAATCAATCTTCGACATACGAGTGCCCTAACATACGACCAATCATACTTCGACATACGAGTGCCCTAACATACAACCAATCATACCTCGACATATCAGTGCCCTAACATATGACCAATGATACTTCGACATACGAGTACCCTAACGTACCATAACATCGAGATACGAGCAGCATTTCGAGGAAGTTTCTTCTTTGAGAAATGAGTAATCTTTGAGATACAAGTATACAAGCTGCCTCTTGATGGCCACTAATGGCCAAGAATGCGAGAGGCCGCTTTCGAGAACAGCATCACTCAATTTTTTTTCTGAAATCAATTTAAAAAATGTTTTGCAAAGGTCGGCTAAAACTTATAATGAACGTCAAGCAAAAAGCGCCCAACCGAAGATAAACGATAAAAGATTAAGTCGATAAAATTAAAATAAGTTTCGTGAAGGATTAAAAATTAACTTCAAGTGTGTGTTTAGTAAGCTAAATTCATTTAAGTTAAATTCAAAGTTTTTGTTATAGTGACAAAAGTTTAGTGTACCGAACGCATTACTGTCAAGTCTGTATTAGACAGCCGTTAGCCATTACATCTGTGTCGAAGTTCATAACCTTTACTGGTGTATATAGTGATATATATATATAGTAGTGTATATAGTGATGTATATAGTGATGTTACATTTTATTGCAGAATTTAACAACTAAATAAGTATTTGTCGCTTTGTTACAGGAGGTATTAATTACAATTGAAAACACATTTTTCCACTATAACGTCTTGTTTTACGTATCTTTTTCATATTATGGATATTATTATTGTATTTTCATACCGGATTAATTTGTATTCAGCAAGTTTATAAAGGAAATAGCACCTTGAGACCTGAAAAAAGTGACAAACGAGTTCAGTACAAGAACACACTCAACTCGTATATCGAGGTATGACTGCGCTAGTTTATTAACTCACTTCATACATACACCTCAGATTTTATATTTAGTAACTAATACATTGTTATAAAATGCCGTTGTTTTAATGTTATATGTAAAAATCTAGAGCATTCATCATCAATTTTGAACTTTAGAATGAATTAAATGAAAGACAATGTGTTTTGGGAAGAATCCTTGCTTCGACACATGACTGTATTAACATATGACTGTATCAACATATGATCTTGTCTACATACGACAGCAAATATCGGAGCGGACTAGCTTAACACATTGAAGTTTTACTACTCAAAACTACTACATGCAGCATACTGTGCAGAGAAATAAGCTGCTTTTTGCGCCAAAGATAGTTTTTAGCGATTTTATTGAAAATCTTATTTCAGTTTATTGTTGCTTATTGTGATACATGGCTACAAGCTATAACTTTTCTCAGGGTCCGACAATGTCTTATGTTTTAAATAGTATTAAAAACCCAATGCAGTTTAATAAAACTATTCCCAACGGTGAAAAACCAATCAAAATGAAAGAGTGAATTAACACATCAGGTTAAAGAGGGGTGAGAAGGTCGGAGGAGGGATGGAAGGATGGACTAAAGTGCTTACCTCTTATCACATAATATAACAAAGAATAAAAATCGAGTAAGGCATCCTTGCAGATGATCACAATCTCATTGTCTTTCTTAGGAGTCTAGAACAAAACACATGAGTCTTATCGGACCCTGACAACATTTGAAGAGATATTCTTTCGAAAAACATGTTCATGAGCATAATTTGGCAATATGAACAATTACATGTACACACGCTATATTGTGACTACACTTATACAGAATACCTACATGCTACGTGCACATACCTACAGCTTACCTACATGCTACGTGCACATACCTACAGCATACCTACATGCTACGTGCACATTTTATATAGAATATTATAGATAATACTAATAACACAAAACCTTGTTTCTAGTAATGATTGAAAAGTGAAAATTTGATAAGCAAAGCAAAGTTTTAATTTTCAAAAACTAGACGGTACCTAAATGAGTTGAAAATAGAAGATAAAACTAGCCAGCTACAAAAGCCAATGGTTACCAATTATGTACATCTACTAAAACTAGTCAGCTACAAAGGCTGATAGTTACCAATTATGTACATCTACTAAATCTAGTCAGCTACAAAGGCTCATAGTTACCTATTATGTATATCTACTAATACTTGTCAGCTACAAAGGCTCATAGTTACCTATTATGTATATCTACTAAAACTCGTCAGCTACAAAGGCTGATAGTTATCTATTATGTTATCTACTAAAACTAGTCAGCTACAAAGGCTGAAAGTTATCTAATATGTACATCTACTACAACTAGTCAGCTACAAAGGCTCATAGTTACCTATTATGTATATCTACTAATACTTGTCAGCTACAAAGGCTCATAGTTACCTATTATGTACATCAACTAAAACTAGTCAGCTACAAAGGCTGATAGTTACCTATTATGTACATCTACTAAAACTAGTCAGCCACAAAGGCTGATAGTTACCAATTATGTACATCTACTAAAACTAGTCAGCTACAAAGGCTGATAGTTATCTATTATGTACATCTACTAAAACTAGTCAGCTACAAAGGCTGATAGTTACCTATTATGTACATCTACTAAAACTAGTCAGCTACAAAGGCTCATAGTTACCTATTATGTATATCTACTAAAACTCGTCAGCTACAAAGGCTGATAGTTATCTAATATGTACATCTACTAAAACTAGTCAGCTACAAAGGCTGATAGTTACCTATTATGTACATCTACTAAAACTAGTCAGCTACAAAGGCTGATAGCTACCTATTATGTACATCTACTAAAACTAGTCAGCTACAAAGGCTGATAGTTACCTATTATATATATCTACTAAAACTAGTCAGCTACAAAGGCTGATAGTTACCTATTATGTACATCAACTAAAACTAGTCAGCTACAAAGGCTGATAGTCACCTATTATGTATATCTACTAAAACTAGTCAGCTACAAAGGCTCATAGTTACCTATGATGTATATCTACTAAAACTAGTCAGCTACAAAGGCTCATAGTTACTTATTATGTACATCTACTAACACTAGTCAGCTACAAAGGCTGATAGTTACCTATTATGTACATCTACTAAAACTAGTCAGCTACAAAGGCTGATAGTTACCTATTATGTACATCTACTAAAACTAGTCAGCTACAAAGGCTCATAGTTACCTATTATGTACATCTACTAAAATTAGTCAGCTACAAAAGCTCATAGTTATCTATTATGTACATCTACTAAACCTAGTCAGCTACAAAAGCTCATAGTTACCTATTATGTACATCTACTAAATCTAGCCAGCTACAAAGGCTGATAGTTACCTATTATGTAT
This sequence comes from Watersipora subatra, assembly GCF_963576615.1. Classification (NCBI taxonomy): domain Eukaryota; kingdom Metazoa; phylum Bryozoa; class Gymnolaemata; order Cheilostomatida; family Watersiporidae; genus Watersipora; species Watersipora subatra. The sequence goes on from NC_088711.1 coordinate 30,104,051, forward strand.
ATCTACTAAAACTAGTCAGCTACAAAGGCTAATAGTTATCTATTATGTACAACTACTACAACTAGTTAGCTAAAAAGGCTAATAGTTACCTATTATGTACATCAACTAAAACTAGTCAGCTACAAAGGCTGATAGTTACCTATTATGTACATCTACTAAAACTAGTCAGCTACAACGGCTTATAGTTACCTATTATGTATATCTACTAAAACTAGTCAGCTACAAAGGCTCGTAGTTACCTATTATGTACAACTACTACAACTAGTCAGCTACAAAAGCTCATAGTTACCTATTATGTACATCTACTAAATCTAGTCATCTACAAAGGCTGATAGTTACCTATTATGTACAACTACTACAACTAGTTAGCTAAAAAGGCTAATAGTTATCTATTATGTACATCAACTAAAACTAGTCAGCTACAAAGGCTGATAGTCACCTATTATGTATATCTACTAAAACTACTCAGCTACAAAAGCTGATAGTTACCTATTATGTATATCTACTAAAACTAGTCAGCTACAAAGGCTCATAGTTACCTATTATGTATATCTGCTAAAACTAGTCAGCTACAAAGGCTCATAGTTACCTATTATGTACATCTACTAAAACTAGTCAGCTACAAAGGCTGATAGTTATCTATTATGTACATCTACTAAAGCTAGTCAGCTACAAAAGCTCATAGTTACCTATTATGTACATCTACTAAATCTAGTCGGCTACAAAGGCTGATAGTTACCTGTTATGTACAACTACTACAACTAGTTAGCTAAAAAGGCTAATAGTTACCTATTATGTACATCAACTAAAACTAGTCAGCTACAAAGGCTGATAGTTGCCTATTATGTACATCAACTAAAACTAGTCAGCTACAAAGGCTGATAGTCACCTATTATGTATATCTACTAAAACTAGTCAGCTACAAAGGCTGATAGTTACCTATATGTACATCTACTAAAACTAGTCAGCTACAAAGGCTGATAGTTACCTATTATGTACAACTACTACAACTAGTTAGCTAAAAAGGCTAATAGTTATCTATTATGTACATCAACTAAAACTAGTCAGCTACAAAGGCTGATAGTTACCTATTATGTATATCTACTAAAACTAGTCAGCTACAAAGGCTGATAGTTACCTATTATGTACAACTACTACAACTAGTTAGCTAAAAAGGCTAATAGTTATCTATTATGTACATCTACTAAAACTAGTCAGCTACAAAGGCTGATAGTTATCTATTATGTACATCAACTAAAACTAGTCAGCTACAAAGGCTGATAGTTACCTATTATGTATATCTACTAAAACTAGTCAGCTACAAAGGCTGATAGTTACCTATTATGTATATCTACTAAAACTATTCAGCTACAAAGGCTGATAGTTACCTATTATGTACATCTACTAAAACTAGTCAGCTACAAAGGCTCATAGTTACCTATTATGTACATCTACTAAAACTAGTCAGCTACAAAGGCTCATAGTCACCTATTATGTTATCTACTAAAACTAGTCAGCTACAAAGGCTGATAGTTACCAATTATGTACATCTACTAAAACTAGTCAGCTACAAAGGCTGATAGTTACCTATTATGTATATCTACTAAAACTAGTCAACTACAAAGGCTGATAGTTACCTATTATGTACATCTACTAAAACTAGTCAGCTACAAAGGCTCATAGTTACCTATTATGTACATCTACTAAAATTAGTCAGCTACAAAGGCTCATAGTTATCTATTATGTATATCTACTAAAACTAGTCAGCTACAAAGGCTCATAGTTACCTATTATGTACATCTACTAAAACTAGTTAGCTACAAAGGCTAATAGTTACCTATTATGTACATCAACTAAAACTAGTCAGCTACAAAGGCTGATAGTTATCTAATATGTACATCTACTACAACTAGTTAGCTACAAAGGCTAATAGTTACCTATTATGTACATCAACTAAAACTAGTCAGCTACAAAGGCTGATAGTTACCTATTATGTACATCTACTAAAACTAGTCAGCTACAAAGGCAGATAGTTATCTATTATGTACATCTACTAAAACTAGTCAGCTACAAAGGCTCATAGTTACCTATTATGTATATCTACTAAAACTATTCAGCTACAAAGGCTGATAGTTACCTATTATGTATATCTACTAAAACTAGTCAGCTACAAAGGCTCATAGTTACCTATTATGTACATCTACTAAAATTAGTCAGCTACAAAGGCTGATAGTTATCTATTATGTACATCTACTACAACTAGTTAGCTACAAAGGCTAATAGTTACCTATTATGTACATCTACTAAAACTATTCAGCTACAAAGGCTGATAGTTACCTATTATGTACATCTACTAAAATTAGTCAGCTACAAAGGCTGATAGTTATTTATTATGTACATCTACTAAAGCTAGTCAGCTACAAAAGCTCATAGTTACCTATTATGTACATCTACTAAATCTAGTCAGCTACAAAGGCTGATAGTTACCTATTATGTACAACTACTACAACTAGTTAGCTAAAAAGGCTAATAGTTATCTATTATGTACATCAACTAAAACTAGTCAGCTACAAAGGCTCATAGTTACCTATTATGTATCTCTACTAAAACTAGTCAGCTACAAAGGCTCATAGTTACCTATTATGTACATCTACTAAAACTAGTCAGCTACAAAGGCTGATAGTTATCTAATATGTACATCTACTACAACTAGTTAGCTACAAAGGCTAATAGTTACCTATTATGTACATCAACTAAAACTAGTCAGCTACAAAGGCTGATAGTTACCTATTATGTACATCTACTAAAACTAGTCAGCTACAAAGGCAGATAGTTATCTATTATGTACATCTACTAAAACTAGTCAGCTACAAAGGCTCATAGTTACCTATTATGTATATCTACTAAAACTATTCAGCTACAAAGGCTGATAGTTACCTATTATGTATATCTACTAAAACTAGTCAGCTACAAAGGCTCATAGTTACCTATTATGTACATCTACTAAAATTAGTCAGCTACAAAGGCTGATAGTTATCTATTATGTATATCTACTAAAACTATTCAGCTACAAAGGCTGATAGTTACCTATTATGTACATCTACTAAAATTAGTCAGCTACAAAGGCTGATAGTTATTTATTATGTACATCTACTAAAGCTAGTCAGCTACAAAAGCTCATAGTTACCTATTATGTACATCTACTAAATCTAGTCAGCTACAAAGGCTGATAGTTACCTATTATGTACAACTACTACAACTAGTTAGCTAAAAAGGCTAATAGTTATCTATTATGTACATCAACTAAAACTAGTCAGCTACAAAGGCTGATAGTTACCCATTATGTACATCTATTAAAAACAGTACATTTATGTGAAAGTCGGCACTGAACTGATATCAACTTGTACCTTGAAGGAGTTATAATATATACAATAATATAATACTTGAAATCTGGTAAGTCAGATAGCTCGCCAGGCACTAATAATTCATTTGATGTGTACTGCTGTATGGTTAATATATAAAAAACCATACATGAACAAATGCACACTCTTATTTCCACACCAATGCTAAAAGGTCACAGGGTCAACAGTACACACTGCACTAACAGTTGTGTCTAGTAAAAATATCCTAAGTAAATCATAGCAGCTAGAAATAGAAAAAGTAAAGAATGACTCACCAGTGTTGCAATGGCTACGGAAGATTTGTATCTAACAGAGAGGCCTAATGAATCATAAACTGATATTAAGTCGGTAAAATAGTTGGAGTTGTGCTCTCTCATGTACTCCTGTGCAGCCAACCTCCAGCTCTCTGCATTACCTGTACAATCCCAACAAAAAGTAAACCTTAAGCAAAAATTGATGCACAAAGCAATTTTCAGATTGGTATGGTAGAAGATGAGATATAGCAACCGTAAAGAAAACTGAAAATGCAGGAAAACAGAAAATAGTCGAAAATACTGTTAGACTTATCATAAGCAAGAGGAGAGCATTGCGAAAGTACTGTAAAGCCTCTAACTGCACACCATGGCGCTCTATTTCCAACCCTTCCTTTATAGTGGTGGTCAATTAAAGGCAGCATTCAAATAGAGGCTGGCGGTCTATTTTTCAAATGGCTCGTCAGAATCTCTGGAAGATAAATTTAGCCGTATTCCGGGCGAGTAGGGCTAAATAGGGCCTATATTATGCTTTATTCGGTAGAGCGATATTAAACCTTTAGGATGCAATAAATCTGCTAACTTACCTCCAACTTGTCAAAGATCTCTTAATAAATTTGCATCGACAAACTGACAAACATCTCTACCAGTTGATATTCATTGCTTGCAACTTACCTGATATGATATTATAGCCTGTGTCCTTCTTTGCCATTTGTTGACCTTTTTAATAGTTATTTCATTTTAAATTTGAAAACATATTTTTATTTTAAATCTATATTTAACATCATTGAATAAAAAGCTATATGCACTCACTGATATGTTTGCTATAGTTTGTAGCCAAAACTAGATTTATATGTGCTATAGAAGTGGAGTCATGAGCATCGATTTATTGTAAACCGTGTTGAGATAGCCGCAAAGATGCTATTAAAGGTTGACTTGCAACAAAATTCATATTAAAGTTATTTGGTATCAAAAGATTCACCATGTCTTACTCTGCTGTGTTGTAAGTGCAAAATACAGTGAAACATGGATAACTCGCCCTCGGATATAGCGAACACATGGTTAACTCGAATGGATTTGCTTGGTCCGTTCCCACGCAATGATAAATGGCTCTATATAACTCGAACTCAACACTGTTATAACGAACTGTTTTTTGCCCAACGGCTCCCGAAACGGTTGCTATCGCTTTAGAAAATCACTTTATTCCAAGCCATAGAGGTAAACCCCAACTTTTCGTAATTCATAAGCGTCGTTATTACCTCCATCGGCAAAATATTTTTGTCAACGACTTTTCTAAAGGTTTGGTCAAATTTGATTTATCCTGCTATACGATGAATAGCACGGGCTAGCCGGGCCGCGCGCGCAAGGATTTTCGCCACGCACATACAAAACAAAAACAACATGTTGTTTTTGTTTTGTATTTGCGTGGCGAAAATCTTTGAGTGCGTGACCCGGCTAGCCCGTGATCAATAGTTTTCCGACGTTGATTCCGTGTTGAATCAACGTCGGAATGTTGAATGTTTAAAACGTCTTAAAAATTGTTTTAAGTAATTAAACGTATACGTTGTCTTAGCTAAAAAAAGCTATTCATCGTTTGACCTAAACACAGAATACGTGTGTACATTCAATAAGTATCCATTCAAAAAGCGTGAGTGATATACAATGTACCGTAAAACCTCGTAAAACTTTTAATTGAACTGCCTCGGAGTGTTGCTCTTAGCGAATCCCAGGTAAAGTAGGGGTAAAGTAGGGGTAAAGTAGAGTAATCTTTGCATAAGCTTCAAAGAAAAACAGCAAAATTGATCACGGGTAAAACGCTCAAAAGAAAAATATGTCTTTTCCTTTGAGCATTTCAGCAACGATCAAGTTTTGCCAATGTCAATCTAAAAAACGTCCTGGCAATAACATCACCTCAAACAACAAACCAATCTCAAGTGATAGAAAAATCTCTATACTTTTTGATAAAAACGTTTTAAGCTTTACATTAGAAGCATTTAATTTGAAACAAGCCATTTGTGCTTTTGATTTATATTATAGTTTGTATATGTACATGTATCTACTAATAAATAAGTAAATACATGGACTTGTGACAGTGCTCTGATAACTTGAACGCTCTGATAATTCGAACACTTTTGCTCGGTCCCTTGAAGTTTGAGTTATCCGAGTTTCACTGTATGTGGAAATGTGATTACAGGCTCTTAAAAGCTCAAAAACGAAAAGGCGCCGTAGATTGGCATCTGTTTATTTCTCTAACGTAGTCATTACATTTGGTTATTGATTTGTCACGTGATGCTCTCACGTGAATTGAAAGGCCAATAAAGACTCAATAGAAAACTTATCGTAGCACTAGTTTATAATAGAAACTTCGAGTTTTACCGAAGACCCCGTATGAAATATAGATGATCGCTACTTGACATTTTTGTTTCGACTTGGTCTAATCGTCTAGTCGTAATCTGATCATGTGACCCAATACTTCGCAAATAATTTCTGCAGCACCTTTCGATTATCACAAGTGACCAACAGGCTCGTCATGATAATCAGACAATGATATGTACTCCTTCAAGCTAAGGCCAAAAAAATTAAACGAACTTTTACGGTGTTATAAGATATCAGTTCCAATATTGACAGCATTACAATGACGATGAAATAGACGCGTAAGAACAATAGACCTGGTTTTACTGAATGCGTGAAGTATAATTGAGAAAATATTTCGACGAATGAGGTTGCTTGAAAGTGTAAACAGAAGCCATCTCCTACAACTAAATCACATTTGAGCCGTTTTGGAAAAAGAATCCAAATTACGGCGATCTCGTGTGGCTGGCTGCAATTAACTGTTCGTTTTTTACCTTATACGAGCTTGTAATCACATTCCCACATATTTTGCACCTACAACACTACATAGTAAGACATGGTGAATCTTTTGATATCAAATAAATGTAATGTAAATTTTGTTGCAAGTCAACCTTTAACGAAAAAAATGAAAAGCTTTGGAATTGGACAACGAGAGAATTAATTGTTATTGTTATAAACGATTTATTTTAAGACGATTTTGTGGACAGTTTTCTCCTGATTAGTTGATAATTGGTAATTATCAACTAATCAACTATCAATTATCAATGATTGATAATTAGTTGATATCTCCTAATTAGTTGACAACAGAATTAACTGTTACTTATATAAATATTCATTATTAATACGATCTGTTTACATTTTTCTGCTGATCAGTTGATATTATGGGCTCATAAAGATCAAATAATGTCAGAGTGGTCGTCAAATGAAAGTAACGTTCAATTGGAGAGTGGCGGTCTATTTTTCAACCCTTCTCTCAAAGTGACAGTCAACTGGAGGTGGCGTTCAAATAGAAGTGGCGTTCGATTAGAGGTTTTTGCGGTATTCAAGTGTGACTATGACAGAGTGAGTTAATCAGGTCCATTAATCTACAAGGGTGGAAGGTGCATCCTTGTAGATAATGGAAAAGATCATATAGCTATAGCAGCAATATTGTAAATAAATATGATTAACTGACGATTAACCTTGAAGATTTAAAATCTTTGGTTGATATACAACTAAAGCAACTATTATTAGAAAATTGTGATTACAAAAAGGTAACACGAAGGAAAAATTGGACGGTATTATTTTTTGAGTGCAGCTACCCTAGACATTGCTTTTAGCCTTGATTCAAACCTGATTATGAGAAAACATTAAAGTACACATAACCAAACTTTTATGACAGGACATCTAACCTGGGTATCTGTGTGACTTGAGAACCACCTGCAAATGTGGATGAACCTGACTCGCCCCTCCGTGGGGCAATACATCCCACATGATCAATGGATATATATACGATGGTTCACTTTTGTATGATTGCAGAAGCCTACAGAAAATGAGGCCTTATAAAAGACATTTGCTTAGGAAAACGGGTGAGCACGCCTTGCAATGCTGAAGGGAGCACCCGTCACAATGGATAAGGGAGCACCAATCGCAATGCATAAGGGAACACCCTTCACAATGCATAAGGGAGCACCCTTCACAATGCATAAGGGAACACCCTTCACAATGCATAAGGGAGCACAAATCGCAATGCATAAGGGAGCATCCCTCACGATGCATGAGGGAGCAACCCCCTCGCAATTCGTAAGGGAGCATCTCTTTAAATGCATAAGGGAACACCCTTCACAATGCATAAAGGAACACCCTTCACATATATAAGGGAACACCCCTTGCAATGCATAAGGGAACGCGTCTCACAATGCATAAGGGAACAAGATATATAAGACGACTATGTACTGACTAGTAGACTGACTAGTAGACTGGCTAGTAGACTGACTAGTAGACTGACTAGTAGACTGGCTAGTAGACTGGCTAGTAGACTGGCTAGTAGAATGACTGGTAGACTGGCTAGTAGACTGGCTAGTAGACTGACTAGTACACTGGCTAGTAGACTGGCTAGTAGACTGACAAGTAGACTGACTAGTAGACTGACTAGTAGACTGGCTAGTAGACTGGCTAGTAGACTGACTAGTAGACTGACTAGTAGACTGACTAGTAGACTGACTAGTAGACTGACTAGTAGACTGACTAGCACACTGACTAGTACACTGACTAGTAGAATGGCTAGTAGACTGGCTAGTAGACTGACTAGTAGACTAGTTGTCATACCATAATCACATGTAACTAGTTGTCATACCATAACCACATGTAACTAGTTGTCATACCATAATCACATGTAACTAGTTGTCATACCATAACCACATGTAACTAGTTGTCATACCATAACCACATGTAACTAGTTGTCATACCATAACCACATGTAACTAGTTGTCATACCATAACCACATGTAACTAGTTGTCATACCATAACCACATGTAACTAGTTGCCATACCATAATCACATGTAACTAGTTGTCATACCATAACCACATGTAACTAGTTGTCATACCATAAATACATGTAACTAATTGTCATACCATAACCACATGTAACTAGTTGTCATACCATAACCACATGTAACTAGCTGTCATACTATAACCACATGTAACTAGTTGCCATACCATAATCACATGTAACTAGTTGTCATACTATAACCACATGTAACTAGTTGTCATACCATAATCACATGTAACTAGTCATCATAGCATAACCACATGTAACTAGTTGTCATACTATAACCACATGTAACTAGTGGTCATACCATAGTCACATGTAACTAGTGGTCATGTTATAACGAGTGGTCATACCATAATCACATGTAACTCGAGGTCATACAATAATCACATATGAATAAGGCTATATTCAGTCTCACTCACAGCTCGAGCTATAGCTAAGCTGACCCTCTACAAATAGCCACTGGTTCATACCACTGGTGGGCAAGCTCAAACATGGCCATGAACTGTTCCTTTGACCACTGTAAAGGATGATGGCCTCGAGAGAGAATAAGCTGGTGCATTCTATCATAGCGAAACGTGTTGGCGGCTGTTACAGCATGACGGTTCTCCAATCTACCGGAGAGGTCATGGGCAGTGTATCTGCAGAGAAGAAATGAGCAAGGTCAGACTTAGCCAAGTACAGCATGAAAACTTTCTTTATCGCTTTCTTTATGCACAAATCATTTGATGAAACTATCAAGTGAGAGATAGAAAGAAAAAGGCATTTAAACGTGTAAAGTAGAGACAGGAGGTAATGCTATGTTTACTATAGCAAATTGTGCGAGACGCCCAAGGAGCACTTCTTCTAATCATTAATCAGCAAGGAAGAGAGACCAGGGATGTTATGCTTTTATATACCAGCTTAGCATGGTATGACAATTCCTAAACTGGTGACATCTCATCAAAGTGTGCTTGTTGTCTTCGTTGGTTTTGTAATATTTAATAAAATACAATATACCATAAAATTCGCTAGGGCATATCTTTGGGAACACTGTACAACAAACACACACTATATTTTAATGGCATCTATCGAGAGTTAGTGACTGTATTGACAGTAGTGCTGGGCACGAATTTTTCTTGGCCAACGAGTTTAGACTCCATCTCCTTCCGTTCAAGTTTTTCGGGTATCGGGTTTTTTGATACAGGTTTTGTCTAAAATTTTTAAACACCAGAAATATTTTAAATTTTACAATGCAATTATAATTTTATTCAACTTATTCATTGTTTTTTACTATTTTCTAATGACCGATATTTGTGCTCGCAGCCTTAACCCTTTCAAGTTTGAACCTCAACTGTCGGTTTTTAGGCATTTTGTAGGGTGTGTCAGAATCTCTATCGGCCTTAATTCCAGCGTTCACTTAGCTTTGTTTACAAAAGCCGTTTTTAAGTAACAGTGTAAACCAATCAAATCAATTTTTGCACAAAAGATCAGACCATAAATTTCAGTTCAATTTGTATCAGTTTTCAAATATCTTTACCTACATCCTTTGTTTTAATAACAAATTTTATTTGAATGATATCGCGAAAAGATTTACACGACTCGTTTGTTGGTAAGTCATGAATGATTGTGATGCAAATAAAGGACTTTATAATACTAATTACAATTTTCCAGTATATTTTGAATCATGAAATAATGATGAACATGTGCTCAATGGATATGATGCTACTGTAAATGTTTTTACAAGTTTTTTTTAAATTGTACAAACTTTTATAGTTTTGGCCTGAATAATGGTGACGCACTGTCATTTTCTCTTTGATGACATTTGCTATGGGTTGCCCGACTTTTTTACTAGTATTTTACCAAATATCATTGTATTATCAGCACGTTCAGATATATATAATAAAAGTTTAAAAACTTACAAAAACACGCGGGTTCTTCAAAGCGGGTTATTAAACGCTGTTTAGAACACAGGGCGCAATAGACCGAGTTTTTGTCCACTCTACTCGACGGATCCGCGTAACAAAACCCGAACTCCCAAATCAAAACCTAAATCTGTAAGATCGAAATGCTCAAAATCTCTATTAGCCGAGACTTGAGAGAAGATAAACCTGCGAGTCCAACGAGTTTTCTTACCTGTGTCCAGCACTAATTCCAATTTTAATGATGCATTAATAAAGTTATATCCTCTTAACACATTTATATATTTATATATATATATTAGATATTTACTACCTACTGCTGCTCTCTTCAAGGTTTACTGGCAACAAAATTCACATTACAGTTATTTGGTATCAAAAGATTCACCATGTCTTACTCTGCTGTAGATGCAAAATACGTGGAAATGTGATTACAAGCTCTTCAAAGCTCAAAAAACGAACAGTTAATCACAGCCATCACGAAAATGCCGTAGTTTAGAATCCCTTTATTTTGATGACATTCTCAAACATTGTGGTTATTGTTTTGACACGTGATATTACCACGTGAATTGAAAGGCCAATAAAAGGCTCAATATAAAACGTCTAGTAGCACTAGTTTATGACAAACACTTCGGGTTCTACCGGAAAGCCCTTATCAAATATAGATGCTCGCTACTATACAGTTTTGTTTCGGCCTGGTCTAATCGTCTAGTCGTAATCTGATCATGTGACCCATACTTTTTGCCAAATGGCGCGAACAACTTCTGCAACCTTTTTCGACTCTCACAAGTGACCAACAGGCTCGTCATGTTTATCAGAGGATGATATACACTCCTTCGAGTTATGGTTAAAAAAAATCTAAATGAATTTTTACGATAGGTTTTAAGATTTCAGTGCTCAAAGTGACAACATTACGATGATGATGAAATAGACACCTGATGACAATAGACATGGTTTTATTAAATGTGTGAAGTATATTTGTGCAAATATTTTGACGAATGAGGTTGCATGAAAGTGTAAACAGAAGCCATCGTGTTCAGCTATGTCAGATTTGAACTGTTTTGGAAAAGGGAGTCCAATCTTTGGCGTTTTCATGATGGCGGCGATTACCTGTTCGTTTTTTAGCTTTAAAGAGCTTGTTATCACATTTCCACATATTTTGAACATACAACACAGCAGAGTAAGACACGGTGAATTTTTTGATACCAATTAACAGTAATGTGAATTTTGTTGCAAGTCAACCTTTAACACAGGAAATTTGCTACCTACCGCTGCTCTCCTGTCATATTTTGAATAGCTAAGAAAAGGCTGTCTTCTGCATTCTTCAAGCTCAAGTTTCTATTTGAACACGCATCTACGTTTTCTTTAGGAAAGATCATTTTATGGATACATCTATCGATAGAGGTCGAGAGTGCACACAAAAAGTTACAAAAATGCTGGTCGACCACAGCAACGTCTGCATAAATATAGTTCAGAATAGAATGCATACAGAATAGATTGACTTACTCCTTGTATCTACAGAAATCGCAGTCGGCCTTCGTCTTCCCCTGAATATCCTCAATGCTGTAAAGGAAGAACAACAAATACATAATGACCCTAAAACCTTAACTGTACAGATGCTGCACAGTTACTTCAGTACAGACGCTGTACTGAAGTAACTGTACAGATGCTGCACAGTTACTTCAGTACAGACGCTGTACTGAAGTAACTGTACAGATGCTGCACAGTTACTTCAGTACAGACGCTGTACTGAAGTAACTGTACAGATGCTGCACAGTTACTTCAGTACAGACGCTGTACTGAAGTAACTGTACAGATGCTACAGTTATTTCAGCACAGACGCTGTACTGATGCAAAGCTTTGTGAAACATAGTTTGTTTCACAAAGCTTCTCTGCACTCCAACTTACTAAACTAAACACAAACTAATCTTGGATTTTCAAACTAAAATAAAAATTTAGCTCTTGGATGAACAGCTCTGTCTGAGAGATGACCAATAAGAAATGCAAAATTAACGGTATAAACAAACAATTTCTGTGCAATAAATAACGTCATCCATATTTTTGACACCTGCAAATGTGCAGGTAACTACGCAATAATATTTATGGTATGAACCTAAAATGGTGCGCTGACTTGCTCTGGTCACTCCAAGGCCTATTATCTAGAACCTTAGTAGATGAATAAGTACGGTACCTACGCTTATAAAGTACGGTACTTACGCTTACAAAGTACGGTACTTACGCTTACAAAGTACGGTACTTACGCTTATAAAGTACGATACTTACGCTTATAAAGTACGGTACTTACGCTTATAAAGTACGGTACTTACGCTTATAAAGTACGATACTTACGCTTATAAAGTACGGTACTTACGCTTATAAAGTACGGTACTTACGCTTATAAAGTATGGTACTTACGCTTATAAAGTACGGTACGTACGCTTACAAAGTACGGTACTTACGCTTATAAAGTACGGTACTTACGCTTATAAAGTACGGTACTTACGCTTATAAAGTACGATACTTACGCTTATAAAGTACGGTACTTACGCTTATAAAGTAAATAAATAACATGGTGGTGATGACGACAAGAAAATGCAAAACAAAACATTATTTAATTCATAAAACTTAGCACATAATAATACCTTTTTCTTTGAAATACATAAAAAATAAACTATAATTTCATTTCAGTTTAGCATATTTCCCTCATGCAGTGCTACATTTCACTCAACATGTTATTGCGCATTTATTTGTGAGCCATTTCAATTGATGAAGCTGATGGTCTACGGCGATCTTTAGTGTGGATTCTTCCTTTACATGAATTTTGACGTTCACATCTCCAGAATTTGATTGAAGGGTCTCGTGAACTACATCTGTCAAATACGTAAATGTAAGCGTTATGTGCAAAATTTTCTCTTCCAATTTTCTCTTCTACTGTACATTATTAAACGATATATTTACAAATTTTTTGAATGACATTTTTTATTAAAAAGATATAAATTTACAGCTGTTTGAAAATCTTAAGTTGTTTTATTTATTTTTAATTTAGACCTGCACAAACATTTTTCCTCATCATATGAATTTTGAAAGTTAGTTGTGTGACAAAGTTTGAAAATCTTTACAGTTGTTTTTATTTTCTCTATTAGTTTGTTTCAATTAAACAATTTTTACAAATTATTTGTAGAAAAACTTTTTTAATACTGGTGCAACGCCGGGTATCCATCTAGTTTACAATTACCGTAAAACCTCTAATTGAACGCCATGACACTCTATTTTTAACCCTTTTTCTTTAGTGCCGGTCAATTGGAGGCGGCGCTCAAATAGAGGCTGACATTGTATTTTTCAAATGGCTCATCAGAATTTTCGGAAGATAAATTAAGCCCTTTTACAGGCAAAGCAAATGTCGCCTATATTTTTTTCCTACTTTTCCGGTGGTGTGATATTAAACTTTTTGGATGCAATAAATCTGTTAACTTACCTCCAACTTGTCAAAGATCTCTTAATAAATACAATGTATGCATTGAGAAACCGAGTAATATCTCTACCGGTTGATATCTAATGTTTGCAATTGACCTGCGATTATATGATAGCCTGTGTCCTCCTTTGCAATTTGTTAAAGCTTTCAATTTTTATTTCTTTCTTAATTTGAAGACATATTTTTATTTTATATAGATACTTAACAATGTTGCATAAAAGCTCATTGCATTCACTGATATGTTTCCTACAGTTTGCAGTCAAAACTAGCTTGTAATGTACAGTAGAAGTGGAGCTAATACATAAAAGCTCATTGCACTCACTGATATGTTTGCTACAGTTTGCAGTCAAAACTAGCTTGTAATGTACAGTAGAAGTGGAGCTAATACATAAAAGCTCATTGCACTCACTGATATGTTTGCTACAGTTTGCAGTCAAAACTAGCTTGTAATGTACAGTAGAAGTGGAGTTAATACATAAAAGCTCATTGCACTCACTGATATGTTTGCTACAGTTTGCAGTCAAAACTAGCTTGTTATGTACAGTAGAAGTGGAGTTAATACATAAAAGCTCATTGCACTCACTGATATATTTGCTACAGTTTGCAGTCAAAACTAGCTTGTTATGTACAGTAGAAGTGGAGTTAATACATAAAAGCTCATTGCACTCACTGATATGTTTGCTACAGTTTGCAGTCAAAACTAGCTTGTAATGTACAATAGAAGTGGAGTTAAAGATGTGGTTGCGTCAAAAAATTTGATTTAATGAAATTGTGACCCATAAAAGGCTAAAACATCAGCTACAATTTGATGCCATTTTTGTCTTTTTAGACTAACCCTGTCCAGAGATATATGCGTTTGAATGAGGCCCTCTTTTAAAAAGCTCACGTTCCAGCGAGTGCTTCTTTTGTGACGTCACAAGCAATACATCTGAAAAGAAACCACGAGCGATAAATATGAAGTCGTTTCCTTAGCCAATCATCAGCGCGAAATTCTTATATAGGCCGTAATAAATGTTATCACTAGTAAAACGCGTTGTCTGTGATCCCAAAATTAAGGATTTTACTTTATTATTAAATCGCATGGACATCGATATTTACTAAATTAATTAACATCGTTACTTTAATGAATTACTCGATCGACACGTTTTATTGGCGAACAACATAATTGAAAAAATTGCTGTAAAGTTACTGCGACGGTGACTCCGAGTTTTTTTGGCATCAGGTAGTTAAAGTTCTACGGCGGAAGATCGGAGAATGGAGGTAAATTTATCTTTTACTTTGAGTCTCCTATAGAGTTTCCTGTTGAGTTTACATTCAGATTATATTTCCCTGTTTGAGACTAAAATGTAATTTTCTGCGCGTGCAAGATACGTATGTACAGTGTGTTCTTGACGGCTTCCTTTCAATCTTTAGCATCTAGCTATACAATGGCTTAGATTGATGAATATACTAAAGGTGATACATGTATTTCAGTACTCATTAATACATGTACTGATTAATAAAATTATAACTTTTTGCTATCACTAATCGTTGTTTAATATTTTTTTATTGGTTCACCTAGCTACATTTGCTTCAAATTTTCTGTGGCAGTTTTATCTAGTAAATTAGATTTATGATTTGACTTTAGATGTTCATTTTTCACTTGTAGAAAGTGAAGAAAATCGATTGATCAATGCACATCTTTAACTTCCAGAACCACGGCTTCGAATTGTTGGCTTGGAGTACTTATGCTTTTGTTAAACATTTATTCATTTTTAAAATTACACTCGCAATCTATCAAACTCCCAATTTGAAAGCTTTCAGTAGATATGCTTTAGAATGACATATCTATGAATGACATATATTTATTGCATTTGTTTTACTGATTACAGGATGTTTATGTCGTCCCACCAGCTGAAGCAGCTATGTCAGTGTGGAAACTGCCATAAAGGGAAAAGAGAGACTTGAATGTGTGCTGCATAAACCATGATGTTTTGTTTGAGTTTGTTGCAGTAGATGAATTTGTCTTATGGTGCGTTTACACTGGCCGACACCGACTCCGATTAGGTGCCAATACCCCTACTCAGACAGGTACCTCAGACATTTCACGTATGGGTGCCGACACCGACTCCCCCTTTACATTGCAATGATCAAACGATTTTTGTCGGTACCAACAGCCAATCACAGCGTTTCGCCGTTCTGACCTTCACCCGACCACGCGAAGACGAGTACACATAAAAATCAATGCGCTTGATGTGGAAAATTATATACTAGTACTACACTACTACTACTGCTCCTACTACTACCGCTAGAAGTAACTACTGAATATCAAGCAATGAATGAATGATGAGGCAATGAAAATCAGAGCAAAGAACTGTACGTACAGTTCTTTCGTCCGAGTAATTATAATAAATAAAATGAATAATGAAGAAGATTGAATGGTGAATGTATATTTGTGGTAGTAGTAGTGTGGTGGACGCCGGGCCAACACTTTACCCTTCTTGTAATTATTTGTTTGTATATATTTTATATGTCTGTAAATATTTTATTATATGGGTTGTCCTTTTTATTCTCTTTTTATTCCCTTTTTATTGTTGGCCTTGTTACTCGTTATGCTATCAATTGTCGTCGGTTATGTTGTCATATTAACGCACTAGCGGGCCTAATTATTGGCCATTTAAACATTGTTAGCCGGTGTTCTCACTCGTCCCGTTAGCCGGAACGGGCAATTTTATTGTATATAAGGGAGCAATGCTCACTTAGTAGACAGAGCAAATGGCCGTACACTCCTCGGCTAGTGAATTTCCTTCGCTAATAAAACATTGAATGAAATCACACGCAGTTTATTTCTGTATGACATAATGTAGATCGTGCCAAGTAAGGGCCGGCAAATTCCTTTACAGTAGTACTAGTAGTAGAACTAGTAGTAGGACTAGTAGTGGTCGTACAACTGGCTATTCACTTTTAATTAATTTAAATTAAAGAACTAACTTGATTTTTTGGTACTCTCGCCTTCACATCGTTGCTAGCCATGCTGGTTCACTATTAAAAAGAGAACAAGGGAAAGTTTAATGACAGTCTCCTAGCCTCTCATTAAACCAAGCCCTTTCGTTTCATAAACTTAGCACTGTCATTAAAGCCTAGGCTCATTTAACCAGAGGCTCCTAGCTTCTGATTGGCTGATGAGCGTCCGATTTGTCGGTGCAACCGGGCACTGCTGGTTTTCTCCGACACCGACTTTCAGATCGGTGCCGACACCGATCTTTCTGTTCACACCTACCGACACCGACTCATCAAATTTGTCTGTGCACGACAAAATCGGCCAGTGTAAACGCACCATTATTGTATCAGCTAAAACTATGTGAGTGGCCACGACTTGATGAATATTTTTAATAAAAGCTTTATGCCGAGATGAAAATCTTTTTGCTTGTAAAAAATATATAATAAAATTATATTGTTGAAGATAATGCAAAACATGATTTGCAGAATATTGTAGTGAATTGGATAAGGTATATGGATGTCCGCAGAACTGGAGAATGTGAGTTCAAATCCAGTTTGCAGCAGACTTCTTATCCTCAAAACTCTATCCCTATGTATACTCTTTTCAAAGACGCAGCTTGCTTGCTTGCAACTAGTTTCTTACTACCGTAAGTAAAATAAACTTATGGTAGTAAGAAACTAGTTTTCGGTGTGGGCAATGATATACAAGGATAGGCGACAGACATAATGTGGGCGGGGCTGTTGGAGGCTGTATATCGTTAGTATGGGTAGCGGTGGAACTGCGCTGATACAAAGACCATATTCTACATAGTTTGCTTGACAGAATTACCGTAGACCGTTAGAATTGGTAGTCGGTACTCAAATGTTTACACAGCATTTGGAGAAAGTGAGTAAAACAAATTTTCAATTTTCGTTATTTGAGGCCTTTGAATTTGAAACATTCATAATAATGTATCTGTAGCGGGGTTTAAAATTTTATTCTAACCAACATGAGCAAATACAAAATAAAATATATGCCAATAGAGCCGCGTAGGACTAGACTTTTATCGCAAATAGCCGATGTGAATGCGAGATATATTGACAGATAAATCACGTGTGACATCATTTTGGGCAAGCCTAGGCATGTTTTTTTGGCCTGAGCGTTTTTACGGCAATCAGATTGTTTCGATTTTAATCTTCAAATATCTTGACAATGAGATCGCCTAACACAACAAACAACACATCAACTGATAGAGAAAAAAATGCTTTCTTTTAAAATCAACTCAAATTTGACGCAACCACATCTTTAGTACGTAAAAGCTCATTGCATGCACTGATATGTTTGCTACAGTTTGCAGTCAAAACTAGCTTTTTATGTGTATAGAAGAGGGGTTACGAGCGTTGATCAATTGTAAGATCAGATTACCACAATGATGCTATCAAATAATACGATATAAATCTGCAAATCTCTAAGTTATATAATGATACCATTTTTGTGGTATACCATGGGTGACAGTAATGAATTTAGTTTCTTTTGTTATGTAATCACAATCAGTAATTATTAATAATTGATGGCAACCTTTAGGATGATCCCCATGAATTTTTGATACATTCTAGCAATTTGCCAGAAAAATGATGAACAAGCCGCGCATTTTGCTGAAAATCAATGACCATTTTATTAGAAAAACTATTTTAAAAGATTTCTATAATGGTATAATTATAAAAAGAGAAGCAAGATTCAAAAAACCCAATTATCAATCAAAAGAAATCACACAGAAAGAGATATATACTCACTAGTCAAGGTCGCTGACCTCTGGCTGAGAAACAGGCCTCTTAGACCTGAGAGCATTGAACAGGGTTTCCTCGTGAGTGTAGTGATTGTATATAGCTGTAATATTCTGAGAAAAGACTTGCTTAAAGAGTGTCTCATTATCCCCGAGCCAGTGGCGTACCTTCTCTCGGAACTTCTCCGATTCAATCAGAATCTCACCATGAGTTTGGACGACTGAGTAAAATCTGTTGAATGTTTGGTATGACCTTCTAAAATCGGGTACACAGTGTAAAAATGCCCAGCCTAACGAATGTATTGCAAGTAATATAGATGGCTGTTTTACTAAGACAACCAATTCAAAAAAACAGCTCTTACAAACAAATGATGAGTCAAATTCAATATTAGCTAGCAGCTCTAAGGTAGAACTTATATACTCCAATACTAGAACTTGATCGAATATACCAATATAGATGTAATTATAATGAAAAAATTGGCATAACTTCCATTACAGATAAAATTACAGAACTAATGCTGCAACAAGGAAACAGTTACATTAAGAAAAGTTTTTTATATATGTGAACACTTCAACTTATGAATTTTTTATACAAGTAGACACTCCAACTTATGAATTTTTTTATACAAGTAGACACTCCAACTTATGAATTTTTTATACAAGTAGACACTTCAACTTATGAATTTTTCATACAAGTAGACACTCCAACTTATGAATTTTTTATACAAGTAGACACTCCAACTTATGAATTTTTTATACAAGTAGACACTCCAACTTATGAATTTTTCATACAAGTAGACACTTCAACTTATGAATTTTTCATACAAGTAGACACTCCAACTTATGAATTTTTTATACAAGTAGACACTCCAACTTATGAATTTTTTATACAAGTAGACACTCCAACTTATGAATTTTTTATACAAGTAGACACTCCAACTTATGAATTTTTTATACCAGTAGACACTCCAACTTATGAATTTTTTATACAAGTAGACACTTCAACTTATGAATTTTTCATACAAGTAGACACTCCAACTTATGAATTTTTTATACAAGTAGACACTCCAACTTGTGAATTTTTTATACAAGTAGACACTCCAACTTATGAATTTTTCATACAAGTAGACACTCCAACTTATGAATTTTTTATACCAGTAGACACTCCAACTTATGAATTTTTTATACAAGTAGACACTTCAACTTATGAATTTTTCATACAAATAGACACTCCAACTTATGAATTTTTTATACAAGTAGACACTCCAACTTATGAATTTTTTATACAAGTAGACACTTCAACTTATGAATTTTTCATATATGTATGAGAAAAATTTAAGCACTTAATTATTTTGACACGGAAAGTGATTTTCAACATGCAAGGTCTTAAAGATGTGGTTGCGACCAAAAGGTCGATTTAATGAAATTAAGACCAATAAAAGGCTAAAACATCAGCTACAATTTGATGTCATTTTTGTCTTTGTAGACTAACCCTGTCCAGAGATATATGCGTTTGAATGAGGCCCTCTTTTAAAAAGCTCAGAATCTAGTGGGTGCTTCATTCGTGACGTAACTAGTGATACATCTGAAAAGAGTCCACGAGCGATAAATATAAGATCGCTTCATTAGCCAATCATCAGCACGAAACTTTTATATAGGTTGTAATAAATATTATCACTCGTAAAACGCGTTGTCTGTGATCTCAAATTTAGGGATTTTACTCCATTATTAGATCGCATGGACATCGATATTTACTAAATTAATTAACATCGTTACTTCAATGAATTACTCCATCGACACGTTTTATTGACGAACAACAGAATTGTAAAAATTGCTGTAAAGTTACTGAGGAGGTGACTCCGAGTTTTCTGGGCATCAGGTGGTTAAAGTGCTACGGAGGAAGATAGGAGAATAGAGGTACATTTATCTTTTACTTTGAATATTTTATAGATATACTGTTGAGTTTACATTGAGATTATATTTCCCTGTTTGAGGTTATATATAATTTCCTGTGTGCGTGTGCGAGATACGGATGCACAGTGAGTTCTTGACGGCTTCTTTTTAATCCATAGCAATTAGCAATATAATGGCTTAGATTGATGAATATACTAAAGGTAATAATTTTAGTACTCATTAATACATGTACTCACTAATAAAATTGTAACTTTTTGCTATCCTCAATCATCGTTTAATAATTTTTTTATCATTTCACCAAGCTATACTTGCTTCATATTTCACCTAGCTATACTTGCTTCATATTTCACCTAGCTATACTTGCTTCATATTTCACCTAGCTATACTTGCTTCATATTTCACCTAGCTATACTTGCTTCATATTTCACCTAGCTATACTTGCTTCATATTTCACCTAGCTATACTTGCTTCATATTTCACCTAGCTATACTTGCTTCATATTTCACCTAGCTATACTTGCTTCATATTTCACCTAGCTATACTTGCTTCATATTTCACCTAGCTATACTTGCTTCATATTTTCTGTGGTCGTTTTAGCTAGTCTTAGATTGCCATCAAAAAGCTTAAATCAAGCTAACTTTGTGCTATCTATTCTACTATAGCTAAATATTTTAATACATGTTATGCTTTTGTTTAGCTATTTATTAAATAGCCATAGCTAATGGTTATATAAACTAGGTCTGGAAAGCAACAGTGCAATACATACTATGAGAGTGAATAAACCACATCTTGTGCTATTATTCATACAGGAACATAACAGCTAGTAAATTTTAGATTCATGATTTAGCTTTAGATGTTCACTTCTAACTTATAGAAAGTGAAGAAAATCGATTGATCAATGCAAATCTCTAACTTTCAGAACCAAAGCTTCAAATCATCGGCTTGGAGTACTTATGCTTTTGTTAAACATTTATTCATTTTTAAAATTACACTCGCAATCCATTTAACTCCCAATTTGAAAGATTTCAGTAGATACGCGCTAAAATGAGATACATGTAGGCCTATCTATGAATGACATATTTATTGCATTTGTTTTACTGATTACAGGATGTTTATGTGATCCCACCAGCGAAGCGGGTTTGTCAGTGTGGAAACTGCCATAAATGGGAGAGAGCCTTGAATGTGTGCTGCATAAATCATGATGTTTTGTTTGAGTTTGCTGCAGTAGATGAATTTGTCTTACTGAATGAGCTGAAACTATGCGAGTGGCCACGACTTGGAAGGATATTTTAATAAAAGTTTTATGCCAAAATGAAAATTTTTTTGCTTGTAAAGATTATATAGTAAAATAATATTGTTGAAGATAATGCAAAACATGATTTGCAGAACATTGAATATATCATAGCCCCTTTGACACCTGTGCTGAAATCTTGTCTGATAGATGGATTTATGAAGTGCAACCAGAGGTGCATGGACAGGCACTTTTGCATAGCTCGACCATTTGTTTAGTACTTGAATCAACTAATCAAATGTGACCCATGGATTTTCTTCTACACATTGATACCAATAATGACTCGATAACGTTGACAGTTGACTATACAATGTACATGATTTTTAGGGATGTAGCTAGTTTCACCACATACCTATTCTTTTCAAAGACTTGCTTATTTTACTTAGTAAGAAACTAGTTTTCGTAGTGGGCAATGATATACAGCCCCCTTCAGGATAGGTGACGGGCATCATGTAGGCGGGGCTTTTGGGGGGCTGCATATCATTAGTGTGGGTAGCGACGGAACTGTGCCGATACAAAATCCTTATTCTACATAGTTTGCTTGACATAATTACCATATACCAGTAGAATTGGTAGTAAAGCCTGGTTTCCATACGACAGCGCAATGATCGTGCGCGGCCCAGTGATCGTGCGCAATGCATTTCTTGGGCCACGATGCAGTGTTTCCATATCACGCGTAGGCGCCATGCTTGCATTGGACAGGGTGGATAATTTCCTTACTTTTTTGTAGGAGAGACATATTTCTTCGGAAAAACAGTCCTCCGTCGCGAAATTGCGCTGTCATATGAAAACCAGGCTTACTCTTTCGTACGGGAGACCAATTTCTTCAGAAAACAGCCCTCCGTTTGAATTGTGGGATAGGTTGAAAAGGTCTAGCGGTGCATGGTGGGATACATCATCGCGCGCACCCATCGCAAGTATCCATTCTGTTGGATCCTTGCGATCAGCGTACGCACGTCGCCCGATCGTCATGCGTTGACGTTTCCATATCACAGCTGGCCTACGCATGACGTCGTGCGCTTTGTTCCGTGCCTTGCGCTGTCATATGGAAACCAGGCTTAAGTACTAAGATGTTCACACAGCATTTTGAAGAAGCTAATATGACAAGTTTTTAATTTTTCTTGTTTGATGCCTTTGAGACATTGGTAATAATGTATCCGTAGCTGGATTTAAAATTTCATTCTAGTCAACACGAGCAAATACGAGATAAAATATACGCCAATAGAGCCGCGTAGGACTAGACTTTTATCGCAATAGCCGATGTGAATACGAGAGATAGAGACAGGTTGTATCACACGTTACATCATTTTGAGCAAGTCTGGGCATGTTTTTTGGCCTGAGCGTTTTTACCGCGATCAATTTTTTTCGATTTTAACCTTCAATATCTTGACAATGAGATCGCCTAACACAACAAACAACATACCAACTGATAGACAAAAAGATTACTTTCTTTTAAAATCAACTCAAATTTGACGCAACCACATCTTCAAGTCTAACAATACTGCAGCATTTATATCAGCGCATCTATATATATATA
This sequence comes from Watersipora subatra, assembly GCF_963576615.1. Classification (NCBI taxonomy): domain Eukaryota; kingdom Metazoa; phylum Bryozoa; class Gymnolaemata; order Cheilostomatida; family Watersiporidae; genus Watersipora; species Watersipora subatra. Next base: position 30,127,441 of record NC_088711.1, read on the forward strand.
TTTCTCAAAGTCCGTCTGTTGGAAATCCCTCTGTTGGAAATCCGGCTATAGCTATTATTAGAACAGCTGAGCTGGACCATAGAGTTATCTCCCCCTAGAGTGATAACTACACGAGGGTTTCCGGTGCCAACAAGGAACGTTCAGGCCACGCCCCTTTTTTGTGCTAGTCAGTCGTAGTGATTCACCAGATCAATAACATCAGCCATGAGAATGGTTAAACAAGGACCATGCATTTCCAGTTAAAATAGTAATGAATGTTCATATTAAAGAAATGATGATTATAATTTATTACTCTAATATATGTTTATTATTTAAAGCAATTCAATACCTACCAGAGATCGCTAAACATATTATGGAAATGTTTACTTTTCCATATCCATTTCCATAAACATAAATATTTCCATAATTTTAGGGAAATGGATATGGAAATTTTAGTTTAGAAATATGGAAATGGTATGGAAATAATATGAAAATAAATGATAGAAATGCTATGGAAATGGAAATGAAGTAGGGAAATGTTATGGAATTAATATGGAAATGAATTATGCAAATTTTATGGAAATGGAAATAATATGGAAATAAATTATGGAAATACTATGGAAATGAAGTAGGGAAACGTTATGGAATTAATATGGAAATGAATTATGCAAATTTTATGGAAATGGAAATAATATGGAAATAAATTATGGAAATGGGAATAATATGGAAATGAAATAGGGAAATGTTATGGAAATAGAAATAATATGGAAATGAATTATGGAAATGGAAATTGTGACACACACGTAATCCCTGATACCTACATGACTTGCAAAGCCACTGAATAGATAGTGTCAAGTAAGTGAGTTAATGCAATCAGTTACTCATAGATAAGATAGATAGTCATACTGGGGTTGTATTACATTAGTGTGATAGGAAGCTAATCGACTGCCATCAACTATGAGCTGTACTACTCGAGTTATAAAAAAGTCTTTGGAAAGAAAGTTTATTTTTATATAACATTTATTTACCATTCTAACTTTTAAACTTCATATCATGAGAAAATATTTTCAGCAGTTTAAATGAATTAAGAGGAAAAAGAAAACAACTGTAAAGGTTTTCAAGCTTTTTCAAACAACTACAACTTTTAAATTTAATATCATGAAAGAAATGTTTTGATGAAATAAATTAAGAAAAAAAATAAAACTGTAAATGTGTTTAAACGTAAAATAATTAGCAAGTAATGGCTAAATATAATCTGTTTAGCTATGATTACAATAAAAAAATTATTTAATAAATAAGGTAATAAAAAAGTCTATTTTATTTTCATATAATTATAATTTAGTATAATTAAGTATAATTTATTTTTATTTAACATATAACAACATTTGCCACTCTAACTTTCAAACTTTTTGCTTGTTTACATCAAGCAAAGATGTCCACCAACTAGTGGACATCTTTGCTTCAAGCTAGTCTATGTATTTGATTGATATGTATTGAAATCTATTATTACATGCAAGGGCTGTTTGTGGACTGTGGTGTCAATGAATCACTCTATCACCATACAATGTCAATACTTCCAGTTGATGGCAGTCGATTAGCTTCCCATCACACCAATGTAATACAATCCCAGTATGACTATCTATCTTATCTATGAGTAACCAATGATATACAGCCCCCATGTGGGGGGTTGTATATCATTGATTGCATTAACTCACTTAATAATACCTATTGAGTGCCTTTGCAAGGCATGTAGGTATTGAATTGCTTTAAATAATCAGCATATATTAGAGTAATAAACTATAATCATCATTTCTTTAATATGAGCAATAATTACTATCTTAACTGTGGAAATTCATGATCATTTTCATGGCTGATGTTATCGTTCTGTCAATTACTACGATTGACTAGCACAAAAAAGGGGCGTGGCCTAAACGCTCCTTGTTGGCACCGGAAACGCTCGTGTTGTTGAAGGCACAGTTATCACTCTAGGGGGAGATAACCATATGAGCTGGACAACAATACAGACGCAAAGTCATGGCTTACCGTCATTGGAAGCCTAACTTTATTAACTAGCTTAGTGGAGTTTTTCATTGGCAATATGCCAGACTACTAGCTTGAAAGGTACAGTTGTTTGACAAAGTTTTAAAACCTTTACAGTTGTTTTTATTTTTCTCTTAATTTATTTCAACTACACGACACACTTCTCGCATGATATGTAGTTTGAAAGTTAGTATAGCAAATGTTGTTATATGTTAAATACAAATCAGTTTTCTGTCCAAAGAGTTTTTTATTACACGGGGAACGCCGGGTGGCACAACTAGTATATATATATATGCCCTGATATGAACTCAGTTTGGTTCCATGATATGGTTCTTGTTCGAATGATATTGAACAACAGGGAACCAAAACACACCATGGGAATGCTTACCCAGTCTGGTTAGGAAATCATGGATACCAAGAAGAATAGTGTAGCAGACAGTAATGGTGGAAAAAAGAAATCACTTTCTTAAAACTAAAATAAAATAAGCGCAAAACAAATAGCGCAAATAACTCGCAAATAAGCGCAAATAACTCAATTTTTTAAAATGTCCAAGACTGTTTTAAAAGCAATCAAGAACACGAAAGTTATAGAAGCAATCGAGAAGACGAAAGTTATAGAAGCAATCGAGAACACGAAAGTGATATCAGAAAAAGAAAGCCTGAAGCTAGTGAAAGTGGAGAGACCGGCCACGATAATGTATATTAATAAACACACCGTATGTCTGTGTACATAAGCGCTATTAATAAACACACCGTACGTCTGTGTACATAAGCGTTATTAAAAAACACACCGTATGTATGTGTACATAAGGGCTATTAATAAACAAACCGTATGTCTGTGTACATAAGCGCTATTAATAAACACACCGTATGTCTGTGTACATAAGCGCTATTAATAAACACACCGTACGTCTGTGTACATAAGCGCTATTAATAAACACACCGTACATCTGTGTACATAAGCGCTATTAATAAACACACCGTATGTCTGTGTACATAAGCGCTATTAATAAACACACCGTATGTCTGTGTACATAAGCGCTATTAATAAAAACACCGTATGTCTGCGTACATAAGCGCTATTAATAAACACACCGTATGTCTGTGTACATAAGCGTTATTAATAAACACACCGTATATCAGTGTACATAAGCGTTATTAATAAACACACCGTACGTCTGTGTACATAAGCGCTATTAATAAACACACCGTACATCTGTGTACATAAGCGTTATTAATAAACACACCGTATGTCTGTGTACATAAGCGCTATTAATAAACACACCGTATGTCTGCGTACATAAGCGCTATTAATAAACACACCGTATGCCTGTGTACATAAGCGCTATTAATAAACACACCGTATGTATGTGTACATAAGCGCTATTAATAAACACACCGTACGTCTGCGTACATAAGCGCTATTAATAAACACACCGTATGTATGTGTACATAAGCGTTATTAATAAACACACCGTACGTCTGTGTATCCTTGTAACCCACTGTGACTCCCGTATTTAATTCAAAAGAGAAGCGGCTAAAGAACATTTCTAACAATTATTACCTTATTTTGTTAGTTTTTTGCCTATAATCAGCTTTTATCATATTTTAAAATTATATATAATTCATTTGTGTTAATGCTCCATGCTCTTGCCTAAAATTAATACCACTAAGTTTTGGAGCCGTGTAGGGGGTATAGTAGAGTATACACAGTACAGCTGTTATTATAAGATTAATCACTCCAATACCGAATGGTTTTGAGATTGGAACATAATACTAGAACAATACAAATTCATATGATGAGGTTTGACTGTAACTTTCTCTCTCATCTGCTGGTTTAATATTTTCCTTCAACTTCAAAATTATTTATGCTCAATGATAAAAACGTACATGTTTATGTACATGTTTACGTACATGTTTACGTACATGTTTACGTACATATAGACAAATACCTGCACGGCACATCTTTTGTCTTCCAAAGGAATAAGAAGGAATGCAGTGTTGCCAATGTCAGTTCACTATCCGCTGTCTCGGACACACACAGCTTTTGAAAATAAAAGAAATATTAAGAGCTGACAATATTAAATGTTTGAAGTGAAGGCTAAAGAGGGAAACATCTGAATACAGCATGTTGCCATCTTACCATTTAGGAACAGTAACAAATAGTAGAATGTCTTCAAGCAAGATATGCTATGATCTCAGTGATCCTAGCAACTCTTTGATGCTATGATCCTATCTAAACTGCCGTCACCATGCCGCTGAATTGATACAATTATGTTTGATTGCATAAAGGCTGATTCAAAATGTTTTTGAAAACAAGGCCTTACATGGTAAAATCGAGCAGTTGACTTCATTTATTCATTTGTTGACAGCCCAAACAAGTCTGCTGAAACCAACAAGGCTATAGGACTAAGACAATACAGTTGTACGACCATTTCACTGAAAGCTACCTTCACCAGTGCTTTAACATAGGAATGACATTAGCATGTCTATCTTACAGACCAACTAAATAGAATATTGCGAAGGCGAACATAGGCTCAATCCCTTTATAAAGACCACTGGCCTTGATTCTTTTTACTCAGTTTAGGTTTTATGATTACAGTAATTTTATGATCAATAAAGGGGTGTGCGTAAATTTAATGTTAATTTAAATGAAAAATGTTTACGCTGTTCTAGCCAGCACGGTCTGGGCTGCAAGAAAAATAATAAAAATATCGCATATGTTCAAAATGAAGTAAACCAAAACTTCTTTACTAAAATAAGAGCACTGTCTGTATGTCCATCCATTGCCAGGGTAAAGGTTAGGACAACAGATAGTTTTAAACAAAACTCCAAATAATGATATACAATTTGCAGCCCTATAACAACTGAACCAATCAACTACCTTTAGGTAATCCGGAATAATTGTGCAGCTACTTATTACCTGTGCTTTATTGGCACAACTGATGATCTCTCACGAGCTACTAGACTGCCCGAGTACTAGTGTACAAAAGAAACTGTTTCCTCACCCCGGATACTCCGTATGGGTGGTAAATTCTGCTCTAACTCGGGTCTCCTACCAGAGACCTGGGAGTTTGAGCACTCGCCTCAAGATCTTAGCTGTTCCCAATAGCGCACTTTTCTGCAACTCACCTGAGTTGATTGTTGTTGGTAGTTGGGCAAGCCACATTTTATGCGCCGGTGTTATTGCGCCCAGTGCCCCAATGACTACTGGGATTACAGTTGTTCTTACATTCCAGCATTTTTCAATCTCTTCTCCAAGAGGGAGATATTTCTCTACCTTTTCTTTTTCTTTGCTGGCTATATTGTAGTCATTGGGTACTGCTATATCTATTATAGTAGCCCTCTTGTTCTCCTTGTCTACCACCACTATATCTGGTTGGTTTGCTAGGACATGCTTGTCAGTTCGGATGTAGAAGTCCCAGAGGATCTTAGCGCGGTCATTTTCATTGACCTTACCAGGAGCTTCCCACTAGTGTTGTAGTTTATTAAGGCCATACTCATCACATAGACTTTTATACACAACACCTGCGACATGATTATGCCGCTCAGTGTATGCATTTCCTGCTAGCTGCTACATCCAGACTGACATGCTTGTCAGTCTGGATGTAGAAGTCCCAGAGAATCTTAGTGCGGTCATTCTCATTGACCTTACCAAGAGCTTCCCAGCAGTGTTGTGGTTTATTAAGACCATATTCATCACATAGACTTCTATACACAACACCTGCGACATGATTATGCCGCTCAGTGTATGCATTTCCTGCTAGCTAATTGCATCCACTGATGATGTGTTGGATGGTCTCAAGCGCATCTTTGCAGTCTGCATCTAGGATCGTCTCTAGTGTGATAGATTTTTGTTTGGAGTTGCCTTGTTGGAAGCACTTGCTCCTGGGCTGCCATGAGTAGCAACTCTGTATTGGCCATTAGGTTTCCTTTGTTTAGCCACATATATGTCTGGTGAAGATTGCCAACCTTAGATACTTGTCGGTGGTAAGCACCATGAAGAGGTTTCATGTGCCAGTCAATCTCCTCATCATCAGGGCGAAGCTCCATTTTCAGAGCAGCCGATTGAAATTCAGCTAGCAACTTATCTGAAGTGGCCATGACGGCTGCATAGGCTTTGATGCTTTGTTCTTCCTCTTTCACTGTCGGCTGTACACTTTTGAGTCCCCTACCGCCATCTTTCCTATCGAGATACAATCTAGTCGTATCAGATTTTGGGTGAAGTGCTCCATGCATGGTCAGCAGTTTACGAGTTGCTATATCTGTTTCCTTGATAGCTTCCTCAGTCTACTTTATTATGCCTGGTGGATATCTTGTTACTGGCAGTGCGTAGGTATTTATTGCCATGACTTGATCCCTGACATTAAGCTGGCTCCGTAGGACCTGCCGAAGGCGTTCCTTGTATTCGGTAATGGCTTTATGACATACCTCAGCTTCGTGGTTGATGTTGCTTTGGATAAGTCCTAAGTAATAATAATAATGCCATCTGTGAGCATAGAATGGTCTTTCTTAAGAATTAGCCTTCCACATTTCTCAATACCGAAGGTCATTCCGATGTCCTTGCTGTATACCTGAGTAAGGTGTATTAGCGAATCAATGTCCCTTTCTTTGTTAGCGTACAGCTTGATGTCATCCATGTAGAAGAGGTGGTTTATCTTGGTGCCACTCTTAAACTGGTACCCATGTTGAGTCTTCTCCAACATATTGCTTAGAGGGTTTAGGCATATGCAGAAGAGCAGCGGTGATAAGGAGTCACCTTGATAGATGCCTCGCTTAATTTTTACACTCGCCAGCTTTTTGCCATTAGCCTCCAGTTCCGTCCTCCACTTGGGCATTGACATCTTGATGAATGCCACAAGAGCAAGGTGAACATTGTACATACTGAGGCACTCAAATATCCAACTATGGGGAATTGAGTCATAGGCCTTTTTGTAGTGGTGTTGTGCCCAATTCCTTTCTGAGCACTGGTCATCTAGTGACTCATGTGCTCTTCCAGCTTGTCTGCAACTATTCCTGAGAGCAGTTTCCAAGTGGTGGGCAAGCACGTTATTGGTCGACAGTTCTTGGGAATCGGCCCTTGTTTGGATCTGTTATCAGAAGTACAGTTCGTCCTTTGATATATATACATGTATATAGATATAATTATATATGATTATATCTATATAACGTACTTTTCGGACTATTAATCGCAACCCTATATAAGCCGCATCTGCTTTATTTTTAATAAATTGATAATAAAACAATACATAGGCTGCACCTTTTGTATAGGCCGCAGAACTCATGACGGTGCTTTTTAACACGACAGCAACTTTGCTGGCTAAAACGGAGCAGTGCTGTTGTTCCCAGCGCCTAACGGAACAGTGCATTAGGCACCGTTAAATTTTTTCTTTTACTGCTAGAAGCGCATTAACTGGAGATTCTAGTCAATGCACCCTAGCAGTGAAAGAAAAAACCACAGAACAGCCGCACCCTTACATAAGCCGCATGGCTCTTTCATGTGTCCAGTTACAGCGATAAAGCTTTAAAAACGAAAACACTGCTGTGCACTAGAATTGAACTCAGAAACCTAGCTTCTACACACAGATGTGCAGTCTACTAGTCCGCAGAGCCTATTTGCCATACTATGGAATAAGGGTAAACATACTTATATATATATATATATATATATATATATATATATATATATATAGTACTTTATTGGCAATAATTTGATTTCAAAAATAAAAATGTTTTTTAGCACAATAGTAAAATTAAAATCGAATAAATGGTTTGACAAATAGTGTTTAAAATGTCTTTCTCTGCTAAGACAAATGCATACTTATTACATTTTTCAATGGTGATTTATTAAAACATTCACACTTAAGCTAGCACGCTCGAACTAATTTAATAGAAGAAAAATCTTACTAGTAAAAAAATACAAATGCGCACACTTTCCCAAAATACCGCAAATATATGTATACTAGATGAATTACTGGCAGTGCATAGATAATAAACAAAGTTTTAGAACAGAAAATTCATTTCTAATCAACAACATTCACTAGTCTAACTTTCAAATGAAGGTGTTTGTTTATTTTTGTGTGCTATAAGTTTAATTAAGTTTATGCTATATATCATGAAATCATGTAATCTTTTACCCTAGCTTTCAGGCTTGTAGGTTGGCAGCTGTGGGATTTAGTTGTAATAAGTACACTCCCGATGATCTGTTATCTATGCTTAAACTACTAAACTGTATAAACAGCCAACCAAGAAAAGGCATGTATTTATTATAAATAGTTTGCTAATGAGTTGTAATTTTTTTATAGTTTGGCCTTAAATTGTTACATGTTGTTATATTTAAATAGAGTAGCATGTCATTCAAGTTCATTCATTCATTCAACTTACTCCGGCTATGCCTATACGACATTAAAATAAAAATGGCCTGTCGTGTCCAAAATACAGGACTGAAAGTTTGGCATTCTAATGCCAGTTGAACATAAAGTTGTTTAAAAACTCAACTGGTGGATACAGCTACTTTAGCTGAACAACAAATTTTGTGGCTCTAGCGTCAGAGATTCACACGCAACAAAGACTTGAAGTTGTAGAGCACCTCCATAAACAAGTCGAATGTGTAGGTCAGCTACAAATATACTGTACTAAAACAATGCAAACTCCTGAGTCCATCACACGGTGGTCGCTACTAATAATACTAGTACTTCTTTAGCGATCACCTCTAAAGATAAAGAGTTAGTATCTCGCTCAGTAGTTTGACTTGACTTTGATTTGAACTGTTTATCAGAATACTTCTGGCAACTCATGATCAACTGGACCATAAATTCCTACTTGACATGAGGATATGTCCTACGAGGACATTAAAAAGATGTAAAAGCAATCATCAAACAAATGAAGGTTTGATAAATGGAGACAACAGCCTCACACAAAATGTTGGTATAAAACTAAAGCTGGGCGGTATGTCGGTATTACCGTGTTTTTGCGGTACTTGGTTTTAAAACCGAGCGGTAAAAATGTCACAATGAAACCTCGCGGTGCGGTTCGGTCGTTCACGCACCGAGAATACCGAACAGTTATGTCAACATTCATTCGGTATCGGTACGCACTCAGGTAGACCGAGCAACTGTTGTCACATGGTAAAAGTGGCTCCAAAATAGAGCAGATTGATTGGTGGATGGAGATGATGATTCGTCGCAGGGGGCTATCCTTTGCAGGAAGAAGAGTCGTCACGCTAGAATGTACGGCGAGAGTATCGCAGAAGGTAAATGCTTTCATTGTTTCTTATTATACTCGATGTTAGGCCATGAGTGGTCACACTGAAGGTTTGTGTCGGTACTTGGTGCATTAGTTGGTATGGCTGGGAGGCATTTGATTTTTCATTCTACTCTCTAAGTCTAAATCTATCGTATGCATGGGTGCGGATCATCATTTTTTTACTTTTGATTCAATAAAGATTGATGCTAATCAGATGGGCAGCCGTGAACATTGACTTGCCAGTTATTGCAGTTGTAGTGTCCGTACTATTTTTTTATAAATTTATATGGAGAGGAAATATTAGCTAGGCAGCAGAATTAATGAGAATATTATTTATTCAATACTCGAACTCAAAATTTTCGAGTTTGTTATGACTGTCAATGATATATCCCAAACCATACACTCTGTCAGTTGCATTATCTTTTTAATTGTAATAATTAATTCCTTATCATTAGGAGTTTTGTTTCCAGTCTGGACATAACTATCCGCCTGAACTTAAATAAAATCTATCATTTTAATAATGTGCGTTATTTCTTTGAAGCTCTCGAGAACAAAATTTTATGATATAGACATTGTTTAAAGCTTTTAGAATGACAATTACTGGTATAGACATTGTTGCTTGCAAAATTTTACTCTTTGCTGTTCACTCTCCTCACGTTCGCCGACTGCTCTATATTTTATGTTTCTCTTTCTGTTTACTTTGTAGTTCGTACTCTAATTGATTTTTGTCATTATTGGTAGGTGAAGACACCGAGGATGCTGATTTGGGGTTTTTATCACCATCATCATCATTGAAATCTACCGAAGATGCAGATTTGGAAGTTTTAACACCGACATCATCGAAATCCGATGTTTGGCAATGCTTTGATACACTACATTAGATGTAGAAACCACGCTGCTTACTTCTTCCATGTTAGTTATTAATAAGCACGCAATTTATTTGTAGATGTATGTAGGATTGCAGTAAACGCTGTCAAGTTGAATGTTGTTTTATATACGGTATTTGTAATTACATATATAAATAAAATAAATTGTCGTTCATTGCTGAAGAGCTGGGTTTATTCTCAACAAACATCGTACATGATTTTATGTGTGTCTATGATTTTGTATTCTATGGTCGCTGTCTACACGCTCGCCTAAAATAAAGAATACACAATATTCAACTTTAAAGTTAAGAGTGGTGGAATGAACCAACAGGTGGATTGTGCAACCTAAATGCCATCCCTTGTACAAAGGGACCCTGTACTCAAGTAGAGCTGGCTAGTGCTGAGTAGCAATGGTAGGTAGAACACAACTCCCAAAAATTCATGCTGTTTTGTCTCATTTTGCGGTATTTGTTGGTGTGTAAACCGAACCGTATGTTTTTGGGAGTTGTTCTCTCAATGTCGGTATGCGGTACAGTATCGGTTTAAACACGTGCGGTCTCGGTATACAGTTGGTGCCCAAAACCGCCCAGCCTTATATAAAACTAAATGTAGTTATAGTAGAATAAGAGATATTTTTAGCAAAATCAAAAGTTACTAATTTATTTGCCTTCTAGATAGAAAGACGAGGAGGTTCTTTAAAACCTAATACCTACGAGAAGTTAGCAAGATATCATAAAACCTCCAAATGAACACCGTGGCGCTCCATTTTTCCTCTTCTTCTCTAGTGGTGGTCAATTGGAGGTGGCGTTCAAATAGAAGCTGGCGTTGTATTTTTCAAATGGCTCGTCAGAATTTTGGGAAGATAAATTAAGCCCTATTACGGCTATATTTTGCCTTCTCTTCCAGGTGGAGTGATATTAAACCTTCTGGTGCATAAATCTGCTAACTTATCTCCAATTTATCAAAGATCTCTTAACAGTTATCAAAGATCTCTTAATAAATATGCATTGAAAAATCGAGAAATATCTTTACCAGTTGATACCTATTGCTCGCAATTAACCTGCGATGATATTATTGCCAGTGTCCGGCGTTGCAATTTGTTGGAGCTTTTAATTTTTATTTCATTCTAAATTTGAAAACATATTTTTATTTTATATCTATATTTACCAATGCTGCATGAAAGATCATCGCACTCATTGATATGTTTGGTACAGTTTGCAGCCAAAACTAGCGTCTTGCGTGCAATAGAAGAGGGGTTATGAGCGTTGATCAATTGTAAGATCAGATTACCACAATGATGCTACCAAATAATATTATATAAATCTGCAAATCTATAAGTTATATAATGATAATCTATCAAATATTGCAAATATATATTCATGAACAAGTGACATAAACGAACCATACTTATATTACATGCAGAAACAAAGATTAACATTTTAAAAACAAAAGTATTCGCATTATTTGCTCGGCTAGCTGCGTTCTGATTGTTGCTTTCGATGGAACGAACATCTGATGGTTGTCCAATACCTTCCACAATGTCTTCTGACCTCAAATTCTCTTCTGCACTGCTGAACTAGTCGATACTAGCGTCCAAACAATTTTTGGGAGAGCAAAACCTTACCTGTATTTAGCGCGAATGCAACATTTTGGCAGATCAAAACCTTACGCATGTTTAGCGCAAATGCAACGCGTAAAAGATTTGCTTGCTAAACGTAACCTTTGGTTCAAAACTAGTCATATATATACCATCGTAAATGTAAACCATTTTTTTCATATACATGTACTTCGAAGTATATCAAGACAGCGTTAAACAAGGAACTACTATTAGCCTGAGACTGTTAATAATTATTTCTATGGCATTGCTTGCAAAATTTTAATGATACAAAAATGAAAAGCTTTTGAGATGGACAATGACGTGATTGATTGTTATTGATGTAAACGATTCATTATTAATACGATTTTGTGGAGACTTTTTTACTGATCACTTGATATCATGGGTTCATTAAAACGAAGGCCATGAATGTGGCAAAGAGTAACAAACAGATTAGCAAGAACTTATAGCACAAATTCAACCTGATACCACGAATAATGTGCGGAAAAAAGTTACTGCCTTTCTTGCACAGAAATCTAGACATACAATGACAAATGAGGATTATTAACCAGAAAAGAAAAATGCAATAATATAGAAGAGACACGGAGAAAAAAATCCAGACTATTGATTAAGAAGAATTGAAGCATGGCGGTTAAATAATGGCTTTTACTAAAGGTCTATTAAAGCAAATTGCTGTTTCTGCTAGACTTTTCAAGGAACTTGATTGACAATAATATTTTATAAACACAAAATTTTATAAAGGCTATAAAATATTTTTTGTCCGACTCTATGAAACACGATGCTAATTGTTCGGCGAATTTGTTTTCCGCCATACGATATCAATGCTAAATTTTTCCGAAATTAAAATTTGACGATTGTATCTCAGTTCAGCGTCAGCCGTTATGATGAAAATGGGTTCGCAAACAGACAAGTGATAAAATTTCAGTAGATCGTTTGAAGTTTAGTTAAAGTTTACTTGAATACATACTTCACGTATGTATTCCGTAAGCTAAATTTATTTCGACTCAGCGTTCATGTTACATGTCTGTCTCAAAGGTAAAGAACTCGGCACGTAGTACATTATGTTACATGTTCTTGCAGATCTTAACCACAAAATGCACTAAAGTTATTGTAGGTATATATATATATATTGTGGTGGATTTGCCACCAAGTAAATAACGTTTTTTTTGTATTATTATAGGGAGTTGTGCCCTATTTTTATCTTTTTCCGAGTAGCTACGCCCTCATGGGCTGGCCTTATAAAAGAAACTCCAAGTGAGCAGTCCAGCACTATACCAGGACGCCCTATTCCAGCTCCCAGGAACAGTTTGACCAGTGTAGGGTCAATTCAGGCTCGCCTAGGAGACGTTCGACCCCGCTCCCCCGCAGACACACTTCGAGCAGAAGCCACTGAGCTCCGGAGGGCCGCCCGTCGGTTAGAGGAGTTGGCCAACCACCTTTCATCCAAGACCCACAGACAATAAACACTACTGTATCTACTCCCCTTTTCTTGGTTTATATACGCATTAATATATTCTTTATGTTCATTGTTATTATTTCATAGCCGTATCCGTCTATAGGGGCGGCGAGTGTGGTGGATTTGCCACCAAGTAAATAACGTTTTTTTTATATTATTATAGGGAGTGGTGCCCTATTTTTATCTTTTTCCGAGTAACTACGCCCTCGTGGGCTGGCCTTATGTTCCACTAATTTGCATATCTTATAGTATATAAAGGAAGGCATCAGCCTTATTATTTCGTTCTGAAATACATGTTGTTCCATGAACCATCTCTCTCTTCAGTTTTTCTGATAAGGAGAATTACTTGCTTTATCGCAAGTATCTCGGCATTTTGCCTCTAAGCGCTGCTCGGTATATCAGGACAAGTCGACCTGTCGACCTCTACTGGCTGTCGACCCTGCTGTAGATTGTCGACCTGTCGACCCCTGTCTAGAAACGAGCAATTGTGTTGCCTATAGCGTAAGACGTCTCGTATGCCGCTGTGTGTTGGTGACGCAATCTAACGTAAGGTTGCCCGAGTTGGTGACTTGTTACCTGTAGCAAAAGACATTCCATATGCCGCTGCGTGTTGGTAACTCGGCCCAACGCAGTGCTACCCGAAGTTAGTGATTGGTTGTCACCTGTAGCGTAAGACGTCTCGTACGTCGCTGCGTGTTGGTGATTCAATCCAACGCAGTGCTCCCTGAGTTAGGGATTGTTGTTACCTGTAGTGTAAGACGTTTTGTACACCGCTACGTGTTGGTGGCTCAATCCAACACAATATAGAATATCGATAAAATATAGATCGTTGTGGACACGAAGCCGTATATATATATATCTACATATATTAACTAAAAGCAAGTGCAAAAGCATATAAAAAGAGAACTCTACACTAAAAACCTAAAAGATAATTAGTGGGGTATGAAATATTTGAAAAATTATTGCGAAAAAAGTAAACTTGTAGTATTTGCGCTACAAATTTGTTTCGTGCGAAGCACTCATCAGACGCGATTGTATTAAAATGAAAAGCTTTACCGAATGTGCCAAACTATCAGAAATGGGCTCGCTGTGTTAATCATGTAATTTAGTGCTAAGTGTAACCGAGAAGATAACTCCTAGCATGTCTGCAATTAGAAGTCAAATCATTTCTTTTATTTAATGTGCCTAAGTGTGGTTTGCATATTATGAAGTATTTTTCTAGTAAACATAATTTGCATCGTTTTGTTTTGTTTGTATATGGTTGTGCTTGAGCTAATATTTTCCATGTTATGTTGTATGTTGAGTTGCTGTCTTTCAACTTCCAAATGTGCTTGCTCAATTCTGTGTGGTGTTGTTTGTTTTTGTGATTAAATGAGGCTTTATGGTTGCTGTATCTAGTTTTAAATTCGGTTGAGCAATTTCCTATGTAGGTCCAACCACGTCGCTACGTGGTTGTTTGTATGGTTGCTCACTGTTGCTTGATATATCACATTTTTGGCTCTGCATTTTTCTTCCAAAGGGCAGTTGTTCTTTTGTCTGCAGTTGCAACTTTTTTTGTTGTATTCTCTTTGTAGTGTACTGGTTTTATTAAGGGTTTTGTTGCTCGCATCAATGATTGTTTTCATGTTTGGCATTACTGAGTAGCTCAGTTTTAAGGTTTGTCTATTCAATATTGCTTGGAGTGGGTGTTTCTTTGGGAAGCATGTCGTAACTATGCTGAAGAATCTTTGTCCGCCATTTCTGTTATCTTACTTTCAAAATCTGACATTTCTTTTATAAAAGGTGGCAGTTGCTTTGTTTTGAATCCATAGGTTTCTTTTTGTTCTCATTGCTGATTTGGATTTAAGTAAAAATGTTCTTTCCATCTCATTCGGTGAGTTAACTTCTCGATCATTTCTATTAATCTTTGTAGGTAATTTGATTTTTTGGGAATTGGTATATTTTTCTTTACTTACTTACTTTACTTTTCTTATTTACTTTTTCCATTTTTAGCTTTTGGGAGAGTGCTCAACATCGTAGTAGGCAATCATACTACATGCAAAAAGATCGCTTGTATTTCACAACGACACGGCCTGGTCAAAGAAGAACTCTAAGAAATTGTTTGACGTGACTATGGGTAGCTATGACGGAGCAGAGATTTGTGAATTAGTAGGGAGTTACTTACTGACTCAAATACCCAAAGAATTGACTTGCAGCATTGGACTATACAGAGACGACGGACTTAGGGTTTGCAAGGGTACACCACAAGCTATAGAGAAAACAGAGAAACTAATACGCAACATATTTAATAAAAACTTGAAAATTACTATTGAGGCGAACAAACGATCAGTAAAATTTCTTGACGTAACTTTAAATCTACAAGATGGCAGCTTCAAGCCTTTCCAAAAACCAAGTAACACAATACTATATGTGCACAAACAAAGCAACCATCCACCTTCCATATTGAAAAACTTACCAGACAACATAAACAATTAAACGCACTTTCATCAAATGAACAACAATTTAACAGCACAGTGCAACCATACCAAGAAGCACTCCACAAGAGTGGATACAACAGCAAACTACAATATGAAACCAACATGAAAAAATCTAAAAAACGTAACAGACAAAGAAAAATCACATGGTACACCATTCAGCGCCAATGTTGCAACCAATATCGGACAAAAGTTCTTCAGCATAGTTACGACATGCTTCCCAAAGAAACACCCACTCCAAGCAATATTGAATAGACAAACCTTAAAACTGAGCTACTCAGTAATGCCAAACATGAAAACAATCATTGATGCGAGCAACAAAACCCTTAATAAATTCAGTACACTACAAAGACAACGAAGAAAGTTGCAACTGCAGACAAAAGAACAACTGTGTAGCGACATGGTTGGACCTACATAGGACTTTGCTCAACCGAATTTAAAACTAGATACAGCAACCATAAAGCCTCGTTTAACTACAAAAACAAACAACACCACACAGAGTTGAGCAAGCACACTTGGAAGTTGAAAGACAGCAACTCAACATACAACATAACATGGAAAATATTAGCTCAAGCACAACCATATACAAACAAAACAAAACGATGCAAATTATGTTTACTAGAAAAATACTTCATAATATGCAAACCACACTTAGGCACATTAAATAAAAGAAATGAATTGACTCCTAATTGCAAACATGCTAGGAGTTATCTTCTCGGTTACACTTAGCACTAAATTACATGATTAACACAGCGAGCCCATTTCTGATAGTTTGGCACATTCGGTAAAGCTTTTCATTTTAGTACAATCGCGTCTGATGAGTGCTTCACACGCAACAAATTTGTAGCGCAAATATTACAAGTTTACTTTTTTTGCAATAATTTTTCAACTATATCTATATACAGTGAAACATGGATAACTCGCCCTCGGATATATCAAACACATGGTTAACTCAAATGGATTTGCTTGGTCCGTTCCCACGCA
Source organism: Watersipora subatra (assembly GCF_963576615.1). NCBI lineage: Eukaryota > Metazoa > Bryozoa > Gymnolaemata > Cheilostomatida > Watersiporidae > Watersipora > Watersipora subatra. The sequence continues at coordinate 30,144,100 of NC_088711.1, forward strand.
ATGATAAATGACTTTATATAACTCGACCTCGGCACCGTTAACTCGAACAGTTTTTTGTCGAGTTCACAAACGTGGTTTCCGTTCAATTTATTTCGAAGGAGTTTCCATTAGCCGCGGAGCTGAGACTACTCTGCTTTCTCAACGAAAGCGCTTTTTATACGCGTATAGTGTACATATAATTTCCCCCCTACCGTATAATGGAACCGAAAAAGAAATCGTATAAAAATGATTAATAGGGTCGCTAAGACGTTCGCTTAGTTACGGCTAAGCTATAAACGTTAGAAGGTATTACCAATAAAAATTTAATAAAGATGGACACAGCATGCAAAAACATATTGTAACAGTGATTATATGCGGATACATAAAGATAAAATGTCACAAATAGGCTCGTGGCTTGGCGTCCGCTACAACAGACATCCGCTTTACGATGGCATCACGCAAGCAAAGAAAAACGTGGAAACCTTCTGACAAACTTAAAGTACTCGAGGAAATCGAAGCAGGACAAAAGCTATCAGCATTATCAAAAAGAGAAAATCTTCCAAAAAGTACAATGTCGACATGGATTAAACAAAAAGAAAGAATAAAATCGTTATGTGACCAAAATTCATCAAGGCTAAGAGATCGTTCAACGTCGCACGATGATTTGGATGGTGTATTATTGACAGAACTGCTTTCAAATGACTTTTTTATGACTCAAATCAAATCATATCCGGCCAACTACAAATCAAATCCTCACCCTTGTCAGCAGATTCGAAGCAAAGCAAATCAAATCAGCCCAATAACGAATTCAAATCCTGATTCATTTGAGAATGATTTGAAATACTCTTTCAAATTGTTCGCTCAAATATAGCATAGTATGATCAATCTACAGTGTAGCTGTAGCGGGATAGCCTGTACTCCTCCTATCCATAGGACCTGAACCAGGGGAAAGGGTAGGGGGTTTGCCCTCTGCCCGTTTTGGGTTCTAAGGATAGGAATAGTATAGCTGTATCTCTGTACCACTATATGTGTTATGTATGCTAAAATCATCACTACCCTAGGACACTTATGTATTCGCGGCATCTAACTTTCGCGTTTTCGCGGTGTCATCCTCTCACGAAAATTTAATGAGCGAAACTAAACTATCATAACGAACGAGCGAAAACGCGAAGTTAAATAGCTTTGTTCATTGATATTCACAATAAAATCGTCATATTAGAAATGCAGGCAATTTTCGTCTGTGGTTGGGATCAATGGGAAATTTCTGGTACACTCATTATAGCTAATACACCGACTGAGCAGCATGGCAAAGCAAATTAAGATTATATCAGTTTAGTCACCGAATTTGTAACTGATGAGGATGAAAGTCTGGTAGGTGAAGTCATAAAATTGCAGAATAATTATTGTAGTGATGAATTTTATTACCAACCAAAAACAATATCAACCCTCATCAGGTCTAACCACATTATCTCTTCCACTGCCAACCATGTACAAATTAGCTACCGGCCTAGTGCCAGCCATTTTACCGAAATTGCCGATATTGCTTCATGATATGTATACAGTATTTTTTCAAGTTCTACTTTAATTATCTGTATAATCACGAAAATCTAAATTGGCTATAATGTCATCAACAACTAATTACCTGTTTTATGACTCGCGCGGGGTAGTTAATGAACTCACAGAAAAATGTTCGTTTTTAGATTAGCAATTCTCAATCAAAAGTTTAAAATTGCTTCGTTGTTTTAGGTTGATTTTATAGAGAAATCTTCGGACAACACAGTCAATTTCATAAAACACTTAAAGACCGTGGGTTATGTGGTCAACAAATAATAAAATCAGGTTACCAGACAATTGCTGAGAAAGTCCGCAAAATGCATTTATGGCAGTGGCCCCTAGAAAACGCATAAATGTGTTTATGGCAGCGTAAGGGTTATACAGTTTTGGTTGTGAAGTTGGTTGCTTCCTATCTATTTTCTTTTTCTTGGGATTCGAATGTGAAAGTCACAGCGGTAGGAACCTAGACGTCATTGATAGTCTAAAAACAAATGGCAGCAAGTGATCCATATGAATTGCCGATCTCACCCACACATTTCAACCTGTGGTTTACAAATACGAACTAGTCCCAAATTGAATTTTTTTCTTATTAGCAAACTGGACCTGAGGAATGTAATCTGTTTTTTCCACTGCATTTATTTTCACATCACTATATTTTCGCACTCATCAGAGCCGCGAAATTAAGTTGCAGCGAAATTTTATTCTGTGTGCTACTCACGAAACTAAATACTAGCGAAATATAAGTGTCCTAGGGTATATAAGGTTTTTTTCTTTGTTCTACGAGGTATATTAAAACATCATGGCAAAGCACATCATACCATTGGCTGGATACATCAATGAATGAGTGGAGGGTTATGTAACAGTTTATGGTCATGGCTGTGACTGCGTTTATTGAAGCTTTTAAGCAAGAATGTACAAATGTAAAAAAACAATTTTAGATACTTGTTTAAAGTTACAAAATATAAGATACAAATATAAGATAAAACCTGAAAATGTTGGCAAGTGTAACTCAGTTACTGAGGCTTGAACTTGAAGGAAACGAAACTAAGCATTGAGCCTATAATCAACAGTTACATAATATTAACACATTTACTTAAATACACTTGTTGCATTTTAGAAAAACTAGCTTGCGCAAGTTTTCAGATGTCAAGGAGCTCCTGTGTGGCCTCATGATGAAGCCACTTTTACTAAAAACCCGTTCTATGGGAGCTGATGAAGCTGGTACTGAAAGGACCTTCAGCGCCAGCTTGCTAAGCCTCAGTAACTGTGTCTCACCTTGCCAATAGCTTAGAGTGTTACAAGAAGATCTGCTTTTCGCCATGTACTTTTCAATCTCCTGATGTACTGAATCCAGGTTACTTGTACTAGCTCAAGGTGCTCTATTCAAAAAATCAGCGAACATATCTTCATTAACACTTGTTTGTATTTGCTGAGTGCATGTGACTTCCTCTTTCTGTACATCGTCCTTTTTAATCGAAATCGCGTTTTAAGTATTATACTTCACTTAATAAGTGACTGTGTATAAAATATTATTAATTATATTATTATACATATAATATAATTAATTATATAATAATAATGTATAGATAAATGGTAATGTTAAAACTATGTATGATATATAAATATTACATTTATTATACTTACTTGGATAGAATGTTATTGTTATGCTATTCTTTTATAACTTAAAATAATAAATTAAATCAAAATGTTATTTAATATTATTCTAATAAATTTGATATAACAAATAAAATTTTAATTTATTTTATTAATTAAACCCTACCCAATTATAATATAATGCATATTTATATTCATGAACATTGTCATTACTGTGAATATTGAATGTGTCGGCGGCATGGAATAGTATTGAATAGAATATTATATATTATAATACTATATTCATTCATTCATGCCGTAGGCACAGCACAAGTAATTTTTATTTTGACTAGTGATTGTGAGGTTAGAGTGGGATAGTCACAACCAATTACTAGCAATCAAATAATTGTCATCCCAGTATTCAATGCCAGCACCACAACTACAAACATGCCTTTTCCACAACTTACCAGAGCTGCTCATGTTGATTTCTTTTACACACACGACACGCGGTCCTTTTCTTTTTTCTGTAGAGGGACACACACACATGCGGTTGCTTAGCCTCGGTACTGATGGTGCGTATTTCTTGCCAAAGTTTGGGCTAACTTTGCAAATGTCGTAAAAATGTTTCGATCGGTTACAGAAGACAAGGCTATCAATAGCGATGTGATTTGAATTATTTTTCAAATCAAGTCTTCAAATCAGCCCGAAACTTCAAATCAAGTCAAGTTACTTCCAAAACTTTTCAAATCAAATCATCATTTGTGTCAAATCAGTACAAAATGATTTGCTTCAAATATTCAAATCACCATGATTTGAGAGCAGCTCTGATTATTGACTTGGTTTAGACAAGTGCGTAGTGAAGGCGTACCTATCGATGGGCCAATTTTGTTAGAAAAGGCTAACAAGTTTTTAAGGACTATAATAACTGTTCAAAATCTATTTCTACAATAAGTCACACTGTTGATCTTTGTCAAAAATATACCTTGTCACAGACTACACTCGATAAGTTTTTTAAATGAAACAACTGATCAGATGGAAAGCATGCTTTTTTGCATTGGTCATAAATGTTTACTTATGTCCAGTTTTAAAAATTACCAGAAAGAATAGATATTTTTCTATTGGGCTGAGATTTGTTTGCAGTTTTAGGTGATGTGACTGACAAGACATTTTAAGATTAAAATTGGCAATATTGATCTCGAGTAAAACACTCAGAAGAAAAAATGTCTTCTGAGCGTTTTAACCGCGATTAGGTTTTGCCAATTTTAATCTGAAAAAGTTCTGGCAGTCACATCACCTAAAACAACACACAAATCTCAAGTGCATAAAAATATCTATACTTTCTGATAAATACTTTAAAACTCTACATCAGATGCCCTTCAACTTACAACAAACAACCTATACTTTAGTTTTATATATACATGTAGTTTGTATATGTATCTACTGATAAATACATTCACTTGTGACTGTGCTCTGATAATTTGAACGCTCTGATAACTCAAACACTTTCGCTTGGTCCCGTGAAGTTTGAGCTATCCATGTTTCACTGTATATATATATATATATATATATATACATGATATATACGAGGTCTGATCCAAAAGTTCTCAGATTGGAGTTGTATACACTTGCATATTCGCACAATGGAAAAAACCCATTGCAGCGTTTGACGAGAAACACCTCCGGAGTGTTGTCACAAAATTTCAGGTTGCAATGCCAACAGGTTCTTACGTGAGCCAACGATATGTCAAGGGCTGTCAGGTGCTTTCGGCAATTTTTTAAACAAATTTATCGTCATGTCTAATCAAAACAAGTACTCACGACAGTTGAAGTGTTAAATATTGCCTTTGGAGATGCTGCTTTGAAGAAAACACAAATTTTTGAGTGGCACAAACATTATTGTGAAGGGAGAGACTGCACTGAAGATGATGCGAGGTCTCGTTAAGTGAAAAAATATATCAAGGTAATCATACCCTTAGGGTGCACTGTACATGTTTCATCAATCCAAGCAGCCTAGATGCCTTTCACACGCGGTTTTAATATGCAGAGAGATTAAGTTTTATCCCTAATGATACTCGCACCTAAATATTTTATAGTTTCCACATAGCTCAAGGATTGACCATACAGATGGCAATTTTCAAACCAGTTTTGTCCAAACACTATAACATCTGACTTTACCGGATTGAACTGAATATTCCATTCATCTGTTTATGTATTAAGTCTTTCAAGGTGATTCTAAAATTCTATGCAGTTCCGTTTTGATTTAATATTATGGTAAAACAAGTCATCATGGGCATAAAGCCTGATTTTTTAACGATTAATCATGCTAACTATGTCATTAGAACAGAGCCCTAAGGAATCGGCAACATTTCTGGAAGTTTACAATTCACCAAAACCTGTTGATATCTTTTGGACGAAAAATCTCATGTCCACAACAAAAGCTTAGGATTAATTTTGTGTTTAGATTGTAACTTGAGTATTAATTTGTGATGATCTATTTTATCAAACGCTTTTGAGAAGTCTAAGATGGCAGCATATAGTTTTTTTCTGGTCTCAGGACTTCTGCAGGTTATTTAGGAAAGTCACAAATTAAGTGCTACAAAAAAGACCTTTCTAAAGCTGAGCTGGTTTTGGACTATCATGTAATCAACTTCTTTAAACACCTGCTAAACACCTGATGCTAAACACCTGCTAAACAATTAAAACAATGTTGATGCTAAACGCCAATTAAAACCATGTTCTAGTAACTTGCAGGGTACGCTTGCAAGTAAAATAGGTCGATAATTTTTTGCATCATGTTTAGCCCCATCTTTTAGTATAAGACAGACACTTGCTAATTTCCAGCTATTTGGCACATACCTTTTTGTAAGAAGTAATTAAAAATGTGAGTTGAATTGCTGCTGTAGTGGTGGTAATATCTATGCATAAGCCTTCCTTCTTAAGACCATCTGACTCAAAAGCTTTTTTACATCTTTCATTTCTTTAATTAATTTCTTAGCTTCATTTTAAAATACTGACATTTAGTGATTTAATGTATTAATATCAATATTGGTGGCGTTTTCAATTGTAGCTCTTTGTGAGTACACGCTATAAAAGTACTTATTTAGTATATTTTACATCTCAAAAGGATCATTATTTCCAATCAGTACATTTCAAAGTAGGCCCATTCAATACAAATCCACTCAATAGCCAATCCCCTACAATATAAAGAACAGAACCCAAGCACCTAAACACCTCATAGGCTAACAGAGACATCTATAAAAGAGAAAAGATCCTGTCTCCATCATTTTCTTCTTCATCTACTGAGTTTCTTTTCCCTCCATTTGTTGAGCCTCTCTTTCTCCTCCAACTGCTGAGTCTCTCTTTCTCTTCCACTTGTAGAATCTCTCTTTCTCTTCAACTTGTAGAGTCTCTCTTTCTCTTCCGCCTGCTGAGTCTCTCTTTCTCCTCCACTTGAAAAGTCTCTCTTTCTCCTCCAATTGTTGAGCCTCTCTTTCTCCTCCACTTGTTGAGCCTCTCTTTCTCCTCCACTTGTTGAGCCTCTCTTTCTCCTCCAGTTGTTGAGCCTCTCTTTCTCTTCCACTTGTTGAGCCTCTCTTTCTCCTCCAGTTGTTGAGCCTCTCTTTCTCCTCCAGTTGTTGAGCCTCTCTTTCTCCTCCACTTGTTGAGCCTCTCTTTCTCCTCCAGTTGCTGAGCCTCTCTATCTCCTCCACTTGCTTAGCCTCTCTTTCTCCTTCACTTGCTGAGCCTCTCTTTCTCCTCCACTTGTTGAGCCTCTCTTTCTCCTCCAGTTGTTGAGCCTCTCTTTCTCCTCCACTTGTTGAGCCTCTCTTTCTCCTCCAGTTGTTGAGCCTCTCTTTCTCCTCCAGTTGTTGAGCCTCTCTTTCTCCTCCACTTGTTGAGCCTCTCTTTCTCCTCCAGTTCTTGAGCCTCTCTTTCTCTTCCACTTGTTGAGCCTCTCTTTCTCCTCCAGTTGTTGAGCCTCTCTTTCTCCTCCACTTGTTGAGCCTCTCTT